>NW_027526361.1:212650271-213250271 GCF_048455015.1 Haemaphysalis longicornis | reverse complement strand
AAGGAAAATGCACCATGCACTATGTACAGGTATGTACAATTTCTCCGTTGTCAGGGACAGTCCGTGGGCAGTGCGTGGTCAAGTGGCTGGGGTTGACTAACGGCGCGGTCCTGGTCGTCGGCAAGGTAGCGTCCGGTGGGTGCATTTCCCTCGGGGGGCCTTGCCTGGGAGTGGCGGAGAGGCCCTAGGCGGAAACGAGCGTCCTGCGGGGCGCAAGTCGCTAGCAGCGCCCAGAGGAGAGAGTGGTGTCCCACAAAGCTCGAGTGCACTCTCCGGGCTACAAGGTGGTCTAGACAAACGGGTGCAGATGGCTTGCGGGTGCAGGGCGGCTCCGTTCTGCTGCCACCTATGTGGTTCCGCAGACCACGGCAGTATGTGCGGAGGGAGTGACGCAGTCACCGCCGCGTTCGTCTACGGATGAGCGAACCATGCGCCATTGACCGTCGTGATAGCTCGAAGCGACGTTGCTTATGTGCGAAGGCCCATGAGGCACCCAGAAGGGTGGTGAATGCTCTGGGAACTTGAACGCGTTGCTGTCGAAGGGGGCGGGCAAAAAGTTGTCTCCGCTGATCGTCTGACTCCCGCACTGTCATGAAAGGAGCGAGTTGACGGGGAGCGACAAGTCGGTCGCAAGGTGCATGATGTTTGTGTGGTCTAAGGCGGCGTTGACGGCTCGAAGCAGAAGACGCGGCTTCCGCCAGCGAAACAACAGGCAAGAGTGCACATGGTGGGTGGTTCGGAGGCCGACGGCGGTCTTCTTTGTTCTGGTCTGACTGCCCCGTCATCGTTTTGGTCACAGGTAGTTGGAGGGTGTCCATCTTTGCTCGTTGTGAGCCTACTAGCCCAGGTGCTTCCTTGGAGGAGTCACGCTGCTCCTGCGCATCCACCAATACGGAACACGTAATGTCACGACGGCAGATGGTTGGTGCGTCGATGGGAGTCTCGTCGGTGGCGCACTGTACCTGTCGTGTATGCCATTCAGGTGGCTGCGTTGCGGAGCACACGTTGTGGAGTGGTGTCAGGGAAGGGCTCGCAGTGGGCTTAGATTGGGGGTGGCGTCAACAGTGGAGTGAATGAGGTCGCCGCTTCGGTGCTCTGCGGATCACCGGCGCCTTCTTGTGGTGTGTAGTAGTGGACAACGCAGGCGGTGGTTGGTCGGCGCCCATGATGTCGTTGGCCTCCAGTCCTCTCGTGGAAGGTGCTGCCGCGAGCTCGAGATACGCGCAGATGATCGCAGACCCGTCACCTAGTGAGGGTTCGGGTACCTGGGCCGAGGGCGGTGTCGGAAGAGGACTGATGGTGGTAACGGCACCAGGTTCTGTCGGGATTGTCGTCTGCCGGGTTTTCATGCCGTAGTGGTTGAGGACACTGTCTTTTAAGTTGTCATACGCACTGGAGCCTGGGGTCGCAGCTGGATCTGCTCAATGAGGCCAGCAGGTAGCTTCTGTAGTGTCAAGATGTACCTGATTTTCGGGGAGCAGATGTCATTTACGTAAAAATGGCTCTCCAAGATGACGAACCATGCAGCGTGGTTTTAGATAGCGTCAAACGGAATCAGCAAGGGAAGGTCGGGTAGGGCGGGGAACGTTCTTCGCGTGCCGTCGTCCGCGTTGTATCTGGGGAAGCAGCGTCTCGAAGCCATGGCGAAGCCGCTTGTCGGGTCACCAAATTGTAGGCGGCCGATGAGGCGGTGCGGCCGAGCCCACGATTATTTCGGTTGCGTTGGCCGTGCTATGGTCAGGACGAGGCGCGTAAAACGAGGGTGCCGTTCCAGAGGTGTGCCGAGTGCCGAGTGTGTTCCTCCGAGCCAGCTAACCAATCTGTTTATGATTATGGTGGCGCTACAGGAAGAAGATGATGGTGGCGCTACAATGTGGCCTTTCTTATGGATTAGGATGATGTTCGCGTCCTTCCAAGATTCCGGTACCATTACGGTCATTGGGCATTGCGTATACAGGTTTGCCAATTTTTCAAGTACAATTTCTCCGTCATCTTTCAAGAGGTCTGCTGTTATCTGATCCTCAACAGGTGCTTTGCCCCCTTTCATTTCTTTCAAAGCCTTCCTTACATCTTCGGTCATTACTGGTAAGATGTCTATCTCCTCTTAACTACTGTCTCGTTCGGCATTATCCTGGATGTCCCGGCTACTGTACAGATCCCTGTCGAACTACACCTCTTCACAGCTTTCAGGCTACCACCGTTTTGTACAGCGTATTCGATCCTCTCCATATTATACTTCCGTATGTCAGCTGTCTTACGCTTATTGATTAACTTCGAAAGCTCCGCTAGTTGCATTCTCTTAGATGCGGTGGAGATTGTCATGGTTTGCCGTTTGCTAATTAGATCTTTCGTCTCCTGTTAAAGTTTACCAGTATCCTGTCTAGCCATAGTGCCCCCGACTTCTATTACGCACTCCGTGACAATACGTGTAAGGTTGTCGCTGGCTTCCTGTGTCGTAAGCTCGGCTTCCTCGTTAAGATCGGACTATCGGTTCTGCAGTGCGACCCTGAATTCTTCTGCTTTACGTCTTACTGTTAGCTATTTATCCGCTTCTTTCGTACTAGCTTGTTGCGGTCCCTCCTCAGATCTAGCCTAATTCGAGATCTTACCATACGGTGGTCACTATTCCTTACTTAAAAAATCATGTGTCCACAAAATTAACGAAAGCCTAACCATGCAGTTTGCCGCCTTGAACCAGCCGGCTTTCCCGAGCACATTTGGACGGCTGTTGTGCATGATGTGTTCAAGGAATCAAAGAAGGGTCTGCGTGAGCGGGAACATCAAAAAAAGCTAACTCTGGGAATATTTGTAGATTTCACAAAAGCATTGGACAGGATTAATCATGATGCTCTGCTGCTAAAATTATCTCATAACGGTATCAGGGGAATTGCTTACGATTTAATTAAAAGCTGTTTAACGGATCGACATCAGTGTGTGTGTATACAAAGGGAACTTTCTTCACCCTACAAAATAAATGCGGAGTACCTCAGGGCAGCATCCTAGGTCGTCTGCTATTTAATGCCTACATAAATAATATAATAAATATAGATCAATCGGCAAAATATATTATCTATGCTGACGACACTAGTATATTTTTTTACGGGTGGTGATAGCAATTAACTGATACAGAACGCGAACCAAACATTAGGCGAACTACACAAATGGCCCCACAAAAATTCTCTACTTATAAACAGCACAAAAACCAAGGCGGTTCTTTTTCGTGCCAAAAACTTAAAATGTGAAATGTCGAGTAAACTTCACCTAAACAATGTTGAAATTCAGCTGTCCCAAACTGCTAAGACTTTAGGAGTTGTGTTTCATGAATATATGCTATGGGACTCTCAAACCGAAGCTGTGTGCTGCAAATTAAGTAAGTCTCTGGTTATGCTTAGAAGGTGCCAGTCGCTTCTACCAACTCCCCTTAAACTTCTCCTTTTTCATACAATTTTCGCTTCACATTTACATTATTGCCAATTGATATGGCATCCGGAACTGGGTCCTCCAAAAACAAGACATACACACTGCAAAAAAATGCTAGGCGTGCTATTGGGTATCTCTGTTACAGTGCCCATGCATCTCATTTATTCGCTAAATTTACTGTCGTAAGGTTTAACTGGGTTTATGAATATCGGCTTTTAATGTCTTTAAAATCCGAAATTTGCACAAAGAGTACTACCCTGAAAAGCCTAGCTCACCTGCAGTTAAACGTTTCAGCTAGCAGTAATCGTCACAGCGAACTCTCGCACATTCCTACACCGAGAACAAATTACGGCTTTCAAATGCTGAAATTTGCCTTTCCGCATATGCTAAATAAATATAGGCTTACTCTGGAACAATTGCACTCACTTTCTGCAAGCGCTGTCTTTACTCTACTCAGTTGTGGGCAGCAACCTATTCCTTCTTCAGTCGTAGTCGCACACAACCATGGAACATAGGAGAGCTGTGTCTGTCACACACATATAATATTATCATTTTGTCTGTCTGACATGGAGGCGAAAAGCAAAAACGCCCGTGTTTTCGAGATTTTGGCGCACGTTAAAGATCCCCAGGTGGTCAAAATTAATCCGGAGCTCTCCACTACGGCGCGCCTCATCGCCTACGTTGCGTCAGCGCGTTAAACACCACAATCAAACAATCTTGTATGTCTGACATTTGTTTTGTAAAATAAGTGTATTACGTTAGAAAAATTGTTCTACAAATTTAGTCTGCGGTCATAAGAAAGTAGTGCTTTGAATGTGTTGTTATATGCAAAAATATAAGCATTTGATACAAATCGCGGAAGCCTTATTTGCTAAGAAATGATTGCATAGTTTTCCTGCTGTCTTCCTGCTTGTTTTCTTTTCGTTTTTTTGTGTATTTTTTTTTGTTTTTGTTGTTTTTGTTGTCGTTGTTGTTTTTTCTGCAAGGTGGGGCTTTGTCAAGCTTTCTCCTCATTTTCCACACCACATTGCGTTGTTGACATTTCGGTTTGTAATTTCCTTTGTATGAGCACGCGCTGCTTTGTCGTCAAATAAAGAAACGAACGTATGCAGTCATTCTATACAAGCAATATGTTCTCGCACCGGTTAAAAAAGCTTGGAGCCACAACTAGATTGAAGGTCATGTTTTCCGCACCCCAGAAGCATGGATACTTGTGCAAAAAGAGCTACTGTAAAGACAAAAAAACCACCTTGTGAAGTCAAGCAAAGGGTTAGGTTTGTTGACTCTGCTGCGTGTGTAGTGTATGTCATTCCGTTAAATTGCAAAAAGGTTTACGTAGAGAAAACGGGGAGGTGTTACAATGATCGACTACGCCAACATGCCAACAATGTAAAAAATGCCAACTCAGGCCATTTCGCAATCCACTGTCGCGATTGAAAATGTGTCCCCCTGTTCGATGAGTGTTATATTATAGCGAGGAACAGGAACAAAACGACCCCCGAGATCATTGAGGCCAGTTAAATTGCACGCGCACGGGACTGCTGTGTTAGCACACCCTTCCTCGCACTTACAGAAAAGGAGATGCGCTTCATTGGGCAAGACAACGGTTTGTCGTGAAACCGCAAACGCAGTGGCACGTGGCCTAAGGTTGTGGTAATGCACAGGGGGGAGGGGGTGTTTGTTCCTTGTTTTCGTGATGGGTGGGTATGAGGGAGAGTGTGGGCAGTAAAAATTTGTGAATTCTTTTTAATAAAGTTTTTTGAAGGTGCGCTCTGTCTTGTGTTGTCTCTCTCCAGTGTTCAATTCCAGGGCGCAATTGAAATACAGTATTCCTTTGACATCCAGGATGGTGGTTCTTTCATTGTAGAGTTCATTCATAATGTGCCATTCTGACCACCCATCTTTGACTGCGATCACGTCTTTGCTGTATGTTCGGTGGTTCGCAAAAGTACCTTTTCCACTTCCACATACACAAAACCATTTTCGCTTGGCACGGTGAAATTCTTAACGCTGCAAAGCCGAGTTGCTTGCTCCTCGCTCTCAAGCGTAAACAGGACTGAGTTAACTTTGTCGTTTTTAAGGGTAGCCATGAATATATTACTATGCTTAGTGGCAGTACGGGTGAGAAAATCCGACAGAGCTCACATGGGTATCGGACACCCGTTCGAAGCCATCCGCTTGAAATACTTGGGGCGGAAGATGTACCAGCAAATGAAACGTTTTGTCAACCATTGCGACCTTTGTCAATGAAGGAAGACCACCAGCTGCGCCGCTAGGTCTCTTGCAGCCGACTGAAGTGCATTCCACATTCCACACAATTGGTCTCGACATTGTTGGACTATTCAAGTCGTCACGGAGACACAAGTACTATTATGAACAATATGAAAGAGAACACAGGAGAGCGTAGAAAACGCCCTCAGACCCAGCTATGAGTGAAACGCAGCGGCCGCCATTGGAAACAAAGTGGTAAGAGGGACGTTGTTCTAGGAAGTGTTCCCATTCCCGCCCTTCGACTTATCGGCTGTTGGACGGTACCGTATTATCGGCGAAATGACGTGAGCTGCTGCTTTGCAGGGATGCCTGAGTGGTGGGAGTGCCAACAGTTATTGGAAGAGCACCCTCCTTTCCCCCTCGGTTTTTCGCAGCGCCATCCGATTATCGCTCCAAGTCTGTTTCGAGGCTCTTTGCCACGTGTTCCCTATCATATTGCTCATAGTAGTACATCATCGTTGTAATCGACTACTTAACAAAGTCGTACAGGCCAAAGCGGTCCGCAACATAGAAGCCGCGACTGTTCAAAAAATCATTGAACGTCGCATCATTTTAAAGCATGGATGTCCAGCGGTAAATATTACCGACCGTGGCACTCAGGTGATGGCAAAATCTACGGCAACATACCTTCAGCACCCCGAAATTCACCATTCTCCTAGTACAGTCTTTCATCCAGCTGCGAACGGATTGTGCGAAAGGGCCAACATGACGCTGAAGCAAATGATCAGCATGGTGACCGCCCAAGCCAAAAAATGGGCTGCTATTTTGCCATACGTTGTGTTTTGTTACAATACCGGCTACCAAGACAACATTCGGAAGACACCCTTTCCTCTGCAGAGATCCCGTGTTGCCTCTCGACGTCACCTTCAATCACGAAGAACTTGCCGAGCTCCGGGAATAATAAGATTACGCCGCGCTAATACGTGAGCGACTGAACGAAGCTCGGACCTTGGCACCAAAAAAACATCAAACTGGCGCATAAACAGCAGGATACCTTCTTCGATAGGGCCGCAAGGATATCACGTTTAAAAAGACGAACTGGCGCTCTTAATGGTACCTCCCTTTGGCATCAAAAAACAGCGCAAGTTCAAAGGTTCTCATCGAATTGTGTCTCGTATTTTCCAGTGAAATATGAGATTGGACTCATGGACGGTTCGTGCCGCTAAACAGTGCACGCGGAAAAGTTGAAGCAATACTTGTAGCCCATTGCAGTTTTATCGCAGCCGTGTTTGGTCTCTCCAAACTAAGTGTTTCCTGTCTACAGCCCGCAGGGGAGTGTTAAACATAAATGTCAGACGGCATTTTTCAGAACCCCGGAATGTGGCGTGGCGCACCGTGTTTATGTAACGTAAATGCTTTTCGGCGAATTTACGCGCGACTGCGGCTCTCTCCCTCTTCTCGTTCCTACGCCGACGCTTCGACACCAGACGCCGTGGCTGCGGCCGTGGGGTGCTCGCCCCTCGTATTCTTGGACCGAGAAATAAACAGTTCTTCTCTGACTGTGGAAGCGTTGAGTCATGTCTCCGACCATGGCCGATCTCTTTTTCCCCGACGGCTGCTCGGTTCCGTCACAGGTGGTACACACTGTGTACTGGATCACTTGCTGCGCGCTTTAAACATCACAAATACTTAATAAGATGGTATGATGGGTGTTCAGATGCAGTACAAAATGTGGTTTATTTAAACTTTCAAGAAAACCAGACTGATGCTTTGGTCTTGCTAACATAACGTGCATTTTAATGAGGAAGAATGCACAGTAATTCTAAGGAGCCGAAATACACGAGTAATTTTATAATACCACACAAATCCTATTCACACCACGAAAACTAACACGATGCCACGTTTAACTAAGAAATGCGGCCATCGTATGCCGTTCAACAGCTCCTTTGCACGTGCCACCCGGTTGTAGCCACATTTTTTGACACATTTTTTGACATAGCTCCTCTAACCCACCACTCAATTAAGATCAATGGACATGTGAAGACTGATGTAGCCAAGCACATTGGGGTTCCATATTATCCTACATTTTTCAAATCAAATTTTAACTTTGGGTATGAATGTCATGAGCAGCCCCAAAAATAAGTAGCAGCGTCATCAAAGCTGTAGTGTGTCCGGTCTCGCCTGGATGGCGCCACGGCGACCATTATCATCAGTGAACAAAATTGTACACGCTAGGTGGGCTAATAAAGCAAGGTTCACGCTGGAGCGGGTTATTTTCCTGGGGCAAGCATCGTGTGTGTGAGTCTCTCAGGCATATGGGCTCCGCCGGGTTATCCCTCGGCGCACCCGCGCGACCAAGCTCAACCTGGTGTCAGAAGTGGCTTCATTTCGTCGGTTCAACGCTCGTCCGTAGTTCAACAATGCAACCCCGTATGCCCGCACGAGACAACCGCCGCCCCCGCCATGACTACCCCTGCTATCGCTGCCGCCGCCGCCCCGCAGCTGACTCAGCTCCGCCCACCGCCACGCTTCGACCTAAAACAACCCCGGCTCTTGACTGCGTGGCTGCAATAGTATGAGAATTACATTTTCGCAACGGGCCACTACACAGCATCCCCGAACATTCATGAGGTTCTTTGCTCTACTGAATGGGTCCACAAGCTGCGTTGTGCTTACAACCCCGCCGCTGGGAGACGCCGAGCTCAAAGACGTAGCCGCCGTCTAAAAAGCGTTTACCGACCATTTCATTCTTCCAGTCAACAAGCTGTACAAAACAGCCCGCCTTCACCGCAGTGCTCAACAGCTGGGCGAAATTTCGATGCCTTCTACACCACTCTCCGGTCGATTGTAAAACGCCGCAAGTAGGCGTCGCCGGAAGTCGAGTAAAGACTCGTCGGTGATCGCTTTGATGTCGGTTTTCTCGACCGTAAGGCTGAAGCTCACCTTGCAAGAGGCCCTTACGCAGACACGCAGACGAACAAAACGAGCGCCCCACAAGTGACTCGGCCGACTCATCACAGCTTGCCGTCGGCCCCCCGGCGCGTTTTTATAGCGCAAGACGAAAGACCGTGTCACCGTACAGGCCCACCCAGAGAGGGTGCTTTTAAGTGCGAATGCACTTTATAAGCGACCCCAAACCATCCACCGCCGGCGGCGGCGGCGGCGTCGGCGGCGTTGGCGTCCGCAGTGCTCCTCTATATTTAAAAAAGAAACAGCATCCGGCGCCAGGTTTCGATCCGAGGACTTTGCGGCCGCAGCGCGACGCTCTACCGACCAAGCCACGGACGCGACGGTGATATCAGTGTTAATGACGCGCGTTATATCTTTAACGCATTCAAACTACGTCGTCAGCGGCGTGCGTTGGCGACTCAGCGGCGTTATAGCGGCTTGATAACTGCGTGGTGTACACGTGATACTACAAACCCGATGGAAGAGATGGAAGAGAAGGCGGCGAGGCGGTGGGCTGCGGGGGCCGAGCGCAAGCGCCGCAAGCGGGCCGACAACCGTGCATTCGCACTTTCACATTCTCCCCCTCGGGGAAATGCGGGGGAATTTTTTTCTGCGGACGTTCTTCGCACGAGCGTGCTGGCTTCTGGCTCAGCACAAAAGTTGCAGGTTCTGCAGCGCAGTTGCAACTACAGTTGCAGTTGCAGCGCCCATGTTTGTCGTTTTCTCGTCTTCCGTGCCGTTTTTTATGCTGTTTTCGCCTTCTGCCTAACGAAAGATCATTTCAAAACTGTCTGCATGACGAAATGAAGATACAAGCTCTGTTGAGCTTCGTGCGGGGGCAGAGAACCGAACCAACGCCAAGTTCATTTAAGTACTCATGAATGGCTACCCACTTGCGATCAATGTGGACTCTGGCGCGCAAGCTTCAGTCGTACCAATTTTATTTGCCGGGGTTCGGCGAAAACTTCATTTTCAAGAAGGCGAGCTGAAAGGTCCCAGTAACCACGCGATGCCTGTCCGGGGTACACACCAAGCCACACTCCTGTGGTAAGGCAAGTCCGGGGAGTAGAAACTGTAAGTTCTGGAATCCCAAAACAGTTCACTTCCGAGGCTTTCCTGCAATTCAGGCCCTTGGTGGTATGCAAGTTCCTTGACCATACATCGGACTCACAGGAGTCTTAACAACGTGAGGATTCGAGCTAGTTGGAGTCGTCCTGAGGGCTTCTCTTAGACCCCGGCCGTTTCAAGGGACTGGGGAGATTGCGTGGCGCTACACAATCCGTTTGAAGCCCGGGGCGGTTCCCTTCTCACTAAATGCCCCCAGACGTCTTCTTTTACCTCTCCTTGAGCCAATCAAGAAAAAACTCGACAAGATGGAATCGGAAGGATTGCTCCGCCGCGTCGACGCTCCAGCAGAGTGGTGTGCTTTACTGGTATCTCTGCCAAAAAGTTATGGTAATTACAGGATCTATGTACATCTGTCTCATCTTAACAAAGACGTTCTTCGCAAAAGTCACATGCTACCGCCCGTGGAACAATGCGTACGCTTGCTTGAAGATGCCAAGTTTTTTTAAGCAAGATACCAGGTCAAGTTTTCATCAAATCATGCTGTATCCACAGTCACAGCTGTACAGAACGTTCATAACACCGTTTGGTCGCTATTGCTTTCTGCGGGTGCCATTCGGCATTACATCAGCACCCCAGTATTTCCAGAAGAAAATGCCTGGGATACTAGAAGGCCAGGCCGACATAGTGAACATGATTGATGACGTCCTTGTTTTTGGCACGACTCGTAAAGAAAACCAGCGCCTCTAGCAGGTCCTCGCACGGCTCTCCAAGGCAGGCATCACACTCAACCGGAAGAAATGTTCCTTCCGCACCAACAGTGTCTAGTTCCAAGGAGTCGTAGTGAGTGCCCACGCTATATTATCCGACCCCTACAAGGTGGCAGCCATTACGCATCTGCCCGCTCCCGAAGACCTTTCTGGCATTTGTCGTGTACTGGGACTCGTGAATCATCTGGGATGTTTCTTGCGGAATGTTTCTGGCGTCACCGCACCTACTCACGCCCGGCTTCACAAGAACTATCAGTGGACGTGGGGCCCATCACACCATACATCGTTTGGGAAGCTAAAGGTAATGATGTGCTCTGAACGGTGCGTCGCAACTTACAACACCCAGTACAAGAGAACTGTTTTAGCAGATACAAGCTCCTTAAGCTTGGGAGCCATGCTTCTGCAAAAGAAACCATCGGGAGTGTGTTGAGAAGTTGCCTTCGCTCCAAGTGTTCTCACGCCGCCAGAAACAAGATATAGCCAAACCTAACATGAACCCTTGGGAGCTAGCTGGGCTGTGCAGAGATTCAACAAGTATATCCGTGGTCTTGACTTCATCCTGGAGACTGACCATCAGCGTGTCGTTGCACGTTTTTGCAACATTGAAATCGGCCTCTTGCAATCTCGAATCCAGCTCGAATCCAGGCAGGGACAACATTCCGTCTGAAGCTCATGAGCTAGCACTACAAGGTACTTTATGCACCCAGCAAACTTTTGGCTGCAGCTGGCGCACTCTCTCAAGCTCCTGTGGATTCTCCTTTGTCGCAGCAGGCCGACGAGGTGGACCTCTACGTGCAAGGACTCGTACGCTCCTTTGCAGGCCTGGTCTCCACACCATGGGACGACCTAAGCCAAGCCCAAACATCAGATGGCGAGTGCGACCTTCTTATGAAATACTGCACCAAGGGTTGGCCCAGGCAGTCTCGGTTGCCGCTTCATCTGAAAAAGTATTGGCAACACAGGGAAGACCTCACTGTGTGTGATGGTTTTGGTCCTGAAGAACGCTCTATTTTCGTTCCTACCTCTCATCAGCGGTACATGCTGGTACTTCTCCACGAAGGGCATCAAAAGATCAACTACTACAAAGCAGTGGGGATTAGAGTCAGTATGGCGGCCTGAAATCAACAGCCAAATTGAACACACCGTCTCCTGCTGCCCCACGTGCGCTGAGACTCGGGTCCAACGCCCAGAACCCATGATTGCATCAGTCACGCCGATTCTTTCTTGGGAGGAGGTTGGCGCTGACCACTTCCACCTGAATACCAGGGACTACATTATTCTGGGTGACTGCAGGACCAAATTTCAAGACGTCAAGCTTTGGGTCTACGAGCCTTGGGTCTCACTCATTAGCCGTTGTCCACTAAACACCAAGGTTTTTTTACACTAGGCTTCGAAGCAACGCTCTTTTGTAGCTCAATGCTCGCTGGTATTTTCGAAAGTAGTTCACGTCACCGAGGAGTAGACGCACATCCTGTTTATTTTTTGGAGCTGGCATGGTACGGACGCTTTCGAATAATTCGGGACTAGGACGAATTCTGTGTCTTCCTATAACATCGCCAAGGAATGTAACCTAGGTGGTGCAGAACACAGACTTACCTCTAATAAGTGTTAGCCCTTCCTCCTGTGCCCGTCTACGCACCGCTGTGACGCGCTCGTCGTGTTTTTTCTTTCAGTCGCCCCATATTAAAACGTCGTCCACGTAGACGCGCACTCCCGGCAGCCCTTGGAACATCTCTGTTAACGTCTTTTGGAACACCTCGCTGGCCGAGGATATCCACAAAGGAAGACGTAAAAAATGGTACCGCCCAAATGGTGTCGCAAAAGTTCATATTCGTGCCGTAGCCTCCTCATAAAGGAAACTGATGAAAGCCGGCATTGGCGTCGGGCCGGGAGAATTATTTTGCTCCTGCCAGCTCGCTCTCTATGTCCTCTCGTGAAGGCATCGGATAGTGCTCCCACCTAATACTCCTGATCACTGCTCTCGGCTCCATGCAAATGTGAAGCGTACCATCATTCTTGTGCACAACAACCAGGGGGCTTACCCAATCGGTTGGTTCCTCCAGCTTGACGATCATTCAGGCCTTTTCCATTCTTTGAAGTTCTTTTCGTCGGCGCCCTTTTAACGCTATGGGTGCTCTGCGGGCAGGCTAGACGACTAGAACGGCATCCTCTCGGAGCACCATTTTGTAGGGTCACTTTCCGCAGCCGGTGCCGCTGAAGAGGTCAGGAAATGCAAGATGGAATTTCCTTTGCTCATCACCTACATTCACAGCATCTGTCGTCACCGGTATCAGACCAAACTGTTGGCATGGCTTTAAGCCAAGGATGGCTTGGCGCCCCTTTTTCCCAATAAAGAACGAGATAAAGTTTATGTCTTTAAAGTTTATGATAAGATCGATAAAGTTTATGTCTTTGTCACTTAGCAACTTTCCTCGAAGTTTTGCTATATTTCTCCTAAAAACCACTTGGTGAGTGATCGTAGACTCTTCAAGAGTTGCACAGCTATGCTTGCTTTTTTACGTCCCGTAGGAACCGCTCAAAAGGCTCGGCCTATTCCTGTGTTCGCAGTCGAAACATGTGCCTTTCGTAGACTTTATCCTGGTCGACACAATATTCATCAAACTTTCGCACTAACGTGTCATAATCTTGTCTCGTCTCACCTGCAGCAAACGAGAAGTTGTAGAGATCGAACGCGTCGTCCCCCGCGGTGCTCAGAAGAATCGCCGCTTTTACGCACAATCGGCGGGGCTTCTCCTTTTGCGTAGCGCTGACGAATAGCTGGAGCTTCTGCTTGAGTACCAGCCAGTTTTCCCTGATGTTCCCGGACAGGTGCAGTGGTTCTGGGTTCTTGACGACGTCCATATCGAACATCCGGACAATGGTTTCGCTGATGGACAAGGCGACGATCAACATTTGGTCGGGCCTTGCCAAGACGAAAGACGTCCGGCCGTTTATTTCGCTGAGCTTAAGTAGCTCTGTTCACAGCGGGGAAAGGGGAAAAAAGCCAGGAAGGAAAGTAAAGCAGACAGAAGGGGCAGTAGAGGACGAGACAATATTGCTTAGGGCGAATGCCGATAGCAGATAGTCCGGTCTGTTACAAACAGAAGACAACCTGCTCGTGAACTTCGTCTACTTAAGCCAGGCGAACACGCTCGGGTCCGGGATATCAAGAGTCCAGCTTACGTCTTCAGCGTCCGCGCTGGTATGTCGCAGAGACACCCAAAGGGGTGGTGCAGCGCAACCACAGTCACCTTGTGCCTACTTCGCCCTCACCAGCAGTGGCCACCAGGAGTGAGCACCGTCCCCTTCTACGTCCCATGGTGTGACACCACCAACTGTGCGGGAGCCCATTGGGCATGTGCCGCGTTACGGTCGAACGATTCGCGAGCCAAGAATGCTAGACTTGTGAGGGGTCTTCGAAAGGGGGATCTAATGTGTCGGGCCTAGATGGCGTCACTTTAATCATCATTATTAGTGTACAATCTAGCACACTCTAGGTGCGCAAATAAAGCAAGCTCCCTACCGTTCCCGCTGGAAACATCGTGTGTGTGTGCCTCTCAGGCCTGTGGGCTCTGCACGGCTGTCCCTCGGCATACCCGCTCTGTCACCCTCAACAAAAACAAGAAAGCAAGAACAGAAAAAGCACCACAACCACTAAGGGCCAATCTAAAGGAATCGTGATGTTAGGGCTCATCTGAACAGGAAAGGAAAACAGAAAAAAAACAAGAGTGGGCTTTGCTTCTGGAACAAACCCCAGCGTTTTCGGATCCTCGTGAAGGCCTGACAACACCTCAGGGTGCGATCTTGGATTGAGACACCCTGGAAGCGCTCCGTCAGCTTCAGACGTCGGAACTGGAACTCGCTGACCTACGGGGCAAGGACGCTAGGGCTTTTACGCCACGGCTCTTCTGGAACGAACCAGAGGCTATATGTCATCTGGCTTCTGTCGGCGACGGCTGTGCTCGCTAAAGCAAGGGTTTAACCATATGAACAATGTCCGCATTGGCACCAATAAGGCCACATAAACTAACAATTGTGGTACCACTTTTTATAAGAACAGTACGTCGTTAACCGTGACTCTGAGGACCGTTCAGCCCATCATACAGGTCCCATCTAAACTTGCAAAATATTTATTTGTGTGTATCCTAACCGCTGGGTTGATTGAAGAGAGAATATATACACAGAAGAAGCCAGGTTCACAAAATTTTAAAAAAGGAAATAGCCATATTCCCAGGCAGAGTCATTGCCATGGAAGTATACATCCTGTAGCAGAATGGCGATCAGGGATAGTTGGTATATGTGCATAACTAAACCTTCAAACACCACACCACTGAAAAACTCGTCGTGTTGTCCGGTGCGCTTGCCCTGTTAGTAATACGTTTTTAGGGGCGAAGCTCCTTAGGGCGTGGGTCTGTCCATCCTCGACGTATGTATGTAGCCACCTATAGTTTAGTTCTTTGATTGTTTACTAGATGGCGTGGCTACCTGTAGTTTAGTTCTTGGATTGTTTACTAGATGGCGGTACTTGTATATGATAAAAACATGCGCTTGGATTGTTTACTAGATGGCGTGGCTACCTCTAGTTTAGTTCTTGGATTGTTTACTAGATGGCGGGGAGCGTTGTAATAAAATCCGTTCGCTGTTGGCGCGCGCTCGGAGTCGCCCGATGGATAAGGCTGCAGATGTGCGAGCCCGCGAGGCAGAAGCGCTCCGTGAAGCTGCGCGACGCCGCCGCCAACATCCTGCCGTACGAGAGCGGGAGGCCGAAGCGTGTCGTCTGGCTGCGCGACGACGCCGCCAAGATCCCAGCGTTCGAGAACGAGAGGCCCAAGTGTCACGGCAACGGCGCGAGGACCCTGCCGTACGCGAAGCGGCACGGCTGCGGCGCGAAGAGGATCTCCAAAACGTCAGAGAACGGGAAGCGGCGAGAAAGCGCACGTATCGGCAGGCAGACCCCGATGCAGTGAGAGCTCGTGAGGCGTCTGCAAAACGCATCAGGCGAGCTCAGCCCCAAGGTGCCGACGCGCGGTTTAAGCGAGACTTTCTAGACGTTACGTTCGGACACAGATGTAGTGGGCGAACTTTCACTGAAGAGTCACGGTTTTACCGATGATTTCCCCTCAGGAGCTTCGCCCACTCATCATCATTCACCCCGTGGATATGCTGTGAATTGTTTTTGCTGACGCATAAGGTGAAGAGAAGTAAGCATAAAAGTAGCGAAATAACGCTTTACTGCAATATTTGGTACAGTACAGTGGAGCATCGAGGGGAGCTGAGACTGTTGTTTTTTGTTTCTAGCCTCACGTCCGCTTAGCCTACCGTCGTCACCTTGCTGCCTATTTTCCTGCTGATCGTGTATCCCTGCCTTCGGACCGGTTTCAAAGTGGGCGTCAAGCAACGGTCTGCACAGCCATGAACACCGGCCTGCAGAAACGAAAGATAGCAGCAGCGTTGGTGCACGAGGCGGTGTGACGTCGTCGCCGGGAAGCTACAAAAGCAAGTCTAGAAATCGCCGCTTCCGCAGTCCGGTGGAGCATCGAACGGAGCTGAGACTGTTCCTTTTTTGGTTTCTAGGTAAGATAGTCTGTGACAGTTTCATAGCCACGATTCCACGCTCCACTGGACTGCGCTGTTTTGCCGTTAAGTATGTCGTCGAAAAAGTGTTTGTAGTATTCCAAAGGTTTCGGAAATGATGCGCAGCATCTGCTTTGTAGCTTGTGCAAGTGCTTTCATGTTAGAAGATGTTCACGTGTTCCCAAAAAGAAGCTAAAATCCATGGCTTGAACCGCTGTTCGTGGTTGGAAATGTGAAAGATGTACAAACGAAGGGTTAGAGGGGTCATCTGAATACGAAGAAACCCATGAAGGAAACGCTAAGCCAGCAAAAGACAGCGGTGCTTGTGACTTGAGTAAGCAGATATCTGAAATGAGCAAGATGCTAGTAACAGTTTTAGGTCGACTAGAAAGTTTGTAACAGAAAGTCAATAGGCAATATACAACAACGGAAGCTATTGAAAAGTCGATGGAATTCTTAGCCTGTAAGTATGACGAACTTCTGGTGAAGAACGCCGAGCATGAAAAGCAAATTGGCTCTCTAAACAAGGATTCAGCCGAACTTTCCTGAAAGCTTGCAGAAAAGGGCGCCGAAATAACGCAGCTAAAGGCTACAGTGCATAATTTTGAGCAGTATTCCAGGCGAAAGAACGTTGAGATACACGGTGTAGCCCAGCCGCCAGAAGAGGATTCACACCAGGTTCTTGTAGATCTTAGCCGTAAGCTGGAAATAAAGGCACCCGAAAATCAATCTGTCGAAGCGATACACAGGCTCAAGGCGAAGCAAGATAAAATTCTAGCTATCATTGTTCGCATCAGAGACCGAGAGGAACGCGCTTTTTGGTTATCTAAGAAAAAGGCACCCAGGAACGAACAAATCTTCATTATGAAAACTTGACAACAGCGCAAAAGCAACTGTTCTGGCAATGTCGTCTAGTTGGGAAGCAAAAAAAATTCCCGCGCCTTCCCGCGAGGGGAACACGAGTAAATGCAGAGCATTGGGGCCTCAGTACTGATTGAAGGCAGTGTTGCTTCCATCGCTTCTTCCGTGATGCTGGAGTAGCAGACACGAGTAAACGTGGGCACGAGCGTCAACCAAGGAAGCAATGAGCAACGCAGTGAGTGAAACACGAGCGACCGCTAGCCGCTATATTTGCAGCGCGCGCAGTAGAGGGAGAGCAGTACGGGGGGGGGGGGGGTGGGGAAGAAGAGCGCGCATGCGCAAGCAGCGCGCGCCCTTCCACGCCCCACCGCGCTGCTATCACGCACCTGTTACGCCGAGACCGCGACGGAGCGAACGGGCTGACAACGACGCACGCGCGCGCCAGCTGCTGTTGAGAGAGAGGAGGGAAGGAGATGCGCACCTGCTGCGGACGCGAAACTGTTGACACCGTCCGACGCAGGAACAGGCGAGGCTAAGAAATGTTCTGCATTTAAGAAGCTGCAAGTCCTGTGGACGACCAACGGCGAAATTTTCGCGCGGAAAATTGTGGTAACGACTGGAATAAGAATTAACACATAAACCGATCTTGCAAAACTTGTTTAATGATCTCTTTTGATTCATTTTGCGAATGAGAGGACTCTCTCCAATTAGTAAAGGTTGAGGACTCCCTTCAACTAGACGTCGCCATTTTGCACAATAATACCCGAAGCATTACTAAAAACTGGTATCAGTTACGCGCACCTGAATGAAAGAAAGATTACTGTGGATGTAATTGTTTTTACTGAAGGCAACATTGACGCGCAACGACAGCTTTCTTTTAACCTATTCAGTAATCGAGAGCAGCGCTGTGTGGAGAAAATCGAAAAGGTGAAGAAATCTTTGTATTCGTAAACAAAAACTGGCTGTTTGGTTCCACTGAGCTAAACTTTGAATATGCAGAGACATTGGTGATTTCGATCAGTAGGAGAAACGTGACGTACAGCTTAGCTGGGAAGGCTCTCCCTATCACAAGAGATAACACATGCGGCATAGAAAGAAACAAAGAATGGAATACGCGCTTCCCTTGGCACACTGATAACAAAGACCAGCGCAGCCGGTCGATAAAAGCAAAACATAAACAAACTCAATGCATGGTTCGCGGCATTACCCCCTTCTAAGAGTGCATCGACCCGATGCTAAAATAAAGGGCAGTCCGAACAAGGAACACAAATGTCCCTCGATCATATTGCGTAGTAAGGTTTCAGGCGAACCACGTGGACGGTATTTGGGCCGCGTGCGTCGTCGAGATGTTCTGGAATCACCGTCGAGAATCACCTCGTAGGTAAGTTGACCGACATGTCGTAGAATCTGGTACGGCCCGAAATACCGCCACAGAAGCTTCTCACTCGTCGGATGGGAGTCCAAACAGAAACACGATCCCCTGGGTGGTACTCGGCGTCTCGGTGTCAGAGGTTGTAGCACCCGGCATCCACCTGCTGATGGTCCGTTGTACGAACTCGAGCGAGCTGGTGGGCCTCCTCCGCACGCTGATGGTGTCCTTGGACGTCGGAGTTGAGGTCGTCGTCTTCTACGTGCGGAAGCACGGCGTCGAGCATCGTAGTCGGCCGTCTTCCGTAGACATGCTCGAACGGCGTCATGTGCGTAGTTTCCTGGATAGTCGTGTTGTACGCAAACGCGGTATATGGGAGCACTTCATCCAAGTCTTATGTTCAACGTCGACGTACATTGACCGCATATCTGCGATTTTCTTGTTCAGACGTTCTGTTAGTCCGTTCGTTTGGGGGTTGTACGCCTTCGTTCTTCGGTGATCCGTGTTGCTGTAGCGTAATACTTCTTGCATCAGCTCCGCAGTAAAGGCCGTTCCGCGGACCGTGATTAGGACTTCCGGGGATCGATATCACAGAACAACTTGGCTGATGAAGAACTAAGCGACTTCTTGTGCAGTACCCCTCTGAAGATCGGTGGTCTTTCGTAGCGTGTCATGTAGTCTGTGGCCACGACAATCCACTTGTTTTTGGATCAGGATATAGATAACGAGCCCAGAAGGTCCATTCCAATCTGTTGGAAGGTATTAGATGGGACTGCAATCGGCTGCAGAAGTCCGTCAGGTCTCGTCGGTGGCGTTTTTCGTCACTGGCAGTCACGGCAGCTCCGCACGTAGTGGGTGACGTCGGATGCAAGGCGGGGCCAGTGGTACTTCGCCTTGATTTTCCTAATTGTGCGAGCTGTGCCGAGATGTCCAGAAGACGGGTCATCGTGGCACGCTTCCAAAATGTCGTCACGAAGATCTGCCGGGATGACTAAAAGATAACTCGCTCACTTTCCGGCGCTGAAATTGCTTCTTCACGAGGGCGAAATTTGTCAGGCTGAGTGCAGGTAAGTTGCGTTTAAAGGCCCTGGGCACGGCGATGTTGCATCCTTGGAGGTAGTCGACCATGACGCGTAGATCCGGGTCGGCACGCTGCTGGACGGCCAGGTCGCTCTCAGTCACGACTCCGAAGAACGCGCTCTCTAACAAGTCCTCGGTCTACCACCCACCACAGCAACTGTCAAGCTCCTCTCCTTAGGCGTCTACAACATGGTGGGGGAGCATATTGAAGCACACCTTATAAGCCAGCGGGAACGTCTCACGCTCACTCCTACCGGCAGGCATGTACTCCGTCGCAAAATGGAGAGACGAGCTAGTTGGTTCGCAATTTCCATGAGTGAAACTTAAGCGCAAAAATTTTTCACAAAGACAAGAAAGGGAACGACACAGGCGCTTTAGGCGCCTGTGTCGTTCGTTCCCTTTCTCGTATTTGTGAAAAATTTTTGCGCTTAAGTTTCACTCATGGAATATGTACTCCGTCGTCTGGGATATTCAACCAATGCTGGAGGGCACACCGTGAGGCGGAGATTTTACGCCTTGGGCTCAGAGAGAAACTCAACGTGGCACCAATATCTCGGAACATGTACCCAGAGCATCATACGGGGAGACAATTATATTCAGTCCAGATTCGGCCGTCAAACAGATTCGAGGGTCACGGACGCAGCCAAATATCCGCATCGGTCAGCGATGCCAATTTCCGTCATCGACTCAGACCTGCAGTAGCTTGATTCGGCCTCCGTCAACACAAGCAGCCCAACAGAGGCAGAGGCAGCCATAGCAATGGCCATAGTATCCAGCGCGTCAGACCAAAAACACGTACGAGTCATCACCGATTCTCACGCCGCCTGCCGGAGCTATGCAAGGGGCAGGGTCTCTTCTATAGCGCACCGCATTCTCGCCAGCAAGGCGCCAGGCCACCTCCCAAGTGTTGCAATAGTATGGACTCTAGGACACGACTCTCTTCGTGGCAATCAGCGAGCTAACGCTGTCACCCGAGCCCATGCCTCCGGGCGCCACTGGACGAATATTACCCGGAGCAATTATTGCTGCAATACAACACCAGCGACTCTCCCGACAAGCCTTTCCTACTCCGCACAAATCCTTAACAAGAGAAGAAGCGACATTTTGGCGTCAACTACGAACAAACACCTTCCCGCACCTAAGAAGGCTCCACGCCATGTATCCTACAATTCACCATTCGAACAAATGCCCTTCTTGCACAGCTCAGTATGCCTCCCTTTACCACGTTACGTGGGCCTGCCCGGACATTCTAAATATTCCCCGAATACCCAGCCCAACCCTTCAGCAGTGGAAAGCTGCGTTGCTAAGCCCGGACCCGGAAGATCAGCGACAGCTGGTACGACGGGCCACCAGCGCAGCCAGAGCTACCGGGGCCCTGGAAAAGGGGCACCTCCCATCCTCAAGCAAACTACACCCTTACCTAACCAGCGTAAAATAAAGTTATTCCTCCTCCGACTCCTCCTCCTCAGAGTGTTTTGGTGGTGGGTCGACGGGGGCGCGGGACAGGCAGTCGGCGTCGGAGGGTTTCCTCCTGGATTTGTAGACTACTGTAACGTTGAATTCTTGGAGCTACAAGATCTACCTACCAAGGCGGCCAGAAGGGTCCTTCAAGTTTGCGAGCCAACGCATCGCATGGTGGTCTGTCACAACCTTGAAGGGTCTTCCATACACATATGGGCGAAATTTCGCAATAGCCCATATAATCGCGAGGCTCTCTTTCTCAGAGGCTGTGTAGTTTCTTTCTTCCTTGAACAGACCACTGCTGGCATAGGCGATTACTTTTTCGCACCCGCTTTGCTTCTCTACGAGGACGGCACCGAAGCCCATATCAATGGCGTCCGTGTGCATTTCCGTTTCGGCGTTTTCGTCGAAATGCGCGAGCATGGGCGGGCTTTGCAGGCACTGCTGCAGCTCGCAGAATGCTTTTTCTTGGGAATTTTTCCAGCTCAAAGCGGTTGTATCTTTGGGCAAGCGCGTGAGTGGCTCTGAAATGCGGGAGAAGTTTTCGACGAAGTGCCGGTTGTCAGCGCATAATCCGAGAAATCTCCGCACGCTCTTCTTATCTTTCAGTATTGGGAAGTTCTATATGGCGGACGTTTTCGCCGGGTCAGCCATGACTCCCGCGCCGTTGACCACATGGCTCAAAAACTTCAGTTCCTCGCGGCCATTGCCCTTGTGCTCTCCCAGAGCCCCTCCCCAATCACCGTTCTATCCGACTCGCAGCAGGTCATCCGGCACTTCTCCAAAGGCTTTATATCCCCCGTAGCCTTCAAAATTTTTCTCCAAAGCTCCCCGACCGACCCTGTGCAACTGGTGTGGACCCCAGCCCACACCGGCACAGGTGCTAACGAGGCAGCGAATGCACACACCCGTGTTTTTACTTCCCGCGACGCTGTTTCTCGTACACGTATACATGGGCCTCTCGAGACCGAGACATCCGAGCCTCTCCTCAGTTTCAGGGAAATTACCCTTCATTACCGCCTCCTTCGCCGTACTCTCCCACCCCCACACCCACACACCTACCCCCCGAGGCTGCCCACATGTGGCGGATACTACAAACGCACACGTTCCCTCATCGCACTCAACTAATACATACGCATCCACATCAACTCCGCACACCCCACTGGCCTAAATGCGGTCAGCTGGATACTCTGTATCACTCTCTATGCGAATGTCCTGCTGACCCATATTCCCCACTCCCCTCCTCATCCCACTGGGAACAGGCCCTGGGCGGTTCCGAGTAGTCCAGCCAAGTGCTGGTCACCTGCCGAGCTCAGGCGGTCGCAGCGCACCTCTGGTCCTCCACCACCCCCCCTCGCTAACCCGGTTTTTTTTAAATAAAGTTTTGTTCTCGTACGCGATGCGGCACTTTTCAGGCTTCAGCGTTACCCCGACGTACGGATGGCCTCGAGTACAGACTGCAACCCTACAGGGTGTTCGTCGAAAGTCCGGGAGAACACCACAACATCGTAGAGGTATACGAGGCAGGTGTGCCACTTCAGGCCAGCTAGCACCGTGTCCATGACTCGTTGAAACTTTGCTGGCGCCGTGCACAACCCAAACGATATCTCCTTGAGCTCGAATAGGCCGTCCGGTGTTATAAATGCAGTCTTCTCTCGGTCTATCTCGTCCACTTCATTTTGCCAGTAGCCGGTCTTCACATCCATCTATGAGAACTACTTCGCGTGATAGAGGTGGTCGATAGCGTCGTCAATTCGGGGGAGGGGGTACGCGTTCTTTTTGGCGATTTCGTTCAGTCGCCAGTAGCAAACGCAAAACCTTAATGTGCCGTCTTTTTTCTTCACCAGTACGACCGGCGCGGCCCACGGACTTTTCGATGGCTGTAATATGTCGTCGCTGAGCATGTCGTCGACATGAGTCCGGATGGATTCCCGCTCGTGTGAAGAGACGCGGTACTGTGACTGTCGTGTGGGTCGGGCTCCATTTTCGGTTATTATTCGGTGCTTCGCTAGAGGTGTCTGGCGTTGTTTTGAGTTCGACGAAAAACACCCTCTGTAGCGACGCAGCAAATCCAACAATTTCTCCCTTTCTTCTTGCGGTAACGCCGGATTTACGTCGAAGGAATTCGGAAGCTTGAAGGTATCTTCGGGTGTGCGTTCAAAGTCGGTAACCACGATCACGTCACTTACTTCTTGCGTCTCTTCAATGAACGCAATGGCAGCGCCCCAGTTTAAATGCTGGTGTTGCACGCTGAAATTAGTGACCAAAAATTCGAATTGTCGTTGCGTAAAGCGCGCAATGCCTCTTGCGACGGAGACAACGCGGTCGAGAAGCAACCTTTGGACACTCTCTACTATAACGTCGACGCCAGAAACAGCATCTTAACATTGGACTGTGATCATCAAGCTTGCGCGGGGTGGCAGGGTGATATGATCATCGGCGATCCTTAAAGCAGCACGGTGCTCGGGGTTAGGTTCCGGCGTCATGGAGGGATGGGAGGGAAAAGTTATGGACTTTGGCTGTAGATCAATTACTGCGCCGTTGTCCGTTCAAAAGTCCATTCCAAGAATTACGTCGCGGGAGCAGTTAGGCAAAATGAGGAACGACGCAGGGTACGTTGTGCCGTCTATGGTGACGCGCTGTGCACGTTCCACGTGGCGTCACGAGGTGGCCTCCTGCTGTGCGTATGTGCGGAACGTCCCATCTGCTCATAACGTGCTTCAGCTTAGACGCCAATGGCCCGCTCAGGATGGAGTGGTTGGCTCCCGTGTTTATAAGGGCGACTACTTCCAAGCAGTCGATGGACAGCTGAACGTCAGACCATGGCCTCCGAGATTCCCCCGCGCGCGTTCTGCTCCGGCCGTCCCAATGGCCGCGCGCCCCAGCCAAATTTTTAAGCGCGCCAGTTCTCCCCCCGCGCATCGCCGGGCAGCAGTGCGCACCTATGCATCGAATGCATCGTTCAGCCCGTCGGGCCGCTGTTTATGCAGCATTTCGCGGCATGTCAATGCTGCAGTTTTTCTGGTCTTGGCACGAGTGTATTTGCGAGTTTATTGGCCGCATTTCTGCTCACCTCATCCAAAGATTCTTACACAGAACGCCTGTAATAGATGTGTCCATCATTGGAAGAGGCGAGAACTCGACACCTTCGAGGCACAGGCCTTTCCCCTTGCTGGTTGAGCCCCCCGATCTTCATTGATTCATAAAGGGACCCCACCACAGCTCCCAATTAATCTTGGCTTCCGCGGAGCGAAAGCCAAGATATAATTGTTATATACGTTTTGTGCCATCAGTCATACAATCGTATTTGGAAAAAGAGCAGCCTATCGTTGTTGGATGATTCCAGGGCGAACGTATACACAACCGTCGAGTACCCCACGTACGACACAAATGTGCAGCCCTGCATTTTCACAGAAATGTAAATTGCCGGGGTAAATATCATTGATCGCTACAAAGCGTGGATAAAAATAATTAGTCGAACGTAATTTAGAAAAAAACAAAAATACAGAAAGGAGAAAAATAAGAAAAATAGAAGTGATAATAACAAATTCAAAAATATAAATCTTATACATCTCCTCCAAAAAAGAAACAAAAATAAAGGAGGAGCAAAAATAGTGACAAATACGCGAATAAAAAAGTCTCGCGAACAGACTATTTCTAACCTTGTAACGCACTGCATTTGCACAGAAATGCATAATACCGCGAATACATATAATTGATCGAACGGAATCTTAAAAACAACAAAATACAAAACCTTATAGGCAATTATAAAAGTGAAAACTACGAATTCAAAAATTTCAGTTCTATACATCTCCCGCGCAAAGTGAAGAATATAATAAAAAGCTCTGACAAAAAATAACGACGGAAGCAGGAATAAAAAAATCATGAAAACTGACCAAAGTGTAACGCCCTGCCTTTGCGCAAAAATTATGTAGTTGGGGGAGTTAACACGCGTAATGAATCGTTATAGTCATGTGAACGAAGACGATTAATCGTAGGGAATCTTAAAAAAACCAAAAGCAGAAAATAGTTATAAAAATTAGCTTACAAACAAAAATGCGCATTCACACACCTCCTCCAAAAAGGAAGCCAAAAATAAAATAAGCACTGAAAAGAACTCCGGAAACACGAGCAAAAATACCGTGAGGACGACACACCATGCAAACCCCTGCCGTTGCATAGTAGTTGATAATTCGCATGATAAGAGGTTTATTTATTAAAAACAGCGTAAATGGAGCTAATCAATAGAATGCAACTTGAAAACAGAAAAGAAAACAAAAATGAAAAAATATTTTCGAAGTCATCTTACAAAATAAAAAAACAGTGGAGTTAGCACATGCCATTGTTGCATTTATATGGAACCACCAATCTAGCTGAGCCATCTGCGCGCACAGGTATACAAGCAAAATGAATTCTCAATTGTAAACACAGAAAAATAATAAGTCGCACATCCCGCGATAATTATGCATCTTTATATGCTGCGATGTATCGTGTATTTTTCACAGATCATTATTATCTTTTCTTAACTGCTTCGCAAATGCGCTATATTAGTAGGACTTGATTGCTGGCTAGTTGGTTCATGATTTACGAAGGAATAAGTTTGCGCAGAAGACGAGGGCGAAGAGGACGAACTTCCAACTTTATTTTGCGTGAAAAAGCACGACACAATATATACCCCCACCGGTGTCCCCTCTTTCCAATCACCATTTGCACCACCCGATAAGGCGTAACAAAAATCTCAAATCAGATAGAACAACCAAAACAAACCTATAAAAGGGCGTAACATAACAGCACCAGATAACAGATACGACTTTGTACGTCTTCCAAAAACCGTGACGCACTTTAAAACAAAGATGATCGAGTAAAATTAGAGCCAAAAGGGCATAAAACCTCTAAAAATAAGAAAACATGAAAACACGGGTATAAGAATCGGTTTAAGAGCAACACAGCTCGCGTTTGCTAGACTTAGGAGCAGTTAAAACAAATCAAACTTCGAGTTTGCACACGCTTTTTTCTATTAACATGTATCCAACCTAAATCAAGCATGAAAGAATAAAGGCATAAAATCGGAGCCAATAGGCATAAAAAACGCTAAAAATAGAATGACAACATGGGTGGGATGGGAAACGGAAGTGGTGACCAACACAGAGTGCGCGAGGCCACATTTAACAAAGCCTAAAAGTGACTATAAATACCGAAATCTTTTAAACATGACCTTCTAAGAAGGCTAACTCAGCGGGTAGCAGGCTTACCGAGGGCGTGCTAACGCAATCTTTCCCAAAGTCTCTAATTCTGTAGGCTTCTATAATCTCTCTTTGTGTCTGATCCTTAGCTCGTGCAAGGAATTCGGTGTCTTCTAGCTTGGGAACGCACCCACAGGTTTTACAATGCATAGCCAGATGCCCGCCCGATTTATTTTTAACAGAAAGATTATGCTCCCGCGCTCTCTCATTAAAACAGCGCCCAGTTTGACCAATGTATACCCTTTTGCAGGAAAAGGGAATTTTGTAGATTACGTTTGAAACGCATTTTGTGTAGCGTTTTTCGTGTCTTTTTTTACCCCCTTTCTTTTTTCTTTTAGACATTAACAGGCGCAGTTTTGCTAATTTACACGGGGCTGAAAAAACCATTTTTACATTGCACCGGCTGCCTACTTTTTTAATGTTGTGCGACACACTGCGGATGTAAGGCATGACGTGCAGATTATTACTTTTATCTTTTTGCTGTTCTTTTATGCTAGATGCTCGCTTGGTTTTTTGAAAAAGTGATTCACAGACGCTACTGATGAAGAATGAAGGGTAACCTGCTAACTGAAGGCGTGACACTTGAGCTTCGAAGTTTTCAGACTGTTTGTGCTGGCATGATTTAGTAACAGCAGCGCGACAACAATACATAACAATGCCCCTTTTCACCAGCTTTGAATGTGCGCTGTCGAATCGCAGAAGACCTTCTTTTGATCTTGGATCATATTGCCAGCAAATGTGATTACTTGAAATGCTGAGGTTTAAATCTAAAAATTGTAGACGGTTGTGTTGCGGAATTTCATGGGTAAAATTAAGTCCATCAGAGGCTGAAATATAATGCTTGACAATTTCGCTAGCCCGTTTTGGAAGGTCAGTATCAGCAGTTGTTACAAGCAAGACATAATCGTCTACATATCTTAGAATCTTCCCCAGCCCCAAATCTTTAGGCTGTCTTTCGAGGCGTTTATCAAATGATGCTAAGTAAATATCAGAAATAGCAGGAGCTATTGATGACCCTATGTAGACGCCTGATTTTTGAACATAAAAATGATCCTGATGCATGACAACTGTAGACTGCAGTTAGAACTGAAGGAGCTCGATAAACTGTTCGGTATTTATTCCTGTCGGGTTTTGAAACTTAACTTCGCCACGTTCTTCAATAAGTTCCCGAACAGCTTTAAAAACGGACCAAGGACATCAGTCTGGAGTGATTAGACTAAAGTTGGCTGACCATTACTTTATAGCATTAGCGATCTATTCTAAAGCAGCGAGTAAAAATGTTGAGAATTTAACAATGAAAAAAATTTAGACGATAAGAAAGTTGATGCCTACATAAGTGAGACTGATTGGAACACCTTGCTTTCTCTGGATCACATAAGCTTTTGCATTAAGGTAACTGAAATTTTTCGTGACAACTACGAGCCTTCCAGTAGGTGTGTAAAATTAAAAACAAAGACAAATAATCAACCGATGTATCACAACTGAAATAACAAAAGTTGGTTATTTGAAAGATAAAGCAGGGCAACGATGTAGGAAAGAACCGCAGGATACGCTAAAGAGGCAAGAGTTTCGGACTTTGCATAATTTACTAACAGCTAAAATACGCCAGGCTAAAAGCAAATAATGATAGTCCGAATTTTCCGAACTTAGGAATAACAGTAACAAAACGCGGAAGATGGCGAACGAATTAATGGGAAGAAATAAACAAGCGCGCGTAGGTGACACAATCAGAAATCACTTTCCGAAAGAAAACACGCGTGAGTTGCGCAATAAATTTAACGACACATATATACAAGCCTCTGAGGCATTGATGAAAAAGGCGGGCGACGACAGAATGCGTACTGAAGATTACAAACCACTACGCGCGTGCGCTAGCACAGCTTAACTGCCGTTGATTACGGAAGCAGAGCTTTGGAGCATCATCTGCAAAATGAAACTGTTTAAACCACCAGGATTTGACAATTGACTAAGAGACGCTGTGTCACTACGGGAGATTAAAACATGTGCTTTTAAAGATTCCTAAAGAAATATTTGAACCGCGCGAAATGAAAGTTTTTATTGTGAGAAATAAAACGAAAATGTGAGAAAAGAAAGAAAATGAATGAGAAAAGAAAGGAAAATGGAGTTTCAATTGTGAGAGAGATTTACAAACACGGGAAAAAGGCGAACTTGGTAACTATGACCACTTGCAATGTTATAAGTGTTGTCTCATGTAGTGGAGAAGCATATAGCGTATATAACGCAATCATTCTGCGAAAAGTACAAGTTAAACACCCCTGCACAGTTTGGTTTCACTAAATACCGAAACAATATTCTATTCTTACAAGAATTTTCGACCTCAATAACGCCTGTATTGAAAATAACGAAGCCATCTTTGTATTATCTTTAGACCAATCGAAAGCATTCGATACAGGAAATCATAAATTGATGTCACAAAACTCAGCTCTTCGGGGTTTCGTGGGCAATTTCTTAAGTTCTTTACGAGTTTCTTTAAGTTCTTTCTCACAATGATTTCAATGCATAAAACTCCATGGGGAATACAGCGGACTTGAAGAAATACAATGTGGAGTGCCTCAGGGCAGCACTCTAGTGGCCATATTTTTCAATATATACGTTCCCGTTCTTAGCTTACTCCCACTGAATTTGAACGTGTTCCAGTATGACGATGACACTGCTCTGGCTCTGAAAATCACCGACAGCTTTTGTGGAATAAAAACGTTTCGAAATGACATTCACAAAGTCACAGATTGGTATAAAGAAAATTAATTTTTTGTAAATCTACAGGAAAAAAGTTAGTATGCTTCAGACCCCCCAAATAAAGTTGTTTGTCTGGATAGGCCTATATATTCGCATACGTCACAGTGCAGCTCTTGTAAATGTAGGCCCCTTCATTAAAGAGCCCGAAGTAAAATAATTAGGCCTTTTCTTTGACCAACAGTTCACGTGGAATAAACGTGTGCTGTTTGTATGCAAGAAATCTTTGGGTGTAGCAGCTATGATTTACAACTTGAGAGGCAAGGAATCATTGAAATTGATTGATTGTGGGGTTTAACGCGCCGTAGTGGAGGGCTCCGGATTAATTTTGACCACCTGGGAATCTTGAACGTGCGCCGAAATCTCGTACACACGGGCGTTTTTGCTTTTCGCCTCCATCAGAAAAGCGGCCGCCGCGGCCGGGAAACGAACCCGCGACTTCGTGCTCAGCAGCGCAACGCCTTAGCCACTGAACCACCGCGGCGGGTGAATCATTGAAATTAAACCAAACCCTATATTAATCACTGGTGGAAGGAATTTTGAATTATGGAATTACCCTGTGTGTTTCCTGCTCAGATCATAAACAACAATGTACAAACTGAGTAATTAACAGAATAGCAAACAGTATTGCCTATGGAACCAAGTTTCAAGATGCAAAAATAGTGGACAAGTATTCTTATTTTGGTAAACTTCAGGCGCGCCAGCTTTTTTCGTACGAGGAACTAATTCGATATTACTTCCGCAACAGGTTCAACGTTACAGTTAGAAACAGTAGAACGCTAAGAAAAACAGAAAGGTTTGTATAGCCGCGAGTGTTCCCAAACTATGGGGAAAAATGGGGAAGCATTACGTGCCAGAATTTTTAATGCTCACCGAAACGATTTGTATATTATAAAAACACGAAGGAAAATGTTAAAAAACTTCGCGAGTATCGTGCCTCAGGTAAATCATATGGGTGAAGAGTGGAATACATTTGTGCTGTCCACACCTACGTTTTTGCCGTTTATATTTTGTAGCAATGCATGATTTTGAGGTGTGATTTTTGAATAATAAGTATTTGTCATATTCAAACTTGCGAGTATGCTTATTTTCCTTTGTGTATGTTTGCTCCAACTGCCTGAAAAGCCAAGAAGTATTCGGTGCTTAGGCAGACAAGAGAAAAAATTATGTAAAACAAAAGTGAATAAAGCTGAATAACTGAATGAATGAATGGGTATTACATTCATACATAGTCTTCCCATACTTTAACCCCTGTTTATATGAAAGTACGAATGTCCAGTGCATTCAAATTGGCGACGTTGGAATTCAACGGTAGTCAGTTGTATAAACAGGCTTTCAATAAATAAATGCATGTTCCCGATTTTCTTTCACTGCCCTTTACGTTTTAAAGGAAACAACATCCATGTGAGGGCAGTGGCTGAGGTACTGCTTAAAAACTTGGTGGGAATGAAACAACAATAGTACCCCCCTCTGAGCACGAGGTCACGGGTTCGATTCCTGGCCGCGGCGGCCGATTTTCTGATGGAGGCGAAAAGCAAAAACGCCCGTGTGTACGAGATTTCGGCGCACGATAAAGATCCGCAGGTGGTCAAAATTAATCCGGAGCCCTCCACTCCGGCGCGCCTCATCGCCTGCGTTGCGTCGGCGCGTTAAACCCCACAATCAATCAATAGTACCCCCCTCTCACTTTGGCTTGTACTGTGCCTACTATACCCTGATCCGAACGAAGATGTTTATTTTGGAAATTCAAATTTGCATCGATGCACACTCATTTTTGCTACTTTTGCCAAACTTTAATTACAACCTTCCCGTAGACGTGATCTTATACGTTTACCTAGAGGTTTGATAATGGATTGCGTGAGTTTTTAATACAATATACCGCTTTTTTGGAAATGGGGAGAATATAGAGGCCATAATAAATAACTTAGACTCAACATATGCCTCAAGAATACGTGAGGCTCAAAACAGTTTTTCTTTTAGTGAAACCAGCAATTTACTTGATCCTTCAACCTGCTTAATGGAAATAGAAATTGAATTGCAAATGCAAAAACAAATAAATATCAGCAGTAATGCTACATCGATCTCCTATCACATATAAATATATATGTTTCCTCGTTACTAATGTCTGCACAGTAATTTCGTGTGCAAGGGATTGCATACACCACATCCATCTCCTCTGTAAGTAAATATGTATGCCCCCTTCTCACTAAAGTCTGCACAGCAATTTTATCTGCGAGAGATTGCATTAGTTACCAACCAACTGAACGCGAACCACTCACGCGCACGCGAACCTAGGCGATTGAAACTATTCGCCTTTTGTTAACAAGACTACACTGTTCAGATGTTGCTGGTATTTCAGTTTTTTACTTCGTACATGCCAATCGCTCTTACATATATTTTAGCTGTAGCTGCCATTCTTTATTTTGGAACTTCACGCAGGAGCACATTTTTAAGGGTTCTTATGGGTTTTGTATGTATATGTGCGAGTTTCTTAATACATGATTACTGTTTTTCGGAAATGCAGATAATGTGGTGCCCGCAATGAATAACGTAATCTCAACATATGCCAGCAGAATAGGTGAGGCTCAAAGCAGTTTTTTTAAGAGAAACTACCATTTTACCTGGTCGTTCTACCTGCGTAATGAACATACGAACGCTGGCCTTACAAAACACTCGGCGACTCTGCGCAGCCACATGTTCCCCCCAAAATTGTGGGAGCTTGCCATGCAGCTTGAAATGCCGGCTTGTGTACGCTCCCGTGATTACCTTGGAATTGCTTGTGACTGTGCAAATACGCATTACCTATAGTCTAAAGTTGATTCGTTCAACAAGTGTGCGTGTGCATGTAAGAGAGACAGAAGGAACTTTTTCACCTGCGCAGACCGTAACAGGCTTTCTGAATAGCTTAATATCTTGCTGTTCCTTAAAGGGCACCTGTTTTTCGGAAGTTCTCTGCGAGACTGAAGCTATATAATGTACCAGACTGGAAACTTCACAGCAATTGAATTCCGAGAAATGCGCAAAAGGGGAATGGCCTGTCTTTTATATATTTAGCTAACTGTCAATCATGCGAGCTAGCGAACAAATAGACTTTCGTGTAAAAGTTTGAATGTACTGGAGGAAATATTTATTCAGCAAATTCTTTTTCTACGTAGAGTGGTTTTCGTTTTGTGAGCATGTTAATAACCGTCTTTTTTCAATAATAATTTCCAGACGAAGAAGGAAGAAAGGAAGAAGAATTAGTAGAAAGGCTAAGAGGTTAACCATACGGAGATCCGGTTTGCTAGTCTGTTACGATGGAATGGGGTGCAGGGAATAAAATAGAGGGTTGGAAAAAAGGAAGGTGGAGAGATAGGAGTGGGAAGGCGCGAACTATATTACTGTTACAGGAACTCGTTTCAACAAGAGTTCGTTTCGACAGGAGCTCGTTTCGACAAGGAAGTTTCGAAGCGGTCAGTGTTTTTAATGAATCCAGATGTATTTCCCGGCAGAATGCTTCCAAGGAAATAGAAATTACCTGCCGATTGAGTATCCGGGGTTGTCATCTTTGGACTCCGGTACGACAAGGCGGTATGAACTGGGGCCTTCTCGCTCTAGTTAGAGTGGAGCAGTTCGACGTGGCGGACCCCTCAGTCGACCGTGAAGCCGGTGCACGCAGGCTCCCATTAACCTTCTACAGCTCGGTGTATTCCAAGGACCTGTCGCATGGGAGGCAGATTCGCTTCCTCGACGTGGGACTATCCGACGGCGGGTTACCCGCCGGAGTGCCCGTAGGTTCCACTTCCATTATCTTCGCTAAAAGGGAGAAGCGTCCCGACGAGACAAATGCTAAACCGCAAAAACCTTTTGGATTGGCTCAACAGCGATCCACCAGAGAAACAGGTCGTCGTCATCATCCCCCCAGGCGAAGAGACTCTGACGAATGGATTGAACATAGCTGCACCTGTTGTGCATGGATGCCTCACAATTCCTGCAAGGCTGGTTTTTTATCACACTTTGGGGCTTGCCTTTGTGCTTACTTAGTGTCAAATACTTGTTGTGTTCCCAATGACGCTGTACAGACCAGTGACAATCTCAGGGACAGCCACTCTAATAATTTTAAACATGTTTGAGTACAGAATGCACCCACAACACAAATTCCCAGTGGTCAACGAAAAGCAATGTTTTCAATTGTACTTCCTCTAATTACTTTCTTTGCTGGCTAAAGTTCACGAATAGTCATCAGCTCAACCAGCGGTCACAAATTTACTGAAAATTTGATTGAGCATGTCACAAGATAAAGATAGAAGTCATGATGCTGCTGATATCCACCAACATCGTTCAGAGTTCAGACAGGTCCTCTCAAAGCGGTGAAATTGAAAATTGCGTTTTCAAGCCCTTGATTGTGCTATAATTTGTTTCGACCTCAGAAGACATTGAAATCTTGGGCTTTCTCTGCTGCCATGTGGTGTGCATTGTGTATTACACGGGGGGGGGGGGATCCTGAGAAAGCTCATTCCTTATCGCTTACTTCAAAACGCCAACACTAAGTCAAACTTTCTGCGCAAGGAAGAGGAGAGCGTGCATCCACAGTGATTTTTTTTTTATTGACTGGCCTTAACTTCGACTTTGCCCAGAAGTCTTAGGTTGCTGGCCACAGCGAACCCAGAGCAAGACAGATTGCTCAAGCAGCCTATTTTTAAGGCAAATGCATTGACGTGACTTGAACATTACTCTAAAGTGGTGAATTTAGGAGTATTTTAGTTTCTCATTTTGTCTTGATGCTTGGCGGGATCATTTAATAACATTTTAAAATGTGGTCCAGGCTCTTAGCTTCAGTTTTGTCTGATTGCCACATTCAGCTTCGTTAATACTGGATTGCGAAGGGAACCGTCTCGCTAACACCTTGTTGTTTTTGTTCCTTATAATTAATGGCGCATACCCAATCAGGGGATCGGCCAAACAACAGTCGTTAAATAAAAGAGATTACTGACTAGGTACATTACTCGAGGAAAAATAGAAAAATTTCGCAGCTTTGATCTTGTGTTTGAAAAATCGAGTTTTAAATATTTCATTATTATTATAAAACAAAAAGTAAAACAAATAAAGAAGGAGAAGGAGGGAGAAAAAAAGGTTAAAATATTGGTTGGTTCCAAAGAAAATGGTTTATACCCACTAAGATTGCAGCAGTGGTTGCGGTCACGGAAAGATCGCTAAGCGTCTTCTCGTATTTGCACAGGTTTCTCGGGCACCAGATCGCACCTGCGCAGTACTGCTTGGCCAGCCGCCAAATCTACCCGGTGTGAAGAAGTGATCGTCCACGAATTCTTCGCAACGCCATTCTTCGCCCCGTGTTGCCCCTTCGAGCCTGCCTCGACTGCCCACGAGTGCCTTAAAAGGCGTCATCGGAAGGCAGCCAGCTTCATTTCAGCAGTGGTTGCGGTCACGGAAAGATCGCTAAGCGTCTTCTCGCATTTGCACAGGTTGGTACTTTGTATCGGTTTCTTCTCGGGTCTTAAAAAGGCCGAACCTGTGCCGCAACCACTGTTGCTGCAGTGCTCTTGAGATTTGTTGTGCTCTGCCGAAGCGTTCCCTTGTTTTTGCTGTGTACGATTTACTATGCCGACCAATGCTGAATTAGTTTAAAAATTGAGGTACTTGAGGCGCGATTTGAGGAAAGATTGGACGCGCTAGTTGCAAAACTAATCGAAAGCGTCAAAGTTAAACTTCTCGGCGCTGGTGTCGACCCCAGGGGCTCCAACACTAAAATCACTGAAATGGAGGATAGCATGGGCCTTTTAAATGATTTGGTTGAGGGCGTACGCACTAAGCAAGTGGAGCTACTTGAATCCAATAAGGCCCTGAAACTTGAAAACGCCGCCTTGAAAACCAGGGTGTCTGCCCTTGAGAGGTATTCAAGGATCAATAATGTCGAAGTGAAAGGGGTACCTGTCACTCAGGGGGAAGATTGCGTCGCGATCATTTCCTCGATCTGGGAACAAGCGAAATGTCCTGTCTCGGCTTCCGACCTAGAAATTGTGCACAGGGTACCAACCAAGTCTGGTCAGCAGAACATAATTGCACGCTTCTACTCTCGTACGCACAAAAATGACTTTGTGAAGAAGGCGCGGAAGGCTCGGCTGAACACTGGCAGCTTGGGTTATTCGGGTGAAGATAAGCAACCCGTTTTTGTGAACGAGCACCTCACCCAGGAGACTAAACGGCTCTTCGCGCAAGCCCTGAAACTGAAAAAAAGATAAGGGGTGGCTGTTCCTTTGGACAGAAAACTGCCAAATAAAAGCCCGCAAAACTGAAGACAGCCGATCCTTCCGTATCTTGTCTGAATCCGACCTGGCTATCTTCTCTTGAATTTTGCACTTGTGCTGATTGAGTGCACTCGCCTTCATGGCCAATTCCTTCAGCCCTTCTCAACTTGTAAATCGCCTACCTTCTGCGTCTACTTCCATCATTCACCTAAACACGCGTAGTTTAAGAAGACACTTTGATGAGATAACATGTCTGTTATCAACCATTCGTCACCGTTTTTCTATTATCTGCTTGAGTGAAACGTGGCTGACTCCGAGTGATGGGAATCTATTCGCGTTTGAAGGGTATACCTCTGAATACTGTCATCGTGAACATAGTGGCCATGGTGGGGCAGCAATTTGCATCGCATCTTCATTATCTTATCGCCGTCTCTCTGGCTTGTCACTGGACTTACATAAGTGCGAATCTGTTTGGATTGAATTTCCTGGTGCATTTTTTCAGAAAGATACTAAGCAATTAGTTATCAGTTGCATTTATCGTTCTCCCTCATCATGTCTTACTGATTTCTGTACAGCGTTAAATAGTGTCCGGCACACGTTATCATCAGAAAAGAAAAACGTCGTTATAATGGGTGACATAAACGTCAACCTACTTGACTCTACAACTCCTTCTTACATCGGCTACACTAACGTTCTAAACGGATACGGTTTCGAATGCCTTATTACACTTCCAACTTGATGTTCTAGCACTGGACCTAGCACGTTGATCGACCACGCCTTATCTAATCTTGTTCCTCTACCCTCTTCAGGAGTGATTGAGGTAGAAATAACAGACTACTACCCCATATTCGTCCAAATAAACATGTCCTCTAGGAACGACGGTATGATGTTCACTAAGCAGAGTCTAAACGCCCCCTTATTTCTTGAAAAAATCGGAAAAACTGACTGGCCAGCATTTCTGCTCCAGGACGACGCGGAAAAAGCATTCGAGCTATTCGCCTCTACGTTGTCTAATGCTCTTCAAATATCATGTACCACTGTCAAGTGCAAAAAAAGATTTGCGACTCTACATAATCCATGGTTAACAGGTAGTCTCTTGAAATGTCTTAGAAAGAAAGACAATCTTTATAAGAAAACTAAAAAACAACCATTTACCTCGCGTCTGCTAGCTGGCTACAAAACGTATTCTAAAGTATTGTGCAAGCTGCTCAAAGACGCTAAACAAATTTCCTATGAGAGCGAAATCACCAGTGCGGGGAATGACGTGCGAAAGCAATGGAAAGTTATAAACTGCTTCCTAAATAAAACATCGGTGACTCCTTCCGCAACAAAAAAAAATTCAGACAACAGTACATTTGACAACCCATCTGACATCGCAAACGCTTTTCTAGATTCTTTCACACCCAACCGACCAGTTCTGCCTGAATCGCTCAACACGAATTTTCCACGTTTGCCTCACAGTTTTTTTTCTTTTACCCACTTCGCCCGAAGAAGTGTATAGGGTTATTCACAATTTGAACGACACGGGTCCGGGATTAGACAACTTTAAGCCTTCATATATCAAGTTGATTGCGCGTCTCGTCTCTGGAGCATTCGCCCACATTGTAAATCTTATCTTTAAGACTGGTGTATTCCCATCCGTTTTGAAAAACGCCAAGCTATCACCGGTGTTTAAGAAAGGGGACCGACTTCAAATATCAAACTACCGCCCCATAGCCGTATTATCTTTCTTTAGCAAAATTATTGAAAAGCTACTTGTTCTGAGGCTCACAAGTTATATATCAAAATTTAGCATTCTATCGGCGAATCGATTCGGGTTCAGGGCTGGGTATTCCACTGAACTTGCTTTAATATTTCTAACTGATAAATTTAAAGAAGCGATTGATGCGGGATATCTGGTTGGTGCGCTGTTTATTGACCTGTCTAAAGCTTTCGACTCTCTGAACCATACCATATTGTTAAAAAAATTAAAGGCAATTGGAATTACCGGCCCTGCTCTAACCCTAAAAAAATTCCCTCGCACTTCCCCGAGGGGGAGAGTGTGAAAGTGCGAATGCACGGTTATTGGTTGCGCGAATACGGTGGATGTCGTGATCTTGGAGTGGACAGGAGGCGCCAAACACCCGCAGTCACTGAGCGGAGAGAGGAGGAGGAGAGTAGCGCCCGCCGTTACGGCGAGGGCTACACGAGCGCCCTCACGCGTCGGAATGCGGAGCGCCCGCTACGCGAGCGAGAGCTCTCCCGCCCGAAGTGGAGAGGAGGCGCCCAACACCCGCAGTCACTGAGCGGAGAGAGGAGGAGGAGAGTAGCGCGCGCCCATCTCCCCCCCTTGCTAGGGAAGACGAGGAGGAAGACGAGGAGCGCGCGCACCCGCAGCTGTTGCTATGCGGACAACGGCGGCGGACGATTCAGGCTCGCTTAAGAAGTGCATTCGCACTTAATAAAAAGTTATTTAATTGATAGGAAACAAACCATATGCATCTCTGGTACTTACTCTGAATTCAAATTAACAAATATAGGTGTACCACAGGGATCTCTTCTTGGTCCTCTTTTATTTTTAATCTTTATCAATGATCTCCCGCAATGCCCTAAATTTTCAACTGGTGTACTTTATGCTGACGATACCACTATCTTTACAACTGATATGAATTTAGAATCGCTAATTGTGAAGCTTAATGCTGATAGTAATAATTTAGATGCATGGTGTCGGGAAAACATGTTAACAATTAACTCGTCGAAATCTCGATTATTGATTTTTAGATATCAACACAAAATAATCCCGGAAAACTCTTCCATCTGCCTAAATGATTCTCAACTTCTTTGCTCGGACTACTCATCTTTTTTAGGTGTTGAGCTTGATAAACATCTCAAATTCCAAAAACACATCTCTTTGTTAACTAAAAAGGTAGCATATGGAATACGAATAATAATTAAGGTTCGTCCTTATTTTGGTTTGAAGACTCTAATTTTATTGTACTATGCTTTCATTCATAGTCACATTAGTTATTGCATATTCTCGTGGGGCAATACATACCCGACGAACCTGTCCCCCTTGCAACATATCCAGAATCAAGCCATAACTCATAGTCATTTCCGTTGCAGTTCTTTACCTCTGCTTCGTGCACATAACATTTTATCAGTTTCTAATTTGGTTAAGTATTCTCTTTGCATCATAGTATTTAACTTCTTCGGCGGTAGGCTTCCTATCGAAATTATCACTGTTAACCAGCTTCCACTTCAGAGCTGCACTCGTTTTGCCCTTCATAACAATGTTTTACTTGTTGATTGCGCGATGATGGTAATTATGGTAAACAAACTAATTATGGTAAACAAACTTTATGTTCATTTTTCTGCTGGTTACGAATGGAACTGTTTGCTTCCCTTGACAAAAAGGGCTTCAAATATTTTTTGTTTCAAAAATAGCTTACGTGCTCATCTTCAGTCAATTTGAGTTCATTTTGTTTGCGTTTATCACATGTTTTGTTTGCTTTATTACTTTGATCGTGCAATCTCAGTTTTGTAATACGTTTTGTCGGTTTCAACATAATACTGTAACCACTGTTTGTTAAAACCTTTACTTGTTGATGCCTGTTTTATAGGAGGTCCCCCTGCAGTCATTGACTTCGGGACCTCCTCCTGTATATACCCATTGTATGTTTCTTGTGTAAAATAAACCACCATCGAATCGAAGGGGGATTGGCCATGAAAATATTGGCCGAACTGCTTCTTCTTCTTCTTCTCATCTTTGGTCCAAGCTTTCGCGAGAGAGAGAGAGAGAAAAGACTTTATTGACCACATCCGGCATGCAGGAGACTCGGTCCGGCCACGCAGGGCTCGGCCTCGTCCCCCTGTCTATCAGTCTAGGCTATTCAGTCCTAAGACTTCGGGCTTAGACCACGAGGCTTTGTGCCCGGCCGTCGCTCGGACTACTCGAGGTCCCCGGTCGGTCCGATCGGCTCCCGTTGTCGGGAGGGACTGGCAGTCGCGGGGCCCCCTTTCGCCTTTGCTTGGCCAGGGCCGCCTCGAGCCGCTGGATGGCCCGTCGTTGATGTTGGAGCTCGGTAGAGTTCACACACTCGCGCACTTCGGGCGGATACGTGTCCGTCGGGCACGGCATTAAAGTCCCCCCATCGCGAGCAGGTGCTGCACAAGAATTTTAGGGGATTGCCCGAGTCTTTTACTACGGCTCACTACATACACAAGTTGTCGATTGCTGAGAATTGTGATGTGGAGATGGATGTGGGGCGAGGTGGTTAGGGGCTGTGGGCAGTGTTTGGAGGGGAACAGGAGTTAGCCACGCTAACTCTTGGTATCCGAACAGGTGCACCACTTTTGACTCTCGGCTATAGGTTATTTTGACATTCTTCGTTCACATTGCAGATGAACAGGACACTCAAATAGTGGCGGGGAGACAGTGCTGGTTCAGTGCAGCGTCAATGCCCCTTTTGTGTCTTGTTCTTGTGTTCTGCGCATAAAGAATTCCCCAAAAGGGCATGCACAGCTACAAATGCAGTGCCGACAAGACGCGGAAGCAAAACAAACACACCGAACCCAGTTTACAATAGGCAGTGTCGACTGGAGAATTGGGGTAAATGAGCTCGCTAGAGTGAAAAAAAAAACAATTTACGCTAGGGGACCCTGAAATATATACCCATCCGAGAGTGCCGCACAACTGTTCCAAAAGGGCAGCCGCCAAACTATCATATTCATCTCTACAGATCTGTGCCCACTGTGGTGCCATTGATGCTTTGTTTATTTTCTTTTTCCTATGTGTCGGTTGGCCTGCACATCGTGATCAGGTGTTTTGTGCGTCGAATGGAACCTTGAAGCCACTGGTGCTTTTTAAAAATGTCTGCAGTTGGATTTGTCAAAAATGCACAAACATAGACCGCAGTCACACGCAACGTGACGACAGGCAATTAGCGAAAGGCCGCCAAGAATAAGGCAGAAGAACTCAGCAGCATTAGGACGCAAGCAGAAGACAACTCGAAAGACCCGCCCTGAGCTTTAAAACTTTGTCAATTAAAGTTAAACCGCAGGTGCAACCTTCAGAACTTCATCTAGTTGAATGAAACTCAGTGCAATAATTGAAAGCACTTTCCTTTGTTCTCTGGGGTTAATTTTAAACCGTGCGAACTACATTGTACTGTTGAACTTTTGTGAAAGGTCCTTTAAACAGACTTGATTTTTTTTTCTGGAAACTGTTTACAAATTGTCATGAACGTACACAGTAACCTGGAACATGCAAGGGGACCTCTGCTTCTGATGTGGGATATCAGAAAGTACAATTTTTTCTCAAACCTAGTTTATGCGTGCACTGTAGGCCGAATTCTCTCGGCCTTTAAGTGCTGTGTCGATTTTTGATTTATTGAAACATTCCTCCCAACTCCCAGCTGCTTCTCATATCCTGCTTTCTGCTTTGGCTGTATCAGGTGGGGCTGCTTCTGCCAGTATTCCTAGTTCTATGGATGGCCGTGCTCACCCTCTTACTATGGCTGTCTAAAGGTGTGTGTTACACATCATTCTCGCAGTGCGTTAAGAGTTGATTGAGGTATTCGAAGGTGACAGGGAATATAATTTCCGGTAGCAAAAACAGGTCTCGTTGGGCTGTCGAAAGCCTTTCAATGCTGGAGGATATATTCACGAACTTTTTCCACCTTTTCAATTGAAATTTTTTTCCCTTTTGAATTTTGCTGTATGCATTTTCTAGGAAGCAACCATGTGCTTCCAGCGCACCTAATGCCCCAATTGTGACTTTTTCTAATTTATTCGTAATTGACAAAGGATAGCACCCCGCTAAAACACCATAAGAAATGTTGCCACGTTCTTTTATGTGACATGACACGGCAGGGGAAGCAATTTTCGACTGTTTTGCCAGTGCATCAAAACTTGTATTCAACATCATAGAAACACTGCAGATGGTTTAATTATTCATCAGATTTGATCAGAAGGCAGCTTTTTCAAACAAAATTGAGACTAAAATAAGGAAAACCTTACTGTTTACGGCAAACGCTTGCTGTGAGAGCATTGCTTTGTCTACTCATTTTTTGTGAGCAAAATACAGAACAAGAAAACAGCAGCGCTCCGTATCAGCCATATGGTATTCTTCTTCTCCAATACTCCAAGTCAATTTTAACTAAACAGAAACGGAAAACACTTATAAAGTTAATTGAGTAAATGGAAAGGGAGACCGATTTCTAGTAGAAGTCACCAAGGTATTGTGCTGCGCCTAGTAGAACTAATCAATGTGCTTCACTCCAAAGCCAACATTTTTAATTAAAACAAAGATACAGTGATAGAGAATAGGGCATATTACTTAGCGATGAGTAATTTGTTGTCCAATAGAATCTTCATAGAGACGGCTAATTCTGTCCTACTCAAGAGCATTTCTGCTGTAAAGCAGTTATGAATGCGTATTTCTAAGGTGTACAAATATACAAAGTATAGTTTTGGGCCAAAGCTCTCAAGCCGCAGTGCCTGTTCCACAGCAGCACCACTCGATACTGCAGCGGTATGATCAGTTGTGCACACAGGCGCTCACGAGTTGCTCTGATAAAAGAGAATTAGCCTAAACATCTTTCGTGCTCTCAGGATGTCGCACTCAGTGGTCATAACCCAGCCCCCAGGTAGTTTTGCATTGTGCTGCTCTTTAACATTTTGCGTTCTTTGTGCATGACTGTACTGTGCACTGAAAAAAGCTGCAATGAATGTGGGGTGAAAGTGGTGAATGTCAGGTGAATGTGGTCACAGTTGCCAGAGGACCGGGGTAATTGAAGAATAATGGGAGAGGCATTTGCCCTGCAGTGGGCGTACATAGGCTGGTTATGATGATGGTGATCATAGTGAGGCGATGCTCCCTAATGTACTGTTTATAACTGCAAAGCTCCCTCCTACGGGTGGGCTGTCCTGGAAAGGTGAAGTCTCGGGTTTGGACTGCAACAGGAATAGTGGGAACCAATCTCAGTAGTTGTACACGTCCGCCTGTCTCCCTTAACTTCCAGTTATGTATTCGTGTAGTGGTGCTTCCGCATTTAGTATTTATTTGTTGGTTATCATCAACGTTGCTGGAGTTTTTAACGTAACATGGCAGCCTATTGGCTAAGGTATCGTCTTGCTGAATCAAAAGATGCGGCTTGATCTTTACAGCTTTTTCAGCATGAGAAATGAAGGCTAGAAAACAATGTCCAAGGTTCGACCCTTCAGTTCACATTCGAGGATTTAACAAGCTATCAATTACTTTATGGCCTTTTTATTAGGGAGAATACGCGTCGCAATGTAGCCTTATTGCATTATATTAATGAAAGTTTCATTTCTTTGGTTGGTCACTATGCAATAAATAGTGTTGTCCTTAAGCACTTATTAAAATACGATAAAATTGTGGTTGTTGTTCCTTTTGTTGTGGCACGTAACCACTTGGGGGATTGGCCAGGATCGGGAGATATATTGGGGCTAATGTGCCCGATTTAAGAGACTAAATTTCGGAGAAAAAAAGATAATGTTGATCAGAATAATCGCACAACAAATGCACTAATTTGTAGAAGGAAAGTGCACTATGCAGGGATTTGTAAGAAAAGGTTAAGAGGGAATTTGCAAAAGTTTCGTCTTTCGTCTGTGTACAAGAAGAGCGGCTAACAAGGTAGGCGCCCAGTCTTTGAGACGTAGGTGTGGACGGCTGTAACCAACTTCCTGTGGGGCAACCCAAGCGAAATGGCACCAAACGACAGTACACCGACATTGAAAGTGTAAGTCCGAGGCGGTTAATTGACTCCACGAGGTATTTTCTTCTCATGGAAGAGAAACAGCGGCAATGTAAGAAAAAATGCTCTAGGGTTTCGGGTTCATCACAAAGAGCACAATGACGAGAGGAGGTGAGCCCAGCACGGTGCATGTAGAAGTTGAGCTGCGGAACTCTACAACGTAAGTTAGTTAAAGTAACCTCGCATTGGCGAGATTCGCAACATCGGGAGTCCAATGCATATGCCAATTGGGCGTAATCATCAAAGGAGGTGATGGCACCCTCCTGCCTCCTCGCCAGATGTTGATGCCGACAAATCCGTGCCCCAGCCAGTATGGAGGGAAATGGACAGGCGTCGATCGGAAGGCCGTCTAGTGATGACCTCGCTTAAGAGACTGCTTCTTTTTTCAGCCGCAAACCCTTATGCCCAGGCACCCATATCAGGCAGATTTCTTATAAAAAGGAAGGAACTAAAAAACCAAATGTGCGAAGAAGAGCAGAATTTTGGGGGGACATCAAAGCGGAGCAAACAGCTAATGAATCAGACACAATTACGACATTTAATATCTGGGGAGGCTGAGTTTTTTAATTGTATGAATATTGCCATAAACTCAGCATAGAAGATTGGGGTGAAGTGCGGCACGCGAATCGAAAGCGACCAGTTGAGTTGTGGACTGAAAATCCCCACACCCGCTCTCTCCTCAAGTTGAGACGCATCATGCGCTACAACCACGTATGAATCCAATCTAGCCAGATAGTCGTTCAACAAACCCCTTAGGAGACGTGTAGGCATCATTTTTGCATTGTTAGGAAAAATGTTATTAAGTTTAGGGGAACAGGGAGACCTTCCCACGACATCTGCATAACGGACGGAATGTTAAAATTAAGGGGTGAAAGTAATGCCTGGGCACTGACATAGTTAGGGCGGGGTTGGTGGGGCCACCAGGAGTTGAAATATAAAGCAGGTCGAGCCACCATCAGCGACAAATCTCTGCTGAGGGGCGATTCGAAAATCCCAAGTATCGTCAGAGCCGTTAAAAGCTTAAACCGAGACTATAAAGCAGGCAGCCTGGACTCTAAATACAGGATGTTATTATCTACGTATTTCGGAAGGCCGAGACACAATAACACACGGAACGTGCTAACGTGCATACCCGATCGCAACATACCCGTTTTTACTGATCATAGAAACAGTGTATGTGCTTTTCAAATTATACAGGTCATATCCTGAACCCACAAGGCAAACCAGGACAGTTAATACTCTTTTGCGTGTTTCAGCCCTTTTATAAAATCTGGGTTTGTTGTCCTAGCCCAATTTAATTTACACAACAGGTTTTGTTGACCTACAGAAGGTTTTTGCTGGCTTAGCATCAAGATTCGCCCACATTCCAAATTGAGTGCTGCAATAGTGCCAACAGCAGCAGCAACTGAAAAATGACGTGGGTGTTGACAGATTGCTTAAGTGTATTCTATTAGCAGTATGCTTATGAGGGCCCCCTCACAGCCCCTTTGGGCCGTCCCAGAGTACCCAATTCTGTCGTTTTCTTCATATAACGGTGACTTTGTTGCAGCACTTTTAAAAACCAGGCAGTTTTTAGAGTCTGCAGGAAATTGGCCAAGCTATGCAAGCAAAATTTGACAGGAGAATTCCGGTGAACTAAAACGGCCTACTCGTTTCTCGCCTGATGTTATTCTGAATTTTAAGGCGTCCCATACCACAAACAGAACCGTTTGAATTCGATATTGCTGTGGAATATAAAGTAGCCCCTTATTGTTTCACACTATGGGCGTTTTAAAGGCTTATACTGATGAAAGCCTAAAACTGGACGTACAGCTACAGAGGCTGCTACACACCTCGCACAAACAAGTTCTTTTTACTTTTTATTTGCGAAAGTTTGCTCTGCAGCATAAAACGGTGGGGGCGAGTGTGACTAAATGTACGTAAACAGGAAGTTTTCACTCAAAGTCTAAAAGGCTCTGGTGATACGGCCCAAAGAGCAAGCGTCTGTAGACGGGCGGACGGCCTGGGTGGACTCCCACGCTATGTAGCACTTGCTGTCGGGAAAGATGGTGAATGTCTGCGGTCGATGCCGACGTGGTGCAAAATGGACATGTCCGGCCAAATGGAGCCCGTCGATCTGGGGCCAATGTGTGGGTTACAGATGGTGTAAGAGCAGCCCCGACGCGAATTCTTCGTAGCGCCACCTCCTCACTGCGGGTGAGCCTGTGGCGGCGCCCCAGCAGCTTGCGTCGTCTGCTGCCGCAAACGGGCACGCTCCAGGAACGATGACGCTGGGGCTGAGCCACGAGTGGCGAGTGCTGACCGCGCGCTGGCGGTGCGCGCTGGGCACGAGCGTGGAATAAAGCGGGGCCTCCAGTTTGGGTCCACGGCAATGTAGCGTGCAGACGTGTGTCTTCTCATCTCTCTGTCGCCGTCGCGACATTGGTGACCCGGACGTTGCAGCGGAGCCACGTACTCAGAATGGACCCTCCCCGCGACGCCAGCGGTCCTTCTGTATCCTCCGATGCCTCTTTACCTGGCATCTCCGCCGTCGCTTGCCGTTTGCCCCCCTTCAGCGCTAAGCACCCCGACGTGTGGTTTCTTCAAGCCGAGGCAAGCTTCCGAGTGAGTCACATCACGTCGCAAGAGACCCGCTTCAACCATCTACAACAGTCACTGCCTATTGAGATGGCGGTTGAGGTTCGTGACATCCTTGCCAACCCGCCTACCACGAACCCTTACGACACGTTGAAGGCTGCCATCTTGAGCCGCACGAGCCCTTCGGAACGGCAGCGTTTCCAGGGGCTGCTTTCGGCAGAGGAGTTGGGTGACCATCGACCTTCGCAGCTCCTTCACGAACTGCAAACCCTCCTCGGCGACGCACCTTCTGCCACAGACTCCCGTTTGTTGAAGGAACTTTTCCTGCGACGGCTCCCCTCTTTTGTGCAGATGATCCTCGCGACTGCTTCTGACCTTCCCTTATCCGCGTTGGCCGCGCATGCTGACAAGATAATGGAAGTCGCCACGTTGCATCCGCCTTTGTCCACGGTGGCATCCGCTCAATCTTCCGAACATACCACCGTGGCGGCGCCTGCTACTCCTTTGCCCTCACCGCTATCCGACGACCTCGCCGCTCTCCGAGAGCGCATGCAAAACTTGGAGGAGCTTGTCGCCTCGGCTGGTTACAGCTCGCCGCCGCCTCGCAACCCTCGAGCTCGCCGGTTTTGCCCTTCTCGCCGTACCCCGTCTCCGCAAGTATTTCGCCATGAAGGCACAACGCGCCAGCCACCTCAACACCCTGATTCATTGTGCTGGTACCATCGCCGCTTCGGTGCAGCGGCGCAACGTTGCACCCGTCCTTGCGGCTGGCCGGGAAACGGGACGAGGGATCGTTAGCGGCGGCGACCGATTCCCAAGCCAGCGACAGTCGCCTCTTCTACATCACAGATGCAGCCAGTGGTCAACGTTTCCTAGTTGACACTGGTGCTGAAGTGAGTGTGCTCCCCGCTAATTCCTGTGACCGCACTCAAGCACCACTGTGCCATCTCCAAGCTATTAACAAGTCCAGCATTCCCGTGTACCGAAAAAAATCTCTGATGGTAAACATCGGCCTACGCCGTGCGTTCCGCTGGATTTTCCTCGTGGCCAACGTGAGTCACGCCATTCTAGGAGCCGATTTCTTTTCGCACTTCGGCCTCCTGGTTGACATGGCTCGAAAAAGAATCCTGGACGCCACAACCGGCCTTTCTGTCGTCGGCAAATCGTCTCCAGTCCATCCGTTCGCATTCACGCTTCTTTGTGACCTACCTTCTCCGTACCGGGAATTGCTGAACGAGTTTCCTTCCCTGACTGCCCCTCCAGACTGGACAAAGCCAGTGAAGCATGACGTCGTTCATCAGATCATCACCACCGGTCCACCTACGCACGCCGTGGCGGGTCGACTGGCTCCAGAGAAACATAAAATCGCGGAACAGGAATTTCACCACATGGTTGAAATCGGCATTGCTCGCCCGTCATCGAGCAACTGGTCCTCGTCGTTACACATGGTCCCGAAGAAATCAGGAGACTGGCGACCCTGTGGTGATTACCGCTCCCTGAACGTGGCCACTGTACCTGACAGGTACCCCCTACCTAATATACAGGACTTCACTAATAACCTCAGTGGATGTACCATCTTTTCAAAGCTTGACCTCCAAAAAGCCTACCACCAAATCCCCGTAGCCCCGGATGACGTCAAGAAAACTGCCTTCATTACACCGTTTGGCCTCTTCGAATTCACTCGGATGCCTTTCGGGTTACGCAACGCAGCTCAGACTTTTCAGCGCTTCATAGACGTCGTCCTCCGTGGTCTACCTTTTGTTTTCGCCTACATAGATGACGTTCTTGTCGCCAGTTCATCGCTATCTGAGCACCTGCACCATCTGCGGATAGTTTTCGAACGCCTAGCAGAGCATGGCCTCATCCTTAATAGCGACAAGTGTGCGTTCGGGTTGCCGTCGTTGGAGTTTCTCGGTCATTTCGTTGACTGCAATGGAATTCGCCCTCTGCCAGACAAAGTGAAGGCAATAATCGACTTTCCCCGACCTGAGTCCTTGCGCCAACTGCGCCGTTTCCTAGGGCTGGTGAATTATTACCGATGGTTCATCCCGGAATGTGCGGCCATTGTTCAACCTCTCGAAACTTTCCTTCAAACTCCCAAGTCTCCCGAGTGCAGTCTTGAATAGTCTGAAGCCGCTGATCGCGCATTCACTACCATCAAGGAGCGCCTGGCCTCTTCTACCCTCCTCGTGCACCCGCGCCACAACGCTCCCACAAGCCTGATGGTAGATGCTTCCCACTGTGCGATTGGAGGTGTACTTCAGCAGCACATCCGCGGCAGCTGGCACCCGCTCGGTTTCTTTTCGAAGAAGCTTTCTCCCACTGAGCAACGGTACAGCACTTTCGGACGGGAACTCCTGGCGGCATACCTCGCTGTGAAGCATTTCCGCTTTTTCCTCGAAGGCCGCAGCTTCGTGATCTTCACCGATCACAAGCCTCTTAAGAACGCCTTCAAGTCATCGAAGACTACATATTCTCCCCGAGAGACGCGACATTTGGCTTATCTTGCAGAGTTTACGACGGACATTCGGCATGTCAAGGGTGTTAACAACATTCCAGCCGATGCCCTTAGCCGTATTTCCGCCATACAGCGCCCCGGTTTCAGTTCTCAGGAGTTGGCCCAAGCCCAAAGCGATGACGAGGAGCTCCGAACTCTACGTTCTTCAAACAGCTCCTCTCTGCAACTCGAGGACATCCTATGCCCTGATTCGGGAATCAGCATCGTTTGCGACATTGACCCGGCCTCAGGCCGCAGACGGCCGTACCTTCCTGCGTCTCTCAGGCGCATTGCCTTCAACTCTATTCACCGTCTCTCTCATCCTGGAGTTCGTGCCTCACTGCGTTTGATTGCCGAGAGATACGTCTGGCCGGGCATGAATACTGACGTACGCGACTGGGCCCGTTCCTGCCTCGCCTACCAACAATGCAAGGTCTCTCGGCATACCACATCGCCTCTGGCTACTTTACCACTACCGGACTCAAGGTTCTCCACAATTCACGTGGACCTCGTTGGCCCACTACCACCATCTAAGGGCGGCCGCTACATCTTGACAGTAATCGACCGTTTTACCCGCTGGCCGGAGGCTTCTCCAATCGACGATATTACGGCTGAGACTGTTGCTTCCACGCTTATGTCGACGTGGATCGCCCGTTTTGGCGTGCCGTCGGAGATTATCACAGACCGTGGCCGCCAATTTGAGTCCACACTCTTTCGCCGCTTGACATGCCTACTCGGTGTTACTCACCTAAAAACAACGGCCTATCATCCTCAAGCCAACGGCATGGTCGAGAGGTTTCATCGTCAGCTCAAGGCCTCACTGATGGCTCACGAATCACCTGAGCAGTGGGCAGTTCACCTTCCTCTTGTGCTGCTAGGATTGCGCACTGTGATCTTGGTTGTGCCGCATCCCAAATGGTCTACGGCACGTCTTTGCGATTACCGGCAGACTTCCTGGTCCCTCCACAGCCTCAAGATAACCCTTCCTCTCCTGGCCCATCCTACGTAAAGGATTTAACCCGGTTTTTCAGCTATATCCGTCCCCAACCGCCACGGCCGTGTTCCACAAAACCCACTTTTATTCACCCAAGTCTTTCTGTCAGCCAATACGTTTTCATCCGTGTCGACAGTGCCCGCCGGCCACTTCAACCGCCCTACACCGGCCCTCATCTCGTCATTTCACGCGGCGAAAAGACGTTTACAGTTCGCGTTAACGGCCGCGACACTGTCGTTTCCATCGATCGCCTCAAGCCCGCTTTCACCGAGGCTGAACCGCCTGCCTTCGACACCACCATCCACCACTTCACCCTGAACACCACCACTCTCCCCTCCGTTCGCAGCCCCACCCGCGAACATTCCAGAGCAAAGACTGTCCGTTTTGCCGACACTCCGTCTGAAGAGGGGGGGGCTATGTGGCGGCGCCCCAGCAGCTTGCGTCGTCTGCTGCCGCAAACGGGCACGCTCCAGGAACGATGACGCTGGGGCTGAGCCACGAGTGGCGGGTGCTGACCACGCGCTGGCGGTGCGCGCTGGGACGAGCGTGGAATAAAGCGGGGCCTCCAGTTTGGGTCCACGGCGCTGTAGCGTGCAGACGTGTGTCTCCTCCTCTCTCTGTCGCCGTCGCGACAAGCCCACCAGGGAGGTTTGATCCACACGGTGGATTAAGTGCCAGGGTGGAGCGCCGAAGGTCTACTTTGTCAGTGGCCAACTTCAACATTGCGTCGACTGGAAATAAGGGCAGTGGATGCGGCGTGGGAGGTATACGAGTCGCCGCATCCGACTGTTGCTGTCCAGGGGTCAACGTCCTCTGGGCCCAAGTAATCTACACTCTTAAGCTAAGCGTCCCAGCATTCGCGTGGATGGCTTGGGAAACGGGCACTTGGTGAAGTACCTTCCGGAGGTCTCGGACTGCTTGCAATAAATCTGTAAAGATGTTGACAGGTTGTGATTGATCGGGCGTCAGCAGCTCTATAGCCGTCCAGGCCTCCAAATTCGCTTTGAGCTAAGCAAGTGTTGACGGGGGCCTCTGAGGGGCGTAGTAATGGCAAGTTGGACAAAATTGCAAGGCTGGGTTAACGACGGCTGTGCAATAAGGCTTCCTGAAATACTGGCGTCGACGTAAATCGTATCTTGGCCAGCACTGGATGGGAGTTGCGGCGCAACACGGCTTGACGAGCGATTGGCTTGCAGTCAGTAATTACTATTCTGGTCAAAGAAGGGGGTTCTGGAGAAGGATCTGGCGGCGTGTTAGCTTGGAGGCCTATATATCACCTTAACGCCTCCACTGATGTGTACTCCTGCGCTTTAAATCTTGCCTGTCGCCGCTTGAGAACCAACTGATCTATCGTGTTAAGGCTAGTTTCTTCCTGTAGTGTAGAGATGGGCGTTAAGTGAGGGAGGCCGGTAATAGTCCTCATGGCTTCTCTATTGATGGCCTCTAGACAATCCCACTCCGCCCTTGTCATGTACGGAAAGTGAGCCTGGTACGTGATACGCGGCTGCAGGTTTGCACCTACAAAAGCCAAGGCATCTCTGTGCTAGCTCCTCCCGATTTTATGGAAATCCGGCGAACTAGTTGCCCCAGTTGAACAGCGCGCAGGCGAGCTTCCCGGAGCCATGGCGTAGCTGAGCCGGAGGCCGCAACGTCCAGGCCAAGCATGCTGTGACAAGTAACTTCCGTTAGTGGCTCGCCATCAAGATTTAGTGAGATGGGTACGTTTTTCAGCTTTTGACGAGCCCTTCGATTGCCTACTATAAGTAACACGGTCTTATCTCTGGATAGCGTGAGCCCCACGCGTTTGCACATAGTGGCAACCGTATTTAAAGCACTCTGAAGAGCTTGTTCTTGATCCGCAATGTCTGGAAATGTCGACCAGAGCATGATGTCATCTGAATAGATGAGGCATTTTAAACATTTCTTCCAGAATCACGAAGGTATCAAGAAAATGTTCCTGGCAAATCACCGCAATGCTATGAGTAGATCCATTGTTAGAGAAAAAATTCCAGAAGGTCGTAGTGCAAAGGTCACTATTTATCGCAGCACCAAATTGTGCCATTGAGACCAGTATTCCATCCCACCCTTTTATCCCTTCTGAAACCGGTGTTGATAGCAGATATGCAACGTGGAATGGCGGATGCCAATAATAGGGTTGCAGTGGCCTGACAACTGCTTCTTAAGGGAAAGACTTGTGTTCAGAAACTTTAACAGAAAACAACTTTAACAGTATGGCGGACGTCAACGTGTGTTTAGCTTGTGTTAATTAGGCCTCTTCCTAGAATTATACGTGGCTCTCTTGTAATATAAAGTTTTATTTTTAATTAGCTTTCAAAACCCTTATGTTTGCCTGCAGCCCATATGCGAACAAAGTGTCAATAATATCAAAATTTTATTCATTTCAATAAGTTCAGAGGCCGATCACCTTAATGTCAGTTGTCTACAAATTACTTACCAAGGTAATCGGCAGCACAATTTCCACCACCTTAGACATCAGTCAACCTAAAGAACAAGCACGGTTTTGTAAAGAGTGTTCAAGAATAGACCATATTCACAAAATCAATTAAGTGATAGAGAAGTGCGTGGAGTATACTGAACCACTATATATAGCGTTCATAGACTATGAGAAAGCATTTGACTCGGTTGATACCTCAGCAGTCAATCAGGCGTTTGAAAATTGGGTGTAGGCGAGCATTATTTAGGAATACTAGGGGATATTTAAAGTGGGTCCACAGCAACCAACATTCTTCATAAGCAGAACAGTAAAATAGCTATAAAGAAGGGCGTCAGAAAAGGAGACACAATCTCTGTGATGTTATTCACAACATGTTTACAAGAAGTATTCAGAACATTGAATTGGGAACATGTCGAAGTATGGGCTAGTGTCAAATACCCCAGTATCCACACATTTGTTGATGATGTTGCCTGGTTAAGTAACTCGGGGAACGAATTGTAAAGCATTCTTACCACACTGGACAACCAGAGTAGAACCGTGGGATAAGAATTAGTATGCGAAAATTAAAGCAATTATCAATATCCTCCGGCCAGCACAGCTGTTTGAGATAAATGGCGAGGCAGTGATAGCGGTAAGGGAATATATACCTAGGCCAACTTGTATCACGGATCATAACCATGAGGCATAGATAATCCGTAGGATAACAATGGGATGGAGTGCATACGGTAGCCATTCTCAGGTAATGAATGGCAGCCTACCATTGTTCCTGAAGAATAAAGTGCATGACAGCTGCATCATGAGGTACTCACCTACGGTGTAGAATCTTGGAGGCTTACAAAGAGGGTAACATCTTAACTTCAGGAAGACTCAGTTCGCAATGGAACGGAAGAGGATAGGTGTAACATTAAGGGACATGATCAGTGCGGTGTGCGTCAGGGCACAAACGCGTGCTAAGGACATATTAGTAGAAATTAAGAAGAAACGGACGAGAGCAGGGCGTGCAAGATAACCATTGCTGATTAAAGGTAACAGAGTGGATCCCTAGAGAAGGCAAGCGTGGCAGGAGTGCAGGAAAGTTGGATGGGCAGACGAGATCAAGAAGTTTTCAGAATAAATTGGTAGCAGTTAGCGCAGGACCGGGATAATTGGAGATTGATGGGAGAGGCCTGTTACCAGCACTGGGCGTAGATGAGTTGATATTGATGGTGACGACGAGGACGACGGCGATGATGTTGACGAATTTCAAACAACCTTTGTAACTTTGCGGCGTAATTCAACATAATTTGCTTTCCCATCAGGCTAGGCAAAACAAGTTTTAAAATCTTGAGACAGTTCCTGATGGCAATATAATTTTATTACGTAATGTGTGTATATGTTGTTTTACTTTTCCGGCCATAATGAATAGGCTTGTGATACAGATCCTTCGTGTCATAATTACAGCATTTTTTACCATATGTATATGCCTTCTTTAGGTCGGCTTCCGAATGTTGTTTAGGGCCATCATTAGTAGATTTTACTGCATTTCGAATACGTAATATTGTGTTTTCTTACCTGAAATCGCATTTTGCATTTGAAAGTTGAATAAAATATTCGTATCACTAACTCGCTATAGATTTATTTGTGCAGTACAGTGTGAGTATAAACTGCTTGACTGCTTAAGTGATGTCCTGAATAATAAGCAGCAGTAATTTCGTTTGATAGTATTTATCTCTAATAATAATCTTAGTAGTTCGTTTTCAAAAGTGCCGGTGCAGCCGTATTGCTTAAACCAATCTATGCAGCGCAAGCAATGCTAGTGAGGCTGGCATTGTGTCAAGGGCATTAAAGCTGGTTAGTCCAGGCCTGCTGGTACTCATTGAGGGCTATTTCTGGGCGTCTGCTTTTGAGGGCATGCATCTGTTTATCTTGAGTCTGTTGTGGTCGGCTAGACATTTCTGTGCCATATAAAATGGTAACTACAAGCACGCGTTTGCGCACTTGATACCACAGACTCTTGCCCACTAGTTATGCACTCAGGTGTTGCAATGCGAAGCAGATGACTCAGGCGATGCACCTACAAGGAGGCGGTAGAGCGTGCGCCAGACTGCGCTTGATAGGTCTGACCAGTTGGAATGGCCCATCTTCTAAAATAGCATGCCATTTTCAGTGCTCTGCACTTTATTATTTTAGCAAACCAACTTAATCTCAAAACAGGGCGACATAAGCATTAAAATTGCTTCGTACTGGCAATATTTAGGGAGACAGCAATGAGAACTGCGTCTACTTTCCTCTCACGAAGTTTCACTATCGACACATGTTTATTCCTCAATAGTGTCTGTTGAAGCTATGACATAGAAAAGTTCATATCCTCAGTAAACGAGTCGGCTTACCACGAAACTACACTGGCTTATCACGATAAAGGGCAAACTCAACACTAGTATTGCTGCTTGCCGAGGCTACTGGTTGCATGCCTGTTGCGACGTGGCACACGGTTCATGAGTGTGTGGAATTCAGTACAGAACTGTGGGTTGTTACTACTTAACACCGCAGTACACGATTGACAGAATTGAATATCCATAATGTACAAATCAGGTGACAGGTTTTAGCAAGTTATGCAAATAAACTGGCGATACTATCCACAACACAAAGGCAGCCTTTCCAACGTAACTGGCTGCCATTTCAAGTAACCTTTAACCCGTGTACATATAATGCGTAGGTGTCCCTCCCGCAACATCATAGTAATGTGGGCTAAACTCGGATTCAACAAACTCATGTCTGTACGAAGTGAATAAAATAATGTATGATGTGTGTACCAGTAGGTATTGCATGCATACCACTTCCATATCCATAAAATGTACCCTTAAAGAAACATCGCGTATAGATCTTATAAAAACACCATGACAGGTGCATGATGTGATACTTTCACGTGATTTCGACTGGTTTTTATAGTTGTAGAAACTTATAATAGACGTAATTTTTACACCAGTAGTACATCTTCTGGACATCCGCAACGTCAATTGCAGACATCTCCAGCATATCTATAGCATGTAACATTGCTTGCTGGGAAATGTTTGAAAGCGTGACTCCTGGTTTGTTTCGAATTGTGGCGGATTTTTGCATTGTGGGAAGGAGTGGGCTGTGTAAAACTGCACAAGTTAGGTAGTGCAGTCGGTCGTCCTCATGGAGATTGTATTTCAGAAAGAGGCGAAAAATTAAAATCCTATATATCCGATGTACGTACATTCACTCGATAATTTGTGTCGCAGGAAAGAGTGTCACTGGCTTAACAAGCGCGGTGAAACCGACAACCATCGGCAGGAAATAAAAGGCCTTCCATGGAATAAAGCATCAACCATGACTTCAGTAGGCCTTGAACCAAGAGCTCAACTGGGCCTTCGGTTTCATCGAAATGACCACTAATTTTATTTTGCATTCTGGTGCCTTCACTGATTTAAAATGAATTGGTTGGGCTTTAGACAAGGAGGAGGCAGTAGTCAGACGGGGTGAGCAGATTGCCTTTTTTGGTCACAGGATGTAACTTGTAGAACCCGGAAGGTTTGGCGCGGCTCTTTCAAAGCGATATCCACAACAGAGAACTGGCTGGGAAATGGCACTAACTGAGGGGCGCATGCGCAGCCACCCGCAGCATTCCTTCCCTTACACAGGGTTCGGCAGTAGTTGGTGCTTCGCATTGTAGCATTGCGGTGATGGTCCTTTCCGATTGCTGCGTCTGAGCACTGGTTGGGGATCTTCGAACCTCTCCGTTTCTTATGCGTGGGCTTTACGATGGGTAAGACCTGGTATGGAGTCCTGACATTTGCACGAAGGACTGCGGACTGCGATTGGCTTCACAATACCAGCCTGCAAGGTCACGCAGTCCTTTGTCGATGGCTGACTTGGGGCTGGCTATACTGGCTGTGTAAAAGGTACAAGCATGAGCTCCCCTTTTGTCTAAAGAGTTCCGGCGCCTGCACTGTCCAATGTTCCGAGTCTGATTTGCTGGTGCGCTTTGGAATTACAGCTGTCCGCAAGCTCACAATATTGACCTTTTGGTACCTCAAGGTCTGGAAGTGCATGGGCGTAAGTCATCAGCAGGAACAAGCGCTCTTCTCTTCCTGTACACACAACATATGTGCTGGTGCTCACCGGCATGAGCACGGTTCTTTCTAACCAGAGTGCATCAATATGGTGCTAGCACTTCACCAATAACCGGAACCTTCCCTGAATTCTCTACAACCTCCTCGTGGTTGGATAGCCAACTGCATTATTCTTCCCAGTTTTTTGGTCATCCCTTCCTGAATTTGTGGATGCATAAAGCTTACCCGCGTCCACGGCATGGGCGACACCAGAGTTAGAGTTGGTGTTTCATCTGTAGTGCCTGTTGGGGCGGGGTTTTCTGGTGCTTGAAAATACACTGGTCAGTGCGATTCTTTGGAGTCTATCGCCAAGTCCGCTATTCGTCGACTATTTGTTTGAAGATGTCTTTTAATGTTTTTAAACACTATTCACCCGCTGCCGCTTGAGGCTGCATGCTAAGGGAGTGACTTTACCTGTTCTAATGCCATTCCTGCTCAAAAAAGTTTCAAAATGAGTAGAAGTGGACTGCGGGTCATTCTCCGTAACCACCACTCCCGACAACCAATAGGACGCGAAAACACTACGCAGTATTTCTACCGTCTTTTACTTTTCGTCGTTCTCATCACAAACATTTCCACCACTTGAAATGTGCGTCCACAAGTACCCGAAACCAAAGTTGATATAGATACGTACATGGCAATTTCACTATCTCCGTCATTCGCATTCGCCAGCCCCCTGACCGGAAGGGGTTCAGGGGGCTCGAGGCTCGAGTGGCGGTCGAGGTTAACCGTTGAGGTAACCTCGACCGCCACTTGTGGTTTCTAGACATATTCATGCGCGTTATTCCCGGGTGGCCCCATGCTGCATTGAAAACTCCTTCGCACGAAGCGTGACCGGCACTATTATGCAATTTCTCCACAGTACACAATATATGTTAACAGAACATTGGCTGGGCCCTACGAAATAAGAGGCTAGTGTGTCATCTGCCACAAGCACAGTATAGCTACTTTGCGTGTACAATAGAACCTTTGATTATGACCTTATCCCATTTATTTCCCATGTTATTCGTTTTCAATGAATGCTCCATTTCATTGAGCACCGAAAAAAGTACGCATTCTCCGATTTGAGTACTGGGTGCTGAAGAAAAGTCAATGGCGGCAGTGCGTCACCACTTGCTATAGCGCTGGCCTGACGGTAAACCAAGCGATTGTTGTAGGCTCAAGAAACAAACTCCGACGCTGATTACATGCTGTTGCCAGCTCTGGAGCGGGCTTAATATGTGTAGGCAGGCCCAGAAATGGCTTGTAATCAGAGTATAGACTAAATGAGCAACCAATCAGATATTTGCGAAATCTGCGCAACCCAAACACCTTTGGCAGTGCCTCTTGTTTGAAGTGCTCATACACCTTTTGGGACTTACTGAGAATCGTCGATGCAAAGGCTGCGAACCTTTCTAAAGGCGCTTCCCAGTAAAAAAGGTAAATCGTACACCCTAGGCTGACGCGGTGCACCCTAGACCAAGATCCTTCGTTCGGACATGGCGGTTTAATACCATTATTTACGAAAACCCTCCCATGCGGTGTCGGAACGTTCGCTGGGCCTAAGCTGTGCTTTCTATTTTGTGCTATGTCTTAGTAAGTCGTACAGTGGTTTTAGTACAACTGAGAGGTTGAAAACGAAATTGCCTTAGAAATTTAACAGCCTAAGATATGCCCAGAGTTTGACTATTTTTTATGCTTGGTGGTTCATTTTTGCTGCTACATTTACATCTGAATGTCTAATTCGCTCGCCGTCTCTCCCGTGTACCAAGTCGGTCAGCGACGACGCAAATAACATGCATTTTGTTCAGCCGAATGCGATGTTCCTTAAAACTTGCCAGCCCGCTTTCCACTTTCTGATAGCACTCTTAGAATGGTGCTCCAGTCATCAACACATCACTAATGTGACAGGATACTGTATCTTGGACTTTATTAGTTCATCCATTACCACTTCAAAAATAGGCGGTGCACTTGTTGAACGAACGAAGCCTGAATAAATCCTGAACGAATACTCAACTAAGCCCAGATGCGTATTCACGGGGACCAAATCCTGTGAATAAGGGTCAAGTTCCAGTTGATGGTCGGGTATCGACGGGTGTAGGACTGTGAAATATTTACACTCGTCCAACGCCGCCAGTATGTCTTCCACTAATGGCAACGGAAACGGTTCGTTCGGAGAGACAGGTTCCCTGTCATTTGATATTGTCCCTAAATTCTAACCTCAACGTTTGTTTATAAACAACTACAACTACAACTAGAACTAGAACTAGAACTAGAACTAGAACTAGAACAGCCAATAATCGAAAAGAAACGCAAAATAGAGAACCAAGAAGAAGACACCATGGAGACAAACCCCCAGTATGTCACCAGAGAAACATTAAATGCCAGCCTTGGTGATGTTACAGCCCCGATACTAACCCAACTCCAAGCCATCGCCTCCCAACTTAATCAGCTTTCGCGGCAGAACTGGAACTAGAACTAGAACTAGAAATAGAACTAGAACTAGAACTAGAACTAGAACAGTCAATAATCGAAAAGAAACGCAAAATAGAGAACCAAGAAGAAGACACCATGGAGACAAACCCCCAGTATGTAACCAGAGAAACATTAAATGCCAGCCTTGGTGATGTTACAGCCCCGATACTAACCAAACTCCAAGCCATCGCCTCCCAACTTAATCAGCTTTCGGTCCCAACTTAATCAGCTTCCCGGTCGCCGGGAAGACGACGAAGACGACGAGCTGATCGAAGGTGCTTTGCACCGGCTGTGGTTTAAGGATCAAACTCTGTCGGAAATCAACCTCATTCTTCTGAAACAACGCTGCTATCGTGTTCCTTAAGTTTCCAGGGGCCCGTCGATACCCAACCCGATGCTGTAAGTGCATTGGTTTGCACCTTGCGGCCATTCGAACTACCGAAGCGGCGGCCGCCTCGCTAAGCCTGACGCGCTAGCGGTGTGGCTTATCCCGGACCTGAACAGTCACGCCGTACCCAGATGGCGAGTGCGTCATCGTGCGTCGTCTCTGAAGAAGCCCACCTGTCATCACACGCCGGCTCGGAGGATGAAGAGATGGAAACCCGCGACAACCAAGACGCCACCCCACCTTCGGAGGAAGACGCAACAGCTTCCGCTCCCTGGATTCTCGTCGCCCTTCGCGCGAAGCGCCGCCGAGACCAGCGACTCCTTACCGGTCAACAGCAGTTGGCCTAAACGTCGGACAAGCCCGCCCTTTGCAAAAGCCGGCCCGCAGCGCGTAGGCCCCGACAGCCTCCACTTCCTGCTGAAGATCTGAAGCTGGCATTTCGACCAAGAAATGGTCTCCGCCTTGTCAGGGTGAGCCCAGAAAAATTGCTAATGGCTATAGCCACTGAAGTAAAGCTGCCAGTTGGAGCAGTCAACATCAAGATGCGCGTAGACGGGGACCAAAACGTCCTTGTCGCGAGTACCCCTTGTGAAACTACAGCCATGAAGCTAAGCGAGATCAAGAAACTAACAATTGATGGGACCTCCTATGAGGTAGCGTCATACGCGCCATCTCCAGACAATTCCTGCAAAGGGGTCATTCATAACATCGACCTTGACACAACCCCCGACACAGTCCTTAAACACATCGAGGATCCAAGTTATGAAGCTCTAACATGTAGAAGGCTTGGGAACACGGAAACGATGGTTATCACATTCTGCGGCAAACGCGTTCCCTATTATGTCAACTACAGTGGTATCTCGGTTCGCTGCTACCTCTACAAAAGAACGGTTCCTTACTGCCACAAATGCAACGAGACTGGTCACAGGGAGGATGTTTGCCCACAACCCCCTAAAACGCCGAGGTGCCGAAAATGTGGGCTCTCTTTACAACGGACCCGCATGACTGCCACCCCCAGTGCATCTTGTGCGGCGGCACCCACCCGACGGCGGACAAGTCTTGCGCCAAACGCTACCTGCCGCCTGTGAATCGTAGAAAGCCTCAGTTGCATCAGCAGCAGTCCTCCCGACAGGCCCGCTCTCCCTCCCCTGAACTCCGTGGTGGTGGTTCGCGCTTCCTCCAATCTCGCTCATCAACAAGGCGCAATGCCAGTCAGAGAAGGAGCATCTCGAAGCATCGTTTCGGATCCGTGATGAAGACGTCATTGAGGAAGCGGACGCCCTCCCGCGGCAGAACTCCAAGTGAAGGCCGGTCGAGGTCCCATTCCCGCCGGTCAACGGTTCATTTCAAGAACTCATCCAGCTGCAGCTCCCAGTTGAGGTCTCGATCTCGGTCAGAGTCCCGATCCCGCTCCAAATCCAAGCCACCGGCCAAGCAGCAAGCGAAAGGAGAGAAGCACAACCAGGTGAGCTGGGCTTCAGTTATCTCTCCCGCTGCTCGCCCCCCATCCCCTTCTCAGCAATGTATCGAGTGTAACAAGCTCCAGGCAGAAATTCAAACACTAAGGACAGAAATACAAACACTCAAGAAGTTCATGGCAGAACAAACTAAGACCATTAACACTCTTACACAATCCATTTCTGCACTCAGAGAGGTAACTTCTGAAGAAAAAACACCCCCACCTCCAAGCATTCCCCCACCAGACCAACAGCCAATAATCGAAAAGAAACGCAAAATAGAGAACCAAGAAGAAGACACCATGGAGACAAACCCCCAGTATGTCACCAGAGAAACATTAAATGCCAGCCTTGGTGATGTCACAGCCCCGATACTAACCCAACTCCAAGCCATCGCCTCCCAACTTAATCAGCTTTCGGCGCAGGTTCAGAATACTCAACATAGAGTGGAGAGTCTCGAAACACAGACTACAACCCTCCCTGGCCGTCTTGCGCGCAGTGAGAAGCCATATCGTCGCCCGGTAATAAATGACACGACTACTGACCTCCCCATCAAACATAATGACCACTAGTGCAAAATATAATGCGTGCTGTCCCACTGTCGTTTGGCAGTGGAATTGCAAGGGATTCAAAAATAAGAAAGGTGACCTTCAACAGCATATTGCTCATCAACAAGAACCCCCCGACGTAACAGCGATTCAAGAATCAACGGTGGTTGCCAAGCTCCCGGGTTATATAACACAGACAACGAAAGAAGGCAGAGACGTGTGCACTTTAATTAAGAAAAACATTACTGCCATCCACCACCAGCTCTCTAGTAACCCCCATGATTGCGTCCTTACAGAGCTGATTTCGCAGAAACTCAAATGTACGAGCAGTCTGTTCATCCTTAACATTTATTGTCGCCCCAAAAACAAAGCGCCTGGATTGGCAGACATGATCCGACAAGCAAAGTGCCTGGCGGGTTCCAACCCATTCATCGTTGTGGGTGACTTTAACGCTGCTCACTCTGAATGGGGATACACGTACGTCAAAAAACGGGGCAAAGAACTGTTGAAAATAATAGATGAGGAGAACCTCACTCTCCTCACGGAGCCAAGTGCCCCAACTCGTATAGGCACGAGCACAGCCCGATATACTAGCCCCAACAGCCCCAAATGCCACCTGGGGCAATACGGAGGACAACTTCGGGAGTGATCATATGATACTACAGACGAAAATACCAGGGCCTCAGTTCCGTAGGGTCATCGGGGTAGCAAAACTTACTGATTGGCAAGCACTACGCTCCCATAGAAGAGGTAAAACAGAAAAAAAGATAGAAGACATAAGTCACTGGGTGAAGACACTCGTGGAAGAAATCACGCACTACACGAAGAAACTCAGCCTCTCCGATGACATTCCAGCGGTCGACCCACACCTGCTTCATTTATGGGAGGCAAGGCGCAGCCTTCTTCGCAGATGGAAGGTGCAAAGGCACAATAAGAGACTCCGAAAACGAATAGCTTTGCTCAACAAAGAGGCGTCAGCCTACGCGGCCGAGCTCTGTAGGCAGAACTGGCTTGAGATGTGCGATGCTCTTCAAGGAAGACTAAGTACATCCAAGACGTGGAACATCCTCCGCTACCTAATCGACCGTACTAAAAGTCGGAGTGAAACAAGTAAGACGCTGCAAGCCATCATTCACCAATTTCCTGGCACGCAAAAAGACCTCTTACGGGAGCTACAGGCACGATATTTTCCGCCTACACCCAGGGTGCAGTTGCCAGAGTACGGGGGACGCCCCAATTCAGATCTCGATTGTCCAACAACATCAGCTGAAGTGTGGGCGGCTTTGCTGAAGATCCGCCGGAACACGTCCCCTGGCATGGACCGCGTGTCGAACAAGGCCCTAACAAACCTGGATGACGGCTCCGTGGAGGCTTTGACTACCTACATGAACGAGTGTTGGGAGAAGGGGGTGGTGCCACCGGCCTGGAAAGAAGCAGAGATTCGTCTCCTTCCAAAACCAGGCAAAACACCTTGCACGGATAATCTTCGCCCCATCTCCCTCACTTCGTGCATCGGAAAGCTTATGGAACTCGTCGTTCTTAACCGTGTACAAAGGTTTCTTGAAACGACGGACCAAATGCCTCACTCGATGTTCGGGTTCCGCCCGCACCTCTCAGCTCAGGACGTACTACTGCAGCTGAAGAAGGACATATTTGAGGCAGCCAGTCGCACCACACCCAAAGCGATCCTGGCTTTAGACTTGAAGGGTGCGTTCGACAATGTAACGCACGAAGCAATCCTCACAAATCTTGGCAACCTGGGTTGCGGGAAAAAGACGTACTCATTCATCAAGAATTTTCTGTCTGATAGGACTGCGATCATTAAGATTGGCGACATCCAGTCGTCTCCCATAAAGTGTGGCAGTCGTGGTACACCACAACGGGCAGTGCTATCGCCTCTACTTTTCAACATAGCCATGATAGGCCTTCCCCGACAATTAGAGAAAATCCCCAACATTAAGCATGCCCTGTATGCGGACGATATAACGATCTGGATTGCCAAAGGCTTTCCCGGCGTTATGCAAGACAGCCTACAAATGGCAGGGGACGTCGCCCGCACCTACGCCAGCCGATGTGGTTTAACTTGTGCCCCGCAGAAGTCGGAACTTATAATAGTACAAAAATGCCGCCGGGACGTTTCAGACATCAAAATTTGGCTCGATGGCGTACTCATCAAACCGAAACCCTCAATCAAGATATTAGGGATGACGTACCAGGAAAACTGCAAAAACACCCTGCTTCTCAACAGGCTCCAAGAAACCACGGCTCAAATTGTTCGGATGCTGCGTAGGGTGGCGAACAGGAGCCATGGACTAAAAGAAAACGACATGACCCATCTTGTGCAGGCCTTCGTCGTCTCCAGAATCGTTTACGTGGCTCCTTATGCGGTTTTGGGGACATCGGAGCGCGAAAAGCTAGACGTCCTTTTTAGAAAGGCATATAAACAAGCCCTGGCACTTCCTCCAAGCACCTCTACGGTACGACTCACGGCTTTAGGACTGCACAACACCATCGAAGAGCTCATGGAGGCCCACCTAACGGCGCAGAAAGTAAGACTCGGAGCAAGCCCAACGGGTTGGGAAACGCTAGCTACGCTTGGTTACACGGCGCCGCACATCACGGAAGACGCAGTGGACATCCCGCCTGAACTAAGGACCAGAATTCTTGTCCGTCCAATACCCCGGAACATGGCCCCTCAACATCATGAGGGAAGACGCCTAGCAAGAGCAACTGCGCTAGAAAAACAGCACGGAGGACAAGACTACGTCGTATATACAGACGCGGCGGAATACGCGAGGTACGGGGTAAGATCGGCGGTCGTTACCTCCACAACCGACCTCCTTTCCCGTCTGACGATTCGGTCGTCAAACACCCAGCAGGCTGAAGAGACGGCTATCGCCCTTGCCCTCTCCCAGACAAAGGCCAGCGTAATTATTACGGACAGCCAAGCCACCTGCCGAGCATACCAAGCAGGTAGGGTTTCAAAACAAGCGCTTCGGGTTCTGCTTCAACGGCCACCGCAGAAGCAGGTCACAATCATTTGGACCCCGGCCCACTCTGCTCTTCGCGGCAACCAGACGGCACACGTCCTGGCCCGAGAACTCGCCCACCGGGCACCGCAAGAAGAGTCGGAGCGAACCTGGCAACCGCTCCTCACATACGCCGGCATCACCCAACATTATCGACTAGCGAGACAACTCTATCCCCCAGTCACCGATCAGGCCACGAAAGAACAGGAAGTCATCCTGAGACAACTACAGACTAATACCTACCCCCACCCAACACGACTACACGCCATCCACCCTACTCTTTACGACCCCCTATGTAGTCACTGCCAAGCACCAGGCACGCTGTACCATATTGTCTGGGAATGTCAACTGAACCCAGATCTTCCCCCCATCCCCAACCCCTCACGCGAGCAGTGGGAGAGTACGCTGGCCAGCTCTTCTCCTGAAACGCAGCTTTTGCTAGCGGAAAGGGCGAAGACAGCCGGTCGTACCAACGGAGTCTTGGACTGAAGACCCCGACCACAAACATGCTCACTTCAACTGTGATTAAAGTTTCTCTCTCTCTCTCTCTCTCTCTCTGTCTCTCTCTCTCTCTCTCTCTCTCTCTCTCTCTCTCTCTCTCTCTTTCTCTCTCTCTCTCTCTCTCTCCCCGGTCGCCGAGCTTAAACCACATTTCTACCAGCCCCAAAAATTCCTTTGACACCGTATCTTGCATCCCGAAAAAGACAGTTCGATGCTTGCAGAACAACTGCGTGCTTCCTTCTTTCAAGAGCAGTTTGACTGGGGTGTCTTTTATCAACACAAGTTCTCAAGCAGCACCATTCGAACAATCGTATGTTCCACAAATTTGTGTACGAGTGCTCCTGTATAAATCTGATCAGCCTTGCGAATTTTTTCCCAAGCTTGGGACGCGAGTTTTGCAAATGCTGCATAGCGCAGCGTCTTGATCTTCAGGACTAAACCTGGACTTTGGTGCACTTGCTGCAAGAACAATTAAGAAAAAAAAAAGTTCTTGTGCCAGCTGATGCAATACGTGTTTCCTTTTTCCGAGTAACTGGAACCAAGACTTATTGCACGCCACTTCACCCATGACAAGGATATACGCATAAGGGATGGCATAGCCAAACAAGCATAAGTTCCTGTCTTGTAATTTTACGACAAGTGCCGGTAGCTAATAAGAACTCGCCTTTTTTGGCGGCGCGTTTTTTGGCGGTAATATACTACGACTCAACTTAGCCGAGCTACCTTAAAAAGTATTAGCTTTTGGGATCCTAAATACTTCAGCTTTTCCAAGCCAGGCCTCTCTGCGTCGTAGGATGACAAGTGACCGCCAGCTCACAAGCACTTGGTAATACCTTGTTAAAACAACGGATTTTGTGTGCTTGTGGCCGTTTGAAGGGATAATTGTGGAATAAACTTTCATTGTGACTTGTATATTTCACTGGAAACGCAAACAAAAATTCAAAAATACCAGCTGTTGCTCCTTCCAACCTCTGCCGATGCATGTATGACTTATGAAAAGGAAAAAAAAAACAATAAAAATGCCCTAGATTTACGTGGGAACAGTATCGTGCCCCAGGAAAAATACCCACATTATTCCACAGTAAAAAATTCTGCGCCCTTGAATATTTGGTTATTTTAAAGCGTCAACATGAGAATATGGGGAGAGGAAAGAAAAATCTCATTTCCTTATCTGTATTTCAATAAATGTTCCAGTTGGTCATGTCACCTAGCTGTGATTTGCGAAATATCTCTTCCTTGTTGGCTTGCACTCCGCATTTGGGACAGCATTAGGTAAATGTAGACTTGAAACTCCCAAGGGCGCACAGTGCTGAACGATGCTCACTCTTTTAGTGTGTATGGGTTGCAGCGATTGGTGTGGCGTGTGGTGACTCACTTGTTAAAGAAGTTGCAAGAAGTTGGAGCTCCCACTCTGCATTGCAATAAAAAATTGTAGCGATACAAAGTAGGTGCTCCGGCATTTCTGTCTCCTGAAAAATTGAAGTGTGCATGGGTACCAGAAATAAATATATCGTTTAGAAATCTCATAAAAAATGAACACTGTTGTGTCATCAGAACGGCAGCAGTGCAACTGTTTGTTTACAAAGGAGTGTCATGAATCTCGTAGCTCCAAGAAGCTGCCGTCGACGCCAGCCTACCGGGATTCCAAGAAACGTAAAAGAGAATGTGTAGTGGGTACGCAATAACCTGGCGTTATTGTCCGAACTTTTTTTCAACTACACCTACGGTGCGAAGCCGCTGAATTTGGTTAGGAATGCTCCTTTGCTTGGTATTGACGATAGGATTGAAAAGATTGGTCACCGAGAAACAAAGGCTAGGTTCAAAGTTCTGCAGAAAGGCTCCCTACATGCGATATAAAAGAGTGCAAAAAAGAACAAAACTCCCGTTCGTGAAGTTCCAGGCACAAAAAGAAAAAGAGATGCGAGCTACCCAAGGAAAAGCGGTGTGAGAAATTCGAAGGCCGTAAAATAGAATTGCATTCAACAAACAACATTAGGAGGGCAGTGATACAATGAGAGGAAGAGCGTGAGGGGTGGTACGAAAGAGCAATTGAATGGCGCCACAGCTTCTTTCGGGACGGGTCTGCACGTGCGACCGCTTCCATGCTGAGTGGAAGTGTTACATTTTTTAGATGCGGAGCATCTCATGCTCGGGGCTCTGCCCCTCCCTCCCTTGCGTTGTCGTTGTTGTCCGCCGTGCGTACACCCACCACGCATGCCTAGCAAGGCACCGCTGATGATAATTGTGGCAGAAGCCCCTAGGGATTGGCCAACCAAAGAATTCATCACCAGATAGCTTCTCCTTCAACCACCGTCGTCATCTTCCCGTAGGGCGACCGCTGAAGAAGAAGAAGACAAAGCTGCGAAGAGGAGGGCGCGTACATTGCTCTAAGCTCATGCTCGGCGCTGCTCCCCTCCCTCCCTTGTCGATGTCCGGCGTCCGCACCCCCACTGCGCATGCCTGGCCAGTTACGGCTGATGATGATTGTGGGAGGATGCCCTTAGGTATTGGCCAACCAAATAATCCATCACGAGACAGCTTCGTGTTCAACCATCGTCGTCATCTTCCCGTAGGGTAACCGCAGAAGAAGACTGAGAAGAAGACAAAGATGCGAAGAGGAGGGCGTGAACGTTGCTCTCAGCCGGTGGACCAACGTCAACAACGTTTACCTCATCAACGCTGACGGAGACTACCGATTCTACCACAGAGACGATAAAATCGACAAGAACATGATGGACGAGTTTTTGCACCTTGAGAACCGCCACCTACTCACCGGCACACAACAGTACTTGCGTGCCTTTGCCACCCGTGTGGACCCGGACGCGGAGTTCACTCTGGCGCTACTTAACACCAGATGACTCAACATAACAGCAACACAGTGGAACCACATGAAACCCGATGATGCTTCGCATCCTAATCAGGGATCCCCGCGGGTAGATGGCGTAATTTTTTGTTACTGTCGGTGGCCTCGGCACAACTATGCTCCTACGAAGATACACAGGGCACTGCCCCAAGCCGAAGTCGGTCGACGCACCTGATCAGCGGGATGCTCGCGACAGCCACTGGTTGGCGAGCGCAAAGATAGCGTTGCCAATTGCCAGTAACTCTCATGGCGATGTAAACCTGTGCCGCTTGCCTGCGTTTTTAGTATTTGATTCAGTTCAAAATAACTCGGGGCGCCAAAACGTCCGTTTTTCACAGTTCTTTGCATTTGGAAGTGTACATTATTCACTTAATTTTATGTCCCTTAGGGGCAATTCGGGGGCAAAAGTTTTATAAAACGTGGTCCATAAATTTACTTTCAGATAAGCCTCGCAAGGGCCTCTATTGCAATTTATGACTCGGCACGCTTGCGTGTATTGACAGTTTCGCGTGATTGTTTCACAAATAGGCACCCATCGCGCGCATCAATAAATGACGAAACTGTACTTTATTTCCACACTCCATTAAATTCTTCCGTGATCAGAAAAAAACATTTTAATTGAGGCGGTGTATGACTTCACTTAATAGAAGACAAGTGTTTGCTCATTGCTACTTAAATGTACTGCGCGACTTTGTTGGCAGTGTTGTGATTTTCAAACATCTCGCATCTATTGCCTTCACTACCCGACTTAGCGCGTGCATTTTGCACCGTCCAAATGCACGCATTTTTTTTGCATGCTTTCTCACTTTCTTCAAGCTCTTCAGCAAAAATGTATAACAGTGCCGTACATTTCTTCTCTTGAGGAAAAAGAGGACGGATTTTTCAATGCACATAAACCGGAGATGCTGGCCACCGTTTATATTTTTGATTCGTTACCAAACACCTCGAATCGTTTGTCCCCATGAGCCGTTTGTGCATCCGCAGTTGTCGAATTTGAGAATGGGAAATTCGGGGGGTTCTCTTGATAAAACAGTTCGCCAACATCAACAAGTTTTACAGTATTGATCAGTAGGCTTAGGGAAAAGCTGTGGCACAATGCCTAAAATTGAAGCCATCTCTCAGCCGTCCTATCGATTTTAAAAGGAACGAAAAAAGTCTCCTAAATTCCTCGAAAAGCTGCTGATTCAAGTGAGAAAATGCGGGGCCACGGGTAACATTTCATGTCTTTTATACGAGAAGTCAGACTAAATGATCTGGATAATGGTGCTAAAATATTTGTTTTTTCAAGTGAGGTATGTAAACATGACTCCCAATTAACAGCTTTTAAAATACTTTCTATAAAGGCTTAATTTGTATACAGGCCTAATTTCCATACAGGCTTAATTAATTGCTTAATGGAATGCAAATTTCGTTTAAAAGAGCCGAAACGGCGGAGATGACGTGCAAAAACGTCAGCGCCTACTAAAGACAATACTGTAAAAGGGGGCCCTGGTAAAAATCAGGAAGAGATTTAGCTTCAGGAAGATAGGCAGCTCAAGCAAGCGAAAGCAACTCAAAGCAGCTCGGGGAGGCAGCAAAAAGAAGCGGTAAGTTTCATTTCAATTTCAATAAAATGTAAATCAAAATTCATTGTTAAGTGAAAGGTGCACGTTCAGCCATTTCTAGAAAGGGGTAAAAAACACACCAAATATACAGACACAAAGCGTAAATGCCTAAAATGGGTAATAATTCGACTCACTTCGAGAAAAAAACAACAGGGTCAATAAATAATAGCTGATTAAAAGAAAATAAATTATTAAGAAAACTTTCCAAAAAATATTTTCTAATTTTGGAAGCTGAATACCAAATTACATAAAAATTTTTTCTAGAGAATGCATACCGGGTTTGAATGCACTAGGTTTGTCTAGTTGGCGTAAAAAGCGCGAAAACATTCTCTCCCATTTCTTATATAAAAAATAAAGACAAAGACGCAAAATAAAATTAAGTTTCCAAAGTACTGCAGAAGATATAGCGCTGTGTTGTTAGCGCTCCACGCTAAAACTGCCTTTTAATGTTAGAAAAGATTGAAAAGTATAATAAAAGCACTACAGAGCGCACTGTGAGCAAATGCACTTTGGCTGTGGCGTCGGATATGCAACTTTAAAGTGCTATTCCTCTTCTTCTAAAACGTGTTAAAGCACAATTTTTCAGAGTGTGATTGAGTGAGTGCTTTATTTATACAGGTCGGGCAAAAGAACTGTTCTGGGGATGTTTTGAATTCATTTGGGAGTTCACGAGACCTATACTATGGACTAGCATTGTTATATTGGTCCTATGGTTCCTTCAGAATGACCGAAAAACCATTTCTTAGGCGTAACTATATTACCGTCTAAATGATCACCTACAACATGAAAACATTGGGCCACTCTACCTAATCTGGCCATCTCCTACATTTCTTACCAAAGGGAGACAAAATAACTTCATTTGTACTCTCTCTCTCTCTAAACGGTAAGTTATAGTCTAGCAACATCGCTTTGTTCTTAGGTCATGCTGAGAACAATACAAGAAAAGAGACATTGGTGAATCTGAAGAACCCCCCAAAATGTTAATTTTATGCTCTATGAATACTAAGTTATGTTGCGTGCTCGCTGGAGCACCGATTATCTTTCCTTATTTTTTACCAGGCCAATATGTGACTAACTTTGGCTAAACCTCGATTCTCTACTGCATAGGTTGCTCTTCATCTTCTCACAGCGTGTTTCCCTCCGGGCACTTTGGCTCACAAAATTTACGAGGGCTTTTTTGAGGAAGGTAATGTAAAAAGCACAAATAATGATTTATACAGCCTTGCACACATCTTAATTTTCACCAATAGCTGGCTGATTTCATGATAAAAGCTTGGTATAAACCCGTAGTCACAAAGAATACGTCTCGAGGTAGGTTTGCCTTCGCAAACATGTTTGAGATTGTGGTGTTTACGTTGGCTTGGGGGAACGTTTTTAATGCCTTTGTAGTGACGTTTCCTTGGGTCAAGCTTCTACGATATTTCAGGGAAGTGGAACTAATGGTTATCTTTTGAGATGTAAAACAACACGAAAAGGACGGAAGTGAGCTTTCAAACGTTTTTTTTTGAAAAACCAAATAGTGCCATGCCCGCATTAAAAGGATGATTTCCTGAAACTTACATCGATCGCGCTCTGAAATTGCAGCAGACATTTTTCTTTCATATATTTTACTGATATCGCACACAAAAAAGGCAACCTCTGCGAAAAATCTATCGTTAGGCTCATTGCTATAGACTGAACAAATTATAGTGCATGGAAAAGGGATACATTCACTAGACAAAAAACGAATGCCCTGAAATATGCTTGAGTTGTAAAAACTATTGGAGAGTACACCCCTACCACATCAAGTAGCACCCTAAATTTGTATATCATAAAAGACAGAATGAAAGACTGTTACCTTCGTCAAGTTTTTAATGTGTTCAACGTTTTTTATAAACGTCAAAGAGATAGTATCTCTCAAACAATTCTGCTTTTTTAGGTTTATTTTCGTGGAATTATATTGCTATCAGACAATTTATTCTGAACAAAATAGTTTTCTTTTCGGAAAAAGTGAATTTTTGTTGTTTGTGCACATGCACTCGCCTCTCCTTCCATCGTTTCAGGTTTGCATGACCAGGTTATTGCAGAGCGAACTTGGTCTGCGGATCGCCCCAGCACTGAAAACCACGTTGTAGGGTAAGCCTTTGAAAGGACCGCAAACTTTCACAGGATTTTATAGCAAACCTTTTTGAAGATGTATGCAGACACACTGATGCGTTGTGAGAGCCCCTTTTTTAAATCGATGCATACGAGCTCTACATCACTGTACACATAATTCAGCGGTTGCTGAAAATTTTTACCATTAGGTAAGTACCTTCCTAATCGCTGCTCAACCCAAATCTCCAAAAGAGTATCAGACATATGCGGCATATCGCGTTCAGCAAACTGGTATATAAGCGTGAGTTTGGTCGACAAAGTTAGAGAAAGTTCCCGCCAGCAGGGAACTAAGTTGGTGTAATGGTGTTATATCCAATGGATGGTGGATTGTGGCAAAAAGTATATTAAGCAGACTGGGCAGTGCCTCAACGAACTATTGCGTGAGAAAGCCAATAACGTTGGAAGCGACACAGCTGGAGATTTGGGCGCCCACTGTCGCGACCATCGTTGTATGCCTTTTTTAAGTGCGAATGCACTTCTTAAGCGAGCCTGAAGCGTCCGCCGCCGTCCGCATTCCGCCGCCGTCCGCATAGCAACAGCTGCGGGTGCGCGCGCTCCTCGTCTTCCTTGGCAACGGGGGGAGATGGGCGCGCGCTGCCTGGCCGCTGACATGGCACATACCCACGTGGGGGATTGGCCAGGAATCTCCTCGTCTTCCTTGGCAACGGGGGGAGATGGGCGCGCGCTGCCTGGCCGCTGACATGGCACATACCCACGTGGGGGATTGGCCAGGAATCGGGCGTGAGAAGGGCTAATACACCCGCTTAAAGGAGTACTGACACGAAATTTCAAAGCTGAGATCCGCTCTAGCAATCAAGTACAACGACAACACAAATAGGTGTCTGTGAATAAATGCATCTTTCTTTCTTTGTAGTTGTGTGTGTGTGTGTGATCTCTCTTTCGCGAACATTACCGAACCACGCAAATTCAACTCGTGCATTCGCACTTTCACATTCTTCCCCTCTGGGAAATGCGGGGAATTTTTTTTGACAAGAGCAGCATTATCGCCAAACACAGGTGCCAACGGACTCGCAAAATTATTGAGGCCTATAAGATCACACGTGCCGGTTGTAATTGTGTGAGCAAGCCCTCGCTCACGCTCACCGAAAAAAATTGTATTTTCTAAGCCAAGGTGTTGCGGTGTAATCAATGATCAGTCTGAGAACGTTCCCCAGTAGTATCGTGTGGGAGATCGTGGAAGGTGACGTGATTATATGGTGTATATAAAAACGTTTCGTCCTGATAAAGTTAGTTGCAAGTTTACGCATTGCCTCGTCTCCCTTCTTCGTCCTCGTGTCGTTTGCGCTTTGAATATTCCAGTATAACATACAAACTCGCACAAACCTTCACTTTGTTCAGATTTATCTCCAGATGGGCGGAGCTGGCGGCGAACCTTCTTCTCGAGAGAGGGCTACAGGAACACCCAGGTGTGAGCATTCGCATTGACTCAATGTCTCCCCTGCTGCGGCTGCACGCAGATGACCAGCCCACCAACAGCAGCGACTATCCGGAGTGCTAAAAATACGTAGATTTGGTGGAAGGGATTCTTTGAGGCCGCACTGGGAAAGGGAGAAGGAAGAGGGAAGAAGAAAGCATTAATTGTTGCAGAACATAGAGGAGTAATTCACAAACCGTCACAACGTAAATAAAGTCTCTTTGATGCGGTCCTTCGGGCCGATTCAGTCCTCGTAAGCGAGGACCCAGGCAGGCCAATTTGTCTCGCGTGGCCCTAACAGTTATATACAAGGGAGCGATCCCTTGCAGGTACCCGGCACACGATGACCTATCGAGGCCACGACCTCCGGCTCCACTGGCTTCCAGCCCACCGTGGTATCTGGGGCAACGATGACCAAGAAGGGTGTATGGCCACGGTGAACACTGACCCAGATAACTTGTAATGGTGGATCGACGCCTATTTGCGATGGATGATACTCTTCTCTAACTGGTATCATTTACCCGCCCCCGCGAGAGCCGCACCTGTCCTTGCGAAAAGCTTCAAAGTTTGAAGGAAGGGTAAGATGTTTATTTGATATTTCTTTGGAAACCCATGCTTCGGTGCCGATAATATTATCGGCTGAACATGTGTGCATAAGAGCTTTAGGGATATCAAGCTTTGGAAAGGTACTGCGGAATTTTGCTAGGAGTAAGCAAACTGGACCTATTGTTTGGAAGCTGCGCGAGTGGCAAGCAGTGTGTCACCTAGAAGAGGGCTGATTTTTTGCAGAAACCTGAACGACTTCGTTTGTGGATGAATCATAGCGGTAAATGCCATATTCTGTGTTAAGCTTGTTAAAGCGCACATAATATTTTTCTCCTTCAGTTTTATTTGCCTTTCCAAATTTACGCAGTTTCCTTCTAGCGAACCTAACCTTCGGGGAAAAATCTTCCTCAAGCCATACTTTGGGTGATGCGAAGTTTTTAATTTAGGTCCAAGCCTCAGTGCCTCTGCTTTTGATTTATGGTTAAGAAATTTTACAATTAGTGGGCTGTGAAAGATAGGTCGACTACGACCTAGGCGATGAGCCCGTTCAATGTCGCCAACTTCATGCTGGAGATGCTTGGAGAAAAATTCCCTTACAATACGTTCCGATTCGACATAGTCCTCATGTTCCACTTCATTAGGCCCCTTATGATAAGATTGTTTCTGAGAATGCGGTTATTCATATCATCAACAAGATCTACGAGCTCTTCATTGGCTTTGTTAATGTGAACATTCCCTTCTATAACAAAACCAGCGGCGGCATCGATGTCAGAGGCGGCTTCGACCTTACAATCACACACATTTTTCATACTTTGTTCGATAGCGCTAACACAAGTGTCGATGCTTGTGACATACTGTTTGATTTTTGCCAGAGTCGTTTTAGTTTCTTCATGACACTTCTTGACAAGTTCGAGCACATCATCGATTTAGGGTTGTGGGTTTGCTTTAACATCTCCAGCTGATAACATCAGGAGCGCGAGGCACATTGACAGTAGCAGTGAAGAAGGTTTAGGGCAAAGAACCCGGGTTAAGCAAAATGCTGCAAAGAAACGATCAACACAACGGCACCCGAATGCTCGGCAGGGAAAGAAGGTACCGCTGCGTGCACGGTACGTACACCCGTCGACACCCATGGCACACTTGTAACAATACACGGGGTGGGATTTACGGCCTCACCAAAATGAGGTAGGTGTACTTACGGTGAGTGTGAACAAAAGTTTTCTACCGACGACAGAAGGAGGCACGTGTTAACGGTATGCCACTCATAGCCGCAAATCTAAGAGGCGAGCAGCTTCCTAGCGTTTAGGTATGGTCCCTGTGGCGCTGTTGCTTGTGACGTCACAGGAACTTGTGTCTTCTTTTCGTCACGCTGGTCTGGCAGATAGTAGTGGACCGTTGACAGCTTGGTTGATGAGTAATGGCCAGGTGGCTTGGGGCTGGTTGCACGAGCAAGCCTCGCTTTCTTACGACAGATCGAGGCACGTGTTAGCGGTATGCCACTAGTGGCCGCTAATCCCCTCATTGCCCATTGCACTGCGGTCGAGTTAGTCCTGCTGTTAAATATTATGTGTCATGAAACAAAAGCATGGCCTTATAGATGGTACTGTTTTGCCCATAAACCTATTGCAGGTAGTCTGCATATTGTACCGAGACAACCACGTGCCTAAAAGAGATATTTTGTGGTTAACTTGCCATACGTAGTTTTGAGTACAAATTTTTACAGCTATTATATATTTTGCCTTAATACTTATAAAAACATGAAGTTGCTTGTTGCGAAAGAGATTTGTCCGGCCGGTAGAGAACATGCCAAGCACATACACTTTTATTTTAGTCGAATTTGTGCCCTCTGGTACTTACCCATGACGTACCTTTTTGAAACACGCTTGTATTCTAGGATGTTGGGCTACACTTCATGACCAACCATGCTTGTTGGGAGTAGGGCTGTGCGCCAACAAGCCGCTATTCCCGTATTATTCGGGCTACTCTAAAGTAGTTAGGCGCGGCAGTGTCAAACTTTACCGCACCGACACATTCAAGAACTGTTGTTGCGACAGGAGCAGGAATTGTTTTGCGGATCATGTGGACCATCTCATGAAGGCTGGCTACCCGTAGCGTTTACTGCTTCCGTCGCCAATGGACTGATCACGATCACGAAGCGTGTCTCTCCTGAGGACCATAGTAAAGGTACGAAGTCCGGGACGGTGCCATGGTTCCTTTTATTCATCAGGTGTCCATAGGCTTTTGCAAATAGGGGTGATTGCCCAAGTATATATATATATATATATATATATATATATATATATATATATATATATATATATATATATATATATATATATATATATATATATATATATATATATATATATATATATATATATATATATATATATATCTATATATATATATATTTCAGTGCCTTAGAAACTTTTAAAACTGCGCAAAGAAACTTCTCCTGCCAACACACGCATTAAAGAGACTGCCATATCGAGCATAAAAATAAGTTTCTGCCTTCTGTTGACCATTTAGTCCGCGTTATCGCCTCCCCTTGTAGAAAAACTTAAGTCGGCCAGACTTCAACATGCCACATTGTGCGCCTGCGGGAAACGATCATGCATAAGCACTCGGCATACACAGGGCCCACACTGGACACTTGATCGCCCTTTTCAAGGGTTGTGCCCTTCCTAAGGATAATGTTCCGTTTTACAATCAATGTATGGTCTTTTGTAGGAGCAAAAATCAACTAACTAGAGATTCTAGATGCCGCTGAAATGGCACGTCATGGCAAGGTCTTGGACTTCCTTTTGGAGCACTTCTTTGACTTCCTCATGCCCTGTTTTTCTATGGGTCCGGTAGTTATCTTCATTATATGCCCTGACTGCTGGTTTCCAGGCTAGTTCGTGCTGTGCTGCTGATGTGTGACTAATTAAAGTTTGTTTTCCAAAACAAAATATTTGGTGGAATTCTGCGCTTGTTCGTGTAGCCACTGAATTCATCCTTCCTCTAGTTGTTCGCGCTGCAAGGATGAATTCCATGTTAAGCTACTTCATTTATAATAAATAATGACCTTATGCGAGCAAGATAAATGCATATTCTGTGTTCATGAGTACGCAGGGCAAAAAACTATACACCGTTCATAAAGATGTTGGCTTGTTTAGTACGTACCATTCTTAAAAAATATTTTTAAAACGTGGTCTGCACTCTTTCTGTGTTCAGTATCACCTACGGCAATCTTTCGGTGGAAGAAAAACATCTACCTTTGAGAAAGAAAATTGAGCATAAAAAAGCACCTTTAGAAGCAACACCTTTAAACTACTGCCAACAGATTTCTTTGAGCTCTATATTGATTCTTTCTTGTTCTGGTAACTTCCTACTATACGTAGTTTTCCCCTGTTTTGTATGGTTTTTTGTACCCCTGTCTGTTTCCTGGAGATACGTATTGTTGCACCATATTTGGTGCTTAATATATAACTTTTGCTTTATGAACGGTGTTTGCTACTAACAAATACGTAAATTTAGTCGTATTGTCAAAGCAATCACTTAAGCATTGAATCATGCTATTTTGTTTGCCAGGAACATATGCATTTACCATTGTGGGAGTGATCTTTTCAAGCAATACATATTTTGTGCCTTTTCTTTACTGCTTACTCTTTTTTGTACATCAACATGTTTGGTGCGTCTTATCTTGAATTTGCGTTGGAACTGTGATGGCTGTTGCCAAGTGTTGGAGGGGGGCCGAGGCGTTGGTAAGGCGGCATCACAGCAGATCTTTCCCCGGGTATCCTTCAGAATGTCTTTGCGATGACATGTTAACTATTTTGCACAAAAAAGGTATTCATAATTTGGTTTCGATAGCATAAAGTTTTTAACACCATTGACCACAGTTATACCAATAAAATACATCCACAGCCACTTCCGAAACACTTTTGACTCTTTTCTGAGGTGGCGAAGAAATTTCCAGCAAACATCATTGTTTCCACAAGAAAGAAATTTCAAATATGACGTATTACCGTGAGAAAAACTATACACGCCGGTTGCGATTCGGTGTAGCGACTGCCCAGTGTAATTGTGTGGTTTTTATTCTAGCGTTAAACGAGATTCTCCACGCCGATTTTCTTTTAAACGTCAGTGTGTTAAAGCGGCCACGCATAACTTTTTTTCTTTAAAATTTTGTCGATCACAGTTGACGATAATGAGACACAAGAGGAAAGAAACCCCAGAACGAACGCTAGCTTTGTCCTGTGGGTTTCTTTCTCGAATGTTCTATCCTTGGTGGGGTACAATGTACCCAGTAACCTCAAACCAAAGAGTTCAACTATAATTCCTTAAAGTGAGGCTACGACGTTTCGTCGTATTCGTCTTTGCCAAAAAGACCTAACTCACAGAATGTCAATCGGTGAGGTTTCTCTCCCAATAGTGTGTTTTCACGACAGTAGCCGAGAACCAAGTCCGAGAATTGAATGGAAATGCAGAACAATAACATGAAGATTTGTACGACGCATTTTACATCAGAAGTTGATTGATTGATTTTGGGGTTTAACGCGCCGACGCAACGCAGGCCATGAGGCGCGCCGTAGTGGAGGTCTCCGGATTAATTTTGACAGCCTGGGGATCTTTAACGTGCGCCGAAATCTCGTACGCCCTCTACATCACAAGTGCAACTCCATAAACACATGTGAAAAGTCGTCACGCGGAGAAATGCCTTCTCGCATGAGGAGCTAAGCTGTTTTTAATTGTATTGTTAACCCCAACGGAAGCAATTGGTCGCCTACAAAAACCGTGTTCATGACGCTGCGATGTCGTCGATGATCTCATTGTTGCTACCAACGTAAGATTGGCATTGATAACGCAAATGATGATTTTGAATATTATTTACTAATAGTTCCAGTTCAGATGAAAGAAGATAACGTACTGAAAGAACTTACATTCCTCCACCACGTGCAAGGACCCTAAGCTGTACCTATAGGTAGCGCACACTCGTACATTTTTACCAACACTGCCATAGCAGAGAACATGAGCGATACAAAAATGTTGCCTTTGTTGGCCACTTTCACATCTTTTGAATTAGTAGGACCTTCCGAGGCCAAAACGACGTGTATTCTATGGAGCTTCCTAGGTAGGCCTAGAACTCTCTCGAAAACTTGAGGCGGTGTTGTGTTTCGTTTATTTTCCCTCGATGCGTGGTACAACCAGTTTCACGGTCCTCTATTTCATGGTGCCATCATCTTATTGCCACCGGTTCGCCGGGCTGGTATGTTATTTTGTAGTGGTATGATGGCGTTTTAGATGTAGGTAAAAATTTTCTTTGCACCAGTTTTCTCACCCTGGGACACTCAATATAACCTTGGTATAACGCTCAATACCGCACAACTGGTGCTATTAGTTTTCTACGTATTTTGTTTTTGTGTTAACGAATCACTCGTTGTCCTTCTACACTATGAAGAAACATTAGTAGCGAAGGTTGGCGTCGAGAACAAGTGCGCGAACGAAACAGGCCTGTTTTGATTTTACTATTTAAATTACTTCCAAGTTACGTAGTTGAATGCAGATGATCGAAAAGAACATTTTATTTCAGTGCATAAGATAAGTATTAGGGTTCACTCTTTTCTTAAAGCCATCTTTTATGAATTATGTACAACTTCACTGCTAGCTTTTAATTAAAAGAATATAATAATTTCGCCTCCAGTGAAAGCCTTCTGGTTGGCGAAGAATTGTTTTGGAATCCTGTTCACTACGAAACAAAGAAAGACCTACCGCCGTATCCTGGAACCACACTTCTACCGCAAACGGCCTTGTATGGAGAGTAGACGACATTTAGTAGTATTTACAAGTTGGCTGTTAGCGAACAAATTAAAAATTATAAGCGAGTGTCAACGTAATGGTTACGTAGTTTTAGCCTCCACCCCTCATTTTTGGGGTACGTTTGATAACACAAGGTTTTTCTAAAGCCTTCGATCGCGTACCTCACCATAGACTACTCTTCAAGCTATCTAAATTTAAGCTACATCCCGACGTTCTGGCTTGGATTAAAGGTTTCCGCACTTCTAGACTTCAGTTTACATTTGTCAACAATCACGCATCTGCTTTCGCTCATGTGACATCAGGGGTCCCTCAAGGTAGCGTGTTAGGCCCATTACTTTTTCTAGTCTACAATAACGACCTTCCCTCGTGTGTATCATCCCGTGTTCACCTATTTGCTGATGACCTTGTAATTTACCGTACCATTTCTTCTGATTCCGACCTTTGCCGTCTCCAATCTGACCTAGATACTATTAACGCTTGGTGCTTAAGATGGTTGATGCCCCTTAATTTATCCAAAACAAAGCAAATGTTGTTTTCAGGTGGAACCCCCCATTTTGTAACTTCTTATACTCTAAGTCACAATGCAATAAAAGTAACGAACACTTACAAATATCTCGGTCTTCACTTCAGAAATGATTTAACACGGCACCACCATATTAACGTCATCCTTGCCTCAGCAAACCACTCTTTAGGACTACTCAGGCGTAATCTAAAACAAGCCCCATCTCATCCGAAAAGACTTGCATATGTCACCCTTATTCGTCCAAAAATAGAATATGCCTCTGCAATCTGGGATATTCATCAAGCATATCTACCGTATAAACCGGAATATAGGTCGAGTTTTTCTCCAAAATAATCCCCACAAAAGTCACCCCTCGTCTTATATAGCGGTCATTGACAGAATGTAAATCGTTGCCTGGCAACAATGTGCAAGCGTAGTCCGTCGCCATCGCCATTCGTGTCGGACAGCTCTCTCGCCTTTATTTGCTTTCGCTTTTCTCTAGTTTTTCGTCTTTTACTCGTCTATTGTACGTGTGTGCGTACATTTCTGTACGTGTCTGTTCCGAGATGAGTGGCGGCAGTCGACGCCAGTTCACCGCGGCGTTTAAGCTGACGGCGATTGAGTAACTGAGGAGAATGGGCATATGGCGGCGCAACGCCAGTTAGGCGTTTCGGAGAAAAGTTTCGGTACTGGCGGAGCCAGAAAGCTAAGCTGTGCGTGTGCAACCCCCAAAACCGATCGTTCCGTGGACGTCAAGCGGTGCACCCCGAGTTGGAGAACAAAGTGGCGGACTTCGTCCGGGAACTTCGCTCACGATCGCTCCGGAGGCCATGCGCGGACAGGCTCCGCGAACTGTACAATGAGTGGATAGCCGGCGACAACAAAAAGACCCATACGGGTCGGTTGCGACCGTGTCAAGCTGGGTGTCCTTCTCTGGGCAGTCGCTGCCCGACGACATGGTTACACGAGCGTTCAGGAAGTGCTCCATCAGCAACGCGCCTGATGGCATGGAAGATGACAGTGCGAAGCAGTCATCCTCGGACGACTCTGAGAGCTCGGACGAGTGACTTCAGCAGGCATAGTGAGTGGAAGTGACGCACGGGCGTCGAAAATAAATATAGACATTGTGAGTGCGCTTCTGTGCCGAATTATTTTTTTTGCCAACTTTTCCCACCTCAAGGTAGGGGGTCGACCTATATACCGGGTCGACCTATAATCCGGTTTATACGGTAACAAATAACCTCGAGTCAACACTGAACCGTGCTGCTCGCTTCATCTTTTCTGATTATTCTACATTTTGAAGCGCCACAACATTAAAACAGCGAGCTGAACTGGATAAGTTATGCGTTCGTCGCTCTCATGCTCACCTGTCCTTTTTCTATTAAGTCGACTTCCACCCAACACTTCACAGCGATTTCTTTCAGCCTCCATCAGCCATTTTTCCACTCAGGGATCATCCCAACAAAGTTAAGCGCCCACTGTGCCACTCGTCCTTGTATGCACACTCATTCCTGCCCCACACCATATCTGACTGGAACGATTTACCCTCACATATAGCAACTGAAACTGACATAACTAAATTTCAAGAACTGCTTCGCCAACCATTATGATTTGAATTGTACTGTTTCTTGATATGTACTATTGTGCACCCACTGCTGGTCTCTTTTTTTGCCGTGCATCGTTTTTCTGTATTCAACTGTGCTTAACTAATTCCGTAGAACAATTTTCTTGTCACCTTCTTGCGCAAGCCCAATCCGTTTATTTCTTCAAAATTTTTTTTAACACATTGTATTCCTGACATTTTTTGTAGTATAAATTTGCTTTTTTTCGTTCATTTCTATTTTTTCGAACCCAGGTTTTCTTTTTCTTTTCCCCTTTTTTCTATTTTGTATAATACTGCTTTGAACATGTGTTTTAAGTGTGAGTATGCCCCCCCCTATGTATTACCCTCATTGAGGCCCTTTAAGGGTAATATAAAATAAATAAATAAACAAACAAGTGTTCCACCTGTTTTCTTTGATGGGATTCGTTACGTGAACTTATCTGTTCTCATCAGACCTGTTTCAGCAAATCACATGAAGAATGAGATACACATGCGGCTTCGCTGTACCTTTCACGTGCCTTGTAGTTCTCAGGTGATAACATGCTACAACGCAGGCACGCAAACGTGCTCGTGTCTGTTCATGCAAAGTTAATCGCCCAATATTTTAATGCTCAACCCGCAGTGACAGACGCCATCGCAAAGTTCTTTCTTACTACAATATCTGTGGACTTTGACTCAGAAGAAGAACACAACACGCATGCGTCAGGATCTCCGATGTACTTACGTCACAGTTTGCGGTGGTAGTATTTCGGAATGGCCATAGGCAGGATTTTCGTGAAGGTTCCTTGTGGGAGTAGAGTGCGTCTTGTGGTGAACTAAAGTTTATTGTGAAAGCCCAGAAGGGGAACTTCGCTATACGTGTCTTCCTTACAGATTTTCGAGGTCTACTCTGTCGTGAGGCGAGCCCATACTTCACTTAGTAGTCATAGGTCATGGGTAACCCCATGAAGTAAGTGGTGCAGACAACAACTAAATTAAAAGCAACAGACAAGGCATTGAATTAGAAGCGCCCTTCAGAAAAGGAGCACAAATGTAAAATAAATGTTCCACTCGTCCAATATAGTTAAGCGCCCAAACCGCAAGTGCCACGACCATACGTGGAGAGTATGGAAGCAGGGGGCTAAAAATGAAAATGAGACGAGGGAGACAGCTTATATCAGAATCAAATTTACAACATTTACATTCACTGTCGGCCTTGTTAGTGTACAGTGCTAAAGTTTTACCCTGTCTTACACCGTATAAATGTGTATTGTCTCGTGATTTGTTTCTTTGAGTCACCGCACCCCACGCCCCAAAAGTGTATGCTCTTTGTTCTTGGAACTACATAATATATAATATGCTCTGTCTACGAGAATTTGCGATAGAACGTATAACAATGTCGACGCCACAGCTTCCAAAGGAAGTCACGTCACAAAAAAGATCAGTAGCAACTTCATGTTATATAAATATTTACCCTTATATGTTTTATGCCTTCGGCCCGTATGGCATTTCGTAAAAAGGGTGTTTAATGTGTTTAGACTCGGAGAGTATTTTAATGGCGTATTTACGTAATAAGGAAAAAGGAGCTTTTTTATTTTTGAGGCCACCTGCTTTTATGCAGGCAAAGCAATGTCTACTACAGCTATAGACTTCAAAAATATTTACCTAGTTTTCACTTTCTAGCTGATACAACATATCACTATATATATATATATATATATATAAATACATATATATATATATATATATATATATATATATATATATATATATATATATATATATATATATATATATATATATATATATATATATATATATATATTTATATATATATATATATATATATATATATATATATATATATATATATATATATATATATATATATATATATTATATATATATACCTCTAAAAATTACACCAAAACAAAACACAAAAAGTTGTTGTTTTTGGAATTTGTTTAGTGCTTGCGATGAACATTTGGTTCACTTGGTTTTCAGCAATGGACCCGTTAGACTAGTGAGGATAGTATAAATATCTGTATAATATATCACTCTAAGTGAATAAGGTTGGTTTCTGAAGATTTTGGTGACACTACGACCATAAATATAACAAAACATTCAAGAATAGAATCTCAGCTTCTGTTTTAAACTGGATGTTTTTGTACTAATCCCGGGCAAATATAGCAATATAGTATGTTATGATTGTAATAGTTCTCGAAATACAATGCATAATTACTGTTAGGATTGCAACGGCATGTTGATTTTCAAATACATTGGAACGTTTTATATCTCATATATACTCCTCATAGAGACACCTTATGATTTCGTGATTGCCGTTTGAAATTCTTGCAGCAGCACCTACTAGCAACATTCTAAGGATGCACAATAAAAACTCTTACCGAAGAAACAAAATGATTAATACTGCTACCAGTTCTCTATTCAAATACATTTTGTGCCAGACGCAAGAGCACAGTGTACCCGGTCAAAGAATCTTCGAGGCTTCATGCGACGCAAAACTTCTTGTCTATGGGTTTATGCAAGTTGAGTGAGAAACACAGTAATTTAAAGTAGACAGAGAATAGAATTGTAATAAAATAAAAGGGGGAGATAATAAAGTTCATAAAAAATTGATTGAATACAATTATAGGTATTAAGAAAACACCTACCCAAGGAGAGTTTATACGGCGAGTAATGGAATAATTTAAAACAGATAGCATAGAAATAAAGGAAATACAAAAAACACAAAAATGCATATAACAACAATTTGTTGTATATATCTGTAGGTATTATTAAAACACCTAACCAGCAGTGACAGCAGTGACAGCACTCGCAACAGTCGCCTGAATTTTCTTCTCAGTCTGCGCAACCCCTCTGCCGGCCGCTGTTTCTACAGGAGCCCTGCCTATTGCCGTGCGATCATCAGGGACCTTCCACAGGCCTGTATCGTCGGCACGTGCGAGCTTCGACCAGGCTGATCAGCGATCCTGTTGCTCCATCATCACCAGCCGCCGCTTTTAGGCACGGCCTTCAGCGACGACAGCTACAAAAAAGCCAGCATCGCAAGCCGCGCTTCTTCGGCAGCAGTGACAGCACTCGCAACAGTCGCCTGAATTTTCTTCTCCGTCTGCGCAGGCTAGTGACTAATTGCCAGCGTCCCCGCGTTTCTTTTCTTTTTTGCGGTCATTGCTGCCATTTTCAGCGTTCTTGCCATTACCGTTGCGCTATGCCAACGAACGCGGAGCTTGCAGAGAAGGTTCCTGACATGCAACAAATACTAGACGCTGAAACTGAGCAAACAGCGGAAGCTGTTTTCGGTAGGTTCTTGCTAAAAATGCAAACTTCTGGCGTTGATATCACAGAGCTCAAGAAACAAGTTGATGAGTTAGTACCCTGCGATACTTTTGTGGCGCAGGCTTGGCTCTCTTGCCTATTTTAAACTCAGTATTGACCCTTCAGCATATGAACTCGCTTGTTGAACATCTGCGCAGTGAGAACGCTTCATTGGTCGCCGACAATGAGGCACTGAAGTAGGAAAACTCGGCTCTGACCAAAAGGTAGCTGACCTCGATCAGTACTCGAGGATGAACAACGTGGAAATACAGGGTGTTCCTTGCATTCAGGGCGAATATTGCATGGCAATAATGGTAACCATTGGGGGAAAGAACCCCCTGACATCCACGTTGTTCATTGGGTCCCGACGCGTTCGGAAAACTAGAAAAATATTATTGCTAGGTTTTGTTCCCGAGCCAAGAAATCCGAGTTCCTTAGCCAACACGCAAGGCCAAAGTGTGTCTCAGTGATATTGGAGTTGTGGCCCCACCAGACACGGTCTACATTAACGATCACTTGAGCCTGGGTAACAAGACATTGTTCGCTACGGCAATAACTCTAAAGAAGAAAAAAAATGGGTGTTCCTATGGACGGACAACTGTCAAATCAAGGCAAGGAAGACCACTGACAGTAAAGTGCTCCGAATCCGCAATGAATCCGACCAGTCAAACATCGCCTAAATTGACTGCACCAGACGTAATCTATGTAGATCATTGTCATGCCTCAGACATCCCCATCATTCTTGGCTAATGAATTAGGATCGTGTCTTTGTAGCGACTATCAATCTATTATACCCTTCAACGCAAGAAGTATGCTAAAACATTTCGATGAAATTCATAATCTACTTTAATCCTTTGACAACCATTTTTCTATCGTGGCAAGTGCAGAATCTTGGCTACCGGACGACGATAAGGACCTGTACATCTTCGCTTCCAATTCACCCGAATATTGTCACACCCTATCAAGTAACCGCGGTGGTGTAGCTTTGTTTGTGGCTTCTAATATGTCCGATAAGCGAAGGTATAATTTAGACATCTTTTTTACCAACTGTGGATCTGTCTTTATTGAATTCGACCGTCCTTTTATAAATATCGATGGCTAAGCATTTATCTGAAGCTGCATTTATCGTTCCCCATCCACACCGATTCCTGAATTTGGCTTAGCTCTTCAACATTGCTTCAACAGTGTGTGCCTGGAAAACAAAAATATGGTAATCTTGGGTGACATTATAATAAATTTAATTGATAACACATCTCCCGGATGTATTACTATACAAACACAATTCACAGCTTCGTATTTGAGTGTCTGATTAACATTCCAACTCGTCATACCAGTACAAGCGGTAGTTCCCGTATTGATCACACCCTCTCTAATCTACTTACTCCGCCTCTATCTGGTGTTCCTGACATCGATATTACTGATCACTGCACCATTTTTACCAAAGTTAACGGTACTCAGCCGCAACGTTCTTCTGCATTTGTAAAAAGTATCTTGGACAAAGAAAGGTTCGTTGAAGCCATCGCAAAAGTAGATTGGTCTGAAGTTATACACACAGATGACACGCAGAAAACCCTATTCCAGGTTTTTACTGTCAATTTCTCCATGCCAGCTTTTTAACTCCTGTACCCGAAAATGTGAAAAGGAATTTCCATGGATGACCGCTACATTATTATCGGTCATGCGCAGGCGAGATAATCTTTACAACAAAACAAAAAAACAGCCTTTTGACATTATGTTTGTTGCTGGGTATAAAAAACTAGCCAACGACATTTCTGCGCAACTGAAGACAGCTAAAAAGAACGTATTAGGAATGTAAAATTACAGAAGCTGGGCATAAAAAAATGAAAAAGGTAATATTTTTCTTAAATAGACGCATGCGTCCCATCACGTCTCCAAAATATCGCATAATGGTACGGATCACGTTGAACCCATTTATATGGCTAGCGCTTTCTGCAATTACTTTTTCAGTCATGATAAAAGTGGCATTTTCAGTTATGAGCCTAAGTACGCATGGCTACCGCATTCGTTCTTTGTTTTTACAACAACACCCCACGAAATCTTTAATGCCATACACAACGAAAAACTAACCAGCTCCGGGCTTGATAATATTCACTCCAGCCAAATACAAATGGTCGCTCATCTCATTTAAGAGGAACTTTCTTATTTAATTACACTAATGTTTAAAAATGGTGTGTTTCCAGAGGAACTTAAGGAAGGTGAAATTATTCCTGTCTTTAAGAACGGTGATCGATCATTGCTTTCTAACTACAGGCCCATGTGCATATTACCATTTTTCGGTAAAATAAATGCAACTTGTCTCACAAACTATGTAAAAATTTGATATCCTTTAATTACACCAATTTGGTTTCCGTTCTGGTAATTCCACAGATCTAGCCCTCGTTTCCCTTACCGACAAGCTAAAAACATTTATTGATTGAGGCTTCTAAGCTGGTTCAGTTTTTATTGATCTATCTAAAGCATTTTATACTATCAATCACTCTATCCTTTTTACTCAACTCGAAGTGCTAAGAATTTGTTGTCCACCATAACTGGTCGTTAAAATCACTTACGAGGTAGAAGTGAGGTTGCTTCTGATGCTTACGTCTACTCGCAAGCTAGAACAACTAACATTGGCGTATCGGAAGGTTCCATATTGGGGCCTTGATAGTTTTGTTATACATTATTGATTTACCGATTTGCCTTTCCTCTTCAAAATGTCTATTATATGCAGACGACACCACTCTCTACAACTATGACAGTATTGTTTCGTCACTAACGTGTAAAATAAATGTATATTTTCGTAACGTGTTACAGTGGTGTAATCTTAAGAAGTTAAAAATATTACTTCTAAAACAAAGTTGCTTGTCTTCCAATCCCATCAAAGGGCCATAGCATCCACACCATCTGTTACCATTGACAACCAGCTATTTTTTGCTAGTGACAACTCTTCATTTTTAGGTGTCCTACTTGACTCCAACTTGAAGTATCTTCATCATATTGCTAAGAAAGAGAAAAATGGCTTATAGCATGGGCATTCTTATTATAGCAAGATCTTTCTTCAGTCATTCAACGCTAATATCACCATACTACTCATTTATTCATCCACATATTACATACTACATCTCATGCTGGGCTCAATACATACGATACTCACCTTAACCCATTACAAGTAATAAAAAATCAGGCTATTCGAATGATCTCATCAAGCACAAAAAGCGTGAATGCTAATTCATTGCTTTGTTCAAGTAATATTTTGCCTGTTTCCAAACTGGTGAGTTATAACCTAGGTATTTTTTGTTTAAGGTGCTTCGCACTGAGTTTCCGTGTTTTTCTTTTTTGGCCGCTTGTCTTGTTAATACTAACACCACTAGGTTTGCTTTCATGCACAATTTTCTTTCTTCGAAAGTAAAAAATTCACAGCATATCCACGGGGTGAATGATGATGAGTGGGCGAAGCTCCTGAGGGGAAATCATCGGTAAAACCGTGACTCTTCAGTGAAAGTTCGCCCACTACATCTGTGTCCGAACGTAACGTCTAGAAAGTCTCGCTTAAACCGCGCGTCGGCACCTTGGGGCTGAGATGGCCTGATGCGTTTTGCAGACGCCTCACGAGCTTTCACTGCATCGGGGTCTGCCTGCCGATACGCGCGCTTTCTCGCCGCTTCCCGTTCTCTGACGTTTTGGAGATCCTCTTCGCGCCGCAGCCGTGCCGCTTCGCGTACGGGAGGGTCCTCGCGCCGTTGCCGTGACGCTTGGGACTCTCGTTCTCGAACGCTGGGATCTTGGCGGCGTCGTCGCGCAGCCAGACGACACGCTTCGGCCTCCCGCTATTGTACGGGAGGATCTTGGCGGCGGCGTCGCGCAGCTTCACGGAGCGCTTCTGCCTCGCGGGCTCGCACATCTGCAGCCTTATCCATCGGCCGACTCCGAGCGCGCGCCAACAGCGAACGGATTTTATTACCACGCTCCCCGCCTTCTAGTAAACAATCCAAGAACTAAACTAGAGGTAGCCACGCCATCTAGTAAACAATCCAAGCGCATCTTTTCATCATATACAAGTACCGCCATATAGTAAACAATCCAAGAACTAAACTAGAGGTAGCCACGTTATCTAGTTAACAATCCATGAACTAAACTAGAGGTGGCTACATACATACGTCGAGGAGGGACAGACCCACGCCCTAAGGAGCTTCGCCCCTAAAACTAACTACGGCAAACAGACAGTGCACTTGTCGGCCATATGTTTATACAAATATATGCCACCCGCCATTAGTTCTGGTTACACATTCCACAAATTCAAAAAAGAATAAAGTTCTACCTGATGTTCCTGCCTGAGACGTAACCAAGATTGTTTGTGATGCTTTGTTTTTCAGCGTTTTCTTTTCTAAGTTGTTTGCGTATAGTTATTGCCAACATGTAATTTAACTTATTGAATCTGTTTTACATCATTCTTGTACATATCCCTGTATTAGGGTGCAACTATTATTCGGTGTATTTTAAGTTATTCTGTACAAGAGGTCCCGCTACAGTCTCCAACCTTGAAACGTCCTTTTTAAATAACCACCATTTATCATTTTGAGATATTAATAATTTGATTGATTGATTGATTGAAGTATAGTCTATACGGCCTTACAAATTTTATTTTCGAGCAGTTGATATTTCCGCTTCAAAACGATTGTTTAAGACGTTATGTAGTCTATGTTGAAGGCATGCAAGAGGTAAGAAAGGCTCAAAAGCTGCGACGCATATCTACGCAATAAAACCAAGCAATAAAGAAGTTCTTTTCACAAACACATACAAAATGTAAACTGGCGGTACAATTGTAGGCGTTTTTCTAGTCCTCAAAAACAAGACTACTGTTCTGAGCGTATTTGCCCCAACGAATACGTGTACTATAATTATTATTGCACATAGAAACTTACCGTGTAACCCTGCAGAATACACAACGTTCATTTTAAGTGTAACTTCGCTTCTAAGGTTTAAAGAGAATATGAGCAAACGTTTATTGCGCTTTTGAAATAGTTGGGTTAAGCGCAGAAAAGCCTAGTTCACCTCAAGTTTAGGATGAGGTAAAAACGTCTCTAGTATCCTTAACAATACTGCATAAAACAAGCCCAAAAATTACAGTGCTGTTATTCGTAGCGATATTTTGGCGAACGTGCCAAAATACATTATAAATCTGATTGTTAGTCGAACAAGAAAACCTAACACAGAAACAGACTAAAAAAAGAATTCAAAGATGTGCCGTGCCGAGGTTAAAAAATTAAAAGAGTGCACATTCTCTGGCTTACTGCAATGCGTGGATTTAGCCAATGCAAATGGCTGGTTTTACGTGCTAGCGGCGTCGTAGACAGGAGAAGCCATTCTGTTTCTTCGGTTGGCTTACGCTCATCTCTGGCTTTCGCGGTAGGGAGCGACAAACATTCTTCATTCTCCAGGCGCTGCTGATCCTGAGCAGCGCTGCTGCGTTATCCTTTATTATTCGTTGGTTGATATAGTTTGCCCGGTCGCAAGATAATGGATATTCCTCACGGCCTCACTGATTACAGCGAGAAGACACACCACATTTCCTGACGAGTTCATGTTCCTACGTACGAAAACGTACGAACTCTGGCTACAGTCCTTTTGTACGGCACCGCGGCATTTCAAGTAGTTGTGAAACTGTTAGCCGAACTTGACTTCATACTATTAGCTTTTTTTAGGCGTCTCAACAGTAGTAATTTCTGTCTAACCTCTTGCTTTGCCGGCGGTTGTTTTGAGTGGTTACAGGAATGATGCGTTCAATTCCTTTGCTTTGCCAGTCACACCCACCAGGGAGCGAGGGGTGCTTTACATCCACAACAGAGCATATTCATTGAAACAGTTTTTGCCTTCACCCCATGGTCGAGTTCCGCCGGTGTGAAAAATTTCCTGTTTGTTTCAGCAGTGCAGCACGTGTTCATTGGAATCTGTTGTGCGAGACTTTGGTGATACTGACGCCAGCCGGGCCACTCTCTCCGGTGCATGCAGTTTTTGTTGAGATGACCAAACCAAGGAAGAAAAGCCAGTCTACTAAGCTGTATATCCAGATATTGTGACCTGACGAATATTGGGGCGAAGTGAGTGGAATTTGCAAATAGAATTGAACGACAATGTCAGCTTAGCTCCCGTGCAATGCGTCAAGAACGAGTAGCGATGACGGATACTTCTATTTTTTTTGTGGAGAATCATATTTTGTTTTACCCGGTTTTTGCTTCTTTCTGCTTGAGAAGAAGAAAGTTTGTTTTTGTCAATAAACATCACACTTGATGTTACAATGGTCTTACGGCATGCTATCAACTCATTTTATTTTCACTATGATGTCTGATTTTATACGGGAAGATACACAGCTAATGCAAGAAAGGAGGAAAGGGGGAGGAGCACAAGCTAGTACAAAAAAACAAAAAAGTGAAGGATGACATTTCAAACGGCCGCGTTACAAATGCACTTTTGCACGGTAAAATCTTATGATTTGATAAGTATTGCAGTTCTTTCTTTGTCAATGCTAAAGAAGCTGTGTTAACGCAGTTGTCTTTCAAGGAAACTATCTGGTGGGCCTCGATGATCTCTCGTGTCAACTGATCCTCGTGTCGAGCTACAACCCTAGTCTTATCAAAAAGTGGCTTACAATCACAATCTCTGTCGTCTCTGCAGTGTATGCCCAGATGTCCTTTATTCTTATTATCTACATTATTCCGGTGTTCTCTAAGCCAATCGTTTAAGCAACGACCCGTCTGTCCGACGTACTGCCTGCCACGCGGTAGAGGAATAGAATAAACTGTGCCTACTGAGCAATTCACGAACTGAGCAATTTGTACTTGCTTGTGCTCCACCCCCTTTCCTCCTTTCTTTCATTAGCTGTGAATCTTCCCTTATAAAATCGGACAACATAGTGGAAATAAAATGAGTTGATTGTAGCGCCGTGTCCCGTTCACTTCGTTCGTCCTTGTTCATTTCGCGCTTACTTACGCGATGAATGACCAACTCGCCCAAGAAACCACTCTTACGGCATAGTTCAGGCTTTGGTTGGCCGTACTCGCGTGACAATTTGCAATAGGTTCATCCGTGCCAATTGTCTCAGCCATAAAGTCGACCCTCGTGGATTTATTTATTAAAAAAAATCTCAGACTTCCTTGGTGCATTAAGCTCCCTCAAGGTATTCGTGGCCAAAAAATTGGTTTCTTTTTGTTGCCGCGTTTTTATTTCTCGGGAATAAACCAAATTTAAGTCTATTAACAATTTATAAAAATTATCTTCTTTTTCTTTTTACCAATATCTTATGGAGATCATTCAGGGGCTCTGGGCTGAATTATTCCGAATTTAAGAATATGTTTGCTTTTTATGCTTTCGTTACGCTACTCAGAAAATATGCGATATGGCGCATTTCAGAAATTCAATAAACGCAAGCCAATAAAGACCATAACACAATGCTTTTTGAAATTTACCATTGTGGCGAATTCCGAAAACAATTTATTAAATTAAAAAAAAAATAAGAAATGTGTGCGAAAATGTTCAATAGGTTTTAAACAATCTCCTATACGGGCTATATTCAGAACTGATTTGCGCATTGTTGTGCTCGTAGTTGAAATATAAAACACAAGGCATTCACAACTACAAATCTTGGCTATTTATTTGAAAAGTTTAAGCAGAGCACTTTTTGTTTTAACAAAGAAAGCGGCAGACGAACAAACTTTTATTGAATAGCAACGTGCTGGTGTCAGGCTAACACGGCCGGTGGAAGGTGTCCTCGGTCGAGAACCACTTTGAGTCTACCGGTCGTCTTCGATCTCACCACCAACGTTTGCTGGTCGGAGAGGTCAGAACTCGGCAGCATATCCACCCACTGCTCAAAGAGGAATTGGGGTCTGGTCTGCTTTCCAGCGTGTGGGGGCCCTATAAAAATTCAACCGCAACTTCAACTTTATTTTCACATATTTTTTCTTACACAACAAACAAGGAACATGCTTTGACAGAAAAGAAAAGCTACTGTAAAGTAGCTTGACGGGGTTTCTGCCTTTGTCTTGGCACGGTGAAAAACAAGCAGATAATAAAATGGGCTTGAAATACACGTGGGCAACGCGGTACACATTCATAAAAATTAAAAAAACATACACAAAACAAATTTCTGTTAAAATGTTGAGGAACACACGTATGATAGAATAATCTCGCCTATTTCACATTTCACATATAGAGAAGGTGTACATATGGGCAATGCGTAAATACAAAAATTGTCACTAAATGTACATGTGTTAACCACAAGATACCTGCAAAATTTTGTTCGCTTTCATACATGTGGTTATTAGTCATTAACACTGAACAGGTGACGATATGTAAATATGACATTTTTGCGGCATTTAAAGTGTACCAACGGCGGAATTACTTATTATTCAGTGTGAGGTATCTTTTTGCCTCTTTTATGTTCCAGAGCACCAATAGATTTCCTGGCATTGAAGGTGTCCTAAGGAAGTGGGCATGCAGTCCTCTAGTCTATCGAAACCATTGTTTGGTCGAGAAAAGGGTGTTAACCATGGGTGTCTGTGCCTATCATAATATTCGAATTCATGAGGCGTCCTGATATTACATAATATTAGAAAGAGTTCATTTTGATATTTTCAATTGTCCTTATATTTCATAATGGGAATATACTGAAAACTGTGTTCCAGAGGAAGCATGTTTAGCGTTTCGAACAACTCGGCCGTGTGCGCGTCATAAGAAGCGTTGGCAATGTGGCGGATGGCCTTCTTTTGCAATAAGCAAGCTTGGTAAAGCTGCCTTCTGATGTGTTTTCCCAGACCAGGTTGTAGTTTGTATGTGAGGTGCACACATAGAGTTGTAAAGTATCAATTTAAGCTTGAATAGAAGTACCTGGTGGAATTCACATAATACACTACAGGCGCTTGACAGTACCCTGTGCAACCCAAGGAGGTCCTGGTGGACTGAAGACTGTAGGAGTGCGCGAGAGGCGCCGAACAAGGCGTGGGGTATCCTTCACTGGTACCCGACGTCAGATAATCTCATTTTTGCGAAGCGAGTTTGCTTCTAATTTTGGCTTTCGGGAACCTAGTGCGTCTTTAAACGGAAAGGGAGAGTTGGCGCAACTTCCTCACTTTCATCACAGACACACAAAAAGTCTGGACACAAATACGAAAACTAAAAGGACAACAGACACACAGCCTGCCCCTGGTACGTACACAGGGACACACTGGAAGACCATGCTTACACACTCGCAGAACATATCAAAGACGTGTCCAGCTAAGCACACTACAACAACACTTTCATAAAACACAAAACATCCTGTGAGAAGAAGTACTTGCGAGACAGTAATAAGTCCAACTTCACTTATAACACCAAATTTTCACTCTATTAGCTGAAGATCGCACTAGGTAATTGTAAAACTTCGGCTCCATGTGCAGACAATAGTTCATACACAACAATACAACACTTACATGCAGACGCAATTGAAACACTGCTTCACCGCTACAATAACATATTTCTTTTGGGGCGTCTTCCAGGTTCCTATAGGGAGGCCATCGTAGTGGCCTCTTTGAAGGAGGGGAAGGCCCCTTCCTCTCCCGCAAGTTACTTTCCGATCGCCCTGACAACCTGGCTGTGTAAGCTCTTCGATAAGATGATAAAAAGGAGACCCGTGCACTCATTAGAGTACAACAGTCTTCTCGGGAGTTGCCATGAAGCTTTAAGGCAGAACGATCTACCAACGACCAACTCGTTGCATTAGAGTCGTTTATCAAAGATGGTATCCTCCACAAGTAGTATCCTTTCACGGTACTCTTTGATCTGGAAAAAGGGTACGATACCGCGTGGCGGTACGGCATCCTAAGCGACCTGAGGTCCTTTGGCATGTCGGGTAAGATGCTAAACTCGCTTTCCAGCTACATGTCTGAAAGAGCCTTCCGTGTAAGAGTTAGAAGTGCACTCTCTATGGTTCCTGTGCAGGAAAGTGGCGTGCCACAAGGAGGAGTTTTAAGTTGCACTTTGTTTATTGTGAAAATGAATTCACTCAGAAAGGCATTACCACCATCAATTTCCTGCTCAATCTAAATAGACGAGGTACAATTATCCTTCATACCTTGTAATCTGTTTTTCTGCGAGCGCCTACTCCAGCTTGGTGTTAACGAGCCAGGTGTATGGGCAGATAGCAACGATTTTAAATTTATTCCAGTAGTGTGCACTTGTGCTTTGTTTTCGAAAAGGCGTGGCATTCGGCCCGATCAAGACATCAAACGCAATGGTGCCTCAATAGTTAGAAATGAACAGACGTTTTTAGGTGTAGTCCTTGACGAAATTCTCACACCCATTCCACATATAAAACAACTTAAGCATAAATGCCTAAACGCTATGACGATACTCATGGGTCTCTCCCACACTTCATATGGTGATGACAAACAACTTCTTTTATGTTTTTTTACTAGCCTGATTGGTTCACGATTGGACTATGAAAGTGTTGTTTATGGGTCAGCAAGAAAAACATTCCTCAAAATGTTGTACCCAGTGCTTCATCTGAGGCTTCGCCTGGCATGTGGTGCCTTACGCACTATCACAGTCGAAAGCCTCTATGTGGAGTTTATTAAATGGTACCTACAACGTCAGCGGGCATACACAGATCGCATTTATGCTTTTAAAATGTCATCCATGCCTCATTATTCTTTAAATCAGTTTTTTTATGATACATCTACGACTGAACTCCTGTAAATCGACCATTGTTGTCTGCGCCCTTCTCTTATAGAGTTAACTAGGAACCGTGAGAACTTTCTGTCTCCTTTTTAGATACTACCTAGACTTGAGGAACAGATTTTATAGTACCGTGGCATTTACGGTCTGTATCACGCTACACATCTTTCACACACACAGAGAAAAACCGAGCTCCCACATGGGCAGTTTGGAAGTATTTCTTGTATTTGAAGCAGAAGTATCGCTGTTCTGATTTTTATACGAACGCCTCTAAAACTGTCACCTCTGTTTCGTGCGCTGTGCATGGACCCGGCCTTCATGTCACTAAAACTATAAATAGTAGTACTAGTATCTTTATGGCAGAGGCGTATGTGGTACTTCGAGTTGGTAATCACCCAAACAGCACAAGCATGTACGGCTAAGCATGAGCTGTGCATCTCCGGCCGGGAAATTTCGGCTAGGCCGTTGCTCCATCAGAGTGTAAAGCTTGTACCCAAGAGTGGGCCTCGGCCGAATGCTGAACGTTGCCTGGTGTAAGCCCAACAGCTTCTCATCTTTGACCAAAGCATCGCCAAGTGGCTTACGACAGCCCTTCTGCCGCCAGACTTTGCCATCGTCTTGCCGTTCTTTTATTGGCCAGCGGCAGTTCAACCTTTAACAACCCACGGCCGTTCAAATTTTAGAGACGACGGCTATTCATCCTTGCCTGGGGGCCAGCTGTTGAACCAGAGCCGCTCAGCCATGGTTGAACTTCTGCCATGGAACATACTATATATATGCAGCAGGCATATAATTGTGGTTCTGCAGCTTTCATCCAGCCCTAGAATGGGAACAGTGGACCTCTTTCTAGAGCCAAGTGCAGAATTTATAACATCGTAACAGCAATAATTCATGCTTTTAAGGAAACAATTGAATTCCTCAACTGACAAAGAATGTTCGTTACAAAATGTGGTGCAGGTTTAATTCCCCATTTGCTGCCCCTACAGTAATGCTGCTTCCATTTGATGCAACCGCCACTGTGGTCATGGACAGAGAACCGCTCCTTTGTTCCAATGGAAACCACAGCTGCGATGCTGAGGAGCACCTGCAGCACGAAACAAAAAGAAAAAAGGACAAGTGACAACTCTGCGCAGCTCACACTGTCACCAAAGCAAGAAAGGCAGTTCGAGGCACCTACAGATATTTACACTGCTAATGGGCAATGTATCTTGCTTTAAAAGGACCCTACAACGCTCTTGGAGCAGTTGAAGCAACCCTGCACGATGTTTAGATTACACTGCCAGGAATACCTGAGCCAAATATTGCACGTCCACGTGAAGCGGTGGGCGCGCAAATCACTGTGAAAGACGCCGAAAAACCAACCGTACTCTGTTTAGTTTTTGCTGAATGTGCAGCCCTGACATGGCCTAAACTACATCAATACGGCCATGGCTGTCCTATATGCGGTCGCTTGTAAACTTCGCGGCTTATTTTTTGCATTTCCTGTTCGTCGGCGCGTTGTACCAACCTCTTCTAAACCTGAACCTGTACGAAGAGTTTTGGGTGTTATGTTGTGGTTTGAGGGCGCAAGGAGTTTGAGTGACCGACTAAATAGTCCCTGTTCAACGAGATCACTCGAAAAGAAACGTTTATTGCTACAAAAACGCCCTACCAGAATAAGCACGTGCTTTGGAGTAGGCAGCGATGCCTGCTTTTTTTGTGGCACGAGACGGGAAATAGACCCCTCCACGTTGCGGAGAAAGAAAAAACTCCCCGGCCTGTGATATAGCGAAGGCTCCCAAAGAGAACACCGTGAGCCGCAAACCACTCAAGGTGAGAGCGCAGAACTTCCCCGCGTTCAACCAAAGTGCTCCTGAACTACAAATTGGTTAAAGAAACGAAATAGTTTCCAAAGAAAAAGAACCCGAGATGGCATTAGGAAAGGTTTGCACCCAGGATTCAGATAAAAAGAAAAATTGGAAAACGCTTTTAGTGCAAAGCTCTGGTTTGTAAACTATTCCAGTGTTTTCTTTTTTTCTCAAGGCAAGTTTTAGTTCCGAAAAGTTGAGCAGGCGCATCTTGTATTTTGCCATGTTCAAGGTGGCCCAGCTTTCAAAGTCACACAAAAGTATGGTGAAACCGCCCAGCCGCATATATAAACAGTGCTCGTGCGATAAAAACCTGCATACAGTACAAAACACCTCCATTCCTCACGATGTCACCAAGAGCACCGGCAAATATTTCAGACTTCCTAGCCCCGTCCGCTGCGCCTACCACCTGTCCGTTAGCAAGGCTAGACATATCGAGCGGCGTCAGCATCAGTAAATTGAATTTAGCTTCAGCGATCCACACAGTGAGACTGAAGCGGAAGCGGGAAATCGAGCCGTAACACGTTTCTGCCCCAAACCTTAGTCACGCAAGAAAATGGCCAGCAAAAAATAACTTACCTAACATCCTTTGTTTGGGCACTTGAAAATGCCGCCATACGGCGATCGTTTGCAGCAGCATTCAGCTTATTCTTAACCTCACGTGTTTCCAAAGTGGCAAGCAGGATATCCACAAAGGGCGAACACATGTCACAACACAGTTCTGAAAATGTGCTTTTCCAAATATACAACTAGCAGGCCATTATTTTTGTCTTCACAATCCATTACCTTTGATTTAGAGTATTTGGCTAATATTTTTGTGTCCTGGTTTATTTGTCCATGAGTGTACATATATATACAGCACACTGTTCGGTGACTGGGCGCTTGTCCACGCATGACCTTCGGAATTCCGGTAATTGAGCACGGGTGGTGGTAGACCTGCGACTGACGTCGTATTGAGACGACATATAATTGATGGCGGGTAACCGGAGAGGTACGCAGAGCTTGATGGATATATGCGGTGAAGAAGCGACGCACCTAGGGCTATTCTTTAGCAGAGAAAAATCGGGGAGCACAAAACAGTATCAGTGCAGGAAGTAGAAATACCATTGGTGAAAGAGTATAAATATTTAGGGGTATGGCTGAACGACAGCGAAGAGAACACGCAGGCGCATGAGGCGCACCTTAAGACGAAAGGAAGACGGAACGCGGCCGTAATGAAGCATAGAGCCCTCTGGGGATACAGCAAATACGAGGTGGTAAGGGGAGTCTGGAAAGGGGTCATGGTACCAGGATTAACTTTCGCAAATTCGGTTCTGTGCATGAAGCCAGACACCTCAGCCGGCCTGGAGGTAAATCAGAGGGCCGTAGGCAGAGTGGCCCTAGGGGCCCACAACAAAACTACAAATGAAGCAGTACAAGGGGATATGGGCTGGTCGTCTTTCGAGGCGAGGGAGGCACAGAGCAAGATAAAGTTTGAGGAACGACTTCGTGACATGGAGGACGAAAAATGGGCCGCGAGGGTGTTTAAGTACCTGTATTTGAGGAGCGTGGACACGCGGTGGAGACGGAGGACCAGACAGCTGACCAAGCGGTACGTAAATTCGGTGGGGGAAAGTGGGGTTCACACAACAGTTAAAAAGCAGGTAAAGGCAGCGGCGACGACGAAATGGGCACAGAGCATGGAAGCGAAAAATACCCTGGAGACTTATAGGGCAGAGAAATGGGAAATTAAGAAAGAGGGATTCTATGACAATACGAGAGGCAGCACGTTGCTCTTCGAAGCACGGGCAGGGTGCCTGAGAACCCGCGCATACACGGGTAGCTACAGGCAGCAGGATGAAGCATGTGCGTGCTGCGGCAGTGATCGGGAAACTATAGACCATATTGTCAGGAGCTGCACACAGATACGACCACCGCGGGGTGAGGGGCAATCGATGCTCGCGGAGGCGTTGGGATTTGGGGTGAGGGGGAACCTCAACTTCAAGGTGACGAAGAGGCGACTGGAGTGGTGGTGGAGGAAAAGTAGGGAAGGGATGGGTACGCAGACGGAGTGAACATACGGATTAGAATTTAGAACAGCGAGGGGAGAAAAACGGCAGGTGGGGGCGGTGAGCTTTAAAACAGCGAAGAGAAGGAGATGGGAGGGAGCATGCAAATCTATTAGGTTAGCTGGGAGTAGGGCAAGTAAGCGTAATAAAACTGGCAAGTCGGTTGCCGACAACCGACGCCCCGATTCAAAGAGACAGCCACTAATCATCATCATCACGTGAGCCGTTCACTTTTCCAAGAGCAGGAGCATGCAAAGTTATAAGCGGGCTTGATAAAGTACGTTTCGAAAACAACTTTTGAACAACGGCTGCCTACGAAACACGAGTACTCTAGAACTGGATAACAGCCATTCATCATGTGTTCACCTACAAGGGGATACAAAGCGGTCGCCTGATGGCCGTGCACAAGCTGATCATCTTTTGTAAACCCGCTTTTGAGCAACAATCGAGTACTCGTCTGCGGGAAACCGGCCGCGTGTCTTTTGATTGAACGTTGCTAGAGCAGGTGCCGTTCATAGCCTGTGTTTGATCAGCCAGATAACTTCTGCCAGTTTGTTGCCGATGGCCGAGCATTCCGGAGAACAGCCGTAGGTTGGCCGGTCAATAATCGGACTTGCTGGGCTGCCTGGGCATATAATCCAAAGCCACATTCCATAATACTTTATCTATACAGATTCTATCAGTGTTGTGCGGCATTGTAGTTAACAAAGTCTTCCAAAAAACACGTTGTCAGTCTCATCGTCAAGGGTGTTATGTCTGTGTTTGTCCACAAATTTGAACAGGCCCTTTGCTGTGTCCCCGCCCAATGTGGTATAGCCGGGATAGAAGACGCGGATTGAATGGCTGCTGCTGCTACGCTTTTGAATACAGTGGCATAACCACATTACCGTACACCGACGTGAAGCTACGCATCTGACTACAACTTCACAAAACATGGCAAACACACTTACACGTAAACACAATTTACACGTAATACAACCACACTCAAGACCATACACAACCCACACACGCAATAAATGCACAGAAGTCGCATGGCTAGATTACGGATAGAGCACACACATGCAACGTACTCGCACCTTCTCACTGGATTTCGAAGACCTTGGTGCAGCTTGTGCGCAGAGGCCCAATCCGTGATCCACGTCCTCATACAATGCAAGGCACTTCACACAACACGACGCAAACGCTTCCCACAACTATACACACTACATATTTCACCGCACCCATCAGACTTCTCAGGAGACGCGCCCATGCTTCCAATCACACGTGGTTTTGAGTTTCTTACCGAAGGAAAGTTTTGCATCTCATTTCTTATCATGTATCTTGACAACCTGGCCATTTACACCAGTCATCTTCATTACGTTGTGTTTTACTTTGTTTATTGTGAATTAAAGGTTCTACTTTTACTTTTCTGTCGCTCTCATGAAATCCCTTTTGTTTTGTGCTTTATGCCCTTAGTTGGGCTTGCGCCATTAAAATTCAAACATAATCATTAACTCACGTGGGGAAGATGCAGAAGCGCTGGAAATCTCCTACACGAAACTCAGATAACTGCTCTCTATTGGAGGGGATGGATAGGTATTTGTGACGGATAGGTATTTGTGACGTATGAAGCAGCTCGTAGTTCATACAACTACTGGTTCGGCAGCCGTTCACGAAACAGACTCATGTAACGATTGTAAGGCGTCGACAGAAAGTCAGGATTTTTGAAGAGCGCAAAAACGTCCACGAAAACAACGACACCCTGCGTTCCATTGAGATTCCGGATCTGCCACAACATTCAGTCCGTCTCTGGTGCAAAAAAGACGACCGTTGCCCCACCTAATTATGTGGGATTCGTTGGGCTCCACGCCACGGGTGCCATTCCCAACACAGATGTGTTTGTTGACGTAAAGTTCAGTTGTCAGAAAGGACGTGAGCACTGCATACCACGCTGCATCGTAACCATAGACGTGGCGTAGCAGGCACGCCTACCCATCATGAACATGTCAAACGATGACATGGGCATCAACGAGCAAGAGCCGGTAGCACGAGCGGAAATCTGCTATCGAGACGAGATGACGGTGTGGGAACTAAGCGTCCACGTCATTAAGCGACAGCCTATGCCACGCGAAGAGATAAAAACGGGACCTGCCGTGACTCTGCAGAAGCTCGAAATGCTTCAATGCCTTATCGACGAGTATCGTGATTGCTTCGCGTGCAAAATTTCTGAGATCGGGCCGACCTGTGCAGCAGAAATTAAATTCTAGCTGCCGACAATGATTCAATCAGATTCCGTCCTAGCCGAATTTCCTTTGCGGAGAGGGCTCCCACAAAAGAGATGATCGAAGAACTGAAGCGAGCGGCAATCGTTGTCGACTCGACTTCCGACCACGCCAGCCCTATTCTCGTCGTGCGAAAAAAGAGACGAAAACAGCGGGTTTGTATTGTCTACCGTGAGCTTACCGTGTTACGAAACAGGACATGTACCTGCTGCCACTAATTGGTGATCACCTGTACCGCCTCCGCATCAAGTGCTTCTTTACAAGTTCGGACTAGGCGTCTGGTTATTACCAGATCCCCATGAAAAAGCAGTCGAGAAAGAACACCGCTTTCTTCAACCCTGACGGGCACTACGAGTTCGTGCGAATGCCGTTTGGGTTGGCCAACGACCCAGCGGTATTCAAACGGATGATTAACGCAGTTCTGGGATTCCTGTGATAGGCCGAGGCACTCGCCTACATGAATGACATCTTGCTGCGAACGACAACTGTATCCGAGGGACTCGAGCACCTGCGAAAGGTTTTCAGGCCCTACAAAGAGCGGGACAGGCACTAGGATTGAGCAGTTGCCACTTCTGCGACCGAGTCGACTACCTTGTCTACGACATTTCTGCGAGGGGATGCAACCACGAACTCTAAAGCTTCAATGTGTTGCTGAATTTCTGAAGCCGACAAATGTGCACGAGGTCTGCCTATTCCTGAGACTCGCAAGCTACTTCCGGCAATTTGTAACGGGGTGTGCCAACATTGCTAAGCCGTTGACGAAACTTACTTCCATGTACAAAGCCTAGAAGTGGCCTGCAGAAAAAGACCGCATTCGCCGAGCTGAAACAGAGGTGAATGGAAAAGCCTATCTTGGCTCATTTGTCGTTCGGCGCAAGGCGGGAAGTTTACACGGATGCCAGAAGGGATTGGCTGGGAGCTATCCTCTTACAAGAGCAAGCTAACGGGCAACTTCATCCAGCCGTGCACGAAAGCCGACAAACAACCTAATGTGAAGAGATATACCACTCCTACGAGCTGGATGCATTGGCAGTTGTGTGGGCGCTAGGCAAGTTCTGGTCCTACCTAATAGAAGTAAACTTCAAAATTGTGACTGTCTGCAATGTCGTGCGGGCAACAATGAGACAAACACTCCTACCTCGGATGGGCCGGTAGTGGTTTCAACTGCAAGAATTGGCCTTCGATGTTGATTATCGAAAGGGGACGGCCATGGCGCACGTGGACGCACTCAGCCGCTATTCACACGGCCCTCCCGAGGAGACCAATGTCGTTGGCGGCATTCAAATACTCGATACGGGTATGGAATTAAAAGACTGCGTTGCTATCGCTCAAGCTAAGGATACCAAAATAATGTCACTGAAGGAGAGGTTAGAAAAAAAACGCTTCACAAAAGAAGATCGGCGAGTGCAAAGCGAATATCAGTTGTATAACGGCAAGGTCTTGAAGTTTAAAAATGGAGGTTTTTAGGAAAGGCTATTCTGTTTCGTCCCAAGTCGAACACATTGCAGTGAAGTGAAGGGTTGTCACGACGACATCGGCATTTCGGTGTGGGAAAGAGGATGTCAAGGTTAAGAGAGACCTTGTTGGTTTTTGGCATGAGATTTTACGTTAAAGGACAGAGAACTGATTTTTGTGGCGAATATGCTCTCTAGCTCATATGAAAGCCAGCGTTTTATATAGCCCAGCAACCACAAGCAATTTTTAAACAAATTGGCGGAAATAAGTTTATTTTGGTAGCAAACTTCCTGAAATCGGAAGGGTGGCGATTGGTAGTGTCGAAACTTCACACTACAATATGTGTTCCTGTCACGTCACCTGCAAACCTAGCAGTTACTGTAACTGCTGAAACGGTTATTTACGTATTGAAAACCTTTTCACACAAGTATTTGAACAAGGTAAAATTGTAAGTGTATTTATAAACATTATTTTGAAAATTTTTAAGACGCGCCGCCCGCCGTCGCTGGGTTGCTCTCAATGTGGCTAACGGAGCCTCTATGCCCAGCATCAACGGCAGCGTTCAGTAAACAGACCCAGTGAAGGAGCTTTGACGATTCTGCCTGAGTCAGGGGCGTTTTTTTGCCAAAATATTTGATTTAGGTTTACAAATACGCCAACGGCAGGTTAAAAAAAATAAAAAGAAAACGTCGCGCCCGGGGAGCATCGAACTTCCCGCCTCCACAACGTGAAGCCAGATTCTACCTATTGTCTATCCCAACAGATGGCGCATTTGTGTAAAATAGACCGTTGAATTAAAAAAAAAACATATAAAGGAACAGAAAAGCCTGGGATTTAAACTTTTTTAGCTGGGGACAAGTTTTCAAATATCGTTTTTTATTTCGCATACAGACAAAAGTATTTTGCCCAGCTACTCTGTCATGATTGCCAGCATTATTTTTGGGAGGGACACATAAGGCTCGTAGATCTAAAAATTTCGATTTAAAAAGTGTTAAGGCGTTGTCAGCAAAACCATGTCTGGTCAAGGTTCTTTAAATGATGCCGTTTCATTTCGGATAGAAAATATATACTCGACAAAAATCGGTTGTCTGTCCCGTTAAGCGATTTATAGCCGCTTGCGTTGACCGCCTTTTCCACAAGGCGCCCGGCGGAAGACAACCACGCAAGCTTTATAGCATCGAGAAGGTGAACAGCCCATTTAATACGAACCATATCGATGATCTCGGCTTAATTTTTCTGTGCACGTCGGGCAACGCGTACATAATTGTGGCTGTTGATGGCTTTACGAAGTTTGTGATGTTGTGAGCTGTTCGTAACATTTCGGCTGCACCAGCGGTGCTGTTTCATCAGGACTTTTTTTTTGCTAGCGCTTTTGGGACACCGAGTCTGGTAATCAGAGATAGAGGGACTGCCGTCAATAGTGTGAAGTTAAGGGCAATATGTCCAAGCGTTAAATTTACACGCCAAAACTGCAACTGCCCCGCCATTAGCGAAGGGTCAAGTGGAACGGTACCACCACATGATAATTCCGGCGGTGGCAAGCATCACCATAAGAGAAGATGGTCGGGATTGGGACTGGACATTGCCTCAGGTGCAGTGGGGGGTATTAATAACACCGTGCACCAGGCCAAGAAGACTACGTCGTTTGGACTTCTGTTCAAGATTAAATCACGGAGCATTACGGGTGACTGCTTGGAAGACGACCTCGAAGAACATTTCGACATAGCGTCAAGGAGAAAAGGGCCGCAGAAACAGAAAACATCTGTAATGCCCAAAAGAGGCAGCAAACACGATATATCAAGAAGCGGGCTGAACCACCTGAGTGTAAACCCGGAGACATTGTTCTAGTTGAGCGAGAACGCACAGCGAGCGGAAAATCCCGAAAACCTAAAGTCAAATACAAGGGACCGTACGTCATAGCCGAGTAGCTTCGCAATGACCGCTTCTGCATCAGAGACGTTCAACACACCCGGAGAACAGGAAAAGCATATTCCAGCGTGGCTCCCGTTGACAAATTCAAGGCTTGGGTAAAGGACATCGAATCTGAATCAGACGAAGACAACAGCTTTGTTCGGGATGGTCGGTAATGCAGGATAGCCGAATGTGCGCAGCTCTTTCTTGGGTACCGCTGGTTTGCGCCACCCATCTGCCCTAGGTGCGATCTTGTTATGCGAGCTGGCGAGCGGAAGCCGCGCACGTGCATCGCGGCATCACAGAGGAAGAATAGCGCTCCCAAATTGGCCACACAAACCACTTTGTAAACAGCATGAGTAAATTAAAATGGCTTTTGTTCAGTTGAGCCAACGCCTCTCAATATAGATAACACAAGTGTTTCCACCACTGTTCAGCTCCCCCTATGAGGGCAACGTGTTGCACTGAGTAGTACCCCATTTTCAGCACGCTTTTTTAAGGGGTCCAGAAATCGCCAATTTGGCAGATCCTCGAAGAGTCAACGTATCGACCATCTGTGGATGGTCCATGCGTTGACGCTATTTACGTGAGAATTACAGAATCATATTGCTGATTTTCAACACCTATGTACAAACTGAGGTTACAATTCACTATGTTTTGTACAGGTGTAAATAAAACAGCGTTTGTTTTGGCGTCATTTATTTAGAAGCAATTTATTTGAACTAATTTTAGTATTTTTAGTAATTCAATATTAGCTGCGCCAGGTAGATTGTGAACATTTGTTGACTGAAAGAGTATGGTGGTGTCATCTGCATGCATATTGCACTCGGTTTTTTTATTCAGCCTGGTTATCTCATTTCCGTAAATATTAAAAAGTATTGGTCCTAGCGTGCCACGCTCCGGAGCTCGTGATGTTATTTCTAATAGGTAGGTGCGAATTTCATCAATTACTACACACTGCTTTCTATGTTAGGAGGTGCAGTTATTATTCTGCTTTTGCTCTGCGTAAAAATTTTCCTGTGTGTTTGCAGCCGGCCCTTGTCATACTAGCGACTTCCCGTGCAATCTGGGTGAACTTCCCAAGTGTTGTAGTGCCACACAAGGGTCGAGCGCCAGGCCGGGGATTCGCTTGTAACTATTTTACCGGTGGGCACCCTGCGTCAGCGAGGCACGGGAATGCACATGGTTCCTTCTACAGCCAAGGTGGAGAATGAACTCGCAGCTGCCTGTGACAGGACATGCCACCAGACTCTATCACAGCGGCAATAGCGTAACGCGGCTTGAGGACCGGTTGCCTCGTCAGATAGACGAGGGTCACGGGCCCCTGGCAAGGGTAAAGGCAGCTTTCTAGGCGTGGATTCCCCTTTCACGGGGCGCACTCGACCAGGACCGCCTGTACACGTTAAACAAAGAGGTGGGTGCCCGGTGGTACCAGGTTTCGAACCCAGTACCTGTCGCATACAAGGCAATTTCTGTACCTGTGTGCAATTGCTGCGGTTAAAAGTTCTTGCGTTTTTTGTAGCCGCCCCTTTCAGTAGGTGCCATTTCTGGTGCAAGCCGGGTGAACTTATCAAGCGTTGAAGTAGGACGCAAGAGCCGAGTGCCAGGACGGGGAGTCGTTTGTGCCTAGTTTCCTTTGAATGTAAGTTGCGCTTTTTATGAACACTGAGACGGACACGCGAAAAAAACGTAGTCTTTCACAAAAAGACGGCGCACTAGCAACTGATTTATTCGGAACAATACAAACACATATATAACCACACAGAATGCCAGAAATTCTGTTGCATTCTGTTTTTAGAATCAACTTTTTAACGGCAGCAAGTGGACCGGCTTCTACCACCGCTATCTTTTTATATGTATCTTTTTATCACCTGTCGCACTTCAATTTCTCATCTTTCTGGAATTGATTGCATTCTGTGTTGTGATATATGTGTTTGTATTGTTCCGAATAAATCAGTTGCTAGTGCGCCGTCTTTTCGTGAAAGACTACGTTTTTTCCCGTGTCCGTCTCAGTGTTCATTAAATGCGCAACTTACCCTCAAAAGAATGCTGCACCAACTAGCCCGACATCAAGCTCTACTGTGCCTAGTTTACCGGTAGGTGCACAGAAGGCACAGGAATGCACATGGTGCCTTCCACAGCCACGTTGGACGCCCAACTCGGAATAACCTCTGGCAGGATATACCACTTGGCTCTTTCCACCCATGCAATGGCGCAACGCGGCATTGTGGCCGTGGGCCCCGCCAGATAGAAATGGGTCAGGGGCCCCTCGATAGGGCAAAGCCAGCTTTTTAAGTGCGGATTCCTATTTCAAAGGTCCGCACTCGACCAGCGACGCCTGTACTTGTTAAAGAAACCGGTGGGTGCCCGTCGGTAACAGGTTTCAAACCCACTTCCTCACGCATACGAGGCGAGTGATGTGCCTCTTAGCTGTTGCTCAGTCAAAAAGGGTACAAGTGGCCCCTCTACTGTATCGGCAGGGCATAAAGACTTTGCACCCGCTCTACCACCGCGGTATACATGGGAGGCGGCTGCTCACCGACTTCAGCCGCTGGCCACCAACTACAATGAAAATGCGAAGAGGCGCCTAGAATGCGGGGGTTCCTGCAGACCATATTACCAGACTGGGCCTTATCCTTGGTTCCACGAAAGTGGTAGATACTTTGGCACAGCTGGGCAGCAACCCGCATAAAAAATCGTACAAGCACCTCCTGAACCGTGGATCCAGTGTTCGGGAAGTTACCCGTCTTCGTCGCGAAATACACGAGTGGAAGGGGTGGAAACTTTTTTTTTGGCGCAAGGCTAGCTGGAGCAAAGAGCGTCAAACAAGAGGGTACACCAGAAAACAGTGGCTACTAAAATGTGAAAGCCAGAATAACAGTACAGTCAAATCTCGGTACAACGAACACCACATTAACGAACTTTTCAGATTAACAAGCATTTAAGAAATCCCACGCCGACTGCTTATATATTTATTGTAAAATTATTTAACTACTACGTACTTCAGAATAGCAAACTTTTCAAAAGAACGATCCTTTTATTTACTTCCGTGCTATTTTAGCAACGCCTCAGTGCTGCGAACTCATATTTTCAAAGCCGGCGATTGTGATATTTCCGTTAGACAACCGCAGCAACCAGAGCCGTATGCTAGCAGACGGCACGGACAAGCGCAGCGCAGAAGAGGACGCCTTGCAACTCGCTCCGGGGAATGCACGAGCCGATGCGAGAGAGAGAAAAAGAAGGTGAGGAGAAAAAAATGGAGCATGGGTTGCCTCCTCCGTCCAGAAAGCCGCGGCAGCGCTATTCGCGCCTCACTCCAAGTTTTTCTACGTTCCGCCGCTGCTCATGTGGCTTGCTGGATCTTCACGGACATCAGAGCAGCTGACAACAGAGAACATTCTCCACAGCGTGAGCGTTTAGGATGAAGAAGGCAGCGAGGACGGCATGAAGGACGATGCATCTGAGGGTGTCGCTGCAGCACTCGAAGACTGCGACGAGCACGTGACGACTGAGGATGTGCTGGACAGCATACGTAAACTGCGCAGATTTTCTGGGAAAAACCGCACGGCCACTGAGTCAGTCCACAGGAATATGTCAGAGGTGGAGTCCTTCGTGCTAGGAAGCTTGTGCAGCACGCACCAGAAGAAAATTGCCAAGTACTTTAAATAAACGGGCATTGTTTCATGTTCACTTGTGCATTTTTTGTGAAAAATGACTTCAAGGATACACTGCTGTGCAGGTAGGTCAGTTTAGGCATTGAAACATTATTTTTTGTCTTAACTATTGCGATTTTCGCTACAACGACCTTTCAGAATAACGAGCAATTTTCCGCGGTCCCCTGAAGTTCGTTAAACTGAGATTGCGCTGTAAAATCAAATAACACCAATGGAGATGGCTGATGTAGAGGGCCAGTGTTGATTGCGCATGATAGGACATCAGGTTTAAAAAGTTAACATCAGACAAGTATTTCAAAACGCGTTGCACAGAAACCATGGCATTGTCCCCCCAAAAAAGAAAGGGTGTAGCGGAATTTTTTGTCTGTAAAGTTCCTTAAAAAGTTCCTTAAAGTGCCTGTGTCTTGTTGTGTAGTGTGCCTTGCATGTGATTAAGACAGGGGCTACAGAAAAAAAAAATCCGCGTATTGATGGAATTGCACAAAGGGGCTTGGGGTGCGGCCTGACCCCGGCGACCATTGCCGGAAATGCACTCCCTCACCAGAGCAGGATTGGCCACCCTGGTGTAGTAACGGCCACAACCTCCCATGAATATGCCAATTACCCTCGGCCCTCAGTCCCCAGCGGCTGCGAAGCAACTGAGCATGGCGGCGGTCAGACCTGTGACGCAGCAGAGGGTGCTAAGAATCCCTTGATCCGGACAGGCCGCTCATAAAATCTGACCCTGGAAACGTTTACGCGCGAACCTTATCTCGAGGTGTGGTTCGGTGAATTAGAGGGAATTAAATGGGATGTAATAGGGCTTAGTGAGGCTAGGAGAGCGAGCGAAGCTTTTACGGTGCTAAAAAATGGGAACGTCTTTTGCTACCAGGGTCTAGAGGACAGAAGAGCACTGGGAGTGGGATTTCTGGTCAATAAAAGCATAGCTGGCAACACAGAAGAATACTATAGCATTAACGAAAGGGCAGCAGGTCTTTTAATTAGGCTCAATAGGCTCAATCCGCTCAATTAGGCTAAATAGGCTCATGTTGGTGCAGGGCTACGCGCCCACATCCAGCCACGACGACCAAGCAGTGGAACGCGTCTATGAAGATGTGGAATCGGCAATGGCTAAAGTAAAAACACAGTATACCGCAGTTATGGGGGACTTCAATGCTAAAGTAGGCAAGAATCAGGCTGGAGACAAGGCAGTTGGGAACTATGGTCTGGGCTGTAGAAATAGCAGGGGAGACCTACTAGTTGAGTTTGCAGAACGGAGTAACCTACGCCTAATGAATACCTTCTGCTGTAAACTGAAGAGTCGGAAGTGGACCTGAAGGAGCCCAAATGGGGAGCATAAAAATGAAATAGACCTCATAATATGCGATAACCCTGGCGTCATGCAGGATGTGGAAGTACTCGGAAGGGTAAGGTGTAGTGACCACCGTATGGTAAGATCTCTAATTAGGCTAGATTTGAGGAGGGACCTCAACAAGCTAGTACAAAAGAAGCCGATGAATTGGCTAGGGCTAACAGTAAGACGTAAAGTAGAAGAATTCAGGATCGCGCTGCAGAAGCGATATTCAGCTCTTAACGAGGAAGCCGAGTTTATGTCACAGGAAGTCAGAGACAACCTTTCTCGTATTATCACGGAGTGTGCAGTAGAACTCGGGGGCTTTATGGCTAGACAATATATTGGCAAACTTTCACAGGAGACGAAAGATCTAATTAGGACACGGAAAACTATGACAATCTCTACCACAGCTGAGAGAGAAGACACAAGCGGAGGTTTCGACGGTAATCAATGAGCGCAAGACAGCTGACATACGGAAGTGTAATATGGAGAGAATCGAAGACGCTGTAAAAAACGAGGGTAGCCTGAAAGCTGTGAAGAGGCGTATTGGCGTGGGGAAAATCAGATGTATGCACTTTACGATAAGCAACGCAATGTCATCACAAATAGGGATAAAATAGTCACAGTGGCCGAGGAGTTCTACAGGGATCTGTACAGTAGCTGGGACATCCAGGATAATTCCGAACGAGAGAGTAGTTAAGAGGAGATCCAAAAGGGTAGCATGTTGGGCTTGTTGGTGGTCAGATACAAAGGAAGGAACAGCGCACATTCTAATGAAGGACGGAAAGGATTACACACCACAAGCGCTGTAGATAGACATCCCACCAGTAAAGACCGAAGAAGTAAGGAAGGCTTTGAAAGAAATGAGAGGAGGCAAAGCACCTGGTGAGGATGAGGTAACAGCAGACCTCTTGAAGGATGGCGGAGAAATTGTACTTGAAAAACTGGCAAGCCTGTATACGCAATGCCTAATGACCGCAATGGTACCGGAATCTAGGAAGAATGTGAACATCATCCTAATTCATAAGAAAGGCGACATGAAGCACTTGAAAAATTACAGGCCGATCAGCTTACTGTCCGTCGTCCACAAGGTACTTACCAATGTAATCGCTAACAGGATTTCTGCAACTTTAAATTACAGTCAACCTAAAGAACAAGCAGGGTTCCGTAAAGGGTATTTAACAATCGACCATAGTCACACGATCAATGAGGTGATAGAGAAGTGCGCTGAGTATACTGAACCCCTATATATAGCCTTCATAGATTATGAGAAAGCATTTGACTCCGTCGAAACCTTAGCAGACATTCAGGCGTTACGGAACCAGGGGGTAGATGAGCATTATTTAAGAATACTAGAAGATATCTACAGTGGGTCCACAGCTACCATCATCCTCCATAAGGAGAGCAGTAAAATACTGTTCCAAAAATGATGTGATGAAACCTCATGGCTGCCGCCTGAGAGACCATGGGGCTATGTGCCCGCGCCATGCCGGCTATGCACCTAACGCTGGCAGGGAACGAAGAGGAAGACGAGGATTTGTCGCTCGCTCGTATTGCGGCGATCTTGTCAGACTGGTGACTATTTCCACTCGGACTGATTTTGTGTAAATACCTTTTAATACACCAGTATTCCTTGCTCCTTCCTCGTAACATCTTATGGCGGAGGTTGCGGTCTGATCCCTATCAGTCACATTCACCCGACACGGAGCTGCGTAGCGGTCGCCACATCGGTCTACAGACCATGTCATCGACTCAAGCGCCGGTTGGCACGGCACCGGTCGTCATCGTGTCCCATCCAAGAGAACCCGGTACGTTCAATGGAACAGATGGCCTCGACGTTGAAGACTGGCTCCGCCGGTATGACGAGTTAGTTCTCACAACCGCTGGGACGACACTTTGATGCTGGCGAACGTCTCCTATTCTTTGTGGGGCGCAGCAGAGACTTGGTTCGACACCAATGAGGCCACTGTAACAAGCTTGGACGACTTCCAGCAGAAGCTCCGCGCCATTTTCGGCCAGCCCGAAGCTAACCGCCTTGCTGCCAAAAACAAGTTGGCATCCCGTGCGCAAACGTCTACTCAATCGTATGTTGCGTACATTCAGGACGTTCTCGCACTGTGTCAAAAGGTCGACAGCCAGATGTCTGAAGACGACAAAGTAGCGAATGTGTTGAAGGGCATCGCCGACGACGCTTTCCACCTGCTTGTCTGCAAGGACTACGAGTGTCGACGCAATAATTAAAGAGTGCTGTCGTTTCGAGCAAGCAAAAAGTCGCCGCATCGCGCCGCTGTACGCCCGCCTCCCCAACACTGCCGCGACTTCGTCGTGTGAGGACCTTTCCTCACGCCCTGCTTCGCCGGCTGAGGTTAGTCCTACCCGAACTGCAAGTATCACTCAGGTCGTACGTCGGGAGCTGGAGGCAATGGCCCGGCACTTTCCAACCAAGCGCCTGATAGCGGCATGCATATGCTGGCCCTTATTCAGGCCGTCGTGCGCCAAGAAATTGCGACCACGGGCATTCCTACCACCTGCGCCGCGAATTACCGCAATGTCCGCCCCAACTCCGCCTTCGCCGAACCGCAGGCTGATTTCGGCTTTCCTCGCTCTCGGACAAGAAACCTCGCTGAATGGCGCACAGCAGACGATAGGCCCATTTGCTTTAACTGCCGTCGGGTCGGTCATGTGGCCCGTTACTGCCGGTCCCGTTGGTTTTCGTCGCGGCTACAGACTCCTGTTGATTCTTCTCCCGTTTATGCCAGACCTCGCCGCTTCATGAATCCCGATTCGTCGCCGTATGCCGAAACTTCCATCCACGCTTCCCGATTCAGCCGTTCTCCATCTCCGCAGCGCCACCAGTCCCGCTCGCCGCAGCCTCGCCGTTTCCAGTCACCGGTTCCGGGCGGACGCACCTCCTCGGAAAACTGAGAAGTGCAGCTACCGGAGGTGACGCTGCATTTTCGACCCCTGACCGAAATCCTCTTCTTAAGATACCGGCTCAACATAGCTTACTGGAAGTACAGGTAGACGGTATGCCCGTCAAGGCCCTCATTGACACTGGTACGCAAATTTCTATTATGAGTGCTGCCCTTCGTCGTCGTCTTCGTAAAGTACTGACCCCTGCTTCTTCTTGCGCTGTGCGTGTCGCTGACGGGGGTACGCCTTTGGTTGCCGGAGTATGTGCTGCCCGTGTCAACATCGCTGACCAAAAAACTGTTGTTATTTTCGCAGTGTTGGACCATTGCCCATATGACCTTATACTCGGTCTTGATTTCCTCTCCGCCCACTCTGCCCTAATTGACTGTTCCGAAGGCCTACTCCATCTTGAGCTACCGTGTTCCGACGCCGCGATTGACGAAATTCAGCAGAAGTCACGGTTCGTATCCGCAGACCACACCCGGTTATTACCGTATACTGCTGCTTACGTCCCATTGACGCCAAGCCCTCCTGTTGCAGATGGCGTATACGAGGTTTCGCCCATTGTTGAGGTGCTCCTCACGCGGATTGTGGCGCTGCCTCACACCCTTGTCACTATAACTGACAACCACATTGAGCTACCGTTCATCAACTTCGGCCCCTCTGCGGAGCTCCTACCGAAGGGCATGTCTCCCGCAACGATTTCCCTTCTCGAAGACTACCACGTTGCCGCCCTGACTGTCGATGATAACATTGATCATTTCAACGACGAATCACGAACTCCAAAACCCGACCACCATTACGCTGCGATGATTTCCACCGACCTCCCACCCGCACACGCCGGTTTGCTCCTCAATCTCCTATACTCTTACCCAGACATTTTTGACTTTGACAACCATCCACTCGGCAAAGCAACCGCTGTGAAACATCGCAACAACACTGGCGATGCCAGCACCATTCACCAAAGGCCTTACCACGTTTCCCACACTGAACGTAAAATCATCCAGGAGGAAGTGAACACCATGCTCCGCAGAGGTATAGTAGAGCCTTCTTCGAGTCCTTGGGCTTCCCCCGTCGTCTTAGTGAAGACGAAAGATGGCAGCTGGCGTTTTTGTGTCGATTACCGCTACTTAAACAAGATTACCAAGAAAGACGTGTACCCTCTGCCTCGTATAGATGATGCCCTTGATCGCCTCCATGGTGCCAAATACTTCTCCTCCATCGACCTCCCATCCGAATACTGGCAGATTGCGATTGACGACCTTGACCGAGAGAAGCAGCCTTTGTAACACCAGATGGCCTCTATCAATTCAAAGTCATGCCGTTCGGCCTCTGCAATGCGCCCGCCACATTCGAACGCATGGTGGACTCTCTATTACATGGCTTAAAATGGTCCACATGCCTCTGCTACCTGGATGATGTCGTCGTATTTTCCCCCGATTACGACACTCACCTTCACCGACTGGCCGACGTACTTGACGTGTTCCGACGGGCAGGTCTTCAGTTAAACTCGAAAAAATGTCGCTTTGCGCACAGCGAAATAACCATTCTTGGTCACCTTGTTGACGCCAATGGAGTCAGACCTGATCCTGAGAAAATTCGCGCCGTCCAGCACTTTCCTAAGCCGCAGTCAACCAAAGATGTGCGCTGCTTTGTCGGCATGTGCTCATACTTTTGCCGCTTTATGCGGACTTCGCCACTATCGCCCGTCCCCTCACCGAGCTGCTCCGAAAAAAATTCACAGCATATCCACGGGGTGAATGATGATGAGTGGGCGACGCTCCTGAGGGGAAATCATCGGTAAAACCGTGACTCTTCAGTGAAAGTTCGCCCACTACATCTGTGTCCGAACGTAACGTCTAGAAAGTCTCGCTTAAACCGCGCGTCGGCATCTTGGGGCTGAGCTCGCCTGATGCGTTTTGCAGACGCCTCACGAGCTCTCACTGCATCGGGGTCTGCCTGCCGATACGCGCACTTTCTCGCCGCTTCCCGTTCTCTGACGTTTTGGAGATCCTCTTCGCGCCGCAGCCGTGCCGCTTCACGTACGGCAGGGTCCTCGCGCCGTTGCCGTGACGCTTGGGCCTCTCGTTCTCGAACGCTGGGATCTTGGCGGCGGCGTCGCGCAGCCAGACGACACGCTTCGGCCTCCCGCTCTCGTACGGCAGGATCTTGGCGGCGGCGTCGCGCAGCTTCACGGAGCGCTTCTGCCTCGCGGGCTCGCACATCTGCAGCCTTATCCATCGCGCTACTCCGAGCGCACGCCAACAGCGAACGAATTTTATTACAACGCTCCCCGCCATCTAGTAAACAATCCAAGAACTAAACTAGTGGTAGCCACGCCATCTAGTAAACAATCCAAGCGCATCTTTTCATCATATACAAGTACCGCCATCTAGTAAACAATCCAAGAACTTAACTACAGGTAGCCACGCCATCTAGTAAACAATCCAAGAACTAAACTAGAGGTGGCTACATACATACGTCGAGGATGGACAGACGCCCCCCCAACGGAGCTTCGCCCCTAAAAACGCGACTATACCTATAAGGGTGGGTGTCAGACAAGGAGACACAATCTCTCCAATGTTATTTACAGCAAGTTTACAAGAAGTATTCAGAACGTTGGATTGGGACCAGGTGGGAGTAAGGGCTAATGGAAAATACCTCAGTAACCTCAGATTTGCTGATGACATCGCCTTGCTAAGTAACTCGGAGGGCAAATTGCAAAGCATGCCTTTCGCACTGGACGAACAGAGTAGAACCGTGGGCGTGAATATTAATATGTAGAAAATAAAGTAATTGGTAACCGAATATATATACTTAGGCCGATTTGTGACCCCAGATCCCAACCATGTGCTAGAGATAATTAGAAGGATCAGAATGGGGTGGGGTGCATATGAAAGGCATTCTCAGATAATGAATAGCAGCCTACCATTGTTGCTCACTAAGACGGTTCAACTTAAATTGAGAACGACTCAGCGGACAATGGAGCGTAAAATGATATGTGTAACATTAAGGAACAAGAAAAGAGCGGAGTGGGTCAGGGAACAAACACGTGGTAAGGACATATTAGTAGAGACTAAGAAGAAGATATGGACGTGGACAGGGAATGTAATGCGAAGGCAAGATAACCGCTGGTCATTAAGGGTAACAGATTGCATCTCTAGAGAAGGCAAGCGTTGCAGGGTACGGCAGAAAGTTAGATGGGCTGATGAGATTACGAAGTTTGCAGAGATAAATTGGTCACAGTTGGCACAGGACCGAGGTAATTAGAGAATAATGGGATAGGCCTTTGCCCTGCAGTGGGCGTAGATAGGCTGAAGATAATGATGATAAATATGATGATGACAGGCCCTCCGCAAACCTGCTACACATGGCTCTTGGACAGTCAGTGAGCCGGTGTGAGTGTGTTACATGTGTATGGCCCATCCCCAACCCAGCTAAGGTGCTTAGGAAGTTACTCGACTTCGTCGCGAAATGCCCCAGTGGAAAGGATAGTGACGTTAGACCGCAGCGATGGCTTAGCGGTACCGACCTCGCCTCCTATTAGGTAGGTACCCTGTTCTAATCCACGTACCGCCGGGCACCCGCCGGTTTCTTTACGGCGTACAGGCGCCCCTGGCCGAGTGCTACCATTGAAACGGGAATATACATCTGGAGAGCTGCCTCTACTATTGCTGGGGGCCCATGAACCTTGTCCATCTAACGGGACCCCTCGCCATCATGCCGCGTTGCGCTGTTGAAAGCCCTTTTTGCCGCCTGGCTCTTTAAACATTTCTGTACACATCACACCAGCTCGACGCTGCTTAGTGAAAGCAAGGCGTGGTTTTTGTGGGGGAGACAACTTATGACGCGGGAATTTCGAAGGGGCAAAGCTTTTGCTTTTATAGTTGTGTTAACCATTCGGGTCCGCAGGTACTGAGGAGAATAATATGGTCGGCTGAAAAAACGTAGGAACGTTTTTTGGTAAAGAGCGATATGGTACAGGCCACCTGTCTGCGCGCAGTATTTGTAGTTGGCAGTGTACTGTGTGCGAGACATGGCGTGAAGTGTGCTGTTGTGAGGTATGTGTCGGTTTAAGTCTTCAAACCGTGGTTATTCTCTGACTAGTCGATGGTCCGACGCTGGGTATATTCCACAAACGTGCCTGTAGTGTGTCAATACTTCTGCTTATATGTGGAGGCAGGGATTTGGTTGGTTTGGTTCCCTCTCGGAAACTTCCCGTTGGGAATGTTCTTGGGGTGCTGCTTGGGCCCCTTCGTTTTCTTCGACGGTGGTGTGTCAGGGTGACCATATTGTCACAAAGTCAAAGGACGGAGGTGTCTTCAAAGAAAACGAGTTTAGTGGAGGAAATCTGGACTCAACTAACAACTCAAAGAATACGCAGGCGGTGCGACTGCCATCAAGAAAGTTACGTGCGTAGGCGAGCGTCGAGAGTCGAATGCCCCGGTGTCTGCTCTGCAGATTTTTATCTTTCAGCGCGAGTGTTTCTGGTCCTGTCATTTTACATCCAAAACACTGCATATCAAACAAGATTCTTCTTGGCTAGTGACGTTAGGGCGAAACAATCTTCTTATCTTGATAAGGTATCCCGTGCGGCATCGAAATAAAGAATAGAAGACGCGCTTCGCTTGGGACACAAATAACAGAGCTGGGCGTGGCCGGGAAGTAAAAACGAACAATAAGTAAACAAACCCATACATGGTTCGCGTCATTACCCCCCACTCAGAGTGCATCGACCAGATGCTAAAAAACACATTCCGCTAAAACAACAAAAAATGTCTGTCACCTTGCATAGCAAGGCTTCAAGTGGACCAAGTAGATGACTTCGGGCCGCGTGCGTTGTCGTAATGTTCCGGGATCACCATCGGGGATCATTCCTAGGTAAGTTGGCTGACACGTCGTAGAATCGGGTGGGGTCCGAAATACCGTCACAGAAGCTTCTCACTGAGTCCGGGTCGTCGGATGAGAGTCCATACCCAAACGTAATTCACTGGGTTGTACTCGGCGTCTCGGCGTCGGAGGTTGTAGCGCCCAGTATCCGCCAGCAGCTGGTCCGTTGTACGACCTGAGCTGGCGGGCCTCCTCCGCACGCTGAAGGTAATTTTGGACGTCAGGGTTGAGTTAGTCGTCTTCTACATGCGGAAGCATGGCGTCAAGCATCGTAGTCGGCTGTCTTCTATAGACAAGCTCGAACGGCATCACCTCTGTAGTTTCCTGTGTAGCCGTGTTGTAGGCAAACGTGACATACGAGAACACTTCTTCCCAAGTATCATGTTTAACGTCTCCGTAAATCGACAGCATGTCCGCGATGGTCTTGTACGGACGTTCTGTTATTTCATTCGTTTAGGAGTGGTATGCCATCGTTCTTCGTTGATGAGTGTTTCTGTAGCGTAATATTCCTTGCATCAGCTCCCAAGTAAAGGCTGTTCCGTGGTCCGTGAAGGCTTCCGGGGCTCCATGTCGCAGCACAACTTGGCTTATCAAGAACTTTGCGACTTCTTGTGCGGTCCCCTCTGAAGAGTGGCAGTCTCTGCGTAGCATGTCCAGTTGTCTGTGGCTACGACAATTCATTTGTTTCCTGGCACATTCCAATCGGTTGGAAGGCCCTCGATGGGCGGCGATCGGCTGCAAAAGTCTGGCGGGTCTCGTCGGTGGCGTTTTTATCGCTGGCAGTCACGGCAGCTCCGGACGTAGTGGGTGACATCGGATGTAAGGCCTGGCCAGTAGTACTTTCCCTTGATTTTTCTAATTGTGCGGGCTGTGCCGAGATGTCCGGAAGGCAGGTCGTCGTGGCACGCTTCCAAAATGTCGTCGGACAGGTCTGCGGGGATGACAAGAAGATAATTCGTTCTTGTTCCTGGGCTGAACTTCTTCACGAGAACAGAGTTTTTCAGGCTGAATGCTGGTAGGTTGCGTTTAAAAGTCCTAAGCATGGTGACGTTGCATCCTTCCAGGAGGTCAATTATGACGCGTAAATCGCGGTCGCTACGCTGCTTGGCGGCTGCGTCACTCGCTGTCACGATTCCTAAGAAAGCGCTGTCTTAATGAAGCCTTGTGGTGATGGGTCGACAGGAGCGCGGGATAGGCAGTCGGCGTCGGAGTAGTTTCCTGCTGTATTTATAGACGATTTTAGCGTCGAACTCTTACAGGCGCACGCTCCACCGGTGAAGATGGCCTGAGGGGTGCTTTAAATTGGCGAGCCAAAAGAGCGCATGCTGGTCTGTCCCAAGCATAAATGGTCTACGATACACGTACGGGCAAAATTTTGAAATCCGCCGTATAATAGCGAGGCACTCTTTTTCAGACGCTGAGTAGTTTCTCTCCTGCTTCGACAGACCACGGCTGGCAAAAGCAATTACTTTTTCGCAGAGAGAGAGAGAGAGAGAGAGAGAGACAACTTTATTTTTGTCCAGTTATTTGTAAGGAGGCCTCCTTCCTAAACGGCGGCCAGCAGGCCTTGGGCCCTGCGGCGTTTTCAGCCAACTGGACGGCCCAGAGTTGGTCTTTTGGGTCAGAGCTGAGCAGCACGGTCTCCCACTGCTCGTCATTCGCGATCTTACGGTCTTCTTGGGTCACCTCAGGACAAGCAAGCCCATAGTATATGTGACAGGTCCGCCCGGTCCTGTCTGAATATTGGCCTGAATATTGGCCAGGGTAGTAGTGACTGTATGCCACGGGGTTTGGATAGGTATTCGTTTAGAGGAGACGCCAGACCACCAACTGCCTTTTGTTTAGGGATGGATGAGCGGGAGGATAACGGGCGCGTTCCAATCTGTAATGGTTAGTAATTTCCCTGTATGAGACCATGCGGTCTCTTCCCGACCTCAGCGGAGGCTGCTCGGTGGCTCGGCATGCGAGTCCTCGAGCCGTGTTGTGAGCTGCCTCGTTGCCCGGGAGGGAAGAATGTGCAGGTGCCCATAAAATTTGGACTTTCCTCTGGTCTCGGAAATTTAGTAGAATGCGTCGCGCCTCCAGCGATATGCGCCCTTTAATAAAATTTCGAACTGCCGTTTTCGGGTCAGTGATTACGTATTAAGCTGTGGAGGCTATCGCAAGTGCGATGCCGCACTCCTCGGCTATCTCGGATTTTGCGGTTACGACCGTTCCGCACCAGGCTACTTTACCATCCCAGTCTACTGCTGTCACTGACATGGCATCACACGTGGCATATTCTGCCGCATCGACGTAGATCACGTCCTTATAATTTTGAAACCTTTTCTGAATGGCTTTGGCTCACTCTTGCCGCCTCCCCTCGTTGTGTTCCGGGTGCATGTTCCTTGGCAACGGAAGTATTTTGGCACACTTACGTATTTTGTGAGGAATGTCCACCTTGGTGCCTTGTTGTGCCGCGTAGTTAATTCCGAGGGAGTCGAGTATGTGTCTTCCCGTTGGGCTGTGTGTACGTCTTTCGTATTGTGCCACTGTGTGGGCTTCTATAAGCTCTTCCAGCGTATTGTGAAGTCCTTGAGCTAGTAATCGTTCGTTAGCCGTACAGGCAGGTAACCCGAGGACTTGCGTGTATGCCCCTCTGATGATACGCTCGATTTTAGCCTTTTCGGCGACTTGCAAGTTGAGGTACGGAGTAACGTATGTAATACCACTGACGACGAAAGCCTGCACTAATCTTATCAGGTTTGCTTCCTTTAATCCGTAATTCGTGTTGGCGATCCTCGAGATGAGTCTCATCGTTTGATGGGCGCTCTGCTCTAGCAACTTGATGGCTTCCCCATTACGCCCGTTGACTGCAGTCGGAGCCCGAGGATTCTCATGATTTTAACGATGGGAATCTGATTCCCGTCCGCAACTAATTTAATGTTTGGGGTTTCGGTTGGGCTTTTCCGTCCTCTACGGGTTCGTTGATAGGGCAGCAGTTGCGATTTTTGTGGCGAACATTTGAGACCTCTGGCGGACAGGTAGTGTACTACTGTATAATTGGCCGTCAGTAGCGTTTCTTCAATTAGGCCATCGCTGCCTCCCGTAACCCACAGAGTGACGGCGTCTGCGTATAAACTATGTACAGCCCATCTATCTTGTTGAGTTCTGCGGGTAATCCTAACATTGCAACATTGAAAAGAAATGGAGAGAGGACTGAGGCTTGCGGCGTGCCTCTGCTCCCGAGGTTGATACTCTCTGATTTGACCCCGCCTATAGTTATTTGCGATGAACGGCTGGAGTATTTCTTGTTACAAATACTGTATTTATGATGTATTTATACGTTCGTTTTACGACTCCTACGTTTTGTAAATTGTCCAATATGGCTTTGTTCGTGATGCTTTCGAAAGCGTTTGTGAGATCTAGGCCAAGTATGGCTTTTATATCTGTCGATTGGGATTATTTGTCAATTATTTGATGCTTTAATTGTAACATTACGTTCTGGGTGGATAACTAAGGTCTAAACCCTATCATTTTGTGAGGGAATAACCTATATCATCCATGAAGTTGCTTAGTCGGGTTAGGACTACATGATCCATGAGCTTACCCACGCACGACGTCAGTGAGATTGGTCTTAGATTTTCCAATTGCAGCTTTTTACCTGGTTTCAGTATCATTACGACTTGTGCAGTTTTCCACTGCTGTGGGATGCTGCCCCTCTCCCAACATACGTTTAAGTATTTGGTGAGGGCCTCTATGGATTTGTCATCTAGATTTCATAAGATTTTATTAGTGATGCCGTCTGGACCGGGTGCGCATTTAGTGCGGAGCTTGTCTAGCACCGCTCGTACTTCCGCTACGGTTATGGGCCTACCTAAGTATTGGTTATCCTCCCCAGCATACGGATGTGTATGGTCGTTGGGTGTGGTGTCGCGTACATATATCTCTTGTATATCTTGTAGAAGGTCTTTTTCCGTACCCGGATAGGTATGAATGATTTTGCTTAGGTTATGCCTTTGGATGGCTGTACTGCTTTCCGGATCGAGTAGGTATCATAAGAGGTTCCATGTTTTAGCTGACCCTATCTGTAACTCCATGCAGTTGCACGTATTTTCCCAGTTTTGTCTGGTTAGCTTATTTGCGTAATCTTCTATTTCCCTATTGAGCAAGGCTAGTCTTCTCCGCAAATTTAGGTTGTGTTTTTGCCCACGAAGGCGTTTCTGTATACTGGATTTTGCTTCCCACGTGTGTAGGAGCCTGCTGTCCGCTGTTTTGAGTTCCGCTTCCTCAGGGATAGTTTTTGTGGCCTTTTCTACGCTTTGGTGAAGTTTTGTGGTCCACGATTCTATGTCGTCTATCTCTTAGTGTGTGTCTTGCTCTCTGATTTAGCGAAAGCAGTCCCAGTCTACTATCTTGATTTCTTTGCCCTTCTTTTTGGAAGGACCCGCCCGGATAATCGTAGCTACGATATAATGATCGGTGCCCAAATTTTCTAGAGTATTAGACCATGTATGATCGGGAATGTTTTTAATTAAAGTGAGGTCGGGTGTGGTGTCGTTACACACACTGTTGCCCAATCTGGTGGAAGACGCAGGGTCCGTTACAAGGGTTAGCCCTTCCTGTTTGGCGTTTAACCATGGATTGCGTCCCTTGATGGTTTTCGTGTTGTAACCCCAAGCGGGATGCGCAGCATTGAATTCCCCGACCACGATAAGCGCCGGTTTGTTGGCTATGCTTACGGTTTTGCGGAAGAGCGGTCCGAAAGCAGATTTTTCTTTGGGGCTAGTATATACGTTAAGAATATATATGCTGCCCTCGTTTTTCCTAGTTGGAACTATTTCGATTAGGACGTGATCGACGTTCTTTACGCCAGTGTTGTGCTCGATGACGGCTAGATTTCTTTTGACAAGCGTTACGACGGGCGTTTTATCGTCAGAGGCATTACAGCAAGATTTGCGTTGACCCCGACGTACGAATGGCCTCGAGTACAGACTCACCCCTTGTAAGGTGTTCGTCGAAGGTCCGGGCGAATACCACAACGTCGTCGAAGTATACGAGGCAGCTGTACCACTTCAGACCAGCTAGCACAGTGTGTATGACTCTGGGACGTCGCTGGCGCCGGGCACAGCCAAAACGGCATCACCTTGAATCCTTTGTGTCTACGAATTGCTGTAGGTATCCCCGTTTCCGGCGGCACCCTCGACTACTCCATTCCCAAATTTTGTACTCGTTACGCGGAGCCTTGTTTGGTGATTTGGCTCTCCTGCACTTTGTTAATTTCCGTCATTACGGGTCTGTCGTATGGTTTGGCTGTAGTTTTGATTGGACCGATTACAGCACTTCTCGTTTCTCTTTGAGAATTCTCTAGTATTGTTACTCTAGTGTTCATATCCTCTAGCTGTGCCTGTATGCTAGCCAACTGTTGTTGCATTGTTTGAGTCAGTGCAGCGAACATTCGTTCGACTTTTTTTTTTATTTGCTCCGAGATTACGCTAGCTACGTCAGGTGTTTATCTGGCTTTTCTTTTCTTTAGGACGAATTGTAGAGAGACCTTGCTGAGGCAACTGTGACCCAGCCTGTTTAAGTTTTACGATTTCTTCTTTGAGTTTCTTATTTTCCTCTTTTTGCTTAGTACTTTCACGAATAGCTTGCTGTAAAAGTTGCTTAATCTTGGGTAACTCCTGTTCTAGGGTGGACCCGTGTATGCTCGATGTAGCAGGGCTGGAGACCGCGCCTGCCCAGGTCACCTTTGATCTGTTGTCTTCGTCTCTAACGAGGCCCTTCTGCTGGACGTAGAGGTTATGTTCCTTCTCCTTGAGCCCGAACGAGATCTGGACTGGGATCGAGACTTTGATCTTGTCTGGGGTCTTGACTTGGAGTCCAGTCGAGACTTGGATTTGGATCTCGATCTGTGTCCTGGTTCTTCTCTGCTTGAAGGGAGTCTGGGAAAGGAGTTGGAACGGCTCCGGATGTCTTCGTCATTGGGTTTTGATGGCCCTCGTCTTCCTTTTAGTCTTCCCTGCCGATTCTCTGAAACGAATCTGGTAGATTGCTGCCCATCTTCCTGTCGCTGACTTCTTCGTTCTTCCTGCTGTTGGCGTTCCCCCTGACGTGGTTTTCGGATGTACGGGGTCTTGAAGCGTTCGCAACACTTTTTGTCCCCCGTGAGGTGCCCCTTACCGCACAAGGAACACTTGGGTTCGCACGGATGATCTTCGGGTGGGTTTTGAATTCCGCACCCGTGGCACTTCCTGTCGTTCGGTGTCAGGAAGACGTCACTACGATGACCCAGGCGTCCGCAGGTGTTGCACGTCTCGTATTTCTTGCGATGAAGGAGGCAGCGATATTCGGCGCCCCGATAGTAGTCGTAGTGGGGCACTTTCTTTCCCTCAAACACAATGACCACCGAGTAAGTACAGCCCATACGTCCTGGGTGAAAGATCGTTAGATTTTCCCTATTCACCAGGCTATATTCGATGTCTTGAGGCGTGTCATAGTCTGATATTCCGTGAATGACCCCTTTGGAGGTGTGTTCCGGCGCCGTTATGTAGGCGGCTGTGCTGTAGGTTTGATACCCAAGCTGAATCGCCTGTATCTGACTGTAGCGCAAGGCATTCTCCTTCTTGGAGGTGCTCACGATTTGGTTTGGTTCAGTTTGGTTTAGGTGCTTTGGTTTAGTCGAAGGATATCTTCTTGTGCCTCTTCCTTTGCTACTGTTGCGGCTTAGCACGCCGTCCTTTATATACGCGACGGGCAACTGCGCCATGTCGAGCCCGCGTCGCGGGCGGAGAACGACCTTGTAGTCTTCCTCCGTCAGACGCGGCTGCCGTGGTCTCGGTGGCCATCGGATACCCCGTATGCTTGCGTCTCTTTGCGTCTTCGGGTTCCGCCCGTCTCCTGTGTACTGGGCTCGTTTGCAGTGGCTAGGGCACTGCATCGCCCTGATTCGACGTTCGTGGGCTGCCATCCAGCCCGGCCCATGGTATTCTTCTGGGGAGATCCTCTCCCCCTCGGCTTCCACGACGTCCATACTGCGGCTCATATTTCAAAGCGGGCTTTCAGCGGCCGAGCAGGGGCTCGCGCCGCACGTGGCACCGCTCTCTGCCCGAGCGCAGCAGAGGATATGTCGTCGTAGGCAAAGTTAGGGTTAGCCGGTTCGCCGGCACGATGGGTAAGAAGCCGTAGTAAAAGTCCAAGTAATGGTCTACTTGCCGACATTTTGGTCTCCACGGAGGGCGGTGACCTTCCGACACTGGCTGCAATAGTCGTTCAGGACGGGTCTGTGCTTTTTTCGCCAGAAATAGAAATGGGAGACATGTTCGAACGGCTCGGCCCCCTAGCGGCGCTCTCTACTTTTTCGCAACAGCATTGTTTGTGGACTAGAACGGCACCTAAGCCCATATCACTGGCGTCCGTACGCATTTCCGTTTCGGTGTCTTCTCCGAAGTGAGTGAGCAGTGGCGGGCTTTGCAGGCGTTTTTGCAAGTCGCAGAATGCTTTTTCTTGGTCGTTTTCCCAGCTAAAAAGGGTGCTATCTTTCGTCAAGCGTGTAATTGGCTCGGCAATACGCGCTAAGTCAGTGACGAAGCGCCGGTAGTATGTGCACTGTCCGAGAAATCTTCGCACGCCCTTCTTGTCTTTCGGCCTTGGGAAGTTCGCAATGGCTGACGTTTTAGCGCGGCAGGTTGGACTGCCGCGACGTTGACAACGTAGCCCAAAAACATGAGCTCCTCGTACGCGAAACGGCACTTTTCCGGCTTTAGCGTTGACCCCGACGTACGAATGGCCTCGAGTACAGACTCACCCCTTGTAAGGTGTTCGTCGAAGGTCCGGGCGAATACCACAACGTCGTACAGGTATACGAGGCAGGTGTACCACTTCAGACCAGCTAGCACAGTGTGCATGACTCTGACGTCGCTGGCGCCGGGCACAGCCAAAACGGCATCACCTTGACTTTGTATAGGCCGTCCGGTGTTATAAATGCGGTCTTCACTCGGTCTCTCTCGTCCACTTCAATTTGCCAGAGTAGCCGGTCTTCCGATCTGTCGATTGGAAGTACAGTAAAGCCCGCTTATATCGAACACGGATATACCAAAGTATTGCCTATATCGAACCCATGCGACCACTACAGCCGCATGGATGCTTTGATGTAGACAGATCAATGAGTTTGGCACCAGCCAGCCGGTGCCAGCTCACCTATAACAGTCTGTTTCTATCTCCTATAGACGTTTTTTGCAGCGATTTGGTACTGTTTAAGCGCTCTCTGAAATGTATGATATTTTGAATACGCATGCTGTGGAGAAGTCGCTCCTGCACTTCTCTCCCTGCTCTCGTGTTTCCTCACATACAGCGCTACCTTGCCCATGTTCGTACGTGTTCTCCTGTGCATACTGCAGACCCGTCCTCCGAGCCTTTACCGTTCAAAAATGTTTGTGTCTCCTTCGATAACACTACACTTTTGTATATATCTATCTGCACTTTCACATTTACCAATTTTTGATTTATACGCTGCCCATATTTGTACTGTTTGTATTTCTTGTATTAATGCATCTATGTATGTTGCCTGTTCGTATTCCTTGTACCTATGTTTGCGGTGCATCACCCGAGAAGGCCCTGTGCTGTTGGTGAGCACTTCAAATCAATAAATAAATAATTCTGGTGAAAAACCATGCATCGTAAACTTTTTACATGGAACGCCATTTTGCTGACAATGGATATATCGAACTCTCCCGCACTGGATTTCTCGCTCTGCATAGGCATGCGGTAGGGTTTCCCGCAATACATGGGCGCGCTGCGGTGGCGCGAACTCAAGCTCGGCCAAGCCGTCCGTGGCAGAGTGGAGCAGCTCCAAGCATGCATGCCGTTGGCGCGGACAGCACCACATTTGGCGCTGCGGGTTGCGGTGTAACCGATGTTCAAGTCCGCGCCACTCGCTGAACGCATTTACCCGATTGGCTGGGTACCCCGTTATTCACTTGTATCCATGCTTGTCTCCGCTCTGTCGAAGACAGCGAGGACTCTGTACCGCTTCCGAGCCCGAGCGAAGCCGTCGCTGCGCTGGCTCTGCTACGGCGATACTGCAGTGCCATTGAGGGCAGCATACCGTGGAGCAAGCAACCATCAGCAAAGCGTTGTGCTCCAAGAAGCGGGCGGCTACACTCACGCAGTTCTTCCACTACAATAAATGATTGTTTTCTTCCCGAGAAAGTGTATCAATAGTAGACTGCATGGTGGTAAGAGCTCAGCGTCAGATCGTGATTCCGTAGGCAGGATTGCTCTCATGTAAGTTTTTTCTCTTCATTTTCTATATCGAATTTATCCTATATCGAACCAATTTACAATCCTCGTGCTGTTCGATATAGGCGGGTTTCACTGTACTTCGCATGGCAGAGGTGGTCGAGGGCGTTGTCGATTCGTGGTAGTGGGTACACGTCCTTTTTGGTGATTTTGTTCCGTCACCGGTATTCAACGCAAAACCGTAAATAATAATAAATAAAACCCTAATGGGCCATCTTTTTTTCTTTGACAGTACGACCGGCGCAGCCCAGGTGCTTTTCGATGGATGTATAATGTTGGCGCTGAGCATGTCGTCGATTTAAGTCCGGATGGCTTTCCGCTGGTGTGAAGAGACGCGGTACAGCGACACAGGGGTAGGTCGGGCTCCATCTTCAGTTATTATTCGGTGCTGACGTAGTTTTGAGTTCGACAAAAACCACTCGCCGTAGTGACCCAGCAAAGCCAATAATTTGTTCCATTCTGCTTGTGGTAACGCCGAATTCACATCGAAGGAATTCGGAAGCTTGAAGGTATCTTCGGGTGCACATTCAAATTCTGCAATGGCGATCACGTCACTTGCTTCTTGCGTTTCTTCGAGGAACGCATTTGCATCGCCCTCGTTCTTCCGGGGTCGTGCAACTTTACCTCGAGAAGTGGCTGTTTTTAGTTTTTCCTGCGTGGGCTGGGGGACCTTTTATGGGAGAAGTCAGCAGTGCTATGGCCGTCCGGCGACTGGTACGGATAGGGCGACGGGGAACGGTTGAAGCGGGCTGCTCCTCGGTTCGTGTTGGAAAGGTATTCTTCGATCTCAGTAGGGCGCTGGCCGGGTAGGGGGCGTGTGGCGTCTATGGAGAACGCTTGGAAACCGAGCCTCTTGCATGGACAGCGAGGGTAGGTGTGTTCGGCCTCTTCGTAGTGGTAGCACAGCGGACGATTATCTGGGGTTCGCCATACGTCCATCTTCCTCGGCGTCTGGATTTGCGCTTCAAGGGGTCGTGCGGGTGACAGTGGACGGCGGTACGGCGGGGCGTCTTGACAACGGGTTGGAGCAGGTCGGGATCGATGAACAGCCGCGGAGTAGGTCATCGCTTGTGGTTCGTGGGGTGCTTGTAAAGGTGTAGAAGTCCCATTGCAAGTTGCACTTCTTGTCCGATCACGTCGGTCATGGAGGCGATCTGGGGATGCGGCGTGGTTGTGAAAAGCCTCCCCAGTTCTTCACGAACGACGCCGCGAATCGTTTCCCGCATGTCTTCCGTCGCGAATACAGGAGTGTGGAGGTGGTTCGCCAAAAACGCGTTCAGTGGTCGATCGTTTTGCCCCGAACACATGTCCAGGGTCCTCTAGATCATCAAAGCCTCGGTCCCAAACTCAGTGACGGTTTTGGAGGGGTTCCGAATGAGTTCAGCGAAGAGCTCTTGTTTAACTTCCCGCATTAGAAAGCGCGCCTACTTCTCTCCTGACATTGCGGGGTCAGCTCGTCGGTACAGACTCTTCATCTCCTTAACGAACACTACACCTCCGTTAGTGTGTTGGGTTCGCGCCTGCAACAACAGCTCATTTCGTTCTTTTTGTACGACAGTTGTTAATGTTTTCAAAAATTCCGCTTTGAACATGCTTTATGATGTTAGCGAGCTCTCGTGATTTCCAAACCATACTTCAGACGAGTATCTGAGGTAGAAAAACACTTGCATAAGAGTTTATTTTTTATCCCGTCGGTTGAAATTTTTGACGCGCTCCAGCTTCTTCAGACACTCTTCCGGGTCTTCACCATAAGATCCTCGGAATGATGGGGGCTCCGAGGTTGCTGCAGAACGACAGGAGGATTGGCTTTCTTGAAAATGGTGCTCGTTGCGACGTCTCCCTTCTTCGATTTCTCCGGTAGTAGACCGAGTTTGGGTGGTAAAGCTTGCAGGCGGAGGCTGGCTCCTGTTGAACTGGCTTGGGGGCTTGCCGAGGTTGTAGGGAGCATGAAGGGTGCGTACCCAGCCCCTCAACCAGATGTCACGAAGTCGAAGACGACGCAGTTGTGTTCAAAGAAAACGCGTTTATAGAGGGAACTTGTGCTTCCCTAGCAACTCAAACAAACACAGGCGGCAAGACAGCAGTCAAGAAAGTGACGTGCGTAGGCGAGCGTCGAGAGTTGAATGCGGTGGCGTCTGCTGTGCAGGCTTTTATATTTCGGCGCGAGTGTTTCTGGAACCGTCGATTTACATCCAGAACATTGTACATCAAAGAAGATTATACTTGGCTAGTGACGTTAAAACGAAACAGTCTGCTTTCCTAATGTCATGGCCTGTGCGGCATAAAAAGAAAGAATTAAAGACTCGCTTCGCTTGGGACACAGATAACAGAGCCGGGCGTGGCCGGGCAGTAAAAACAAACAATAACTAAAGAACCCATACATGGTTCTCGGCAATGATTTCTATGCTTGGCCAATGGGGGTCTCGTCGTAGTGTCTACTGCGGGTATTGAAAACCTTGCCGTTAAGTATTGGCCATACGACAACTGTGAGTACATGGCTGATGTACAATTTTTCTGTGGTGGTAGCTAGGCCGATTGCGGCTGCTTCTGACATCTCGACTGGCTTTTTAGGACGGTCGCTGCACATGGTTCTTTTCATGCTGCGTCTATTACGCTCATTGCATGAGACTGCTGGTCCTGGTCTGGCGATTCGTCTGTGTATGTGATGGTCGGCAGGTGTTGATACCATTTCCAGGTTATCCGGTTCGAGGCTGCCTTCTTGCTTTGTTTTATTCGGGGTGCATATTACGGAGGATGGGTGCTAACCATGTGCTCTGTCGGGTGATGAGAGGGATTCAAGTTTTGTGGTCCTGCTGAGAAGGAAAGGGTAGCAAAGTTGATACAAAGGGAAGCGGCAGACGGTGGTCAGGTGTAGTCGCGAAATTGGGAAGTCTAATGTTGGTCACATATTTCTTCCCAGGTGTTCCATAGTCTTGACTGGGTAGATTCTGCGTTCAGGCTACCGGGGGAGTCCGAATGCTGTTTGAATGCTTGTCTTAACAGTACATTGTGCTGGGTAATGTCGGCTGTCTTCAGTACAACACGGCGATATCGATGGTGCGAGCATATTATGCGTACGTGTAGACTGAACGGCTGGCTGGACGTAAGACGCGCATTTAACGCGTCAGTCTGTCAGTTTCATCTAACACTTGCCAATTATTCGTTTTAACTCGATGACTCGACAGCTGTTTGCTTTATAATGTTCGGCATACGTATGGGAAACCATGCATAAGATACACTGATGCTTTAAATGCACATCTCATGTATAGTCAGCCGTTGATTCTACGCATACTCATACAATAGGGCCCATCCACAAGCTCCACATGGTACGTTTGCAAACTGCACACTATTCATTTTTTCCGTATTGACCTACGAAATAAAATAGCAGGGAAAGCTGATCTTGCTGCGCGAAGCGAGCTGGCTCACGTGATCTTATAAATGAAAGCGCATCTCATACCGAGGAGCCAACCGGTTGAGCAACGTGGGAAAGTATCGGAGTACAAATTAAATTTTTTTGTCTTCTGAAACAAAAACCGTCGCAAATACACATTCTGAAATAAACTGTGATTTGTACTTGTGTGAGCCTCGTGTTTTACATCTGTACTACTAGTACAACAATGCGCAATGCGGAATATGGGCCGGAAAGGAGTTTTTTTCCAAATCTCCAAAACCTTTTCTTGTACAACGTTTTTTAGTTTTATTTTTTGTTTTACGTTCTGACGAAATATCGTTAAATTAAGGACACAATGGTTGACTGGCTGAGAGAGTGTTCTTTATTTATTGAAATTGTTTGAAAATCCGCAACATCACGTAGTTTCTGAGGGCTGTGAGGAGAGCAAAAATATAGAAATCTTGTAAAAATGCGGCAAAGTGTAGCCGAGGGCGTTAGCATGGTATCCACAAAAAGTGTTAGAATTTGAAAGACAGGTATTTTTACGGATTTTTTACCAGACACAAGATCACTCTAAACTGCGCAGATGAAACGGCGTCTACAAAAAGAACTAAATGTTTTGGGCAGAAATATTTTCATGCAGCCATCTGGGTTATTCAAGGTTGAGCAACAATTTTTACTTATATAATCCTTGATTGCCGACTTTACGGCAGCGACGTTTGGCACGGAATCACCGAATAGAATTGATTTTCTTAACTTATGTGGATGTCGTGATGACGAAGTGTGCGCGTAACAATTTTGGTTGAATGCCCCAGGCGGCTAAGGTGAAACTTAACCGTGTTGTTGAACATGGAGTCTGGATTTCGGCACCACGGGCCGTTTCTTTTACCGAAACTGAACGCAGACTATTAATTTTCAAATGTATTGATAGGTCGAAAATCTCAATTACATTTAAATGAGTAGCCAAGCAGCATTTTGAATTGCGTGATGATATTAGAAATCATCTCTTCAGTACTGGCGTTTTTTACCAACTATCGTTGTAACAGCTTGAGCAGGAGTTACTGTTGTCTAATGCGAAACCGGCACAATAGCTATTTGCAATATACTGAAGAAGGAAGTGGCGCAAACGTCCTCTGGAAAATTACACATGACGACTTGTTGAGTGCAAGTCGTCTGCAGAGTACTACAAGCCACTTTGTTACGGCGATCTCGCATGCAGTGTATTACATTCGAAGTGTATTACACTCACAACCTGTCCTTCGTATAATTCGTGTGCCACTTTTACCATGGGATGCAAAAATGTTTATTTCTTTGCTATAGCTTGAATGTTTGCATTGTCCAGGTACTCATATCTTCTGTGGGATGGCCCAGCTGTAGTAAACGTTGGAAAGGGGCGGACGGCGCATACTTCATTGGGTTGTATTTAGAAAAGATGAAAGTGGCTCTTTTAGTCAATATCTTTTAGGACAGTATTTCTGAACGCTTTCATGCTCTGACTAAATCAACTATTTTTAGTTGCTTCACCAATTTGGTTTAATATAAAACCAGCACTTAAGATTTACGAAGCGTTTTGATACTCTACAATACGCTCAGAAACATTCTACATATTTCCTTCGCACAAGAAGTATGTCCAGCTTTTTACCATTTTTCTGCGAAAGAAACTTGCTCCTCGATCAACTTTTCTAATGAGCTTTCACAGTGCTGAATATAAGAGAGATCGCACAATTACCTTCATTTTCAATCTATTTTGAATGTTGTTATCTTGAGTGACGTGCACACCACTTATAGTCCAAAAGAACTTAATTTTATTCCAATGTCGTATTTCCAATGTTGCCTTGCTTCTGGTGGCTGCAGTTCTATCAAACTTTGTGTTTACGCAAGGAAAGGCGTAAGACTATACTTTCGTATTATGTTTAAAGCCAGTGACATAGCAATAGTACTAGGCATACTTGAAGCCTTGCACGCTGCAAAGAAGGAAAAACAATCTCGACCCCTCCGAGGCGAACATGTGGCTCCGCCCTATGTATAGGCAACTTCCTCCAGTTTTGGATTCTAACATGGCATTCCTCGAACGCCCCTGGAAAACCCCACCAGCCGTGTTGTGTGCTCTAACCATTTCAATGACCCCGTTTTCGCACTTTCAGTAGCGTCAAGGGCAGCCTATATTCGTTTTTTGTTACCTCAATTAACCCTCAAGAAAAACAATTTTTGGATCCAGCGAATCCCATTTTCCAAAGCATGCCCCAAAGGGGCAATTTTTACCGGGTATTCATTTATTTATTTCTTTGATACCTGCTCCGGCTTTGCATGAATTCCAGCAGAGGGATACTTAAATGTAAGCACCAAATTTAGGATCAAATAACAAAATATTTCTACAAAGCGCGGTGAAAATCGTCATCATAAACAATGGATACAATCATACGTGGAAGCCAATGCCACTATCCTATTCATGTAGGACAAAATAAATTTTGCAAGACACCTTAAAAGGCAAGGCACTTATTCATTTACGATTGCGGTCCCACATTGCGATATTTATAATAGAGCTTTCAGACTCTTCTCTCCGATTCCGGTTTTCGAATGATAGATATTATGAAAAACATTCAACCTCAGGTACCGTCTGTGATCTTTCATGTCTTACCTTTTAAGCTTACTGTTTCTTTCCTTCACGCTAGGTGAACCTTAACCAAGTACCTTAAACGAATCACACTGGCCTCTTGTGTAGGTTTTCGAGTGTATCAACCAGCTCTTTGGTGTAGGGATCCCAGTAAGCACATGCCTACTCCAACACTGAGCGCACATGAGTGAAATACCATTGCTCTTTTAAAAGGTTAGATGCAGTTTCGCCAAACGTTTGTTTCAGAAAACCCAAAACAGGGGCACGCTAAACTTTTTGTTGTGAACGTGCCTAGTTTAGCTGAAACTACTCATAAATAAACTCATAATTATTTATATTACCTACACGTTCTTATGGCACCGTGATTTACGCTTTACGTATTACATTCGTATGAAGGATTTTTTGTAAGGTTTCATTAACACATTTTTTAACCTTCAACAACATTTCTAAATCGGTGCAGCAGCATGATATTATCAGAGTCGGCGCCTCTCGCGGGAGCCTTTGTCCCCGAACAAAACTCGGCCGAGAGTTTCATGACCACAAAAGCATTGGCGGACTCTTATATTATATTTGAATTATGTCTTACGAAAATGGGACATCGTTCATCAGCGTTTATTGGCGCCGTGAAGAGAGCGACGCAAAGCCGTGCATGCTAGTAGAAGCGCAGCGTACAAACCCATGCACGTGCCTCTAGCATTTCCCGTGCGTGCAAACACGCCAATTTCTTCTCGGCGTTTCTTAATAATCATCATTGTCCGTGTCGCCGACAAATTACAAATCCGCAACATCATCTGCGATCTCCGAATGCTCACTCGCATAGTTACCAATAGCACAGTCACCACAGTTGCACTAGCTCGACGCAAGGCCAACAATGGCGCAAGGCCAACTAAGGGCAAAGAGCGTCAAAATATAGTGTTTACATGAGAGCGACATACAATTAAAAGTAGAACATTTCAGTAAAAATAAACAAGGTAAAACACAACGTATGAACATGAATGGTTTAAAGGGCCAGGCGGTGAATATGCATGATAAGAAATGAGATGCAAAAATTAAACTAAGAAACATGCTTGATGTAAAACATGAGCTCATCTCCTGAGAAGTATGATGCTGGTGGTGGAATATTTTGTGTCTGTAGCGGTGGGAAGTATTTGCATAGTGTTGTATCACGTGCCTTACATTGTAGGAGGATGTGTATCACGGATTGGCCTCCTGCACAGAGGTCTTGGAGATCCAGTGAGAGGGTGCGAGTGCGTTGCATGTGTGTGCCCCAACTGTAATCTAGCCAAGGAGACTTCTATGTATCTGTTGCGTGTGTTGGGGGTGTATGGTACAAAGTGTGGTTTTATTACGTGTGACTTGTCTATTTGTTCACTCCAGTGTATTTTCCTTGTTTTGCGAAGTTTTTGTCTGATATGTGGTTTCACGTCGGTGTAGGGTAATGTGGTTGTGTCTACTGTATTCAAGAGTGTAGCAGCAGCTGCCATTTGATCCGCTGTTTCATTACCGGCTATACCACACTGGCCAGGGAGCCAGCAAAGGACCAGGTTTCACGTCGGTGTAGGGTAATGTGGTTATGTCTACTGTATTCAAGAGTGTAGCAGCAGCTGCCATTTGATCCGCTGTTTCGTTCCCGGCTATACCACACTCGCCAGGGACCCAGCAAAGGACCAGGTCAATATTTGTTGACATACACAGACAGAATACCCTTGACTATCACATTGACAACATGGTTTTTGGAAGACTTTGTTGACGACAACGCCCGCACAACACTCAGAGAATCTGCAAAGATATTTAATTGTGGGATGTGGCTTTGAAGTATATGATTAACAAAAATGAGTACACCATAGGCCTCTGCCGTTAATATGCTAGTAATATTGTTCGAAGTTTTAGTGACAATAAAGCCGGTTCATGCACAGCGCAGGATACAGAGGTGGCAGTTTTAGAGGCGACCGGATAAAATTCAGAACACTCATACTTCTGCTGCAAATGCAAGAAGTGATGCAGAATTGCACATCTACGACGTCCGTTTTTATCTACATCTGGGAAACATGTGTCGCATGATACAGGGCGGAGATGTCATATTGCTATAAAATCTGTTAGGGAAGTTTGGATTGTAACTAAAAAGGAGACAGCAAGCTCTGACGCTTCCTTTATAAATCTGTAACAAAAGGGCGCAGAGAACGATTGCCGATTTAGCAGGAGTTCAGTCAATAATGTATGATAACTGATTTGAAAAGATGTTGAGGCTTGGATGAAGTTTTAAAAGCATAAAGGAGATCTGTGTGGGCTCGCTTTCGTTTTAGGTTCTATTTGTTGCCATTTACATGCGGGCTTTCAACTGCACTAGTTCGGAAGGCGCCACATGTCATGAGGAACCCTAGATGATCACAGTGTCCAGCCATCTGAGCAATGTTTCAGTGGGTTACCCATAGACAACGCTACAATAGTCCAATCGTGAACCTATTAGGCTGGTAAAAACATGTAAAAGAAGGTTTTTGTCACCACCAACGAATTGTGCGGGAGAACCTTCAAGATCGTCGTTGTTTTTAAGAATTTATGTTTTAGTTGTTTTATGTGTGGGATGAATGTTAGCTTTTTGTTAAAGATTATACCAAAAAACATGTGTTCCTTTTTGACAGGAATCGAGACACCATTGAGGTGAATATCTGAATCTGGCCGGATTCTACGCCTGTTGGAAAACAAAACACAAGTGCACTTCTCTGAATTAAATTTTAAACCGTTGCTATCTGCCCAGAAGGCTAGCTTGTTAACCCCAAGCTAGACTTGGCGCTCGCAGTAAACAGGTTACAAGACTTGAAGGATAATTGTACGTCGTCTATATAGATTGAGCAGGAAATTGATGATGATAATGCCTTTCTGAGTGAAATCATTTTTAGAATAAACAAGAAACAACTCAAAACTCCGCTTTGCGGTGCGTCATTTTACTGAACATGAACCCTAGAGATAGCACTTCCACCACTTACACGAAAGGTTCTTTCAGACATGTAGGTGGCAACCGTGTTCAGCATTTTAACCCACATACCAAAAGATTTCAGGTCGCTTGGGATGCCGTACCATCACTCGGTATCGCACGCTTTTTCCAGATCAAATGAATACCATCATGCAATACTGCTTGTGGAGGAAAGCATTATTTATATACGACTATAATGCAACGAGTTTATTGTTGGTATATTGTCCCGCCCTAAAACCTGCCTGGCAGCTCTCGAGAAGACCGTTGTACTCTAAGAAGTACACGAGTCTCCTGTTTATCTTCTTCTCGAAGAACTTGCACAGGCAGCTTGTCAGGGCGATCGGACAATCGGATTGGGCAATCGGGCGATCGGGCGGGAGAGGAAGGGTCCTTCCCCTCCTTCAAAAAGGCCACTACGATGGGCTCCCTCCAAAAAGTTGGAAGGCGCCCCGAAAGAAATGTTTTATTGTACAGCTGAAGCAGTGTTGTAAGTGTGCCTGCATGTAATTGTTGTATCATTGTGTATGAAACCTTGTCTGCAACTGGGGCTGAAGGTTTACAAGTACCGAGTGCGAACTTAAGTGCATGAACTGAAAATGGGTGTTATCAGATGAGTTCGACTTATTACTGTCTACTATGGACTTCTCACAGGATGTTTTGTGATTTATGAAAGTGTTTGTGTAGTGCGCTGAGCTGGACACGTGTTGCAAGAATTGTGCGAGAGTGTTAGCCTTGCCTTCCAGTGTGTCCCCTGTTGTACTAATCAGGGGCACGCTGTGTGTGTGTTGTCATTTTAGTTTTTGTATTCGTGTCCAAACTTTATGTGCATCTGTGTATGAATTGATGGAATTGAGGCATGTGCACCAACTCTCCCTTTTCGCCTCACGACCCACTCGCTTCCCAAAAGTCTTGGCCCGCTTAAAAGAAACAAGATTGTCTTACGTGGGGTTCGGGCGAAAGATACCCCACGCCTTGATCTGGGCCTCTCCCGCATGCTGTAGGCGTGCGGGAGGAACGGACTTTTCTGCGGCGGCGAGGATGTGCGCCGTGAGGAGTCGGGCAGCTTCTTTATTTTGTAGGTGTGCTACGATGTGTGGTGTAGTTTGGATGTTTCTGTAAATGTACTCCAGTGCGCTCTAGCTTCATTTAACCTGTCATAGGAAGGTGAACTTTTCAGCCATTTAGCTATGTATGGCAATGTGGTTGGGAAGAGGGCACTACCACATGGGTTAGTGCCAACATTCCACTCAAAAGCTGGAAACAGTACTGCAGAACCAATAGCCAAGTAGAGGTGTGAATATGTGTTGTGTCCTTTATTATGGTATGTAGGCTTTTAAATGCAGAGCATTTCAGTAACTCACCATGTCACCCGCGTTGACGTCCGTAGTCCGCATCGCTCCCACTACACTATATAAAAATATTACTTACCGGCGCCAGGTTTCGAACCCACGACTCTGCGGGCGGAACGCAAGGTACATGGTACTCTACCCACTGCGCCACAAAGCCGACACCGAATGGAAGGCTACGAACACGCCTTATATCCTTGACTCATTCAACCGTCGGCCACAGGTGCGCGCTCTCCCCCGCGTCCTCCTCGCCTGATGATGATGATAATAATTAGTGGCTTTCCCTTTGAATCGGGGCGTCGGTTGTCAGAAACCGACTTGCCTGTTTTATTACGTTTACATGCCCTACTCCCAGGTTAACCTATAGATTTTCTTCCTCCTTCCCATCTCTCCCTCTTTTCTGTTTTAAACTCATCGCCCCCACCCCCTTTTTTCTCCCCTCGCTGTTCTAAATTCTCGTCCGCATGATTACTCCACCTGCGTACCCATCCCTTCCCTGCTTTTCCTCCACCACCACTCCAGTCGCCTCTTCGTCACCTCTATGGCCTTGAAGTTGAGGTTCCCCCCTCGCCCCAAATCCCAAGGCCTCCGCCAGCGTCGTTTCCCCCTCACCCCGCGGTGGCCGTATCTCTGTTCAGCTCCTGACAATATGGTCTATAGTTTCCCGATCACTGCCGCAGCATGCACACGTTTCATCCTGCTGCCTGTAGCTACCCGTGTATGCCCGGGTTCTCAGGCACCCTGCCCGTGCCTCGAAGAGCAACGCACTGCCTCTCGTATTGCCATAGAATCCCTCCTTCTTAAGTTGCCGTTTCTCTGTCCTATAGGTCTCCAGGCTTTTTTTCGCTTTCATTCTCTCTGCCCACTTCGTCGTCTCTGCTGCCTTTACCTGCTTTTCAACTGTTGTGTAAACCCCCGCTTTCCCCTACCGACTTTCCGTACCGCTTGGTCAGCTGTCTGGTCCTCCGTCTCCACCGCGTGTCCACGCTCCTCAAATACAGGTACTTAAACACCCCGCGGCCCATTTTTCGTCCTCCATGTCACGAAGTCGTCCCTCAAACTTTATCTTGCTCTGTGCCTCCCTCGCCTCGAAAGACGACCAGCCCATATCCCCTTGTACCGCTTCATTTGTAGTTTTACTGTGGGCCCCTAGGGCCAATCTGCCTACCACCCTCTGATTTACTTCCAGGCCCGCTTGGGTCTCTGACTTCATGCACAGAACCGAATTAGCGAAAGTAATCCTGGTACCATGGCCCCTTTCCAAACTCCCCTTACCACCTCATATTTGCTGTATCCCCAGAGGGCTCTATGCTTCATTATAGCCGCGTTCCGTCTTCCTTTCGTCTTAAGGTGAGCCTCATGCGCCTGCGTGTAATCTTCGCTATTGTTAAGCCATACTCCTAAATATTTATAGTCTTTCACCAATGGTATTTCTACTTGCTGCACTGATACTGTTTTGTGCTCCTCGCCGTCAATAAAGACTATGATCCCTGATTTTTCTCTGCTAAAGGATAGCCCTAGGTGCGTCGCTTCTTCACCGCATATATCCATCAAGCCCTGCATACTTGTCTGGTTGTCCGCCATCAACAATATGTCGTCTGCATACATTAGTCCCGGAACCCGTTGTTCCACCACCTGCCCGTTTTTCATGTAGGGTAAGTCGAACCCCATCTTGCTGACTTCTAGCTTCCTTTCTAAACCCGTCATTTAGATCATGAACAGCAGCGGAGAGAGAGGACATCCTTGTTTCAGACCCTTGTAGGTGTATACAGGCCTATTGTATGTTTCCCCCTCCCACACTATTTGCACTTGGTTCTCCCGGTATAGCTCCCTGAGTAAGCTAATGAATTCTGCCCAACTCCCTCGTCCTCCAGGATACTCAAAAGCCGCTCCCTGTCTACATTATCATAAGCCGCTTTAATGTCCACAAAGTCTAACCACAAAGGTCGGTTTTGCATCTTCGCCACCTCTATGCATTTACTTACCACGAATAAGTTGTCGTCTAGTCTTCTGTCCTTTCGAAACCCATTTTGAAGCTCCCCTAATATCCTATTTTCTTCCACCCACTGCTCTAGTTCGAACTTCACTGCCTGCATTGCTAACCTGTACAGCACTGACGTGACGGTTACTGGCCTATACGAGCTTGGGTTTGTCCTGACTCCTTTGCCCTTGTACACTAAGTTCATCCTGCTCATTTGCCACGCGGCCGGTATTGCCTTTTCTTCTATCCTTGTTCTGATGGCTTGCAGTAGCTTTCCCTTGCTCTTTGGTCCTAACTGGTTAATCAACTCCATCGGTATCCCATCCGTGCCTGCCGCAGTATTCTTGGGGACCTTTTCCTCTGCTCTTTTCCATTTCAGCTTGTCCCCATCTATCTCCAGACATTTCGGCCTACCCGCCGCAACATCTCTGTGTCGCTGCGGGGCCTCTTCCTCCACCTTGCCAAACTTCTCCGTGATGATTTTGTGCAGGTATGCTAATGCTTCCTCTCCCTTGAGCATCTGCCCCTGCTCGTTTTCTATAGCACCGCCTTCTGTGGGACTCGTACGTTTCCCTAATGCCTGCACATTGTTCCAAAACCTTTTCGGCGCGTCTCTACCCCTTCCTCGTATTTGCGCTACCCATCGCTCGCTGTCCCCCTTTATTTTCGCCTGCACTAATTGCTGCACTTCCTGTTTCATTTTCTTATACTGCTCCCATTTTAGGTCCACCTCCTCCTTATGTCTCCCCATCCTCTTGGCCTGCCTGTGCTCTCTAGACGCCTGTTTACGCCTCTCTATCGCCGCCTTTATTTCTTTGTTCCACCAGCTTTTGGGTGTTTTTTTTCCTCTCCATCGATTGGCCCCCTCTGCCTTGACTATTTTTTCCTGCATAGTCTTGATAAGCCTGTCATATTCCCACTCTTCTCCAGGATTTCTTTCTATGTCCGCCTCTCTGCTTTTGGCTATATCCGCAATTTGTTTGCTGTTTAACTTTGTGCGCTGCCCCGGTCGACCCGTTTTTTCGCCCCCCAGTTTTCCAAAACTCAGGTTTATGCGCTTGTGGTCACTGCCCAGACTGTGGCCCCCTTCCTCATCTATGGTCATGCCATCCAACCATTCATAAAGTCCCTCTGAAATAAGGCAGTAGTCAATACTCGACTGTCTCCTACCACACTCCCACGTTATTTGACCCTCGAATTTTTGTTCCCTATTTACTATGATCAGCTTCTGGTACTCACACATATCTAGCATTAGATTTCCGTTGAAGTCGGTGTACCCGTCTAGATCTTCAATGTGGGCGTTCATGTCCCCTACCAATAGTACCTCCCCGGAACGTTTCAAATCTTCGATGTCCTTTTTTTGACACGCCACCAGTTTTTCGTTTTGTTCTTTGCTATCCTTAGCCGTCCACAGGTAAGACACCCCTAAAGCCATCTCTCTACCCTCCACTATCCCTTTCATCCACACATGTTCTTTACAGTCTCTTTCACTCTCTTACAATTAGTCCCCTGCCGTACCAGCATACCTACTCCTCCGCCTTTTCTCAATTCAGCCGTCCTGTTACAACCTTCCCATGAATACTCTCCGATTACAGGAGGTTCCTCCAAGTCCCGTAGGTGCGTCTCGGTCACAGCGTATACCTGGATATCTTCCTCTTCTAGCTGCTTAGTAATCTCCATCCACTCCTCTCTTTTCCTGCCACCCTGCATGTTTATGTACGCGATATTCAGTTTCGCCCCTCTCTTCTTTACACGCCGTTCTCGTCCCTTTCGTTTGCCTGCACCGATCTGCACCGACCCCGCTATCTCCCTTTGCTCCTTGCATTTGTCTACGCCATCTTCGCAAAGACCTGTGGGCCCCCTAAAAAAGCCACAGTTCGCGCCGCGTGTCGTCTTCCGATGGCTGCTCCCACCTGCCCGTTGAAATGCACTCCGTCACGCTGGAACGCCCTTTTCCGGCCCATCCATCGGACATCCCTGTTGATGTCTGCGACAGCGAAACTCAGCTCCTTGCCCAGCTCCCGTATGTCTCGGTTTACCGCTACAACTTCCCTTTCCACATGTACCCCTCTCCCAATTATCTCTGGTACTGTGCTCACGACGACCTGCACATGTGGGCACAGCTGCCGAAGTTCCTTCACCCCCTTTTCTAGCTGCTTGCGCACTCCCGCGCCCCTTCCCTGCAGAACGTCATTGGTTCCCCCTGCGATAATCACTAGGTTCTGCCCCTGCATATTTTCCCACATTTTATCCTTTGCCTTTTCTAACACTACCCTGACCGTCTGCCCCGGGAACACGCCAACCTGCACTCTCTCGTCCTCTCTCACCCGGCCTGTAATCTCCATTTCTGAGTACCGCATGTTGGAGTCCCCCGCCACGATCACCATGCGCCTTTCTTCCTTTTCCTGGCTGCCCCCCCGGCGCGGCCACCTGCTCCCGCACCGGCTGAGTCAGCGCCAGCTCGGGATCGTCTTCCGGCGTGGCGTCTTTGTTCTCCTCCTTTCCCTTCTCGGGGTCAAGCACTGCCGACCCATCTGCCTCGTGACCTGCTTCATCGTTTGTTGGGATGTCACCCTTCGTCGCCATTTTGACCTCCATTTGCGCCAGCCTCGCTTCGAGTGCCTTCCTCTGCTCTTTTTCATCCTCCAACTCCTCCTGTCGCTCGCCTACCTGAACTCTGAGCTGCTCCTTTTTTTCCTCAAGCCGGTCGAGGCGCGACGCTAGCACACACACTCTGCACATGAATTCCTGTCCTTCCGCGTCCTCGACCGACTCGAATCTCGTCTCCTCGAGCGGGTATTCGTGCTCGCACCCCGTGCACATCACACCCGGCTTCTTCCTCTGAGGCATGGTACTGCCCGTCCAAGGCGTGCCCAACTCTGGCTTATTTCACTGCCGCGTTTTCGCGCGTTCCCTTCCAATCTAAAAGTAAGCCGCAACGTGCGATTCTTTCCTACAGCATCAATTCTTCTTTCAGGTATTACCAACGCTTACAAACCGCCACGTGCAACAACCGCGCGACACCTCTGATTCGGTCACTTCCCTACGCTAACTACCGCCCTTTTCAACTAACCTACATCTCTCTCTAAAACATGGTCACTCTAAAAAAGGAATAATAAATATAAAACACTTATCCGTTTTCGTCGTCGATGCCTCCGCCGCGCTCTGTACGTCCGCACACCTCGACAGCTCCGCTCGCAACGCCCTCTCTCGCCGCGTTCGGTTCGGGCGCACAATAGGTGGGGACGTGCGCAACACCCTCTCTTGCCGCGTTGGGTTCGCGCTGAGCAACAGTCGGTTCGCGCGCAAGAACAGGTGGGGGTGCTCGCATCGCGCTCTCTCGCCGCGGTCGGTTCGCGCTTAAACCACATATGTCGTTCGCGCGCGCTCCGGTCGCTAACATCTGTGGCGTGATCGTGACGTCAACATCACGCGTTCGTGTGGTGGCGCGATATCGGCGCTATAACACTCTCTCGCTAGGGGCATTGGATTGGATTCGATTGGATTGGCTTGGATTGGCTTGGCTTGGCTTGGATTGGATTGGTTTGGATTTGGATTGGATTGGAATAAAGTAGATTGTGTTTAATTGTTTTGCGTCATCGCCGCGCCACGTTGCGTCATAGCCGCTCCACGTTGCGTCATAGCCGCGGCAGGAGGATCACGGCACGTTTCACGTTTCACCATCGACTTCATCGACAATGTCTACGCTGGAAGAGAATTACAACAACCAATACGTAAACCATACGACTTGCAGGTGCGCCCCCCGCGGAAATTCTCTGCATTTGATCGTGCCCCTTGCGAGGGGGATGTTTTTTAGTTTTTTTATTGAATAGGCATGCTCCCGAAGATGTTAGATATTTTTTTATTAGGCGACCTCACGCATCCGTGCGAGCAGAGGAGGAGGAGGAACAAAGTTTACTTAAAAACAAGACTTTTGGTGTCACTGATAGGTGGGGTACAGAGTTTAGGACTCCACTGAGTCTGGCTTTCTTCCGGGCGTGGCTGACTAGATGAAGCTGGTCTTCCAGGCTCGAGCGGGCCAGGGCTGCCTCCCATAGCTCAAGTTTTTTTCTCTGGTGTTGTGTGCACGCCAATTGCTGTTGCACTCCCATGTAATGTGGTGTAGTGTAGGAGTGCTGCCGCAGGTTGGACATTCTGTTCGTTATTTTCCTGGGTAAATAAGGCTATACCTGTGGAGGATTGGATAAGTATTCGTTTGAATCTGTCTCCAGGAGGTCGCTTCCATTGTGTTTAGCTTTTTGTGAGGGGGCGGGTAGAGTGCCCTGGATGTCCTGAGTGCTTCCAGTCTTTCCCCATAGCCGATGGGAAGTGGGGTGAAAAGCGGCGCGCTGTCACCCGCCCGGTTCGTCAATTCTCGGGCAGTGCTGTTAGCCGCTTTGTTCCCCACCAATCCCTCGTGACCGGGGGTACAGCTCAGTCTGACGTGCCATGGAGTCTTCCCTTGATCTCGTTCAGTATGTGTTCTGCCACCCGTGGTATTCTTCCTTTCACGAAGTCGTAGCATGCTCGCTTGGAGTCCGTAATTATATGCAGGCTCTTGTGTTGTCTTTCTCTGTGGGCGAAAGCAAGGGCTATTGCTCCGGCCTCCGCTTCACCGGGATTCGTGTTCTTAATGGTCAAGCAGTTTATTAGGTGGTGATCAGAATCTATGACAGCCGCCACCGCATCTCTGTTGTTTTTGTAAATTGCTGGGTCGGTGTAGACTGTGTTAGGGTCCTCATGAAGTTTTTTTTTTCTAGGTATGCTATCCTTGCTTTTCTTCTTCCTTGGTGGGCTGTCTTGTCCTTGTGTCTTGGTATTAGTGATATAAATAATTTTCTGCGTATGTCTTTGTCAAGGCTGACTTTACTTGTGATGTTGATTTTATCAGCCAGCATGCCTACTCTTTCGAGTATGGCTTGGCCTGTTCTAGTGAATTGCAGCCTTTGTTTTTGAGCGATCAGCGTGGCTTTTTTATCTCCTCAAAGGTGTTTGTTATGCCCAGTTTTTGTAGCTTACTCGTAGCCGTGCTCTAAAGAAGTCCGGTTGCGGTTTTATAAGCTGCCCTTTATATCGTTTCCATTTGATCGTTCTCTTGTTTGTTTAGCCGGTGATATGGTAGTCTGTACGCCACTCTGCTGACCACCAGAGCTTGTACCGGAAGGAGAGTGTCTTCTTCTGTCATTCCTGTTCTGTTTCTTTTGTATTATTCTGATTATTCGTGTTATTTGCTGTGTGATATTCTTGAGCATCTCTACAGTGAAGTTGGCCTTTAGGTTGCTCTGTATCCAAAGTCCGAGTATCCTCATTAATGAGACTTCCTTGATTTTTTGTCCTTCCAGAATGACATTTAGGTCTCCCGGGCTTTTGTATCTGCTGTTATAGACCCTGATTATTTATGACTTCTCTAGAGCAGACCGGAGGCCGCTGTCCTTCGCGAGAGATTCTACGCAGTTTGCCGCCTCTTGAAGTGCTTCTTCCTTTTGGGCCAATGAACCTTTGGCTGTCCATATGGTCTCATAAAGCGTATGGCTAATGTTTGCTATTTCGTGGAGTTTTTTTGATAGCTTTATCATCGCTACATTGAAGAGTAAAGGCGATATTATAAATCTTTGAGGTGTGCCTTTGTTGGCCATTTTGAGCCTTTTGGATCTGACTACCCCTAGTCCTATGCTTGCAGTCCTGTCTGATAGAAAAGCTTTTACATTGTTGTAAATTCTCACTCTGCAATGGAGGTAATTGAGCTCTTTTGGAATTGCGTAATGTGACACATTATCAAAAGCCCCTTTTAAATTCAGGGCCACGACTATGTGTTAATTTCGCTATGGTATGTTGGTCAGCACCTCTTCTTTCAGTAGCAAGAAGGCTTCTTGCATTGATAGGCCTTCTTTGAAGCCTACCATGGTGTGCGGTAAGAGGTCGTTGTCTTTCAGGTAGTTCTGTAGTCTTCTTATTATTATTCTTTCGTAGACCTTTCCCAGGCACTGATGTCAGTGAGATTGGTCTAAGCGCTTCGATTCTTTGTTTCTTCCCTGCCTTGGGAATTGCTGTTATTTCGACATGTTTCCATTCCTGTGGGACTTCCCCTTTTGTTTAGAGGTCTTCATTTATGTACTTTGTAACGCCTCTATATGGTCTTCGCTTAAATTTATAATCATTGCATTTGTTATGCGGTCCGCAACCGCGGCTGTGTTTTTTTTGTGCCGGTCTGATTGCCACCCTAACGTGCGAGCAGAGCCCCAAAATGTGCGTTGAGGTCGCCTAAAAAAATGAAAGGTGTGGGTAGATGATCTACAAACCCTCAAAATCCGAGCTCGAGAGCTGGAAATTAAGAGGGATGTAAATGGAGCATATTGTTATTGTCCTATTAAAAATTATGGTACGAATGGCAACAGCCTCAAGGATGGTCTGTAACTGGATAGTGTGACACGCCAGGGACTTTCAGGTAATAATGGCCACAGCCCCGGAAAATGTACCACAATCATCCCTGTCCTTCCTAAATACCAGGTAACTATCAAAAAATAAATATGTTTGGAGTTTAAATTTGTTTCTTGTAGAGACATGCCACTTGGCCGACTAGAGTGCACTATCTCGTACACATCGTCAAGATTTTTTAGAATGCATCTACAGTTTCATTGAATTATGTTTTCTCTTCCCACTATTTAGTGTGGGAGCTACTGGAGTGGGTATGTTGGTTTATGTGTGGTCTTTCGGAGCTGTGACTGTAGAATCGGCTTTTTGGGCCTTTCTGTGGGCTTGGAAGTCGGAGGCCGCTCCTCATGCTGCGTTCCAGACAGGAACGGCCCAACATCCATCTCCTCGTCAGATGTCAAAGAGGCGCACGAGGGACCGCCCGGACTTGGTCCGCCTTCTGGGACCCTTCATTTGACCCGCCGCCGCCGAGGGCATCGGAGGCGCCACTGGTAGCACGTGCGGTACGGTGGCGGTGGGAGACGATGTGGGGCCCCAGTGTCCATCCCCTCTGTACCCTATAATGTACTGGAGGAAGAGAGGTAAGGACGATAGCCGCACCAGTCCCGGCGGAGGCGGTTGACACCACAACCACTGCTGCCTCAGCAAGCGGCGTGGTGCCACAATTTAGGGCGTATGACGTACAAAACTTCCGTATAGTTTTTCTTTAATAACATTGTCAGCGCCTAATTCTCGTTACAGTCGTCCGATTCGTTCAGTTCAGTTCTATTCGCCCTGAGAAAATACTGGAACTCTCTCGAACCAAGCGGCGGTAACGCGACCACTGGCCGGCAAGAAAATACCAAAATAAAAGCTTCACCGCTGAGCTTTCACAAAAGCTTTGAGTTCTTTCTAAAGGCAAGCGTAGCCTTACCAGAGCTTAGGCGCGCTGATGATTCCAGAAAGGAGACAGAGGGTAGTTCTTAGCTCGACGGCAGCGTGCGCGTTGTGTGCAGTGCCCTCCCTCTCCGCGCCGACGCAGTTATAAAAACAGAATCAGCACCGAAGCTACACAGCTAAGTCTGGAAGTCGGGATGTAACAACGGCTTCTACCAGTCTGTACTCTAAACCATCGGCGACCAGCGCACTGGAGGACTCCAACGTGCTCCCGGGCCTCGAATCGCCGTGATTGTCTCGGACGGCCTGGCCTACGACGAAGCCATGCTTCACAGGTAGCCGTATCGCCTCCGACAGCAGTGCATCGGCCGGCCCGATCAGTGACTATTGTGGGGCTCTGTCTCTCATATGCATTGAACTGATCGCATTTTTAGTTCCTGCTCTATATTGTATTATCTATTTCTTAACGCTCCTGATTGTATCTGTTTATTTCTGAATAGTTGCTCTCATTTGTATCCATTCTTAGTCACCTCTCATTAACGTTACATGTCCTCGTGCTTGTACCGTGTTTTGCCTGTCCAACTATAACAGTCCGTTGTTGTTGGTTCAATACGCTGACTCATTTTTACCGCTCTGGTCGGCGATATCCACAGATCAGACGGCCACCCCCTTCGTCACCTGTGCCCTCTAGATTCAGCGGGGTTGGTTGCTCGCTTGCAGAGACTTCCCACATCTTCTAGCAGTGCACCAAATTAAAGAATCGGTGATTCGTGGTGACGGATTGGGCAGCCTGAAGCAAACCAGCGAGGGGCGAGAGGAGGGACCAGGTCAGACTCGCTGAACTGGGTCTCTGTAGAAACCATACGACGCTCTGCCCCCCGTCGTGCTGCGTCGGCGTACCTGCCCAGGGGGAAAGAGACGATCCTCTTTCGCTCCTCTGGGAAGGTGATGTTTTCTTTTACCTTTACATTATTGATTTTGTTCTCCAGTTGAAACTTGTTGTTGTTGTTGTTGTACTTCTCTCCTCAAGCGCGAGAGCATGCTGCATGTGGACATTGGAAATTCGGGCAGATGAAGTTGGTTGCACTGCAGTTGTCGGATAGATGATCATAGTGGGTGCATTTGGCACATGTGGTTCTGCCGCGATATTAGTTGGTACGATGGCCGAACCACTGGAACTTGAAACAGTGCCACGGGTTCCGGATGTATGGTCGGACAGAACAACGAATCAAACTTGCGTTGGTATGCTCGGGCAGTGCGCAGCGGTCAAAAGTCAGTATGTGGTGTTTGTTGGCTATTTCTTTCTCTTCCCTCCTGATGACGATGCGCCTTACTGCTGTCACGCTTTGATCTGTTACGCCTTCGAGGAGATCGGTCTTAGTTTTGCTTAGGCAGTCTGGATCAGATGTCACACACTGGGAGCTGTTGAGGCTGCGGTGGGGTGTAACTCTAATATCCAGGTCAGCCATGCGGGTTTGGCTCATGAGTGTTGTGGCTTGCTGCTGTGTGTTGACCTTTGTATTGTATGTCTTGCCAAGTAGAGATTAAAGAAACTAGGATACACGGAACGGGGATTGTAAAGAAAGAGGCTTGGATTTGTCAACCGATTCAACTATCAAACAGCGGCGGTAGTAGGTTTTTGGGGAGTTGATGGCCGCAAGAGGTGGAAAAGATACTTAGGTGCGGACCCTTTTAAGGGTCAGATCATGTCTGGAGGGGGGTTTCGGTTTACCATATGGCATATGAAAAAGTAGGGCGACGGGGTACTTTCTTTGTCAGCCTTACTCTGATAGCTGAAGAGGTCCCGGAGCTCCCTGCCTGGTAGACAGGCAGAAAGCCCATCCGCCAGAGCTTGACCTTGGCTCCGACGGGCACCGTTTCAGGTTCCAACCCTTCACTTTAAAAACACATCACCACGGTAGGTTACAGCTTATGTTGGGTGGCTCGGGATCCGCGGTGTCCCCAATAGCGTCACCAAGAGTAGTCAAGGTGCCCCTACGGGGGTCCAGCTGAAGATACTTTGATTCGAGAAGCTTTGTAAAATAAGTGCAGTCGTAAGCTCTTTGTAGAGCCGAAATATTGATCGCCACACACTTTTCTATCAGTACCTTTTGTTCTCTACAAGTTAGCTCTGTTCATTTTATAGACAAAAACAAACAGAAATGGGCTCTTCCCTAGTGCTACAGCTCAACTCTGCAGAGAAAGTGAGCGCACCGCTAATTCGTACGGTATAGGAGTCGAGTGCAGCAGTTTCACTGCAAAAAGCCTTGCACAGTAAAATATAGCCCCACAGGCAGCAATTTCAAAGAGAACTCACAGCGTGGTACATTTGCCGCCTATGTACAGCACACGCGATCGTCGCATGCAACTTGTTTTATCTCGCCTTTAACCATCTCTCTACTGCACTGTAAAGTGTTGTTTGCTAACATGTCGAAAATGATAAACCTACCAATTAGGGTTAGGTGCCCGAATGAGCCGCACAATAAGCAGTCTCATGCAGCAGGTGGCACATGGCTGTTGCCGTGGCTGCTACCGCTGTCCCCCAAAAAACGACTGCACGGTTGCACAGCAAATCCCACAAAAATGGCGCCGCCCTCAGAGGGTTGGAGAAAGGTGGTGTATAGTCAGGGTGTTTACCAAAGTGATACGTCAACGTTTTCCTAGTTTTTCGAAATTTCTATCAGTGCTCTAGCAAGTTTCCATGAGCGACCTAAGTTCACTTATATCTAGGAATCTGAAAACATCACTTGACGCCGTCATGCTTCAATATGCTGAACAATCACAACACCATTGAATATAAAGAGGTAAACACAAATATGAAAGTTTCCATATTTACTCAATTGTGGCACGTATTCTTTTTTTTGCAACGTGAAGTCAACCCTCGTGTTACAATCGAACACCGAAATTCAAGTTGTCTAAAAAATGCAATGATGCACCGAACTGTCATCAAAGGCAAAAGTTTTGGCCATTTGGCGATCTAAGTCAGCAAGAGGTGCCAGATCTGTTCGGATCCACTGAAAGCCAAGAATGACTTGTTCCATTTTCTTTCTTTTTTTTTGTCTGGGTTGACGGCGTACGCAGCATTTTACTTTTGTTTTTAAACCGTACTGTGTGTAGGCATCGCTGGCTTTTGTTAGGCTCAAGTGTACGCAGCGCTTCCTTGGATACCACTGGATGGCGCCACCGATCTCCCCATGTGCAATCCTCTTAAGCGAGCAGGTGAGCGGAAGCTCGCTCACGGCGGTGTCACAGAGTGCTGCAAAGAAGAGGTGGCTATTTGCAGCTGCCCCCCGATATTACAATCATTGTGCTGCTCCATCTGCCATTGAAAATTTGCCCACGCCCCACGGTCCTCGGATGGGTCCTTCAACCGAGGGGAAGAAGAGAGCTCCCCGATTATCCACGTGAACCACTTTGTAAACGAAATGAGTTAATTAAAAAGAGGTTGTTCATATGATCCAACGCCTCTAAAAATAGATAACAGTCCAGTAGTGGGACAGAATCACAACGTCCGAAAGCCGGCCCCCGCAGTTCCGATTGGGTCCGTGACGCGAAACGCAGCGTCTTCAGCGATAACGACTGAAGATGGCGTGATCCAGGCCAGCGGCGACGACGGGGCGCGCGGCGACAGTACGTGCGAATTCTAAGGCGATATTTTTTTCTGGTATAAAAGAGAATTTCTTTTATATCCGACGAGATTTACTCATTCCACTGCTTTTGATTTAGTCCTTTCTGTTAAAGTAGTAGGAGTAAGAAAACAAAAACATGGCGTTGTACTTAAAGGCACTTTTTACACATAAAGCTATTACAGGTAGTCTGTCTTTTGTACCGAGATAACCACGCGCCTGAAGGAGATAGTTTGTGGTTAACATACCATACGCAGTTTTGAATAAAAAGTTTTACTGCTATTTTAAATTTGGCCTTAATACTAAGGGATACATTAAGTTCCTTATTGCGAAATCGATTTGGCCACGCGGTAGAGAACATACCAAGCACATACACTTTTATTTCAGTCGAATCTGCACCCGCTGGTAGTTACCCCTACGTACCCAAAGGACACACGCATCTCTTCCGGGAAGTTGGGCTACACTTCTTGACAAACCCCGCTTGTTGGGAGTAGGGGCAGTGCGCCAACAAGCCGCTGCTTCCGTATTCTTCGGGCCACTCTAATGTAGTGAGGCGCGGCACTGCCAAACCGTCTCGCACCGACACGCGTAGGAACACTTGTTGCGACAGCTACAGGAATTGTTTTGACGGTCAGGTGGACCGTCTCTTGAAAGCAGGCTACCCGTAGCATTTACTGCTTCCGTCGGAAATCAACTATTCATAACACACAGCGTGTCTCTCCAGACGACCAAGGTGAAGGTGAAAAGTCCGGAATGGTGGCCGTGGTTCCTTTTATCCAGCAGGTGTGTAATAGGCTCTTGCGAATAAGGGTGCGTGCCCAAGTATCTATATATAATTTTCAGCGCGCCAGAAACTCTCAAAACTGCGCAAAGAAACGTCTCCTGCTAACACGCACAATAAATAATGCCATATAAAGCACAAAAATAAGTGTCTGCCTTCTGTTGACCACGTAGTCCGCGTTATTGTGTTCTCTCGTAAAAAAAAGTAAGTCGGCCAGACTTCAAGATGCCACAATGTCCATCGGTGGGAAACCATTAGGAATGTGCATAGAGCCTACACAGGGCCCGCACCGGACAGTTGACCGCCCTTTTCAAGGGTTGCGCGCTTCTTAAGCAATATGTTCCTGGTTCCTGTTTACAATCAGTGTGTGGTCGTTTTTAGGAGCAAAAATCAACTGACAAGACATTGTAGATGCCGCCGAAACGGCATGTCTTGGCGACACAAGCGTCAGCATGCCGAGCCGACTCTTTCAGAGAAGCAACTGCATTATCTGTTCTCAGCGGCGGTGCTCTCCACACGCTGATTAGCGACTCCCTTGTGTCCTGTTTTTCTATACATCCGATAGTTATCGTCAATATGTGCAGTGACTTGTTGTTTCAAGGCTTGTTCGTGAAGCGTGGCTGACGTATGAATCATAAATTTGTGTTCTCCAACACAAAATATTACTTGAAAGTCGGTGTTTATACCTGTAGCCACTCTATTCGTCCTTCTTCTAGTTGGTCGCACTGCAAAGAAAAGGTCAATGTTATGCTACTTCATTTCTTAAAAATGATGAGCCTTTATATCAAGCTCTGCCTACGAGAATTTACGATAGATTGTAAAACAATATCGACGCCACAACCTTCCAATGAAAGTCGTGTTACAAAAAGAGATCAGTAGCAACTTTATGCTGTTAAAATATTTATTTTACACGTTTTATGCATTTGGTAATAAAACACAAAAAGGTTTACGCCCGTATGGCATTTTTTAAAAGAGGTATTGATTTGTGGAGTGTATTTTACTTACGTATTTACATGACACATATGTAGCTTTCTTTTTCTTCGATTCCACCTGCTTTTATGCAGGCAAAGCGACCTCTACTACAGCTATATTATTCAAAAATATCTAAATATTTTTCGCTGTCTAGCAGATACAACATGTATATTTGCAATATATGTATCTCCTATTATTCCTACCAAAAGCAAAAGTTGTAGTTTTTGGAAGTTGGCAAGTGCAGGCGATGAATACTTCCTTCACGTGGTTTTCTGCAACGGAATCGTTAGACTTGAGGATACTATAAAAATCCCTTTAAAATATCACACTAAGTGATTTCGGTTGGTTTATGAAAACTTTCCTGACAGTATTACTATGAATATAGCAAAATATTCAAGCATATCCGCTCAACATCTGTTTTATACTGGATTTTGTATCGGTTTTTTACGTCCTCTCAACCCGGCTGAAGATGCGGAATTTTATAGTCATAAAAACTTCCAAAAGTAAGTTCTTCGTCGGTTTGTTTGTAGCTAACATAGTCAAAAACATTGTATTATAAATATTGCGCTAATTTCTTGTTAATGCAAAGGAATAACGCGATATTTTAGGGAGGGGGTTGGTACTCATACAAGAAAATAGAATGAAACTATCAAATAAACACGGGGTATTGTTATATATCTAATATATTTTACAAAGGTTATGCTGAGTTCTGACTTTTTTGTACTCATTCTGGCACATACAATATTTTATGACAATAATATATCTCCAATTAAAATGCAAAAATACTGTTAGGATTGTAACGGCAAGTTGATTACTAATAGAGTGCAACATGTTATATGTCATCTATACTGCTTTAGTGACACCTTATCATTTAGTGTTTGCCATTAGGAATTCTCACAGCAGCACTTATTAGCTATATCGTAATGATGCACACTGAAGATTCCAACTGTATTAATAAAATGTTCAATACTGCTACCGGTACTCTATTCAAATATACTTTGTGCCACACGAAAGCGCACAACGTACCTGGTCAAAGAATCGTTGAGGCTTTTTTGCGAAATAAAACTTGTGGCTTATGGGTTTATGCAAGTTAAGCGAGAAACAATAATTTAACGTTGACTTCGAATATAAATAAAATAAAATAAAAATTCACAGACAAAGTTCATAATAAAAACGATAGAATACATATATAGGCATTAAGAAAACACCTACCCAAGGATGGTCAATACGGCGAGTAATAGAATAATTTAAAATATAGGTAGAATAGAATTCAAAAGAAATTCAAAAGACGCAAAAATATAGAGCAACAATTTGTAGTATATATAAGTAGGTAATATAAGAACACCTAACCAAGTATAGTCTACACGGCCTTACAAACGTTATTTTCCAGCACGTTTTAATTCCGCTTTAAAACGAATGTCTAAGACGTTATATTGCAGCGAACCATACATTGGGTTTGTTTATTTGTGCTTTGCTTTTACCGCACGGCTGCGCCGGTCTGAGTTATCTCTGTGCCAAGGGAAGCGCGTGTTCCATTCTTTCTTTCTGTGCCGCATGTGTTATCTGTTCTGATAGGGAGAGCATTCCGATCTAACGTGAACAGCCCGGAATAATCTTGGATCTACAATGTTCTCGATGCGAATCGACGGTTCGAGAACCACGCGCGCCGAAAGATAAAAAGCCTGCAGAGCAGACGCCGGGATATTCGATTCTGCGACGCTCGCCGACGCAAGTCACTTTGTTGACCGCTGCTTCGCCGCCTCTTTATTCTTTTGAGTTGTTAGGGGAGCACACGTTCGCTCCAATAAACGTGTTTCTCATTCAACACAACTCCGTCGTCCTTGGCTTCGTGACATCTGGTGGAGGTGCTGGGTATTCACCCTTTATGCTCTCTACGACATCTGGAAGCCGCCTAGCCAGCCCAACCAGAGAAAGCCGCAGACTGCAAGGATTGCTACCCGAGTTCGGTCTCATGCCAGAAGGGCCCAAGAGAAGGAACGCTGCAACCAACACCATGGTGCAAGAAACAACGTCGCCAATCGTCCTGCAGCAGCCCCGGGAACCGCCATCGTTCCGGGGAGCCCCCGCTGAAGACCCCTGAAGAATGGTTGGAGAAGCTGGAGCGCGTCCGCATCTTCAACAGGTGGGACGACGAAAAAACTTTCCGGCATGTCTTCTTTTACTTACAAGATGCTCCTCGAACTTGGTTCGAGAACCATGAGAGCTCTTTGACCGACTGGACTCAATTGAAAAGGCAGTTCCTTAAGACATTCACTACCATTGTGAGAAAATAGCGAGCGGCGCTTTTGCTTGAAACACGGACGCAACACCCCAACGAAGGGGTCGTGATCTTTGTTGAGGAGATGAACCAACTATTGCGCCGCGCGGACCCCGAAATGACGGAAGAAAAGAAGTTACGCTTCTTGATGCGCGGTGTGAAGGAGGAGCTGTTTGCTGGACTTGTCCGCAACCCGCCCAAAACCATCGCTGAATTTGTGACCGAAGCCAGCACGATTGAGAAGGCTCTCGAAATGCGTGCTAAGCAGTATGACCAGAACTTTTTTGGCGCGGCCAGTGCGAACTACGTCGACAACATGCGGATTCCGGCTGATAGCCTACGCGAGACCATCCGCGCAGTAGTGAGAGAGGAGCTGCGGAAAATTTTCCCGACGACGACGCAACCCCAAGTCGCTTGCCTAACTGACGTGATCCGGGAAGAAGTTGAAAACGCTTTGGGAACTTCTGTGGCATCCGAAGTACACTGCGAGCCCCAAGCTATGACGTACGCCGCGGCTGTTCATCCACCCCGCCCTGCTTCAACACGTCGTCAAGAGGCACGTCGTCAAGAGGCCCCGCCCTACCACCGCCCACTGTCGCCCGCCCGACAACCTGTAGCACGAACCTAGACGCCGAGGAAGACTGACGTATGGCGAACACCGGATAATCGTCCTCTGTGCTACCACTGCGGAGAGGCCGACCACATCTACCGTCGCTGCCCATACAAGAGACTCGGACTACGTGGTTTCTCCGTCGACGCACCACAGCCCCGACCCGGCCAGCACCCATATGAGATTGAAGAATACCTGTCGAACACCTGCCGTGGACCAGCCCGTTTCAACCGTTCGCCGTCGCCCTACCCGTACCTGTCGCCGGACCGTCATAGCAGTGCTGACTTCGCACGTGGAAGGTCTCCCAGCCCAAGCGGGGGAAACTAAAGCCGGCAACTTCTGGAGGGGAAGTTGCAGAACGGCGAAAAAACGAAAACCCTCCAACGACGCAACGATTCGCTCGAAGACTGTGACTTACGACATGCCCTCATCCCGACGACCCGACCTAACCCTGACGTGACTCCAGAACACGACGATAACCACACGGCGCGACGCGTACTTGACATGACCGAGCCTGCCGCTGAGACGACGACAACGACGAAGCACAGCACCCGACCGTCCACACACACAAGCCGAGATGCGACGCCACGACGCACCCGGAACTCGAGGAAGGCAGCGTCCGACGTCCAGTTCTCTATCGACGGATTGACGTAGTCGCCCTCATCGACACGGGAGCAGACTACTCTGTGATGAGCGGGTCATTCGCGTCTAAGTTGAAGAAAGTTACTACAACATGGGACCGTCTGCATATACGCACAGCAGGAGGCCATCTCGTAACGCCAAGTGGAACCTGCACATCCCGCGTCACCATAGATGGCATCACGTACCCTGCTGCGTTCGTAATTTTACCTAACTGCTTCCGCTACGTAATACTCGGAATGAACTTTTTGACGTACAACGGCGCAATAATTGATATGCAGATCAAGTCGATAACTTTTTCTTCTGATCACTCCACGACACCGCCACTGAACCCCGATCACCGCGCTGCTGTAAGGATCGCTGACGATCACGTCACCCTGCCACCCCACGCAAGCTTGATGATCGCCGTCTACTGTGAGGATGCTGCTCCTGACATCGACGCTATCGTAGAGGGTGACAAAAGGTTGCTTCTCAACCGCGGTGTCTCCGTCGCAAGAGGCATTGCGCGCTTTAAGCAATGCCAATCCCATGTTTTGGTCACCAATTTCACCGACGAGAACCAGCATCTAAACAAGGGCGCTGCAATTGCGTTCCTCGAAGAAACGCGAGAAGCAATTGACGTGATCGCGGCAGCCGACTTCGAACGCACACCCGAAGATACCTTCAAGCTTCCGAATCACTTCGACGTGAATCCGACGCTACCAAAAGAACAACGGAACAAATTATTGGTTTTGCTGCGTCGCTACAGCGAGTGTTTTTCGTCGAGTTCAAAATTACGTCAGACACCCTTAGCGAAGCACCGTATTATACCTGAAGATGGAGCCCGACCTACCCGACAGTCACCGTACCGCGTCTCTTCACACGAGCGAGAAGCCATCCGGACTCAAGTCGACGACATGCTCAGCGACGACATAATACAGCCATCGAAAAGTCCGTGGGCTGCGCCGGTCGTACTCGTGAAGAAAAAAGACGGGACATTAAGGTTCTGCGTTGACTACCAGCGACTAAACAAAATCACCAAAAAGGACGTGTACCCCCTGCCACGAATCGACGACACCGTCGACCACCTCTGCCATGCGAAGTACTCCTCATCGATGGATCTGAAGACCGGCTACTGGCAAATTGAAGTGGACGAAAGAGACCGAGAGAAGACTGCATTTATAACCCCGGATGGCCTATACGAGTTCAAGGTGATGCCTTTCGGGCTGTACTCGGCGCCAGCAACGTTCCAAAAAGTCATGGACACTGTGCTAGCTGGCCTGAAGTGGCACACTTGCCTCGTATACCTCGACGACGTTGTCGTATTCGCCCGGACGTTCGACGAACACCTAGCAAGGTTGGAGTCTGTACTCGAGGCCATTCGTACGTCGGGATTAACGCTGAAGCCTGAAAAATGCCGTTTCACGTACGAGGAACTCAAGTTCTTGGGCCACGTCGTCAACGACGTGGGAGTCCTACCTGACCAAGCAAAAACCACAGCCGTTGCGAACTTCTCAAGACCGAAAGACAAGAAGGGCGTGCGAAGATTTCTCGGACTGTGCGCATACTACCGGCACTTCGTCACAAACTTCGCACGTATTGCAGAGCCGCTCACGCGCTTGACGAAGGATAGCACCCCTTTCAGCTGGGAAAACGACCAAGAAAAAGCATTCTGCGAGCTGCAAAAACGCCTGCAAAGCCCGCCCGTGCTCGCTCATTTCGACGAAAACGCCGAAACGGAAATACACACGGACGCCAGTGATATAGGCCTGGGTGCCGTCCTCGTCCAAAAACAAAGCGGGTGCGAAAAGGTAATCGCCTATGCCAGCCGTGGCCTGTCGAAGGAGGAGAAAACCTATTCTGCCTCTCAGAAAGAGTGCCTGGCAATTATATGGGCGATTTCAAAATTTCGCCCATACGTGTTTCGAAGACCATTCAAGGTTGTGACAGACCACCACGCTTTGTGTTGGCTCGCCAATTTGAAGGACCCCTCTGGCCGTCTTGGGCGGTGGAGCATGCGCGTGCAGAATTCTTTGGAATCGTGACGGACAGCCACCTAGCCGCCCAGCAGCGTGCCGACCCCGACTTACGCGTCATAATCGACTACGTCGAGGGATGCAACGTCGCCGTACCTAGGGCCTTGAAACGCAGCTTACCAGCATTCAGCCTGAGAAACTCCGCCCTCGTGAAGAATAATTTCAGCCCCAGAACGAGAACGACTTACCTTCTGGTCATCCCCGCACACCTTCGTGACGATATTTTGGAAGGTCCCACGACGACCCGTCTTCCGGACATCTCGGAACAGCCCGCACAATTGGAAAAATCAAGGCGAAGTACTACTGGCCCCGCCTTACATCCGACGTCACCCACTACGTCCGGAGCTGCCGTGACTGTAAGCGACGAAAAACGCCACCGACAAGACCCGCCGGACTTCTGCAGCCGATCGCCGTCCCATCGAGACCCTTCTAAAAGATTGGAATGGACCTTCTCGGACCGTTCCCTACGTCACGATCCGAGAACAACTGGATTGTCGTAGCGACAGACTACATGACGCGCTACGCAGAGGCCGCCGCTCTGCCGAGGGGTACTGCACAGGAAGTCGCCAAGTGCTTTATTAACCAAGTTGTGCTGCGACATGGAGCCCCTGAAGTCCTAATTACGGACCGCGGAACGGCCTTCACTGCGGAGCTTTTGCAAGGAATCTTACGCTAGAGCAACACGGATCACAGAAGAACGACGGCGTACCACCTCCAAGCGAACGGACTTACGGAACGTCTGAACAAGACGATCGCGGATATGCTGTCCATGTACGTCGACGTTGAACATAAGACTTGGGACGAAGTCGTCCCGTATGTCACGTTTGCGTACAACACAGCGACCCAGGAAACTACGCAGAATACACCGTTCGAGCTTGTCTACGGAAGACGGCAGACTACGATGCTCGACGCCATGTTTCCGCACGTAGAAGACGACGACCTCAACGCCGACGTCCAAGGATATCTTCAACGTGCGGAGGAGGCCCGCCAGCTCGCTCGAGTTCGTATAGCGGACCAGCAGTTGGTGGATTCCGGACGCTACAATCTCCGTCGCCGAGACGCCGAGTACCATCCTGGGGATCGTGTGTGGGTCTGGACTCCCATCCGACGACGCGGACTGAGTGAGAAACTTCTGCGACGGTATTTCGGCCCCTACCAGATTCTACGACGTGTTGGCCAACTTACCTACGAAGTGATCCCCGATGGTGACTCCGGCACATCACGAGGACGTACGCGGCCTGAAGTCGTCCACGTGGTTCGCTTAAAACCTTTATACGGACGATGACGAACATTTATTTTTATTTTCGGACTGTCGCTTATGTTAGCATCGGGTTGATGCAGTCTTAGAGGGGGGGTAATGCAACGAACCATGCATTGGGTTTGTTTATTTGTGTTTTGCTTTTACCGCCCGTCTGCGCCGGTCTGTGTTATCTCTGTGCCAAGGGAAGCGCGTGTTCCATTCTTTCTTTCTGTGCCGCATGTGTTATCTGTTCTGATAGGGAGAGCATTCCGATCTAATGTGAACAGCCCGGAATAATCTTCTTGGATCTACAATGTTCTCGATATGAATCGACGGTTCGAGAACCACGCGCGCCGAAAGATAAAAAGACTGCAGAGCAGACGCCGGGCTATTCGATTCTGCGACGCTCGCCGACGCAAGTCGCTTTGTTGACCGCTGCTTCGCCGCTTCTGTATTCTTTTGAGTTGTTAGGGGAGCACAAGTTCGCTCCAATAAACTTGTTTCTCCTTCAAGACAACTCCGTCGTCCTTGGCTTCGTGACAATATAGTCTATATTGGAGCCCACATTAGGTTAGGAAGGCTGAAAAGCTGCCACGCGTATCTACGCAATAAAACCAAGCAATGAAGATTTTTTTATGAACACATACAAATTCGGAACTGGCGGTACAGTTGTATTCGTTTTTCAAATTTTCAAAAGCAAGACTACTGGTCTGAGCGTGTTTCTCTCAATGAATACGTATAAAATAATGATTACTGCACAACGAAACTTACATTTATTATGTGTTTTTCTAGTCCTCAAAAGAAAGACTACTGTTCTGAGCGTGTTTGCCCCAAAGAATACGTGTACTATAAGTATTACTGCACAAAGAAACTTACATCCTCTACCTGCAAAATACCCAACGTTAATTTTAAGTGCCACTTCACTTCTAAGATTTAAAGAGAATATGAGCAAACGTTTATTGCGCATTTAAAATAGTTGGGTTCAGCGCAGAAAAGCCTAGTTCCAGCTCAACTTTAGGATTAGGTAAAAAGGTCGCTAATAACCTCAACAATACTGCATCAAAATAGCCCAAAAATTACAGTCCTGTTATTCGTAGCAATATTTTGGCGAACGTGCCAAGATATATTATACATGTGATTGTTAGTCACACAAGAAAACCTAACACAGAAACAGCCTAAAAATGAAGAATTCAACAATGCATAAGCTAAGAAGTGTCTTGTCGAGGTTAAAAAAATTAAAAGAGTGCACATTCTCTGGCTTACTGCAATGCGTGGATTTAGCCAATGCCAATGGCTGGTTTTACATGCAAGTGGCGTCGTAGATAGGAGCAGCCATTGTGTTTCTTCGGTTATCTTACGCTGATCTCTGGATTTCGCGGTAGGGGGCGACAAACATTCTTCATTCTCCAGGCGCTGCTGATCCAAAGCAGCGCTGCTGCGTTATGCTTTATTATTCGTTGGTTGATCTAATTTTCCCGGTCGCAAGATAATGGATATTCCTCACGGCCTCACTCTTTGCAACAAGAAGACATAACACGTTTCCCGACGAGTTGATGTTCCTACGAACGCAAACGTATGAACTCTGGCTACATTCTTTTTGTACGGCACCGCTGCATTTCAAATATATGTAAAACTGTTAGCTTGAATGCACTTCAGCCTATTAGCTTCCCTTAAGCGTCTCCACAGTACTAATTTCTATCTAACCTGTTGCTCTGGCGGGAGTTGTTTTGAGTGGTTATATGAATGATGCGTTGATTTTCTTAGCTATCCCAGTCACAACCATCAGAGAGCGAGGAATGCTTTACATTCACAACAGAGTATATTTATTGCAACCATTTTTGCCTTCCCGCAATGGCCGAGTTCCGCCGGTGTGAATAACTTGCGGTTTGTTTCAGCGGTGCAGCACATGTTCATTTGATTCTGTTTCAAAAAACACGAGACGCCGACCAGTCAAAAAATTGTTCTTGACGTTTCGGCTCCCAGTACGGAAGCCTTGTTCACAATGAAAACATCACCAGAAATGGATCGTTTAAATGGGGTTGAGTAATCGATGTAAGGAGCGCGCGTAGATTGGATTTAGATTTCCGTCGTTACGATTAACCATGTTAGATGTGGTCTGAATGATTAGTGATTCCAGATGCAGGCGTGAAGTAGCCGATTTTCTGTTGCGACGATTCTTGCACCGTCCCAGTCAATCTTGTGGTCATTCGTGACGGCGTGCTCTGCTAAAGCGTTTTTGCGAACGCTCTTATTCTTTACGTCACGAGCGTGTTGCTGTAATCGTTTCTTGTAGTTTCCTGATTTTCCGATGTAAACACCGTCGCAGTCTGCGCACGGGATGTCATACACAACTCCGGGGAAGCGTTCCTTGGGCAAGCTGTCCTTCACTTTTACTAGCTGGTGACTCATCTTTCTTGCCGGAACGTGTGCCACCTGTACGTTATACTCCCGTAAGACACGTGCGAGACATTCGCTCTTTCCAGGAATGTACGGCACAGAAGCCCGTTTCTTGAGGGGAGGAGGTGCGTCCGGTTGTCCCCTACGTGACAGCTGACGTTCCGTTTTTTTTCGTTCTTTTTTTTCGTTTTTTTTCGATTTTTTTTGTGCGATTCTGTTGTGCGATTTTTTAGTCGTACTCACGCTAGCCGAGCCATTCTCTCCGGTTCTTGCAGTTTTTCTTGAGATGACCAAACGAAGGAAGAAAAGCCTGTTTCCTCAGCTGTATATGCAGAAATTCTTACCGGACCATAATTTTGGGCGAAATGATATATTTGCGCCTTGCACACAATTTAAACATTATAATGGGGTTTACTTGGTACCCCTAAGTAAGGATGGCAAGTCTTCCCTAACTTTTATTCCGGTAGGTTTCTCACGTGCATCAGTAATTAAAGAAAAACAACACGGTGGGTGGCCTTTTCTCAGTCCAGAAAGCCACGAGCTTTCGCCGCTGCTCGGGCCTGTGTTAGCGCGTTACTTGACTGCTATACATGGCTGCTAAAGTAGTAAACTCGTTCAATAGATACTACGCTGAGGGCTAACAACACCGAGGGCTAACGAAATGTGTGGCTTGATGGCATGACATGGGACAGTTGCACATAATTACTGCTATCGCGATGAATGCTCCACAATGTAGACACAATCCTTAGTTGCGGATATTAATTTTTATTAGGTGGCTTGTAGGAGCAAGGAAATTGGCCGTCAAGCGTGCTGCGTACAGTGATTTGGCCTCGTGAGAAAAAAGGATTGCCAAGAGAATGTCAAATGGCCTGACTGCTTACTATTTTGGTACTATTCGTTGTGCGCCGGGGAACAGTGATTGTTAACCTCCTCGGCGTCATGGTTCGCTACAAAACTTGCGTCTTTAATTTGCTACCGAAAATTACAATACCACTGAGGTCAACGTCTATACGAATTTGGTCCGTCTTTATACAGGCTCGCAAAGTACGAGTGCCCTCACGCAACTGCTTGTTTCAGCCCAAAGTCTAGAGAATGGCTTAAAACGTATAATGAACAAATGAAACGCGAACTCGTAAGCATGAACCAGAACACACAAATGACGCGATTTCTTTCCATGCAAGTGAAATAACCGCGCTATTTTATTACTGTAACAAGGATTGCAAATGTGCCATTCCAAATATAAAACTAGCAAGCCATTATTTTGTCTTCACTATCCATATTCTCTGATTTATCGCGTTCGGTTAATATTTTCATTTCCTCATTCATTTTTCCGTAAGTGTACATGTATATACTCCCAGTGTTTGGTGGCTGGGCGCGTGCCCACGCATGACCATTGCTATTCTGGTGACTTGCCACTGGCGGTGCTACACCTGCGGCAGACGTCAGCCATTCACCTTTCGAAGAGCAGGGACGTACAGATCCATAGGCGGACCGAACAACGTTCGTCAACAAAACAACTTTTGAACAACGGCTGCTGACGAAACACGGGTACTCTAGAACCGAATACCATCCATTCATCATGTGTTAACGGTGTAGCAGCCGGGAAGGTCGGCTGCCCACGAAAACGAGAAGCCGACGTGGTGCTGGTTTGGAGTTTCAAGTCACACTGCTTATTATCCCAAAGACGCGAGTGCCGACAGTTCCCCTGACGAGGGAGACAAGGAACCCACCGCGTTCTTCTAAAAGAGAGAGGAAAAAGGGGCCCCCGAGCGAACAGACGTAGCATGCCGCCCGGGCTAATCGCAGGAGTCGGCCGGACAAGTTGTTCCCCGAAGCTGGTAGGGAGAGGCGCCGGCCGCGTGAACACTAGTGTTTCCCAAAGGTGTACTGTCGACGGCAGGCTGCAGACGGGAGAAGGGAATGCGGCGGTGCAAAGCAGCTTCCGTTACAAAGGCTCCCCCGCCAAGATTGCGGAGCTTTTAAAGAAAGACAGCAGTTACGGGCTGAATGGCGAAAGGTCAGAGTCCAATGGTTAGCACTGAAAACGTACGTGAGAGGCTGCATGACCGGAAACCTCAATATGAGCAGGCTTGGCGCGGTCCACCGCGACGACCTCTCGTTTGCCCCGCACGTCCATTGTGATGGTTTTGTTAGTACGTCCGAAAATTTGAAATGGGCCATCGTAAGGCGGAGTGAGGGGGAGCTTCGTTGTGTCGAGTCGCACGAACACATGTGTAGCGAAGTTCATGTCGGGGAAAGGGAAAACCTTCCTGTTGCGGGCGATGCGAGGTGCTGTCGGCCTGAGTTGCGCAATCCATGCGCGCAGCTTCTCGATGTGATCGGAGGCTCTTGGGGCTGAAGGTGTCTGGTCGGAGAAGAATTATCGCTGGAGGCGCACTGTTGAGCCGTAGACCATTTCGACTGCGCTGAAGCCGAGGTCTTCCTTCACCGTTGAGGGTAGGCCAAGAAGAACGAGCGGCCGGTTCTCCACCCAGTTCTGGCGATCAAGTTTCGCGCGCAAGGCGGCGTTTAGTTGCTGGTCCAAGCGCTCAACCATTCCGTTGCTGGCGGGGTGGTAGGTGGTTGTATGCTGCAGCCTCGTGCCGAGGAGTGTTGCAAGTGCGGAAAAAAGGTTGCCCTGGAATTGCCGTCTCCGGTCAGTTGTTATGCGGGTGAAGCAGCCGGGACAATAGAGTTTCGGCTCCAGTGTCGACCAGCAGGCGCGAGTTACTTACGCGGGCGACTACGAAGAACAGGCGACTGGGTGGAGGGCCGATGTCGTAAGCCGCCGTTAACGACTGGCCGGAGCGTTTCCCGGAAACGAGCAAGGTTGAGTGCAGCGGCTAGCACCCGTGCCGAAACGAAGGTGGTACCAGCAAACTCCGTCCTCTCTCTCTCGCGAATGGCTTCTCTGGGAAGAGCTCGGCTGTATTAAAGGGAATCGGTTGCGTCTTTGCTCGTTCCGTTGGGGAGCGCCAGATATCAAAAGTTGCTGCTTGGTCTCGGTAAGGTGTTGCACTTTCTCCTCAAGGCGCGACAGTCGATCTGGTTGCTCATGTGCTCTTGCAGCAGCTATGGGCGCGAACTTTGGAGTTGAGTATTCCGTGACGCGATCGGCAAGTTGCGCTAGAAGATCAAGGGGTGTCTCATTTGAACCCGCGAGAACCACGCGCCCTGACTGGAGCACCCGTTGCAGAAAAAGTTCACGAAGCAGTGGGAGCTGGCCTTCCTGACGCGCGTGCACACCGAGTAGTTGCGGCATCTGGTGCAGCCGTTGGGAAGGTCGTTGGTCGCCAAGGTTTTCGCGACACAAGAGCTGCTGAAATCTGTTTTCTTCGGGCACCTCGAGGCGGTCCAGCACGGTCTTCTTGAAGGTGTCGTATTGTTCTTGTGCGGGGGGTGAAACAAAAATTTTGTCGATAGCGTCGCCGATTTCTGGGTGCAGGGCTGGAACGACGTGAAAGTACTTCGTCGACTGCGAGTTGATGTTCTGGAGCTGAAAACGGGCCTCCACTTTGCTGAACCAAACTCTGAAATTTTAGGCCTAAATTTTGAAGCTCCAGTTCTCTGGCGATGACTGCAGGCGTGGAGGTAGCTGTGTTGTCGTCGGAGCTCATCGCGGCGTGTTCGTTGAAGCGTTGTTCGGGTCACAAATTTTTGTAGCTACCGGGAAGGTGAGCTGCCGACGGAAGCGAGAAGCAGACGTTGTGGTGGTTCGGAGTTTCAAGACACACTGTTTATTATCCCAAAGACGCGAGTGCCCAGAGTTCCCCCAACGAGGAAGAGAAGGGGGAACCCCCGCGTTCTTCTAAAAGAGAGAGGAAAAAGGGGCCTCCGAGTGAGCAGACGTAGCATGCCACCAGGGCTAATCCCAGGAGCCGGGCGGACAACTTGTTTCCCGAATCGGGTAGGGAGAGGCGCAGGCTCAGCGAATACCAGTGTTTCACAAAGGCGCGCTGTCGACGGCCGGCTGCAGATGGGAAAAGGGAATGCGGTGGTGCAAAGCAGCTTCCGCTACACCGGCAAGGCGAAACAAAGCGGTCGCCTGGTTGCTGAGTACATGCTCATCGTCTTTTCTAAATCCGCTTTCAAGCAACTAACAAGTACTCGGCGGCGGGAAACCGGCAACCTGATTCTTGATTGAGCATTTGTGAATCAAGTGCCATTTATCGGCGGTGGTTGATCCGCGAGATAACTTCTGAGTAACTTTCACTAGGTGAAATCGAGTTTGGGGTTAATGAGCGAAAGCTGTCCAACTTTAGAACAATGGCTGCCGGAAACGTGCGGAGAGGGCAGTGGCCGCATTCAAACTGTTCATCTTATGTTCAACGCTGGCCAATTCAACGCCGATGGCCGGGCATTCCGATAAACAGCCGTAGGTTGGCCGGTCGAAAATCACACTTGCGGTGCTGCCTGGGCAAGCTCTTCGATGTGTTTGTGTAGGCCAATGCATCAAACCGCTCACTAGAGGTTGGCATTGGGAGTGCGAAAGTTATTTTATCGGCTCCCTTAACCAAATTAGACGCGAAGCCTCTCATGGTCGGTGCTATGTCCATCCGTTGTTGTTGCGCCGTCCACACCCCCACTGCACAGCTCGGCTTGCTGAACGCCCGTTGATGTCTTACCTTTAATGGGTCCTGGAGCGACAGTGTTGCCGTTGTCTTCCTTGCCCGCACGAGACGATCACGGTTTGGAATCGACCCCATGGCTGCTTCGCATACTACTCAGGGTTCCCTTACGAGAAGATGCTGTAATTTTTTTTGATACTGTCTTCTTACCCAATTCTTTACACAAAACTGTCTTAATAAGAACTGTGCGAAGACTAAGCCAATATTATTTGACGTTAAAAAAGAGCTGTTATTTGTATCACACGATCTCTGCTCATTGCACCGCTGCCCGGTTAGTTCTTTCAGTTAAAGTAGTATGTGTGAGGAAACAAAAGCATGACATGATACTTAGCACGCAATTTTACCCATAAAACTATTGCAGGTAGTCTATCATTTGTACCGAGATAACCACTTATCTAATAGAGCTAGTGAGTGGTTTACTTAGCATACGTAGTTTTGAATACAAATATTACTGCTATTTCAAATTTCGCCGTAATACTAAGGGAAACATTAAGTTCCTTATTGTGAAAGAGATTTGGCCATGCGGTAGAGAACATACCAAGCACATACACTTTTATTTCAGTCGAATCTTCGCCCGCTAGTAGTTACCCGTTACGTACCCCAAGGAAACACGCATCTCTTCTGGGATGTTGGGCTACACTTCTTGACCAACCACGCTTGTTGGGAGTACGTGCAGCGCGCCAACAAGCCGCTGCTCCCGTACTCTTTGGGCCACTCTAATTTATTGAGGCGCGGCAGCGTCAAACAGTCCCGCACCGACACGCGTAGGAACACTTGTTGCGACAAGTACAGGAATTGTTCTGACGGTCAGGTGGACCGTCTCTTCAAAGCAGGCTACCCGTAGCATGTACCTCCTTCCGTCGAAAATCAACTGTTCAAGAACAATAAGCGTGTCTCTCCTGATGACCACGGTGAAGGTGTGAAGTCCGTAAAGGTGGCCGTGGTTGCTTTTATCCACCAGTTGTGTCATAGGCTCTTGCGAATAAGGGAGCGTGCCCAAGTATCTATATATAATTTTCAGTGCGCCAGAAACTCTCAAAACTACGCAAAGAAACGTCTCCTGCTAATACGCGCAATACAAACTGCCGTATAAAGCACAAAAATAGCTGTCTCCCTTCTGTTGACCATGTAGTCGACGTTATTGCGTTCCCTCGTAGAAAAGAGTGTCGGCAAGACTTTAAGATGCCACAATGTCCATCTGCGGGAAATCATTACGAATGTGCATAGGGCCTACACAGCGCCCTCACCGGACACTTGATCGCCCTTTTCAAGGGTCTTGCCCTTCCTAAGGAATATGCTCCTGTTTACAACCAATGTGTGGTTGTTTTTAGGATCAAAAATCAACTAACAAGACATTGTAGAGGCCGCCGAAATGGCAGGTCTTGGCGACACAAGCTTGAGAACGCCGAGCCCTAGTCTTCCAGAGAAGAAACTGCATTATCTGTTCTCAGCGGTGGTGCTCTCCACGTGCTACCAGGACACAAGGGAGTTGGTACTCCCTTATGTCCTGTTTTTCTATACATCCGCGAGTTATCGTCATTATGTGCAGTGACTGGTGGTTTCCAGGCTTGTTTGTGCAGCACGGCTGATGTGTGAATATATAAATTTGTGTTCACGAGAACAAAATATTACATGGAAGGCTGCGGTTGTATATGTAGCCACTGTATTCTTCAGTAGTCTAGTTGTTCGCGCTGCAAAGACAGGATCAGTGTTATGCTAGCGCATTTTATAAAAATATTAACCTAATGCGAGCAACATACATGCATATTTGTTGTTGAGGTGTAGGCAGGGCAAGATACTACACACCGCTCCCAACGATGTTGGCTTGTTTATTACGCACCATTCTTAAAAAATACTTTTGTAAGAAGTGGTGTGGACTATTTCAAAGTTTAGTTTCTCCTACGGCTATCTTTCGGTAGGAAAAAAAACTAGAACCAACATTAAACAGAATTGAAGATGAAGAAACCACATTAGGAAACACACCTTTTACACGACTGCGAAGACATTATTCCAGCTCTGTATAGATTCTTTTCGTTCTTGTAACTTTCTACTATATGTATTTTTTTCTTTTTTGTATAATTTTGTGTGCCGCTGTCTGTTTCCTGCAGAGACCTATGTTGCAACATATTTGATCGTAAATATAGATTTTTGCTATATGTTCGGTGTTTGCTGCTAAAAATTTGTACATTTACTAGTATTGTCACAGCGATGATTGAAGGATTTTATTATGCTGTTTTTTCTTTCCCACGGTACTGCACGTACATTTATCATTGTGAGAGTGATGAGTTAATGCAATAAATATTTCATTTAGTGCCTTTTGTATAGTGCTAATTTATTTTTCTTTCGTGCATCACCACGTTTGTGGCTGTAATTGAGAATTTGCGATGAAATTGTGACTGCTGGGGCAAAGTATTAAGGGGGGGGGGGCTGCAGCGTTTGTAAGGCGGCGTCGCAGCAGATCTTTCTCCAGGTATACTTCAGAATGTCTTTTCGATGGCACGTTAGCTTTTGGTAAAATAAAGGCTTTCATTATTAGGTTTCGCTAGCCTAACGTTTCGAAACACACTTTGTCAGAGTTATACCAATTCACTACATCCACACCAGTTGTCCCCACAGACTTTTGGGTCTTTTCTGAGGTGGGGCCCAAACTTTCAGAAACCATAATTGTTTTCACCGTGCAGAAATTTCTCCATATGACGTACTGCCGTGAGAAAACGTATACACGTCTGTTGAGATTCGGAGCTGCGACTGCCCAGTGCTATTGTGTGATTTTTATTCGACCGTTGAAGAAATTTCTTCTTGCATGCTTTCTCTGAGACGTCAGCGTGTTGAGGCGGCCGCAGAGCCAAACATTTTTTTTTTATTTTGAGGATCACCGGTGACCATCACCAGACACAAGAGAAAAGAAACCACAGGACGAAGACTAGCTTTGTCCTGTGGGTTTTTTCCTCGCATGTTCTGTCCTTGGTCGGGTACAATGTACCCAGTATCTTCAAACCAAATAGTTGAACTATAAGTTCTTAATGTGAGGCTACGACATTTTGTCATATTAGTGTCTGCCAAAAAAAGCCCAGCTCACAGCATTACAATCGCAAGGTTTCTCACCTTTTGTTCGGTTTTCATGGCAGTTGCCGTGAACCCAGTAAGAGAATTGAAAGGAAATGCAAAGCAATAACATGAAGATTTGTACAAGGCTTTCCACATCACAAGAGCAACTGCATAAACACATGTGAGAAGTCGTCATGCGGGGAAATGCCTTCTCGCGTGAGGAGCCAAGCTGTTTATAATTGCAATGGTAACCCCAATTGAAAATACTGGTTGCCTACGAAAACCGTGTCCATGAAGCTGCGATGTCATCGATAATCTCAGTGTTGCTACCAACATAACATTGCCGTCTGATCACGGAAACGGTAATTCAATACTATTTCATTGGTTCCATTACACATGAAAGAAGATGACGTACTGAAAGAACCGATATTACATGACCACGTACCTTGTTCCTATGCTGTACCTATAGGTAGCGCACATTCCTTCATTCTTACCAACAGGTCCATAGCAGAGAACACGAACCATACAGAAACATTGCCTTAGTTGGCCACTTTTACCTCTTCGTATCACTAGGACCTTCGTGCCTAGAACGACATGTAATCTATGCAGCTTAGTGGGTAGATCTAGAACTCTCTCGGAACCTTGAGGCTGTGTGTGTTTGTTCTACTTTCGCTCGTTCCATGTGACCACCGGTTGCATATTCCCTTGTTTTTTGGTGCCACAATCGCATTGCCACCGCTTTGCCGGTACAGCGGGTGACAACCGATATATTCTTTTGTAGTTGTATAGCAGCGTTTTAGATGGATGTCAAACTGTTCTTTGCACGAATATTCTCCGCCTTTAAGACTCAACGTAAGCTTGGTCGAATACTTTTTTTTGGTTTTACGCAGAACTGGTGCACTTACTTTTCTACGTATTTTGTTTTTGTGTGAACGAAACACTCGGTGTCCTTATACTCTAAGAAGAAACATTACTAGCGAAGCCTGGCATCGAGAAAAATAAATGCAAAGAAAAACAGGCCTGTTTTGATTTCACTATTTAGCTTACTTCCACGTTACGTAGCTGAATTCAGATGTGTAAAAAAATCTTTTATTTCAGTTCATAAGATTATTGGTTGTTTTCACACTTTTCTCAAAGCCATATATTTCGGATTGTGTAAAAGCCTCATGCTAGCTTCTTAATCAAAGAATATAAAAATTTCGCGTCCTGTGAAGGCCTTCTTGGTGGCAAATATTTAAAAGGGTTGTTTTAACTTTCGATCTTTTAAAAAGGATCACAACGTAACCACGAAAGAGCTACCGACGTTGCCAATAACCACACTTCTACCGTAAATGACCGTGTAGGGAGAGTATACAAGATTTATAAATTTACCGCTTAGCGGTTAAACAACAAACAAAGTTATAAGCCAGTGTCAACGTAATGATTACGTAGTTTTAGCCACCACCCCTCATTTTTGGTATAGGTTTGATAAGACAGGTTTCGACCTGTTTTGTTTGATGGTACTTTATTCGTGTAAATATCTGTTTATTCCGACTTGTTTAAGCAAGCTATATGATGAAAACTCTCCAAGCTTCACGTGCCTTGAAACGCCGCGTCATAAAGTGCTACAACGCAGGAAAGTGAGGGTGCTCGTGTCTGCCCCCTTTAATATAAGTCGGCCGAATATTTTATTCGTCACCCCGTAGTCACAGACGCCGTCGCTAGGTTATTTTTTACGAAAATAGCTGTGGAATGTGACTCAGGAGAACACGAGACGCATGCGTCAGGATCTTCGATGTTGTTAACTGACAGTTTGCAATGGTATTATTGCGAAATGCCCATTGGCAAGATTTACGTAAAGGTTTCTCTTCCGCGTACAAAACGTATTGTGGTGTACGAACGTTTATTGCAAAAGCCCAGGAGGAGGCTTTTCCCAGGAGAGGCTACTCTGTCATGAGGGGAGCCCAATCCTCTCCTAGTAGTCATATGTCATAGGTGATATCCCGAAGAAGGATGCGCGTAAAAATACTAATTTAAAAGCGGCAAACAAGACATTGAATTAGAAGCACCCGGCAGAGAAGGACCACAAATGTAAAAAAGTCCTGCCATCTCCACGAAGTGAATGATGACGAAGAAGGGCGAAGGTAAAATGCTTATCGGTAAAACCGTGAAGCATTCGCCCACACATCATATAAAGACTCGACATGCGAAGCTTTCCACCACTCCGTTGACAAGCCTATCGACGACATCGATGTTTGTGGTGATTACGTAGGGCTTGTTTGGAACGATGAGAATATCCATGGGTAATTTGGTGAATTCGGTGTGTGACATTTTAGCCTCCTTGGCCATCGCCTTCTGCAGAGCGTCTTGTGTCGCATACCCGCGGTACGTGTCTTCAGCTAGCAGGCGACAAATGACAACCTCTTCTTCTTCATGTCTTCCTTGTTTGGTAGCAACGAACGCGTTGAACGTTTTGACCGCTTCGGCCAATCATTGGTTGGCCAATCCCTAGGGGGATCCTGCCACAATCACCATCATTCCGTCGTGTATGGCAGCAATGAGGGATGGAACAGGGCCCGCGCAAGAGTCTTGAGCTCGCAGGCGACGAACGACAACCTCTTCTTCTTCCTCTCCTACTTGTTGGGTAGCAACGAAGGCTTTGAACGTTTTTACCTCTTCAGCCAATCTTTGGTTGGCCAATCCCTAGGGGATCCTGCCACAATCATCATTAGCGAGCCGTGTACAGTAGGAACGAGGGACGAGACAGGGCCCGAGCAAAAGGAGCTTCGCCCATAAAATAAATGTTCGAGTCATCCAAAAACGTTAGGCACCCGAACTGTAGGTGCCGTGACAATACGCAGAGTGTACGTAATCAGGCGGCTAAAAATGAAAATAAGACAGGGGAGACAGCTTAAATAGGAATGAAATTTACAACATTTACATTGACTGTCAGCCTTCTTTGTGTAAAGTGCTGAAGTTTTGCCCTGTCATTCATTGTCTCGTGCTTTGTATCTTTGACTCACCGCACCACCACGCCCCAACAGTGTATGCTCTTTGTTCATGAAACTATATGCTGTATAATATGCTCTGTCTACGAGAATTTACGATAGAACGTATAACAATGTCGACGCTGAAGTCACGTCACAAAAAAGATCAGTAGCAACTTTATGCTGTTTAAATATTTACCCTTGTACGCTTTAGGCTTTCGGCCAGTAAGCATTTTGTAAAAAGCGTATTTAATGTATTTAGACTTGCGGAGAGTGTTTTAATGGCGTGTTGGAATAATAGGAAAAGGGAGCTTTTTTATTTTTGTGGTCACCCGCTTTCATGCAGGCAAAGCAATCTCTACTACAGCCATATTATTGAAATGTACCTAACTTTTTTTGGCTGTCTAGCAGATACAACATATAAATTTCCAATATATATATATATATATATATATATATATATATATATATATATATATATATTTATATATATATATATATATATATATATATATATATATATATATATATATATATATATATATATATATATATATATATATATATATATATATATATATATATATATATATATCTTTTATAAATCATACCACATGTAAAAGTTGTAGTTTTTGGAAGTTGGTAAGTGGTTGCGATAAACACTTCGTTCACTTGGTTTACAGCAACGGACCCGTTAGACTGGTGAGAATACTAAACAAATCTCTATAAAATATCCCACTAAGTGATTGGGGTTGGTTTATTAGGATTTTCCTTACATTATTACGATAGATATCTAAAATTTTCAAGCATAGTAGCTCAGCTTCTGTTTTAAATTGGATGTTTTTTGTAGTCATCGTGGAAAAGTATAGTTTTCATGACATTATCATTTCTCGAATTACAATGCAAAACTACTGCTAGGATTGTAACGGCAATTTGATTAATAATACAGTGGAACGTTTTATATCTCATATTTAGTCCTCATAGGGACACCTTGCCACTTCGTGATTGCCATTTGAAATTCTTAAAGCAGCACCTACTAGCCACACTGTAATGATGCAAAAAAAAAAGACTCCGATCGAAGTAACAAAATGTTCAATACTGCTACCAGTACTCTATTCAAGTACATTTTGCGCCACACGAAAGCGCAAAATGTACCTGGTTAAAGAATCGTCGAGGCTTGTTGAGAAGTGGAACTTGTGGCATATGTGTTTATGCTAGTTAGGCGTGAAACACAATAATTTATGATGACGGTTAGTGTTTAATGGCGAAAGACAAACGGGGGCAAAGAGCGCCAGAGAAGAAGTTATTTAATGAAGTAAAGTAGTTACAACAAAAATGTAGGTATAAAAACGTGCAAACGAGACGTACTAAAATAAATTAAAGATTTTGATGATGACTGATGTACAGGGCCAGATTTGATTATGCGTGAAAGGAAATGAGGTTTAAAAACTTAACATCTGACAAATACTTAAACACGCGTTTCACAGAAACCATGGCATCCTCACCCAGAAGCAACGATGGGTGTAGGGGAATATGTTGTCTGTAGAGTTCTCTGAAGAGTTTGTGTCGTGTTGTGTCGAGTGCCTTGCATTCAATTAGGATTTGTATCACGGATAGGCCCTCCCCACACCTGCTACTCAGGGGTCTTGGAGATGCTGTGAGCAGGTGCGAGTGTGTTACATGCGTATGGCCCATACGTAATCTAGCTAAGGTAACATAAATGTGCGTGTTGTGTGTTTCAGAAGTGTATTGTCCCAAGTGTGGTTTTATTACGTGTAGTTTGTTGTCTGTCTGCTCGCTCCAGTCTGCTTGCCAAGTTTTAAGGAGTTGTTGTCTGATGTGTAGCTTGAGGTATGTGTAAGGTACTGTTGTTATGTCTCCTGTGTTTTGGAGTGCACCATTGGCGGCCATTTCATCCGCCAGTTCATTTCCGCGGATACCAGGGTGGCCTGGCACCCAACACACCGTCACCTCAAGGTTTGAAGAATAGGCCAGCATAATTGATTTCAAGACTATGTTAACTACTTCATTTTTCGATGACATTCCAGACTTCAACACACTGACGACGCTCAGCGAACCTGTAAAGATGACGGATTTAGGAATATGATGTTCCACTATGTGACTTAGAACCAGAAGAATGCCGTATGCCTTTGCCGTAATTATACTTGTCTTTACCCAGGCAGCACAGGACTGTTCGGCCTAAAACAGGCCGGTGTACTTTGGCCGGTGATTTTCTGTCCGGCCGTTTTCCGGCAGCCATGTTCGGCCCATGTCCAAATGTGGGCCTTTTGGCCGTATACGGCCGTACTCCCATGGCTGTCCAACGGCCAGTGTCCGTCGGCCAGTCGACCGGCTTCCGGTCATACGGCCAGATTCCAGCCGTAGGGCTACGGCCATTCCAAAGCTACCCGTGTACGGCCGAAGTACGGCCGCCGGAGGACAGCCGAGATGCGGTCGTCGGACTCCAGCCGGACTAAAGCTACCGGAAATACGGCCCTGCTACGGGCATTGGAGTTCAGCCACAGTACGTTAACTGTACTGAGGCCGGTCACTGCATGTCGCGCAAGCAGATGACTAATTCGCGCAGTGCAGAAGCAGCACAAACCCAGCATTTTGGGTCCAATGCAGCACATCAAAGTGAGCTCGCGCGCAACCACCAGCCGTCAAGCTTTCAGCGCAGCCTTGCTTAATTACCAGCCTCAGTTGACAGCAAAATTCATTTATTAAACAGTGCTCACAAATTGTGGTTCCTTTAATTGCTGTGCCTCTTTTACTGCCGAACACAGAAAATATTCAGTTCTTTGTACAGCTTGAATAGATGTATTGTCCAGGTCCTGATATCCTCTGTGGGGCGGCTTACCTGTAATAAACGAGGAAAAAGGAGGGGGGGGGGGCGGCGGAGGGCGCATACTTTAGTGGGTTGAATTTCAGAGAGATAAATTGCGCCGCTTTTAGCCAATTTCTTAATTTCTTTTAGGGCAGTATTCCGGAACACTTTCATGCTATGACTATATAAACTATTTTTATAACAGTTGCTTGACCAATTTTGATGTATATAAAACCGGCGTGAATGCCTTTACGAAGCGTTTTGGTTCTCAACAAAACACTCAGGAGCATTTATATAACTCCTTCACAACAAAGTATCTCCAGTTTTTGCCCATTTTTCTTGCAAATACATTATCTACACGATCAACTTTTTTGATGATCTTGCGCAGGGCTGATCCTAAGAAGGAGCGAACAGGTACTTTCATTCTCAATCTATTTTAATGTTGTTTTCATGAGTATACGTCCACACCACTTATAGTCCAAAAGAACTTAATTTTCTTCTAATGTCATACTACGTTCAAAAAATTCTAGACGCGTTGTGAATGACGCCCTGTTTCAGGTGGCTGCAGTTGTATCCCTCTGTGTTCACGCGAGGAAAGGCGTAAAATTAGAGTTACATAATTTGTTTCAAACCAATAACATAGCAATTGTAGCATGCATACAGGAAACCTTGTATACTGCAACGAATAGGGCAATAAATATTTTATTGGTCAAGGTTTAATGCGTAGGGTTCTCAACCCGTCGGAGGCAAACTTGCGCCTCTGGAAGTTTATTTATTTATATATTTATTTGATGCCTGCTTGCCTTTTCATGCATTACAGAAGGGAGATACATAACACTAAGCATTAAATATGAGACAAAATAACAAAATAATTCTACAAAGCACGCTTAAAATCGCCAATATAAAGAGTTAATGCAATCATACGTGGAAGATAATTACACTGCAGTATTGATGTAAAATAAAATGAATCGCCGAAGGCGTCACCTTTAAAGGGAAGTTAATAATTTGCTTTAAGCAAGCGGTCCCACTTTGCGATATGTAGAATGGCGCTTGGATATACTTCTCCCCTTCTACTCCTGTTTTCGAATCATAGATATTACGAAAAAAGTTCAACCTGTGGTTTTTCGTCTGTGATCTTTCACGTCCTGCCATTTCAGTTTACTTTTACTTTCTCTCATGCTAAGTTGAGCGTGCCAATTACCTAATACGAATAGCACTGACATATTCTGTATGTTTTCGAGCGTATCAACCAGCTCTTTGGTGTAGGGATCTACGAAAACACATGCGCACTCCAAGATTAAGCGCACATGAGTGAAATACGGTTGTTCTTTTCAGTTAGATGGAGGTTCACTGTAATTTCTTTTCTGAAAGCCAAAAACCTATGCATCCGTAACTATTATGGTGTGAACCTGCTTATTTAACCTCTAACCACTCCCTAAATAAACTTCTAGGTATTTATATTCCTCGGCAGTTGCCAGAGCAGCATAATGTACGGTATACGTATTCAATTGGAATGAAGGTTTTCTTGTAAAGGTGTCGTTAACACACTGTTTAACATACAAAAACTTTTCTCAATCAGCACACCAGGATGTTATTAAATTCGAATAAAGCTGCAGGTATACGGAATCACGTTCATTCGCTATAGTCCGGTAAACTACACGGTTCTTTTGAACAAAGCTATAGGGCCAATACTAATAACAATGCAAAAACCGATTCATTCAGTTCATAGGATAAAATGTACTACGGAGAAGGTGATATGGAACACCTTCATTTGCTTTTTTGCAGTACAAGAATATACAGTCAACCACTTTAAGCTTATCTATTGCAAGAGCCAAATCGTGCGTGAACTCAACAATCTGCGTTGAGCAAGAAAATCCTGACAAAATCCGTGTTTGCTAGGATGCTGGCGATTATGTTTAACCAAATGAGTCGTATCCCGAGAGTAGCTAAGCTCACCTTCAAACATCGGAACTAAATTAACAGCTAGGCTTCGTCAGTGACAAGGCTCTGTGGTTATCGCAAATTTAAAATAATTTTTTTTTCTAAATAGGCAGTCGTAAAATACCATGAAGTAACATAGTGCAGGGCATGAAGTTGATCCTACCAATGCACGAGCGAGTCTCTTCTACGTTTATCACCAACAACATAGTGCAACATTGCTTGTAGCAGTTTAATTGTAAGCAGAATAACTTGCGCTTTTGCTCGCACTTCCCTTTCTTTGGTGGGGAGTCCTTCACATGGTGGCGGTTTAGCTCCTGCGTGGTGGCCGCTTGCTCGACGCCCTCGAAGGCCAGTTATTTTGGTGAACCATCTCCATCTCGGATCGGACATCTCTGCCGGGTCGATGTCTCCAATGCTCTCCATCTCTTGAGGGGGCGAATAGCCTCGAGCTGATGCGTCGACGAAGCCGGCGGCAGAGGCGTGGTAGCGGAGATGACTGGCGAGGCTTAGCTCACCCATCGGTGTGGCACAGTCTTCTTGTGGCAATAAATGACATTTCGATGGCTTAAAATGTTCCCTGCTAATGTCCAGTGAATCCTTGCACCTTGCCCGTTCACCGAGAACACTCATTACTGTTTGACAAACGATGTTCCTTCATTTAAAACGTAGAAACACGGAGCGGATGAACAACGCGTCCCCGTAGTTCGGCTCCCTAACGGCTTTTTCGCCCCCAAGAAAAAAACCGGTCAGTCTCCTTCCAAACACGTCTGTGCATGAATTCTCGGCGCCCAGGCGCGTGCCGTTGTTCGGCTGTATGCCGTTTGCCGAAAAAATGACGTATAACCCGATACCTTACGTAGGCCGGTCTCCTATTGAACACCGGTTGCCAAATATTCTGTGGCCATTCGTTGCCGTAATTCGGCCGAGGACCGCTAACCGAATGAAAAACGTATATTCAGGGGCCGTACGTCGGCCGGTATCCTTCATAACACTGGTTGCCCGAAGAAAACGAATATTCTACCGCCGGACGTGGGGTTCACCGTTGAAACAACGAATGCACGGCAGCCGCACTCCGGCCGGTCTCCTTTCGAACACCAACTGCCGCAAGAATACGCATATTCTGTGGCCGGTCGCTTGCCGTGCTTCGGCCGATTACCGCTTCCCGAAGAAAAAACGAATGCCCTAAGGCCGTACTTCGGCCGTTCTCTTTCTCAACATCGGCAGCCGTAATAGAACTGAATATCTGGCAGCCGGTTAGCTGCCGTTTTGCGTCCGGACACGGGCGGACGGAAAAATACCGAAGCGCTGGTTGCCGAATGTTGGCCGTTCAACGCATGATCAGCGGCTGCCAGAACCTGGATGCTGGCCGGACATGCCAGAAAGCGGCCATAGACGGGCCGGTCTTGGGGCACACTTTCTGTGCCGCCTGGGTACATTCATAGTTCTACCTGCTTCAAAGTTGTGTCTATGCGCAGCACAAGATACTCCAGTGAACGTTTTAGATGCATCACTGAAAAACTCTGCAGCCCTGTATTGGTCCTGCAGATACAAGAATTGCAGCAAAATCCCAGTTCTTGGTGTCGTCTTCCTGTTGTACTGAACGAAAGACAAGTCAAACGACATAGAATGGAGAGTCAATGGTGCTACAAGATCAGTGTGAGATGATTTGGATGTATCTAAGGAGGAGACCTCGTGAATAGTCACCTCGTTCCCCACTTTCTGCGAGAAAGGAACAGAAATTGATGGACGGTTTAGAAAGAGTTTAGCTGTGGATGTATCATAAAAAACTAGTTTAAGTGATGGTTATTTATTAATGAGATTTTTGAGGCATATAGAAGGTCAACATAAATTCGCTGGTACGCTAAGCACCATTTGCCACACTCTGCATAAAGACTGTGGACAGGACTAGTACGGAATGCCACAAGACAGGCGAAGCTCCAAGTGAAGCACTGGGTCTAGCATTTTCAGTACGATTTTTGTGGCTGACCCATACACAACACTTCCGTAGTCCAGCTGTGACCCCATCAACGCGGCATAAAGGCGAAGCAGAAGTTGTTTGTCTGCACCGTATGATTGGTGAGGTAGGACTTTTAGAATATTCATTGTTTTCAGGCATTTTTGTTTGAGTCGAGTTATGTGGGGTGTGAATCAGAGTTTCTCGTCAAACACCACACCCAAAAACCTGTTATCTTTTTTTACTGGAATTGAATTCCAATTGCGTTTTAGATCGGGATCGGGCAGGGTGCCTCGCTTTTTCGAGAATACAATGCAGGTACTTTTAGAAGGATTACGTTTAAATCCATTTTCATCTGCCCAACGAGAAAGTTTGCTTACCCTAAGCTGGCCCTGACGTTCACAAATGGATATGTTACGTGATTTGAAAGATATTTGAACGTCATCTACATACATCAAGCAGGAGATGCTTGGCGGCAGTGCCTTTCGGAGAGAGTTAGTCTTTACCATAAACAAGGTGCAGCTCAAAACACCATCTTGAGGTAAATCATTTTCCTGCACATGAACGTTTCAAAGTGTCGAACTGACTCTGACCCGAAACGTTCGTTCGGACAGGTAAGTGGAAAGAATGCTCAGCATGTTTCCTCATATACAAAAGGATTTGAGGTCTCTAAGAAAGCCGTAGCGGCATGCGGTATCGTATGCTTTTTCAATATCAAAAAATGCTGTCATGCAATACTGGCCATGGACGTAGGCATCTTTTATGTAGGACTCCAAAGCAACCAACTGGTTATTGGTGGATCTCCCCACCCTGAAGCCAGCCCGGCAGACTATCGAGAAGACCATTGTAATCTAAGAAGTACATGAGTCTCCTGTTGATCATCTTCTCGAGAAGCTTGCACAGTCAGCTGGTCAGGACAATGGGTCGGTAGCTTGCGGGAGAGGAAGGGTGCTTACCTTCTTTCAAGAATGCTACAACTATGGCCTCCCTCCAAGACTTTGGAATGTGCCCCGAAAGCCATATCTGATTGTGTAGGTGTAGAAGTGTTTCAATGGCGTCTGAGTGTAGGTGTTGTATCATGGTGTATGTGATTTTGTCTGCACCTGGAGCTGAAGGATTACACGTAGTTAGGGCTGCTTTCAGCTCATGAATTGAAAGAGGACAATTTTAAGTAGTGTGCGACTTGTTATTATCACGCAGGGACTTCTTTTCTAAAAATGTTTTGTATTTATTGAAAGTGGTTGTGTAGTGTGCTGAACTGGACACGTGTTCGAAGTGTTGTGCAAGTGTGTTAGCCTGGTCTTCCAGCGTGTCCCCTGTTGTACTAACCAGGGGCAGGCTGCGTGTCTGTTGTCCTTTTATTTTTCGTATTCGTCAACAGATTTTGTTTGTGTTTGTGTAAGAGTTTATGGATGTCAAGAAGGTGTCCCAACTCTCTCGTCTTGCCTCACGGCGCACAAGTTTTCCAGAACAAAAAAAAGTTACCCGGCGTGGGGTACCGACGAAGGAAACCCCACGCCTTGTTCTGGGCCTCTCGCGGCCGCCTACAGTCCTTGTTTCACCACGGCCTCCTCTGGTTGCGCTGGGCACCAGAGGCGTGGGGAATGGACTTTTCGGTGGCTTCGAGGATGTGCGCCGTTTGAAGTTTGGTAGCTTCTTCAACGTGTAGGTGTCGTATGGATGTGTGGTGTAGTTGCGATGTCTGTAAATGTGTTCCAGTTAGCTCAGGCTTCATTGAACCTATTATGGGAAGATAAACTGCTTCGGCCTTTTCCTGTATATGTTAGTGAGGTGGGGAGGTGGTCACTGCCTAATGGGTCAGTGCCCACACCCCACTGCAGAAGAGGAAAGAGAACCACAGAGCCCATAGCCAAGTCAAGATATGAGTATGTGGTGTGTCCTAAGTTATGGTATGTAGGCTGCTTCTTCTTGAAAAGGCATCCTCCAGAGGATGTGAGAAACTTCTGTATCAGGCGACCTCGGGCATCTATGCGAGACGAACCCCAAAGGGAGCTGTGGGCATCAAGGTCGCCTGTTAAGGTGTATGGTTCGGGCAACTGGTCAACCAGCGCCTCGAAGTCTGAGCTCGAAAGTGCAATATCAGCAGGGATATATATGGAGCATACCATCTTCAACCTATTTAATATCTCTGTTCGAATTGCTACAGCCTCAAGGACAGTGTTCAGATTGGCAGGGTGGCAGGCTAAGGATTTCCGGGCATTTTTGGCCACACCGCCAGTCGAGTGTGTGCAGCCATCCCTGTCCTTTCTGAAGACAATGTAACTACAAGAAATTTGTGTGCTTGGAATTCAGATGTGTTTCCTGAACACACATTACACTTGGCTGATTAGGATTCAGTATGTCGTATACGTCGTCATTATTTTTATGAAGGCCTCTACAGTTCCATTGAATTATGTTTTCTCTTCCCATTATTTAGTGATAGAGCTACTGGACTGTGTATGTTTATGTGTCATCTTTCGGGGCTGTGACTCTCGTCTTTTTGGACTTGTCGGGAGGCTTTGGTCTCGGGACACGTTCCTTGCTGTGCACCGCCAACAAGCACGGTCTGACATCCGTTTCTTCCTGTGATGTCCTCAGAGTGCCTGATGTTTCAGTCTGCATGGACCGCGCACCTATATGGGAGCGCTTTGACTGACCCACAACCACCGAGGGTTCCAGGAATGCCTCGTAGGGCACAGGCGGTACGGTGGTGTTAGGAGCTGCCGCAGGGTCCTCTGTCTCCATCACCTCTGCGCCCTCGCCTGTTGTTTGGGACGCTGGAGCGGACGTGGAGGATGTAGCCTCACTCCCGTCAGACGTGGTTGCCACCACAGCCGCTGCTAACTCAGCGAGCAGTACGGAGGCGGGTTGGGCTGCCCGACGCAACCGAGGGGAGGGGGGGGGGAGAGGAGCGGGACGACGTGCGACTCGCGGTACTGGGTCCCCGCCGAAACCAGACGCCGCTCCGCCCCCAGGCGAGCTGCGTCGGCGTACCTCTCCACGGAGAAAGAGGCGAACCTCTTCCGAGCCACTGGGAAGGTGATGTTCTCTGTGACCTTCACATTTATGATCGCCTTCTCCTGATTGAACCTGACGTTTCCGAGAGTAGGTGGCGTGGGGTCCCTGGCAGTTGGCGCAGGTGAGGGTTGATGATGGACAATTGTCAGATGAGTGATCATGCTGAGCGCACATTGCGCAGTTAAGACGGCCGCGGCTGGAGTTGGTTCCGTGCCCGAACCACTGGCACTTAAAGCAGCGGCGCGGGTTTGCAATGTAGGGCCGGACATTACAATGTACAAAACCTGCATTGAAGTACTCTGGGAGTGGGGACCGTTCAAAAGTAAGGATAATGTGCTTGGTCGAAACTACTTTGTCATCCCTCCTCATAGTTATGCGCCTCACAGCTGTCACGCCCTGATTTCTCAGGCCCTGCAGCAGGTCGGCATCTGTCTCATTCATCAGGTCTAGTTCAGAGATGACACCTTGAGTACTGTTCAGGCTCCGGTGGGGTGTCACCCTGATTTCAAGATTGGCTATGCGAGTTTGTTCAAGGAGGATCTTGGCGTGCTGTTTGTTGTGTACTTCAACAAGGATTTCTCCAGATCGTTGTTTTTTGGCCATATATGTGTTACCAATGATGCCCTCAAGAGATTTTGTTATCAGTAACACGGACTGTGATGCAAGAGGGTTTTCTTGTTCAGTGAATTCCCACACCAAAACCAAAAAAACGGGGGTATTTTTCGGGCTTTGGAAAACTGACGGCTGGGAGTGGCGGAAATGAACCTTCGGTGCGGCCTCTTTTCTGGGGTCGATCATGTTTGCGGGGGGGGGGGGGGGGATGGCGAGTATAGGAAGCTGGTGACGGGGCTTCTTTCTTCTCAAACCTTACCCTTACACCCTGAGAGATCCCGGAGCTCCCTGCCTGGTAAACAGACAGGGAGCCCATCTGCCAGAGCTTGACCTGGCTCTGACGGCCACCGTTTGAGGTTTCTGTCCTTCACCTTAAAACTCGTTACCATGGTCGGTTACAGCGTGAGTATGGTGGCTCGGGGTCCGCGGTGTCGCCCACACCTTCACCAAGATTGATCAATGTGCCCGTGCGGGGAACACAATAATTTAAAGTTGACGTGGGATCAAAATAAAACAAAATAAAAAAAAAAGAGAAAAAGTTTCTAACAATTGATAGAATACATTTATAGATATTAGGAAAACACCTACGAAGGATAGTCAATACGGCGAGTAATGAAATGATGTAATATACTGGTAGAATAAAAATAAATGAAATACAAAAACATAAAAAATATATACTAACAATTTCTAGTATATATTTGTAGGTATTAAAAAAACACGTATAGTGCCTTACAAACGTTATTTTCCAGCAGGTGATAATTCCACTTTAAAACGAATGTCTAAGACGTTATGTAGTCGATGTTGGAGCACGCAAAAGGTTATGAAAGCTCAATTGCTGCCACGAATTTTGTACACAATAAAAACCAAGCAGTAAAGATTTTCTTTTCATGAACACATACAAATTATTTTATTTATTATTTTTTTTATTAACAAAATACTGCAGGCCTTTTTGAGGCCCAAGCAGGAGTGGGGTACAGATAAAATATTCTGATACACATTACTATTGCAAGCAAAAAGTAAAGAATAACTAATAAAAGCAGCGCAAGGCAAAAAAGCAAGGGTATAGTAAAGCCGAGGTTTGGCCTACATGGCATGCATGAAAAACATGAAGAACAGGAAAAAAAAGAAGACCATTTATAACGCCATACAACAAGCAACTGAAATGGGGAGAACAACAGACAGCTGAAATTTTTACATGTTAGGAAAATTTTCAATTGACCGGGGTACATCATTTGAAAGAAATATGTGGCCGGGGAGGGCATTCCAATCTATTATGGTTCTTGGAAAGAAGGAATGTTTAAACTTCTCTGTACGTGCAAAAATGGGAGTTAACCTACAGGAATGGTGATGTCGTGTAAGTCTAGTGGTTGAAGGCTGAAGGTAGGTGGAGGAGTCGAGCTTTAAGTCCTGATGCCAGAGATGAAAAAGAAATTTTAGCCTAGCAAGCTTTCTCCGAGATTCTAAGGAGCTAATTCCATTTGCGTTCATTAGTTCGGTAGGAGAATCAGACCTTTTATAACGATTATACGTAAAACGAACTGCAAGTCTGTTAATCTGTTCAAGTTTGTTAATATCTTTCTTATAGAAGGGGTCCCAAACAATACATGCATATTCTAGTCTAGACCTAATTAACGAGTTGTAAGCCAACAGTTTAACATGCGGGGGCGAGTATTTGAGCCTGTGTCTGACGAGACCAAGTTTGCGACGAGCAGATGGGCAGACAGCATCAATATGTTTGGACCATGTTAGGTGACTAGTGAGTGTTACGCCCAGATACTTAAAGCTTTCAGTTTGAGCAATTGCAACGTCATTAATGCGGTATTGGAATTCAGCGGGACATTTTTTGTTAATAACGCGCATGAACACTGTTTTCTCGAGATTAAGTTTCATGTGCCACTTATCGCACCAGTCAGAAATAGCCCTGATACTACCATTTAAACAACCTGGTCATTGTTATTTTTAATTTCTTTGTAAACTAAGCAATCGTCGGCAAAAAATCTAATAGTAACGCTCTCATCAATACAGGCTGTTAGATCATTTATGTAAATTAAAAAAAGCAACGGGCCTAGGACGCTTCCTTGCGCGACTCCAGAATTAACGGGAAGGAAGTCAGAGTAGTTGCCATCCACATCGACGAACTGACGGCGCGTGTTTAAGTAGGACGATATCCATTAACCTAGGTTGGAAAGGAAGTGTAGTCGGTTAAGTTTCAATATCAGACCAGAATGAGAAACCCGATCAAATGCTTTGCTGAGGTCCATAAATATTATATCCGTTTGACCACATTTATAAAGAGTGGACGCGAGTGTATGAACGGTAGAAATGAGTTGGGTGGTGGTCAAAAAGCCTTTACGAAAGCCGTGTTGAAACAGGAGTTAAAAGATTACTGTCTTCTAGAAATTTAATCATAAAATTTGCAATACAATGCTCCAACAGCTTGCAGGATGTACACGTGAGAGATATCGGATGATAGTTTTCAATTTTTGTCCGATCACCTTTTTTAAATACAGCGACAACACGAGCGATTAGCCAGTCCAGGGGCACAGTACCACTCGAAAAAGACAACCGAAAAAGGATTACAAGGAAACGTGCAAATGATTCAGCATAGCGGCGAAGAAATGTGTTTGGAATGCAGTCAGGGCCGCATGACGATTTCGGCTTTAGATTCAACAGTATCGAAAAGATACCCTCATAGGTTATGAAATCAGAGCTAAGGTCGTCCGTTTTATTATGATATGTGTCACATGGGCTGGTTTTTGAAAAGACGGAATGAAAGTAACGGTTAAAATGCGACGCAAGTTCTTTGCGGTCGTCAATTTTTTCTCCGTCGATCGAAACGTGATCAATCGATGTTTTGCCATTTTCTTTAAGATGGTTCCAAAACTTTGCAGGGTCAGCCTTTAAAAATTTTGTAACCGTTTCAGAATAATAGAATTGTTTACTGGCACGTATACTTGCTGTCAACCTTCGTCGCAAGGTCTGCAAGTTTACTTTGTTATTACTGTTGTGTTTTCTAAGTCGCTTTATTTTGCGTATTTGGTGAATTATGTCGCTGTTTATCCAGGGATTTCTGCGGTGTACTATCTTGGCGCGGTTTGGAATAAAATTATCGAGACAGAAATGACAGAGTGATTTAAATTTGTCCCAAAGGATATTAACATCGGTATGAATGAAACCATCCAATGCCAATTCAAGGTAGTCGAGAACAGACTCATCGTTTGCTCTGGAGTAATTTTTAACCAATTTTCCTTTATTTGAAACGCGGGGGTGAGAATTACCCAAATGACATGAAAAATATACTAGCTTGTGGTCAGAGATGCCTTCTTCGACACTAACCTGAACATGAGATAATGACCGGCTGGGAAATACAAGATCGAGTGTAGTGGACGAAGTTCCCTGAACGCGCGTGGAACGTTTACCGCTTGGCAAAGGTCGGAGGCGACCATTATATTGAAGATAATTTCATCAGATGGAGAGGGAGATGATAACTTAGACCAGTCAATATGTGGAAGGTTAAAATCACCGTCCACGATTATGCAATTTTTAGAAAGCCTGACTGTGTGATCGTGAAGCTTTGTCAGAAAGTCCGGGTCAGCGGACGGTGAACGATAAGCTTTAATAAGGTTAAACGCACATCCGTAGCAATATACTCTGAGGCACAAGCTTTCGTTGTCAGGTATCTGTTCAAGCAAAGTGACAGCCAGGTTTCTGTTTACAATAACGGCTACGCCACCACCACGAGAGGCTCTGTCTCTTCTACAAACCTTGTAGAGACGAGGAACTATATCGTCATCACTAATGCCTTCCCTAAGCCACGTTTCGGTTAGTACAACTACATGGGGGTTATGGCACAACCAAATGCTTTCTAATTCAACACTTTTGTTCAAAACGCTTCTGGCGTTTATATTTAAGAGGCGAAGTAGCTGTGGTGTAAAGCACAGAACCCGTCATGCGCTTTCCGTGGTGCTTTCAGTTGGAAGGGTTTCAAGGGTTTCGACGTCATGCAATTTTCGGGTGGGAGAAACGTTTACCCCCTCGTTGTTATCTTCATCCCATACAAACGTGTCGTCGTCAATGTGTAGTTTATCATGGATGAGGTAGACGTTCTTCCCATAGGCTTTATCAGGCGATACAATTGTATTCGTTTTTAAAGTTTTCAAAAGCAAGACTACTGTTCTGAGCGTTTTTCCCTCATACGTATAAAATAACGATTACTGCACAACGAAACTTACATTTACTATCTGCAAAATACCCAACGTTAATTTTAAGTGCCACTTCCCTTCTAGGATTTAAAGAGAATATGAGCGAACGTTTATTGCGCATTTAAAATAGTTAGGTTCAGCGCAGAAAAGCCTAGTTCCAGCTCAAGTTTAGGATTAGGTAAAAAGGTCGCTAATGTCCTCAACAATATTGCATCAAACAAGCGCAAAAATTACACTGCTGTTATTTGTAGCAATATTTTGGCGAACGTGCCAAGATACATTATAAATCTGATTGTTAGTCACACAAGAAAACCTAACACTGAAACAGACTAAAAAAGAATTCAACAATGCCTAACATAAGAAGTGTCTTGTCGAGGTTAAAAAAATTAAATGAGAGCACATTCTCTGGCTTACTGCAATGCGTGGATTTAGCCAGTGCCAATGGCTGGTTTTACATGCAAGTGGCGTCGTAGATAGGAGCAGCCATTGTGTTTCTTCGGTTGGCTTACGCTGATCTCTGGATTTCGCGGTAGGGAGCGACAAACATTCTTGATTCTCCAGGCGCTGGTGATCCTATGCAGCGCTGCTGCGTTATGCTTTATTATTCGTTGGTTGATCTAATTTTACCGGTCGCAAGATAATGGATATTCCTCACGGCCTCACTGTTTAAAACAAGAAGACATAACACGTTTCACGACGAGTTGATGTTTCTACGACCGAAAACGTATGAACTCTGGCTACACTCTTTTTGTACGGCACCGCTGCATTTCAAACATATGTAAAACTGTTAGCCTGAATGGACTTAAGCCCATTAGCGTTCCTTTAGCGTCTCCACAGTACTAATTTCTATCTAACGTGTTGCTCTGGTGGGAGTTGTTTTGAGTGGTTATACGAATGATACGTTGATTTTCTTAGCTATCCCAGTCACAACCATCAGAGAGCGAGGGATGCTTTATATTCACAACAGAATATCTTTATTGCCACCATTTTTGCCTTCCCGCAATGGCCGAGTTCCGCCGGTGTGAATAACTTGCTGTTTGTTTCAGCGGTGCAGCACATGTTCATTTGATTCTGTTGTGCGATTCTTTAGTCGTACTCACGCCAGCAGAGCCATTCTCTCCCGTTCTTGCAGTTTTTGTTGAGATGACCAAACGAAGGAAGAAAAGCCTGTTTCCTCAGCGGTATATGCAGATATTGTTACCGGACCATAATTTGGGGCGAAATCAGTGGGTTTGGCAAATAGAATTGAATGGCAACGTATACTTAACTACCGTGGAATTCTTCAACAACTAGTAGCGATGGCGGATACTTCCATTCTTGGCTTTATTTTGTGGATAACCATATTTCTTTTTACACTGTTTTGGATTTTGCTCCTTTAGAAAAAGAAAATTCTTTTTTGTCAATAAACATGATATTTGATGCTTCAATGGGTTTACTGCGTAGTTGAGCCTCTGGTGTGCCGTACTGGCGTGGCAATGTGCAATAGGGTCGTCGATGCCAAACGTCCAAGCCGTTAGGGCAACCCTGATTGATTTTTAAATTAAAAATTGTGGCTCATCCTTTTGTGGCGTAATATTATCCCTCAAAGTGCTTGTGCTAGAAAAATTTATTTCTTTTGTAGCCGCCCATTTATACCTAAGCTTTAAACCAAGGTTAAATATATCAACAATTTGTAAAAATTCGCGTCTTTTTTTTCGCCACCAAGTTTTCGTGGAGTTCATGCAGAGGTTCCGCGCTGCACAATGCCCCATTTAAAAATATTTCTGCTTTTTCTGCTTTCTTTACCGATGTTGCGCATTTTCAAACTTAAAAATACCAGCGAATACAGCCAATGCCAAATTGCTTTTTCAACTTCACCACTGCGGCCAATTCGGAAAAAAATATATTCAAATTTTAAAAAGAAGAAATTATCGAGAAAACGTTCTGATTGGCTCATTGTTGTGCTTGTAGTAAAATATAAAACACAAATATTCTCTGTTTATTTGAAAAGTTTAGGCAGAACAGTTCTTTGGTTTAGCAAAGGAGGAGCCGGAGGAACAAACTTTTATTGAACAGCAAGGTGCTAGTGTCAGGCTTTTACGCCCGGTGGGAGGTGTCTTAAGCAATGAAAGTGTTTGGGCCTGTTGGTTAATACTTCAGACAAAAAATAGCGCTCAAGACGGGACAGAAGGAAGGAGGCTACACACGCAGCGCTGACTACCAACAAAGTGTTTATTTGCCGCTCATCAATATAAACGAAAAGGTTACAGCAACATAAGTGCTGAAAGAATCCAGATACAAGAAAGAATACATAAAACTTTAAAAGTATAGACAAGTAAGAGCATCTTTGCGCAGTCATATCACCAGTTCGATCATTTCGCTTCGTCTTCAATAAACGCTATCTCCTTTGCAGACAAAGCAACAGAAGGGGTGCTTACGCAATCATCGCCTCCCTTATTATAAGGATTTATAAGGGAGGCGATGATTGCGTAAGCACCCCTTCTGTTGCTTTGTCTGCAAAGGAGATAGCGTTTATTGAAGACGAAGCGAAATGATCGAACTGGTGATATGACTGCGCAAAGATGCTCTTACTTGTCTATACTTTTAAAGTTTTATGTATTCTTTCTTGTATCTGGATTCTTTCAGCACTTATGTTGCTGTAACCTTTTCGTTTATATTGATGAGCGGCAAATAAACACTTTGTTGGTAGTCAGCGCTGTGTGTGTAGCCTCCTTCCTTCTGTCCCGTCTTGAGCGCTGTTTTTTGTGTGATGGGAGGTGTCCTTGGTCGAGGACCCGTTAAAGTCTACTTGCCGTCTTCACTCTCTCCTCCAACGTTTGCTGGTCGGAGACGTCAGAACTGGTCACCATCTCCACCCATTTCTGAAGAGGAATTGGGGTTTGGTGTGTGTTCCGACGCATGGGGGCCCTATCAAACTTCAACTTCCAATTCAACCTTATTTTCGGTTATTTCGTTTTACAGAACAAAGTGGGGAAATGCTAGGACAGGAACAAAAATCTGCAGCAATGTAGCATGACGGGGTTCCTGCCCATTTTGTGGCACCGTGGAAAACAAGCTCAATAAAATGGGCATAAAATTCGCGTGGGCAACGCGTTACATATTCATATAAATTCAGAAAAACACAACAAACAAATTAACGTTTATAATATACAGGAGCATATGTATGATCAAATATACTGCCCTATTTCAGATTTCATATATAGAGAGGTGTAAATACTGGGAATGCGTAAATCAAAATATGTCACAAAATGTACACGCATAACAACAATGTATCAACGAAATTATTTCAGTAATAAAGATGGGGTATAAAATATTTACCATTCAACAGGAGGTACCACATAAATAGGCAATTTGGGTGACATAAAAATGTAAAAAGGGCATTTACTTATTATTCAGCATAAGGTATCGTTTTAGCTTTTTTTTTGTTCAAGTGCAGAAATTGATTGCCTCACGTTAGTCTCCTAAGCAAGTAGGAATGCAGTGCTCCAGTTTATCGAAACGACGGTTTGCGCGAGAAAAAAGTAATGACATTGTTTCGTTGTTCCTAACGTTATATTCGTGTTCTTGAGACGTCCTGTGATTACATAATTTTAAGAAGAGTTCATTTCTATATTTTCAACTGTCCTTATCTTCTATAATAAGAATAAACTGAAAACTGTGTTCCAGGAGAAGCATATATAGCGTTTCGATCAACTCGGCGGTGTGCGCGTCCTAAGAAGCGTTTGCAATGTGGCGGATTGCCTCTTTTGCATTAAAGCGAGCTTGGTAAAGGTTCCTTGTGATGTTTTTGTCCTACACCAGGTTACAGTTTTTATGTGAGGCACACACATAGAGTTGAAAAGTAACAATTTAGGCCTGAACGGAAGTGCCACCCGAAGTTGAGTCAGGACACCACCGGCGTTTGACAATCATTTAGCCGAATGATCGACTAGTGTATTCCAGTTCATGTGTTCATAAAAAATCACTTCCAATGTCTTCCCCTCCTGCACAGCTTCTATGTTTTCTGACACTATGTATAAACTGAGGTTACCATTCACTATGTTTTCTAAAGGAATAAAAAAACAGCGTTTGTTTTGGCAGCATTTGTTTGCAAGAAATTTATTTCAGTCCATTTTATTATTTTCAGTAATTCAATGTTAGCTGCGCAAGTTAGATAGTGAACATTTGTGGACTGAAAGACGAGGGCGGTGTAATCTGCATACATACCGCCCTCGGTATGTTTATTCAGCCTTGTTATATTATTAACGTAAATATTAAAAAGTATTGGCCCCCTGCCTGCTACCCTCTGGCACTCGTGATGTTAGTTATAATGAGGGGGAGTGATTTTCAGCAATTACTACACACTCCTTTCTGTGTAAAGCGGAGCAGGTTTTGTTGTGCTTTTGCTCTGCTTTATAAAGTTTCTGCATTTTTGCAGCCGCTTCTTTTCATTCGGGCGAATTCCCGTGCAAGCCGGCTGAACACCCCAGGTGTTGTAGTGCCTCACAAGCGCCGAGCGCCAGGCCCGGAAGTCGCTTGTCACTATTTTACCGGTAGGTTCCCGGCGCCACCACGACACAAGGGTGCACATGGTGCCTTCCGAAGCCACAGTGAGCGCTGATCTCGCAACTCCCTGTGGCAGGACATGCCACCAGACTCTTTCAACCCCTGCAATGGCGCAACGCGGCATGATGGCCGGGGGCGCAGCCAGATATAAATAGGTTAGGGGCACCTCACAAGGGTAGCTTTGCAGGTGTGGATTCCCCCTTCAAGGGTCCTCTTTCGACCATCGACGACTGTACTTGTTAAAGAAACCAGTGTGTGGCCGGCGGTACCAGGTTTCAAATCCAGCTTCTTCCGCATACGAGGCGGGTGCTGTACCTCTGAGGCGTCGCTCAGACAAAAAGGCTACAAGCACCCCCTCTACTGTATCGGAATGAGATAAAGAGAGTGGGCCCGCTCTACCACTGCGGCATACGTGGGAGGCTGCTGCTGCCCGACTTCAGCCGCTGGCCCCAAAAGAGAATGAAAATACGAACAGGAACCTACCATGCAGGGTTTCATGAAAACGGTAATACCAGGCTGGACAGTATCCTTGGTTACGAGAAAGTGGTAGATACTTCGGTGACGCGGGGCAGCAACAAGTATAAAAATTGATAAAAGAACCTTCTGAACAGGGGTCCAGTGCTTGGGAAGTTACCCGACTTCGTCGCGAAATGCTCCAGTGGAAAACGTCATAACTTTCGACCAGAGCAATGGCTTGGAGGTACACCACTCGCCTTCTATGCAGGAGGTACCGGGTTCGAATCCTGGTACCGGCGGGCAACCACCGGTGGCTCTGGTGTGCTCCCGTAAAATAGATACAAGTGACTCACCGGCCTGGCGCTCGGCCCTTTTGTGCTACAACAATGATGGGGAAGTTCACCCGGATTGCACGGAAAACAGTCCCTATAGCCTCTTCAGTCCCAGGAATGCACCAATACAAAATTCTTCTGTAACACACTTTTATTCGGTTCATTATCGATAGAAATAAAAAAATAATAACCATAGCAAAAAAGCTGACGAAAGAAATAAAATTTGATTCTACCCAATTGGGTATTGTGGGTTTCGCGTGCTGTTAGGTACTCCATGGGGTTGAAAGCCATTTTTGCCGCCTGGCTCTGCAGAGATACCTGTACACATTGCGCGGTCTTCGTGAAAGTAAGGCATGCTTTTTGCAGTGGAGACAACTTTTAAGGCGCGAATTTCTAAGGAGGAAAGCTTTTGTCTTTATGGTTGTAACTATTCGGGTGCCCAGAGTATGAGGGGGATAAAAAGGGGCGGCTGCAAAAATGCAGCAACTTTTTTGGTATAGGGCAATATGGTATGGGGCACCTGCCTGCGGGCAGTATTTGCAGTTGGCAGTGTATTGTGTCAGAGACATGGCGTGAAGTATGCTGTTGTAAGGCACTTGTTGGTTTGAAGTCTTCAATGCGTGGTGTTTCTTTCACTACTCGATGATCCGACGATTGGTATTTTGGACAGGTGTGTCTGTCGTGGGATAATAATTATGCTTATATGTGGAGGCATGGAATTTGCATATGCATCTATCGGTTGGTTTGGTTCCTTCTAGCAGACGGCCCGGCGTAAACGTTCTCAGGGTGCTGCTTAGGCAGCTTCGTTTCCTTGGAGGGTAGTGTGTGCGGGTGACCATGTGATTTCTATGCTTGGCCATTGGGGGTGTCGTCGCCTTATGTTGAGTGCTGGTTGTGAAATTTTTACATATAAGTAGTTGCTGCACGACCACTGTGAGTGAGCGATGATGGTGAGGTACAATTTTTCAGTGGTGGCAGTTACGGCAATTGCAGGTTCTTCTGATATCTCCATTCACTTTTTAGGACGGTCGCTGCTGATAGTTGTTTCACTGCTGCGTCTATTACGCTGATTGCATGAGACGGCTGGTCCTGGTATGGTGATTCGTCTGTGTATATGATGGTCGGCAGGTGTTGATATTGTCACGGGATTGTTTTGGCATTATGCTCCGTTTTGGCATTATGTAAATAGTTCTTTAACCATTATGTAAATACATCGCTTCATCGCTACATGGTCCGTGTCATCTGCCGCCTCGTAACATTTGGTGGAGCATGCGGGTTCGTCATCCCCATCCTGGTACCAGCATCGCATCACCTTGGTATGGACGTTGCCGCCAGGGATATCGAAGCCACGCCGGGCAGCCCCAGCCCAGCAGAGACCACCACACGACGATGTCCCCCGCCTCGTGTCCCCAGCCCGAAAGACCCAAGTGACGACAAGCCGAGATGAGCCGTGCCCATACAAGCCCAAGATGGATTCCCCCGCCCTTCCGTCCGACGTGGCCTTAGGACCTTTGGCGCTTCGTCGCGGCTGAAGCCATTGCTGTATCTGGGCCAGGCATCAACCAACACCTTCATCGTCATTCGTGGCGGCAAGCGATTCGTCTGCATTTCTCATCGCACACTCATCCGCATTCATTCGCCCACTGGCGTCGGCGTCGACCGGGACGGTCGTCTTCGACCCGCGGGGTGATGTCACGGGACGTGGCGGACAATGCCCGTGGCGCCATGGCCCACCACCAAGAATGGTGACGACGAAAAAGAGCTGTGTGCGCCGCGCTGCCAGGCCGCGCTTCGTTTTGGCATTATGTAAATAGTTCTTTATCCATTATGTAAATACATCGCTTCATCGCTACATGGCCCGTGTCATCTGCCGCCTCGTAACAATATCGTTTCCAGGTTATTCGGTTCGATCCTGCCGTCTTTCTTTGTTCTAATCGGGGTGCAAATAACGGTCGATGGGAGCTACCTGTATCTTCTGTCGGTTGATGAGTGGGATGCGAGTTTTATGGTCCTGCTGTGAAGGAACGGGGTAGCAAAGTTGAGACAAAGCGAAGCGGCAGGCGGCGGTCGGGTGTAGGCGCGGAATTGGTAAGTCTGATGTGCGTCACATACTTCTTCCCAGGTGTTCGATACTCTTGATTGGGTACATTCTGCGTCAAGGCTAACGGGGGGACTCCAAGTGCTGATCTGATGTTTTTTCTTATCGGTACATTGAGCTTGGTAAATTCGGCTGGCTCGAGTACAACACGGCGATAGCGATGGTGCACGCATAATATGAGCACGTGTACACTGAACTGCTGGCTGGACATCAGACCCGGATTTAACGCATCAGTGTAGGTGATTCCCGCTAACTCATGCCAATATATGTCAACCTCGATGACGCGACAGCTGCTTGCTTCCTGCCGTTCGGAATACATAAGGAAAACCATGCTTAATATACATTATGCGTTAAATGCACGTCATGTCCAGCCAGCCACTGATTCTACGTATACTCAAAGAATAGGTGTACCACCACAAGCTCCACATGTACTTTTCCCAACAACCAGCGAACTATCAATTTTTTCGTATTGCCCCACGAAATACAATAGCAGGGAAAGCTAATCTTGCAGCGCGAAGCGAACAGGCTCGCGTGTCTTTCATGATTTCAAGTGCAAGCCATACAGAGAAAATATTCTGTGAAACAACGTGGGGAAGTATTGGTGTACAAATTAAAACGTTTTTCTTTTTTAAACAGAAACTGTTGCAAACACACATTCTTAAATAAACTGAGATGATTTGTACTAGTGTACGCCTTGTATTTTATATCTTTACTTGCGAGTACAACAATGCACAATTTAGAGGAAATCTGGGCCGGAAAGAAGTATTTTTCAAATTTCACAGACATTTTTCCGCACATCTCGTGGTTTTTGAGTTTATTTAAAGTTTTATAATTTAAACAGATATAGTCCAATTAAGGAAGAAATATTATATTGCCTGAGAGAGTTTGCTTTATTTGGTACGAATGCGTAAAATCCGCAATGTTGGGTTTTTCTCAATGCTCTTAAGAGAAAAAAAAATAGAAATCGTGTAAAAAGGCGGTGAAGTGAAACCGAGGACATGAGCATGATATCCTCATAAAAGTATTAGTGATTGAAAGACAAGTATTTTTTGTGGATTTTTTATCAGACATAAGTTGGCTCTAAACTGTGCAGATAAAACGTAGGCTACAAAATGAATAGATGTTTTGTACAGAAATACTTTCGTGGAGCGTTCTGGGTCATTCAGGAATGATCCACAATTTCTACAGAAATGATCCGTGGTTGCAATCTTTACGGCAGCGACGTTTGGCAAGGAATCACCAAATAGTATTGCTTTTTTACCTTTTGTACAGGTCGCGATAGCCACGTGCGCACGTAAGAATATTAGAGGAACGCAGCAGGTGGCCCAGGTGCTACGTTACCGTGTTGGTGAGCGCGGACATGGGATTTCGGCACCACGGGCCACTTCTCTTACCGTGACAGAGAGCAACCAATGAATTTAAAATGTATCGGAAGGTCGAAAATCCCCATTACGTATAATCAGTAGCCAGACAACCTCTTGAAGTGCCGGATGATATTAGAAATCTTGTTTTCGAAGGTGGCGTTTTTCACCAACTAGCGTGGTTACAGCTTGAGCAGGAGTAATATTGTCTAAAACTGCACCTGGCACAATGGGTATTTGCAACATGCTGAAGTAGAAAATGCCCAAATTCCTATGAAAAAAGCACACATGACGATTTGTCAGTGAAAGCTACTACGCTGCGACGGTCTCAGATTCAGGGTTACATTCCATGATCCTTCTCGGTCCACATACGCCGGTTTCTGAATGACTTGGTCCTGGCCATTCAGGCACTTTCTGAAGCGGCAGTGGTCTTATACCTCGGGTTGTCAAGCGCGAATGCCAATTAAGAGTTGGCAAGCCGAGTTTGACAAATTACATTCCATGATTCTTCTGGGTCCACAAACGCCGGTTTCTGAATGACTTGCTCCTGGCCATTCATGCACTTTCTGAAACGGCAGTGGTCTTATCCCTCGGGTTGTCAAGCGCTAATGCCAATTAAGACTTGGCAAGCAGAGTTTGACAAAATGCATTCCATGAACCTTCTGGATCCACATACGCCGTTTTCTGAATTACTGGGTCCTGCCGTTTCAAGGACTTTCTGAAACGGCAGTGGTCTTATCCGTCGGGTTGTCAAGCGCGAATGCCTATTAGGAGTTGGCACGCAGCGTTTGACTAATTACATTCCATGATCCTTCTGGGTCCACATACGCCGGTTATTCATTGACTGGGTCCTGCCTTTTCATGAACTTTCTGAAACGGCAGTGGTCTTATCCCTCGGGTTGTCAAGCGCGAATGCCAATTAGGAGTTGGCACGCAGCGTTTGACTAATTACATTCCATGATCCTTCTGGGTCCACATACGCCGGTTTGTGAATTACAGGGTCCTGGCCATTCATGCACTCTCTGAAACGGCAGTGGTCTTATCCCTCGGGTTGTCAAGCGCGAATGCCAATTAGGAGTTGGCAAGCAGCGTTTGAATAATTGCATTCCATGATCCTTCTGGGTCCACATACGCCGGTTTGTGAATTACAGGGTCCTGGCCATTCATGCACTCTCTGAAACGGCAGTGGTCTTATCCCTCGGGTTGTCAAGCGCGAATGCCAATTAGGAGATGGGAAGCAGCGTTTGACTAATTACATTCCATGATCCTTCTGGGTCCACATACGCCGGTTTGTGAATAACTGGGTCCTGGCCATTCATGCACTTTCTGAAACGGCAGTGGTCTTATCCCTCGGGTTGTCAAGCGCAAATGCCAATTAAGAGTTGGCAAGCAGCGTTTGACTAATTACATTCCATGATCCTTGTGGGTCCACATACGCCGGTTTCTGAATGACTTGGTCCTGCGCATTCATGCACTTTCAGAAACGGAAGTGGTCTTATCCCTCGGGTTGTCAAGCGCGAATGCTAATTAAGAGTTGGCAAGCAGAGTTTGACAAAATGCATTCCATGAACCTTCTGGATCCACATACGCAGCTTTCTGAAATACTGGGTCCTGGCCATTCATGCACTTTCTGAAACGGCAGCGCTCTTATCCCTCGGGTAGTCAAGGGCGAACGCCAATTAGGAGTTGGCAAGCAGCGTTTGACTAATAACATTCCATGATCGTTCTGGGTCCACATATGCCGGTTGCTGAATGACTGGGTCCTGGCCATTCATGCACCTTCTGAAACGGCAGTGGTCTTATCGATCGGGTTGTCAAGCGCGATTGCCAATTAAGAGTTGGCAAGCAGAGTTTGACAAATTACATTCCATGATCCTTCTGGGTCCACATAGGCCGGTTTCTGAAACACTTGGTCCTGGCCATTCATGCATTTTCTGAAACGGCAGTGGTCTTATCCCTCGGGTTCTCAAGCGCGAATGCCAATAAAAAGTTGGCAAGCAGCGTTTGAATTATTACATTCCATGATCGTTCTGGGTCCACATACGCCGGTTTCTGAATGACTTGGTCCACGCCATTCATGCACTTTCTGAAACGGCAGTGGTCTTATTCCTCGGGTTGTCAAGCGCGAATGCCAAATAAGAGTTGGCAAGCAGCGTTTGACAAATTACATTCCATTATCGTTCTGGGTCCACTAACGCCTGTTTCTGAGTTACTGGGTCCTGGCCATTCATGCACTTTCTGAAACGGCAGTGGTCTTATCCCTCGGGTTGTCAAGCTAGAATGCCAATTAAGAGTTGGCAAGCAGCGTTTGACAAATTACATTCCATTATCGTTCTGGGTCCACTAACGCCTGTTTCTGAGTTAGTGGGTCCTGGCCATTCATGCACTTTCTGAAACGGCAGTGGTCTTATCCCTCGGGTTGTCAAGCTAGAATGCCAATTAAGAGTTCGCAAGCAGCGTTTGACTAATTACATTCCATGAACCTTATGGGTCCAGATACGCTGTTTTCTAAAAACTGGGTCCTGGCCATTCATGCACTTTCTGAAACGGCAGTGGTCTTATCCCTCGGGTTGTCAAGCACGAATGCCAATAAGAGTTGGCAAGCAGCGTTTGACTAATTACATTCCATGATCGTTCTGGGTCCACATACGCCGGTTTATGAATTACTTGGTCCTGGCCATTCATGCACTTTCTGAAACGGCAGCGGTCTTATCCCTCGGGTAGTCAAGCGCGAACGCCAATTAAGAGTTGGCAAGCAGCGTTTGACTAATTACATTCTATGATCGTTCTGGGTCCACATACGCCGGTTTCTGAATGACTTGGTCCTGGCCATTCATGCACTTTCTGAAACGGCAGTGGTCTTATCCCTCGTGTTGTCAAGCGCGAATGGCAATTACGAGTTGGCAAGCAGCGTCTGACTAATTACATTCCATGATCGTTCTGGGTCCCCATACGCCGGTTTCTGAATGACTGGGTCCTGGCCATTCATGCATTTTCTGAAACGGCAGTGGTCTTATCCCTCGGGTTGTGAAGCGCGAATGCCAATTAAGAGTTGGCAAGCAGCGTTTGACTAATTACATTCCATGATCGTTCTGGGTCCCCATACGCCGGTTTCTGAATGACTGGGTCCTGGCCATTCATGCATTTTCTGAAAAGGCAGTGGTCTTATCCCTCGGGTTGTCAAGCGCGAATGCCAATTAAGAGATGGCAAGCAGCGTTTGACTAATTAAATTCCATGATCCTTATGGGTCCACATACGCCAGTTTCTGAATTACTCGGTCCTGGCCACTTTCTGAAACGGCAGTGGTCTTATCCCTCGGGTTGTCAAGCGCGAATTGTAATTAAGAGTTGGCAAGCAGAGTTTGACAAAATGCATTCCATGAACCTTCTGGATCCACATACGCCGCTTTCTGAAATACTGGGTCCTGGCCATTCATGCACTTTCTGAAACGGCAGCGCTCTTATCCCTCGGGTAGTCAAGGGCGAACGCCAATTAGGAGTTGGCAAGCAGCGTTTGACTAATAAAATTCCTTGATCGTTCTGGGTCCACATATGCCGGTTGCTGAATGACTGGGTCCTGGCCATTCATGCACCTTCTGAAACGGCAGTGGTCTTATCGATCGGGTTGTCAAGCGCGATTGCCAATTAAGAGTTGGCAAGCAGAGTTTGACAAATTACATTCCATGATCCTTCTGGGTCCACATAGGCCGGTTTCTGAAACACTTGGTCCTGGCCATTCATGCATTTTCTGAAACGGCAGTGGTCTTATCCCTCGGGTTCTCAAGCGCGAATGCCAATAAAAAGTTGGCAAGCAGCGTTTGAATTATTACATTCCATGATCGTTCTGGGTCCACATACGCCGGTTTCTGAATGACTTGGTCCTCGCCATTCATGCACTTTCTGAAACGGCAGTGGTCTTATTCCTCGGGTTGTCAAGCGCGAATGCCAAATAAGAGTTGGCAAGCAGCGTTTGACTAATTACATTCCATGATCGTTCTGCGTCCACATACGCCGGTTTCTGAATTACTTGGTCCTGGCCCTTCATGCACTTTCTGAAACGGCAGCGGTCTTATCCCTCGAGTAGTCAAGTGCGAACGCCAATTAAGAGTTGGCAAGCAGCGTTTGACTAATTACATTCTATGATCGTTCTGGGTCCACATACGCCGGTTTATGAATTACTTGGTCCTGGCCATTCATGCACTTTCTGAAACGGCAGCGGTCTTATCCCTCGGGTAGTCAAGCGCGAACGCCAATTAAGAGTTGGCAAGCAGCGTTTGACTAATTACATTCTATGATCGTTCTGGGTCCACATACGCCGGTTTCTGAATGACTTGGTCCTGGCCATTCATGCACTTTCTGAAACGGCAGTGGTCTTATCCCTCGGGTTGTCAAGCGCGAATGGCAATTACGAGTTGGCAAGCAGCGTCTGACTAATTACATTCCATGATCGTTCTGGGTCCCCATACGCCGGTTTCTGAATGACTGGGTCCTGGCCATTCATGCATTTTCTGAAACGGCAGTGGTCTTATCCCTCGGGTTGTCAAGCGCGAATGCCAATTAAGAGTTGGCAAGCAGCGTTTGACTAATTACATTCCATGATCGTTCTGGGTCCACTTACGCTGGTTTCTGAGTTACTGGGTCTTGGCTATTCATGAACTTTCTGAAACGGCAGTGGTCTTATCCCTCGGGTTGTGAAGCGCGAATGCCAATTAAGAGTTGGCAAGCAGCGTTTGACTAATTACATTCCATGATCGTTCTGGGTCCCCATACGCCGGTTTCTGAATGACTGGGTCCTGGCCATTCATGCATTTTCTGAAAAGGCAGTGGTCTTATCCCTCGTGTTGTCAAGCGCGAATGCCAATTAAGAGATGGCAAGCAGCGTTTGACTAATTAAATTCCATGATCCTTATGGGTCCACATACGCCAGTTTCTGAATTACTCGGTCCTGGCCACTTTCTGAAACGGCAGTGGTCTTATCCCTCGGGTTGTGAAGCGCGAATGCCAATTAAGAGTTGGCAAGCAGCGTTTGTATAATTACATTCCATGATCGTTCGGGGACTACTTACGCTGGTTTCTGAGTTACTGGGTCTTGGCTATTCATGAACTTTCTGAAACAGCAGTGGTCTTATCCCTCGGGTTCAAGCGCGAATGCCAATTAAGAGTTGGCAAGCAGCGTTTGACTAATTACATTCCATGATCGTTCTGGGTCCCCATACGCCGGTTTCTGAATTACTCGGTCCTGGCCACTTTCTGAAACGGCAGTGGTCTTATCTCTCGGGTTGTCAAGCGCGAATGCCAATTAAGAGATGGCAAGCAGCGTTTGACTAATAAAATTTCATGATCCTTATGGGTCCACATACGCCGGTTTCTGAATTACTCGGTCCTGGCCACTTTCTGAAACGGCAGTGGTCTTATCCCTCGGGTTGTCAAGCGCGAATGCTAATTAAGAGTTAGCAAGCAGCGTTTGACTAATTAAATTCCATGATCCTTATGGGTCCACATACGCCGGTTTCTGAATTACTCGGTCCTGGCCACTTTCTGAAACGGCAGTGGTCTTATCCCTCGGGTTGTCAAGCGCGAATGCCAATTAAGAGTTGGCAAGCAGCGTTTGACTAAATACATTCCATGAAACTTCTGGGTCCACATACGCCGGTTTGTGAATGATTGGGTCCTGGCCATTCATGCCGTTTCTAAAACGGCAGTGGTTGTATCCCTCAGGTTGTCAAGCCCGAATACCAATTAGGAGTTAGCGAGGAGCGTTTGACTAAATACATTCCATCATCGTTCTGGGTCCACATACGAAGGTTTCTGAATGACTTGGTCCTGGCCATTCATGCACTTTCTGAAACGGCAGTGGTCTTATCCCTCGTGTTGTCAAGCGCGAATGCCAATTAAGAGATGGCAAGCAGCGTTTGACTAATTAAATTCCATGATCCTTATGGGTCCACATACGCCAGTTTCTGAATTACTCGGTCCTGGCCACTTTCTGAAACGGCAGTGGTCTTATCCCTCGGGTTGTGAAGCGCGAATGCCAATTAAGAGTTGGCAAGCAGCGTTTGTATAATTACATTCCATGATCGTTCTGGGACTACTTACGCTGGTTTCTGAGTTACTGGGTCTTGGCTATTCATGAACTTTCTGAAACAGCAGTGGTCTTATCCCTCGGGTTGTCAAGCGCGAATGCCAATTAAGAGTTGGCAAGCAGCGTTTGACTAATTACATTCCATGATCGTTCTGGGTCCCCATACGCCGGTTTCTGAATTACTCGGTCCTGGGCACTTTCTGAAACGGCAGTGGTCTTATCTCTCGGGTTGTCAAGCGCGAATGCCAATTAAGAGATGGCAAGCAGCGTTTGACTAATAAAATTTCATGATCCTTATGGGTCCACATACGCCGGTTTCTGAATTACTCGGTCCTGGCCACTTTCTGAAACGGCAGTGGTCTTATCCCTCGGGTTGTCAAGCGCGAATGCTAATTAAGAGTTAGCAAGCAGCGTTTGACTAATTAAATTCCATGATCCTTATGGGTCCACATACGCCGGTTTCTGAATTACTCGGTCCTGGCCACTTTCTGAAACGGCGGTGGTCTTATCCCTCGGGTTGTCAAGCGCGAATGCCAATTAAGAGTTGGCAAGCAGCGTTTGACTAAATACATTCCATGAAACTTCTGGGTCCACATACGCCGGTTTCTGAATGATTGGGTCCTGGCCATTCATGCCGTTTCTAAAACGGCAGTGGTTGTATCCCTCAGGTTGTCAAGCCCGAATGCCAATTAGGAGTTAGCGAGGAGCGTTTGACTAAATACATTCCATCATCGTTCTGGGTCCACATACGCCGGTTTCTGAATGACTTGGTCCTGGCCATTCATGCCCTTTCTGAAACGGCAGTGGTCTTATCCCTCAGGTTGTCAAGGCCGAATGCCAATTAAGAGTTGGCAAGCAGCGTATGACTAAAAAGATTCCACGATCGTTCTGGGTCCACATACGCCGGTTTCTAAATTACTCGGTCCTGGCCACTTTCTGAAACGGCAGTGGTCGTATCCCTCTGGTTGTCAAGCGCGAATGCCAATTAAGAGTTGGCAAGCAGCGTTTGACTAATTACATTCCATGATCGTTCTGGGTCCACATACGCTGGTTTCTGAATGACTTGGTCCTGGCCATTCATGCCCTTTCTGAAACGGCAGTGGTCTTATCCCTCAGGTTGTCAAGCCCGAATGCCAATTAGGAGTTGGCAAGCAGCGTTTGACTAAATTCATTCCATGATCGTTCTGGGTCCACATATGCCGGTTTCTGAATTACTAGGTCCTTGCCATTCATGCCCTTTCTGAAACGGCAGTGGTCTTATCTCTCGGATTGTCAACCGCGAATGCCAATTAGGAGTTGGCCAGCAGCGTTTGACTAATTACATTCCATGATCCTTGTGGGTCCACATACGCCGGTTTCTGAATGACTTGGTCCTGCGCATTCATGCACTTTCTGAAACGGAAGTGGTCTTATCCCTCGGGTTGTCAAGCGCTAATGCCAATTAAGTGTTGGCAAGCAGCGTTTGACTAATTACATTCCATGATCGTTCTGGGTCCCCTTACGCCGGTTTCTGAATGACTGGGTCCTGGCCATTCATGCATTTTCTGAAACGGCAGTGGTCTTATCCCTCGGGTTGTCAAGCGCGAATGCCAATTAAGAGATGGCAAGCAGCGTTTGACTAATTAAATTTCATGATCCTTATGGGTCCACATACGCCGGTTTCTGAATTAGTCGGTCCTGTCCACTTTCTGAAACGGTAGTGGTCTTATCCCTCGGGTTGTCAAGCGCGAATGCCATTTGAGAGTTAGCAAGCAGCGTTTCACTAATTAAATTCCATGATCCTTATGGGTCCACATACGCCGGTTTCTGAATTACTCGGTCCTGGCCACTTTCTGAAACGGCAGTGGTCTTATCCCTCGGGTTGTCAAGCGCGAATGCCAATTAAGAGTTGCCAAGCAGCGTTTTACTAAATACATTCCATGAACCTTCTGGGTCCACATACGCCGGTTTCTGAATGATTGGGTCTTGGCCATTCATGCCCTTTCTAAAACGGCAGTGGTCGTATCCCTCAGGTTGTCAAGCCCGAATGCCAATTAGGAGTTGGCGAGGAGCGTTTGACTAAATACATTCCATGATCGTTCTAGGTCCACATACGCCGGTTTTTAAATTACTCGGTCCTGACCACTTTCTGAAACGGCAGTGGTCGTATCCCTCGGGTTGTCAAGCGCGAATGCCAATTAAGAGTTGGCAAGCAGCGTTTGACTAATTACATTCCATGATCATTCTGGGTCCACATACGCTGTTTTCTGAATGACTTGGTCCTGGCCATTCATGCCCTTTCTGAAACGGCAGTGGTCTTATCCCTCAGGTTGTCAAGCCCGAATGCCAATTAAGAGTTGGCAAGCAGCGTATGACTAAATACATTCCACGATCGTTCTGGGTCCACATACGCCGGTTTTTAAATTACTCGGTCCTGGCCACTTTCTGAAACGGCAGTGGTCGTATCCCTCGGGTTGTCAAGCGCGAATGCCAATTAAGAGTTGGCAAGCAGCGTTTGACTAATTACATTCCATGATCATTCTGGGTCCACATACGCTGGTTTCTGAATGACTTGGTCCTGGCCATTCATGCCCTTTCTGAAACGGCAGTGGTCTTATCCCTCAGGTTGTCAAGCCCGAATGCCAATTAGGAGTTGGCAAGCAGCGTCTGACTAATTACATTCCATGATCGTTCTGGGTCCCCATACGCCGGTTTCTGAATGACTGGGTCCTGGCCATTCATGCATTTTCTGAAACGGCAGTGGTCTTATCCCTCGGGTTGTCAAGCGCGAATGCCAATTAAGAGTTGGCAAGCAGCGTTTGACTAGTTACATTCCATGATCGTTCTGGGTCCACTTACGCTGGTTTCTCAGTTACTGGGTCTTGGCTATTCATGAACTTTCTGAAACGGCAGTGGTCTTATCCCTCGGGTTGTGAAGCGCGAATGCCAATTAAGAGTTGGCAAGCAGCGTTTGACTAATTACATTCCATGATCGTTCTGGGTCCCCATACGCCGGTTTCTGAATGACTGGGTCCTGGCCATTCATGCATTTTCTGAAAAGGCAGTGGTCTTATCCCTCGGTTTGTCAAGCGCGAATGCCAATTAAGAGATGGCAAGCAGCGTTTGACTAATTAAATTCCATGATCCTTATGGGTCCACATACGCCAGTTTCTGAATTACTCGGTCCTGGCCACTTTCTGAAACGGCAGTGGTCTTATCCCTCGGGTTGTCAAGCGCGAATGCCAATTAAGAGTTGGCAAGCAGCGTTTGACTAATTACATTCCATGATCCTTGTGGGTCCACATACGCCGGTTTCTGAATGACTTGGTCCTGCGCATTTCATGCACTTTCTGAAACGGAAGTGGTCTTATCCCTCGGGTTGTCAAGCGCGAACGCCAATTAAGAGTTGGCAAGCAGCGTTTGACTAATAACATTCCATGATCGTTCTGGGTCCACATATGCCGGTTGCTGAATGACTGGGTCCTGGCCATTCATGCACCTTCTGAATCGGCAGTGGTCTTATCCCTCGGGTTCTCAAGCGCGAATGCCAATAAAAAGTTGGCAAGCAGCGTTTGAATTATTACATTCCATGATCGTTCTGGGTCCACATACGCCGGTTTCTGAATGACTTGGTCCTCGCCATTCATGCACTTTCTGAAACGGCAGTGGTCTTATTCCTCGGGTTGTCAAGCGCGAATGCCAAATAAGAGTTGGCAAGCAGCGTTTGACAAATTACATTCCATTATCGTTCTGGGTCCACTAACGCCTGTTTCTGAGTTACTGGGTCCTGGCCATTCATGCACTTTCTGAAACGGCAGTGGTCTTATCCCTCCGGTTGTCAAGCTAGAATGCCAATTAAGAGTTGGCAAGCAGCGTTTGACAAATTACATTCCATTATCGTTCTGGGTCCACTAACGCCTGTTTCTGAGTAAGTGGGTCCTGGCCATTCATGCACTTTCTGAAACGGCAGTGGTCTTATCCCTCGGGTTGTCAAGCTAGAATGCCAATTAAGAGTTCGCAAGCAGCGTTTGACTAATTACATTCCATGAACCTTATGGGTCCACATACGCTGTTTTCTAAAAACTGGGTCCTGGCCATTCATGCACTTTCTGAAACGGCAGTGGTCTTATCCCTCGGGTTGTCAAGCGCGAATGCCAATAAGAGTTGGCAAGCAGCGTTTGACTAATTACATTCCATGATCGTTCTGCGTCCACATACGCCGGTTTCTGAATTACTTGGTCCTGGCCATTCATGCACTTTCTGAAACGGCAGCGGTCTTATCCCTCGAGTAGTCAAGTGCGAACGCCAATTAAGAGTTGGCAAGCAGCGTTTGACTAATTACATTCTATGATCGTTCTGGGTCCACATACGCCGGTTTATGAATTACTTGGTCCTGGCCATTCATGCACTTTCTGAAACGGCAGCGGTCTTATCCCTCGGGTAGTCAAGCGCGAACGCCAATTAAGAGTTGGCAAGCAGCGTTTGACTAATTACATTCTATGATCGTTCTGGGTCCACATACGCCGGTTTCTGAATCACTTGGTCCTGGCCATTCATGCACTTTCTGAAACGGCAGTGGTCTTATCCCTCGGGTTGTCAAGCGCGAATGGCAATTACGAGTTGGCAAGCAGCGTCTGACTAATTACATTCCATGATCGTTCTGGGTCCCCATACGCCGGTTTCTGAATGACTGGGTCCTGGCCATTCATGCATTTTCTGAAACGGCAGTGGTCTTATCCCTCGGGTTGTCAAGCGCGAATGCCAATTAAGAGTTGGCAAGCAGCGTTTGACTAATTACATTCCATGATCCTTGTGGGTCCACATACGCCGGTTTCTGAATGACTTGGTCCTGCGCATTTCATGCACTTTCTGAAACGGAAGTGGTCTTATCCCTCGGGTTGTCAAGCGCGATTGCCAATTAAGAGTTGGCAAGCAGAGTTTCACAAATTACATTCCATGATCCTTCTGGGTCCACATAGGCCGGTTTCTGAAACACTTGGTCCTGGCCAATCATGCATTTTCTGAAACGGCAGTGGTCTTATCCCTCGGGTTCTCAAGCGCGAATGCCAATAAAAAGTTGGCAAGCAGCGTTTGAATTATTACATTCCATGATCGTTCTGGGTCCACATACGCCGGTTTCTGAATGACTTGGTCCTCGCCATTCATGCACTTTCTGAAACGGCAGTGGTCTTATTCCTCGGGTTGTCAAGCGCGAATGCCAAATAAGAGTTGGCAAGCAGCGTTTGACAAATTACATTCCATTATCGTTCTGGGTCCACTAACGCCTGTTTCTGAGTTACTGGGTCCTGGCCATTCATGCACTTTCTGAAACGGCAGTGGTCTTATCCCTCCGGTTGTCAAGCTAGAATGCCAATTAAGAGTTGGCAAGCAGCGTTTGACAAATTACATTCCATTATCGTTCTGGGTCCACTAACGCCTGTTTCTGAGTAAGTGGGTCCTGGCCATTCATGCACTTTCTGAAACGGCAGTGGTCTTATCCCTCGGGTTGTCAAGCTAGAATGCCAATTAAGAGTTCGCAAGCAGCGTTTGACTAATTACATTCCATGAACCTTATGGGTCCACATACGCTGTTTTCTAAAAACTGGGTCCTGGCCATTCATGCACTTTCTGAAACGGCAGTGGTCTTATCCCTCGGGTTGTCAAGCGCGAATGCCAATAAGAGTTGGCAAGCAGCGTTTGACTAATTACATTCCATGATCGTTCTGCGTCCACATACGCCGGTTTCTGAATTACTTGGTCCTGGCCATTCATGCACTTTCTGAAACGGCAGCGGTCTTATCCCTCGAGTAGTCAAGTGCGAACGCCAATTAAGAGTTGGCAAGCAGCGTTTGACTAATTACATTCTATGATCGTTCTGGGTCCACATACGCCGGTTTATGAATTACTTGGTCCTGGCCATTCATGCACTTTCTGAAACGGCAGCGGTCTTATCCCTCGGGTAGTCAAGCGCGAACGCCAATTAAGAGTTGGCAAGCAGCGTTTGACTAATTACATTCTATGATCGTTCTGGGTCCACATACGCCGGTTTCTGAATCACTTGGTCCTGGCCATTCATGCACTTTCTGAAACGGCAGTGGTCTTATCCCTCGGGTTGTCAAGCGCGAATGGCAATTACGAGTTGGCAAGCAGCGTCTGACTAATTACATTCCATGATCGTTCTGGGTCCCCATACGCCGGTTTCTGAATGACTGGGTCCTGGCCATTCATGCATTTTCTGAAACGGCAGTGGTCTTATCCCTCGGGTTGTCAAGCGCGAATGCCAATTAAGAGTTGGCAAGCAGCGTTTGACTAATTACATTCCATGATCGTTCTGGGTCCACTTACGCTGGTTTCTGAGTTACTGGGTCTTGGCTATTCATGAACTTTCTGAAACGGCAGTGGTCTTATCCCTCGGGTTGTGAAGCGCGAATGCCAATTAGAGTTGGCAAGCAGCGTTTGACTAATTACATTCCATGATCGTTCTGGGTCCCCATACGCCGGTTTCTGAATGACTGGGTCCTGGCCATTCATGCATTTTCTGAAAAGGCAGTGGTCTTATCCCTCGTGTTGTCAAGCGCGAATGCCAATTAAGAGATGGCAAGCAGCGTTTGACTAATTAAATTCCATGATCCTTATGGGTCCACATACGCCAGTTTCTGAATTACTCGGTCCTGGCCACTTTCTGAAACGGCAGTGGTCTTACCCCTCGGGTTGTGAAGCGCGAATGCCAATTAAGAGTTGGCAAGCAGCGTTTGTATAATTACATTCCATGATCGTTCTGGGACTACTTACGCTGGTTTCTGAGTTACTGGGTCTTGGCTATTCATGAACTTTCTGAAACAGCAGTGGTCTTATCCCTCGGGTTGTCAAGCGCGAATGCCAATTAAGAGTTGGCAAGCAGCGTTTGACTAATTACATTCCATGATCGTTCTGGGTCCCCATACGCCGGTTTCTGAATGACTCGGTCCTGGTCATTCATGCATTTTCTGAAACGGCAGTGGTTTTATCCCTCGGGTTTTCAAGCGCGAATGCCAATTAGGAGATGGCAAGCTGCGTTTGACTAATTACATTTCATGATCCTTATGGGTCCACATACGCCGGTTTCTGAATTACTCGGTCCTGGGCACTTTCTGAAACGGCAGTGGTCTTATCCCTCGGGTTGTCAAGCGCGAATGCCAATTAGGTGTTGGCAAGCAGCGTTTGACTAATTACATTCCATGATCGTTCTGGGTCCCCTTACGCCGGTTTCTGAATGACTGGGTCCTGGCCATTCATGCATTTTCTGAAACGGCAGTGGTCTTATCTCTCGGGTTGTCAAGCGCGAATGCCAATTAAGAGATGGCAAGCAGCGTTTGACTAATAAAATTTCATGATCCTTATGGGTCCACATACGCCGGTTTCTGAATTACTCGGTCCTGGCCACTTTCTGAAACGGCAGTGGTCTTATCCCTCGAGTTGTCAAGCGCGAATGCTAATTAAGAGTTAGCAAGCAGCGCTTGAATAATTAAATTCCATGATCCTTATGGGTCCACATACGCCGGTTTCTGAATTACTCGGTCCTGGCCACTTTCTGAAACGGCAGTGGTCTTATCCCTCGGGTTGTCAAGCGCGAATGCCAATTAAGAGTTGGCAAGCAGCGTTTGACTAAATACATTCCATGAAACTTCTGGGTCCACATACGCCGGTTTCTGAATGATTGGGTCCTGGCCATTCATGCCGTTTCTAAAACGGCAGTGGTTGTATCCCTCAGGTTGTCAAGCCCGAATGCCAATTAGGAGTTGGCGAGGAGCGTTTGACTAAATACATTCCATCATCGTTCTGGGTCCACATACGCCGGTTTCTGAATGACTTGGTCCTGGCCATTCATGCCCTTTCTGAAACGGCAGTGGTCTTATCCCTCACGTTGTCAAGGCCGAATGCCAATTAAGAGTTGGCAAGCAGCGTATGACTAAATAGATTCCACGATCGTTCTGGGTCCACATACGCCGGTTTCTAAATTACTCGGTCCTGGCCACTTTCTGAAACGGCAGTGGTCTTATCCCTCAGGTTGTCAAGCCCGAATGCCAATTAAGAGTTGGCAAGCAGCGTTTGACTAAATACATTCCATGAAACTTCTGGGTCCACATACGCCGGTTTCTGAATGATTGGGTCCTGGCGATTCATGCCGTTTCTAAAACGGCAGTGGTTGTATCCCTCTGGTTGTCAAGCGCGAATGCCAATTAAGAGTTGGCAAGCAGCGTTTGACTAATTACATTCCATGATCGTTCTGGGTCCACATACTCTGGTTTCTGAATGACTTGGTCCTGGCCATTCATGCCCTTTCTGAAACGGCAGTGGTCTTATCTCTCGGATTGTCAAGCGCGAATGCCAATTAGGAGTTGGCCAGCAGCGTTTGACTAATTACATTCCATGATCCTTGTGGGTCCACATACGCCGGTTTCTGAATGACTTGGTCCGGCGCATTCATGCACTTTCTGAAACGGAAGTGGTCTTATCCCTCGGGTTGTCAAGCGCGAATGCCAATTAAGAGTTGGCAAGCAGCGTTTGACTAATTACATTCCATGATCGTTCTGGGTCCACATACTCTGGTTTCTGAATGACTTGGTCCTGGCCATTCATGCCCTTTCTGAAACGGCAGTGGTCTTATCCCTCACGTTGTCAAGGCCGAATGCCAATTAAGAGTTGGCAAGCAGCGTATGACTAAATAGATTCCACGATCGTTCTGGGTCCACATACGCCGGTTTCTAAATTACTCGGTCCTGGCCACTTTCTGAAACGCCAGTGGTCTTATCCCTCAGGTTGTCAAGCCCGAATGCCAATTAGGAGTTGGCAAGCAGCGTTTGACTAAATTCATTCCATGATCGTTCTGGGTCCACATATGCCGGTTTCTGAATTACTAGGTCCTTGCCATTCATGCCCTTTCTGAAACGGCAGTGGTCTTATCTCTCGGATTGTCAAGCGCGAATGCCAATTAGGAGTTGGCCAGCAGCGTTTGACTAATTACATTCCATGATCCTTGTGGGTCCACATACGCCGGTTTCTGAATGACTTGGTCCTGCGCATTCATGCACTTTCTGAAACGGAAGTGGTCTTATCCCTCGGGTGTTCAAGCGCTAATGCCAATTAAGTGTTGGCAAGCAGCGTTTGACTAATTACATTCCATAATCGTTCTGGGTCCCCTTACGCCGGTTTCTGAATGACTGGGTCCTGGCCATTCATGCATTTTCTGAAACGGCAGTGGTCTTATCCCTCGGGTTGTCAAGCGCGAATGCCAATTAAGAGATGGCAAGCAGCGTTTGACTAATTAAATTTCATGATCCTTATGGGTCCACATACGCCGGTTTCTGAATTGGTCGGTCCTGTCCACTTTCTGAAACGGTAGTGGTCTTATCACTCGGGTTGTCAAGCGCGAATGCCATTTGAGAGTTAGCAAGCAGCGTTTCACTAATTAAATTCCATGATCCTTATGGGTCCACATACGCCGGTTTCTGAATTACTCGGTCCTGGCCACTTTCTGAAACGGCAGTGGTCTTATACCTCGGGTTGTCAAGCGCGAATGCCAATTAAGAGTTGCCAAGCAGCGTTTTACTAAATACATTCCATGAACCTTCTGGGTCCACATACGCCGGTTTCTGAATGATTGGGTCTCGGCCATTCATGCCCTTTCTAAAACGGCAGTGGTCGTATCCCTCAGGTTGTCAAGCCCGAATGCCAATTAGGAGTTGGCGAGGAGCGTTTGACTAAATACATTCCATGATCGTTCTGGGTCCACATACGCCGGTTTTTAAATTACTCGGTCCTGGCCACTTTCTAAAACGGCAGTGGTCGTATCCCTCGGGTTGTCAAGCGCGAATGCCAATTAAGAGTTGGCAAGCAGCGTTTGACTAATTACATTCCATGATCATTCTGGGTCCACATACGCTGGTTTCTGAATGACTTGCTCCTGGCCATTCATGCCCTTTCTGAAACGGCAGTGGTCTTATCCCTCAGGTTGTCAAGCCCGAATGCCAATTAAGAGTTGGCAAGCAGCGTATGACTAAATACATTCCACGATCGTTCTGGGTCCACATACGCCGGTTTTTAAATTACTCGGTCCTGGCCACTTTCTGAAACTGCAGTGGTCGTATCCCTCGGGTTGTCAAGCGCGAATGCCAATTAAGAGTTGGCAAGCAGCGTTTGACTAATTACATTCCATGATCATTCTGGGTCTACATACGCTGGTTTCTGAATGACTTGGTCCTGGCCATTCATGCCCTTTCTGAAACGGCAGTTGTCTTATCCCTCAGGTTGTCAAGCCCGAATGCCAATTACGAGTTGGCAAGCAGCGTTTGACTAAATTCCTTCCATGTCGTTCTGGGTCCACGTACGCCGGTTTCTGAATTACTAGGTCCTTGCCATTCATGCCCTTTCTGAAACGGCAGTGGTCTTATCTCTCGGGTTGTCAAGCGCGAATGCCAATTAGGAGTTGGCCAGCAGCGTTTGACTAATTACATTCCATGATCGTTCTGGGACCACTTACGCTGGTTTCTGAGTTACTGGGTCTTGGCTATTCATGAACTTTCTGAAACAGCAGTGGTCTTATCCCTCGGGTTGTCAAGCGCGAATGCCAATTAAGAGTTGGCAAGCAGCGTTTGACTAATTACATTCCATGATCGTTCTGGGTCCCCATACGCCGGTTTCTGAATGACTGGGTCCTGGCCATTCATGCATTTTCTGAAACGGCAGTGGTCTTATCCCTCGGGTTGTCAAGCGCGAATGCCAATTGAGAGTTAGCAAGCAGCGTTTGACTAACTAAATTCCATGATCCTTATGGGTCCACATACGCCGGTTTCTGAATTACTCGGTCCTGGCCACTTTCTGAAACGGCAGTGGTCTTATCCATCGGGTTGTCAAGCGCGAATGCCAATTAAGAGTTGGCAAGCAGCGTTTGACTAATTACATTCCATGATCCTTATGGGTCCACATACGCTGGTTTCTGAATGACTTGGTCCTGGCCATTCATGCCCTTTCTGAAACGGCAGTGGTCTTATCCCTCAGGTTGTCAAGCCCGAATGCCAATTAGGAGTTGGCAAGCAGCGTTTGACTAATTAAATTTCATGATCCTTATGGGTCCACATACGCCGGTTTCGGAATTACTCGGTCCTGGCCACTTTCTGAAACGGCAGTGGTCTTATCCCTCGGGTTGTCAAGCCCGAATGCCAATTAGGAGTTGGCGAGGAGCGTTTGACTAAATACATTCCATGATCGTTCTGGGTCCACATACGCCGGTTTTTGAATGACTTGGTCCTGGCCATTCATGCCCTTTCTGAAACGGCAGTGGTCTTATCCCTCAGGTTGTCAAGCCCGAATGCCAATTAAGAGTTGGCAAGCAGCGTATGACTAAATACATTCCACGATCGTTCTGGGTCCACATACGCCGGTTTCTAAATTACTCGGTCCTGGCCACTTTCTGAAACGGCAGTGGTCGTATCCCTCGGGTTGTCAAGCGCGAATGCCAATTAAGAGTTGGCAAGCAGCGTTTGACTAATTACATTCCATGATCATTCTGGGTCCACATACGCTGGTTTCTGAATGACTTGGTCCTGGCCATTCATGCCCTTTCTGAAACGGCAGTGGTCTTATCCCTCAGGTTTTCAAGCCCGAATGCCAATTAAGAGATGGCAAGCAGCGTTTGACTAATTAAATTTCATGATCCTTATGGGTCCACATACGCCGGTTTCTGAATTAGTCGGTCCTGGCCACTTTCTGAAACGGCAGTGGTCTTATCCCTCGGGTTGTCAAGCCCGAATGCCAATTAGGAGTTGGCGAGGAGCGTTTGACTAAATACATTCCATGATCGTTCTGGGTCCACATACGCCGGTTTCTGAATGACTTGGTCCTGGCCATTCATGCCCTTTCTGAAACGGCAGTGGTCTTATCCCTCAGGTTGTCAAGCCCGAATGCCAATTAAGAGTTGGCAAGCAGCGTATGACTAAATACATTCCACGATCGTTCTGGGTCCACATACGCCGGTTTCTAAATTACTCGGTCCTGGCCTCTTTCTGAAACGGCAGTGGTCGTATCCCTCGGGTTGTCAAGCGCGAATGCCAATTAGGAGTTGGCCAGCAGCGTTTGACTAATTACATTCCATGATCGTTCTGGGACCACTTACGCTGGTTTCTGAGTTACTGGGTCTTGGCTATTCATGAACTTTCTGAAACAGCAGTGGTCTTATCCCTCGGGTTGTCAAGCGCGAATGCCAATTAAGAGTTGGCAAGCAGCGTTTGACTAATTACATTCCATGATCGTTCTGGGTCCCCATACGCCGGTTTCTGAATGACTGGGTCCTGGCCATTCATGCATTTTCTGAAACGGCAGTGGTCTTATCCCTCGGGTTGTCAAGCCCGAATGCCAATTAGGAGTTGGCAAGCAGTGTTTGACTAAATTCCTTCCATGATCGTTCTGGGTCCACATACGCCGGTTTCTGAATGACTTGGTCCTGGCCATTCATGCCCTTTCTGAAACGGCAGTAGTCTTATCCCTCAGGTTGTCAAGCCCGAATGCCAATTAGGAGTTGGCAAGCAGCGTTTGACTAAATTCCTTCCATGATCGTTCTGGGTCCACATACGCCGGTTTCTGAATTACTAGGTCCTTGCCATTCATGCACTTTCTGAAACGGCAGTGGTCTTATCTCTCGGGTTGTCAAGCGCGAATGCCAATTAGGAGTTGGCCAGCAGCGTTTGACTAATTACATTCCATGATCGTTCTGGGACCACTTACGCTGGTTTCTGAGTTACTGGGTCTTGGCTATTCATGAACTTTCTGAAACAGCAGTGGTCTTATCCCTCGGGTTGTCAAGCGCGAATGCCAATTAAGAGTTGGCAAGCAGCGTTTGCCTAATTACATTCCATGATCGTTCTGGGCCCCATACGCCGGTTTCTGAATGACTGGGTCCTGGCCATTCATGCATTTTCTGAAACGGCAGTGGTCTTATCCCTCGGGTTGTCAAGCCCGAATGCCAATTAAGAGTTAGCAAGCAGCGTTTGACTAAATACATTCCATGATCATTCTGGGTCCACATACGCTGGTTTCTGAATGACTTGGTCCTGGCCATTCATGCCCTTTCTGAAACGGCAGTGGTCTTATCCCTCAGGTTGTCAAGCCCGAATGCCAATAAGGAGTTGGCAAGCAGCGTTTGACTAATTACATTCCATGATCGTTCTGGGTCCCCATACGCCGGTTTCTGAATGACTGGGTCCTGGCCATTCATGCATTTTCTGAAACGGCAGTGGTCTTATCCCTCGGGTTGTCAAGCGCGAATGCCAATTAAGAGATGGCAAGCAGCGTTTGATTAATTAAATTTCATTATCCTTATGGGTCCACATACGCCGGTTTCTGAATTACTCTGTCCTGGCCACTTTCTGAAACGGCAGTGGTCTTATCTCTCGGGTAGTCAAGCGCGAACGCCAATAAGAGTTGGCAAGCAGCGTTTGACTAATTACATTCCATGATCGTCTTGGGTCCACATACGCCGGTTTCTGAATGACTTGGTCCTGGCCATTCATGCCCTTTCTCAAACGGCAGTGGTCTTATCCCTCAGGTTGTCAAGCGCGAATGCCAATTAGGAGTTGGCAAGCAGCATTTGACTAAATACATTCCATGATCGTTCTGGGTCCACATACGCCGGTTTCTGAATTACTGGGTCATTGCCATGAATGCACTTTCTGAAACGGCAGTGGTCTTATCCCTCAGGTTGTCAAGCGCGAATGCCAATTAAGAGTTGGCAAGCAACGTTTGACTAATTACATTCCCTTATCGTTCTGGGTCCACATTCGCCGGTTTCTGAATCACTTGGTCCTGGCCAGTCATGCACTTTCTGAAACGGCAGCGGTCTTATCCCTCAGGTTGTCAAGCGCGAATGCCAATTAGGAGTTGGCAAGCAGCGTTTGACTAAATACATTCCATGATCGTTCTGGGTCCACATACGGCAGTTTCTGAATTACTGGGTCCTTGCCATGAATGCACTTTCTGAAACGGCAGTGGTCTTATCCCTCAAGTTGTCAAGCGCAAATGCTAATTAAGAGTTGGCAAGCAGCGTTTGACTAATTACATTCCATGATCCTTCTGGGTCCACATACGCCGGTTTCTGAATGACTTGGTCCTGGCCATTCATGCACTTTCTGAACTGGCATTGGTCTTATCCCTCAAGTTGTCAAGCGCGAATGCCAATTAAGTGTTGGCAAGCAGCGTTTGACTAATTACATTCCATGATCCTTCTGGGTCCACATACGCCGGTTTCTGAATGACTTGGTCCTGGCCATTCATGCACTTTCTGAAACGGCAGTGGTCTTATCCCTCGGGATTTCAAGCGCGAATGCCAATTAAGAGTTAGCAAGCAGCGTTTGACTAATTTCATTCCATGATCGTTATAGGTTCACTTACGCCGGTTTCTGAATTACTCAGTCCTGGCCATTCATGCACTTTCTGAAACGGCAGCGGTCTTATCCCTCAGGTTGTCAAGCGCGAATGCCAATTAGGAGTTGGCAAGCAGCGTTTGACTAATTACATTTCATGATCGTTTTGGGTTCACATACGCCGTATTCTGAATGACTTGGTCCTGGCCATTCATGCCCTTTCTGATACGGCAGTGGTCTTATCCCTCAGGTTGTCAAGCGCGAATGCCAATTAGGAGTTGGCAAGCAGCGTTTGACTAAATACATTCCATGATCGTTCTGGGTCCACATACGCCGGTTTCTGAATTACTGGGTCCTTGCCATGAATGCACTTTCTGAAACGGCAGTGGTCTTATCCCTCAGGTTGTCAAGCGCGAATGCCAATTAAGAGTTGGCAAGCAGCGTTTGACTAATTACATTTCTGATCGTTCTGGGTCCACATTCGCCAGTTTCTGAATCACTTGGTCCTGGCCATTCATGCACTTTCTGAAACGGGAGTGGCCTTATTCCTCGGGTTGTCAAGCGCGAATGCCAATTAAGAGTTGGCAAGCAGCGTTTGACTAATTACATTCCATGATTGTTCTGGGTCCACATACGCCGGTTTCTGAATTACTGGGTCCTTGCCATGAATGCACTTTCTGAAACGGCAGTGTCTTATACCTCGGGTTGTCAAGCTAGAATGCCAATTAAAAGTTGGCAAGCAGCGTTTGAATAATTACATTCCATGATCGTTCTGGGTCTACATACGTCGGTTTCAAAATTACTTGGTCCTGGCCATTCATGCACTTTCTGAAATGGCAGTGGTCTTATCCCTCGGGTTGTCAAGCGCGAATGCCAATTAAGAGTTGGCAAGCTGCGTTTGACTAATTACATTCCCTGATCGTTCTGGGTCCTCATTCGCTGGTTTCTGAATGACTTGGTTCTGGCCATTCATGCACTTTCTGAAACGGCAGTGGTCTTATCCCTCGGGTTGTCAAGCGGAAATGCCAATTAAGAGTTAGCAAGCAGCGTTTGACTAATTATATTCCATGATCGTTCTGGGTCCACTTACGCTGGTTTCTGAGTTACTGGGTCTTGGCGATTCATAAACTTTCTGAAACGGCAGTGGTCTTATCTCTCGGGTTGTGAAGCTAGAATGCCAATTAAGAGTTGGCAAGCAGCGTTTGACTAATTACATTCCATGAACCTTCTGGGTCCACATATGCCGTTTTCTGAATGACTTGGTCCTGGCCATTCATGCATTTTCTGAAACTGCAGTGGCCTTATCTCTCAAGTTGTCAAGCGCGAACGCCAATAAGAGTTGGCAAGCAGCGTTTGACTAATTACATTCCATGAACCTTCTGGGTCCACATATGCCGTTTTCTGAATGACTTGGTCCTGGCCATTTATGCTCTTTCTGAAACTGCAGTGGTCTTATCTCTCGGGTTGTGAAGCTAGAATGCCAATTAAGAGTTGGCAAGCAGCGTTTCACTAATTACATTCCATGATCGTTCTGGGTCCACAAACGTCGGTTTCTGAATTACTGGGTCCTTGCCATGAATGCACTTTCCTAAACGGCAGTGGTCTTATCCCTCAGGTTGTCAAGCGCGAATGCCAATTAGGAGTTGGCAAGCACCGTTTGACTAATTACATTCCCTGATCGTTCTGGGTCCACATTCGCCGGTTTCTGAATCACTTGGTCCTGGCCATTCATGCACTTTCTGAAACGGCAGTGGTCTTACCCCTCGGGTTGTCAAGCGCGAATGTAAATTAAGAGTTGGCGAGCAGCGTTTGACTAATTACATTCCACGATCGTCTTGGGTCCCCATACGCCAGTTTCTGATGACTGGGTCCTGGCCATTCATGAATTTTCTGAAACGGCAGTCGTCTTATCCCTCGGGGTTCAAGTGCGAATGCCAATAACAAGTTGGCAAGCAGCGTTTGACTAAATACATTCCATGATCATTCTGGGTCCACATACGCTGGTTTCTGAATGACTTGGTTCTGGCCATTCATGCCCTTTCTGAAACGGCTGGTCTTATCCCTCAGGTTGTCAAGCCCGAATGCCAATTAAGAGTTGGCAAGCAGCGTTTGACTAATTACATTCCATGATCGTTCTGGGTCCCCATACGCCGGTTTCTGAATGACTGGGTCCTGGCCATTCATGCATTTTCTGAAACGGCAGTGGTCTTATCCCTCGGGTTGTCAAGCGCGAATGCCAATTAAGAGATGGCAAGCAGCGTTTGATTAATTAAATTTCATTATCCTTATGGGTCCACATACGCCGGTTTCTGAATTACTCTGTCCTGGCCACTTTCTGAAACGGCAGTGGTCTTATCTCTCGGGTAGTCAAGCGCGAACGCCAATAAGAGTTGGCAAGCAGCGTTTCACTAATTACATTCCATGATCGTCTTGGGTCCACATACGCCGGTTTCTGAATGACTTGGTCCTGGCCATTCATGCCCTTTCTCAAACGGCAGTGGTCTTATCCCTCAGGTTGTCAAGCGCGAATGCCAATTAGGAGTTGGCAAGCAGCATTTGACTAAATACATTCCATGATCGTTCTGGGTCCACATACGCCGGTTTCTGAATTACTGGGTCATTGCCATGAATGCACTTTCTGAAACGGCAGTGATCTTATCCCTCAGGTTGTCAAGCGCGAATGCCAATTAAGAGTTGGCAAGCAGCGTTTGACTAATTACATTCCCTTATCGTTCTGGGTCCACATTCGCCGGTTTCTGAATCACTTGGTCCTGGCCAGTCATGCACTTTCTGAAACGGCAGCGGTCTTATCCCTCAGGTTGTCAAGCGCGAATGCCAATTAGGAGTTGGCAAGCAGCGTTTGACTAAATACATTCCATGATCGTTCTGGGTCCACATACGGCAGTTTCTGAATTACTGGGTCCTTGCCATGAATGCACTTTCTGAAACGGCAGTGGTCTTATCCCTCAAGTTGTCAAGCGCGAATGCCAATTAAGAGTTGGCAAGCAGCGTTTGACTAATTACATACCATGATCGTTCTGGGTCCACATTCGCCGGTTTCTTAATCACTTGGTCCTGGCCATTCATGCACTTTCTGAAACGGCAGTGGTCTTCTCCCTCAAGTTGTCAAGCGCGAATGCCAATTAAGAGTTGGCAAGCAGCGTTTGACTAATTACATTCCATGATCCTTCTGGGTCCACATACGCCGGTTTCTGAATGACTTGGTCCTGGCCATTCATGCACTTTCTGAACTGGCATTGGTCTTATCCCTCAAGTTGTCAAGCGCGAATGCCAATTAAGTGTTGGCAAGCAGCGTTTGACTAATTACATTCCATGATCCTTCTGGGTCCACATACGCCGGTTTCTGAATGACTTGGTCCTGGCCATTCATGCACTTTCTGAAACGGCAGTGGTCTTATCCCTCGGGATTTCAAGCGCGAATGCCAATTAGGAGTTGGCAAGCAGCGTTTGACTAATTTCATTCCATGATCGTTATAGGTTCACTTACGCCGGTTTCTGAATTACTCAGTCCTGGCCATTCATGCACTTTCTGAAACGGCAGCGGTCTTATCCCTCAGGTTGTCAAGCGCGAATGCCAATTAGGAGTTGGCAAGCAGCGTTTGACTAATTACATTTCATGATCGTTTTGGGTTCACATACGCCGTATTCTGAATGACTTGGTCCTGGCCATTCATGCCCTTTCTGATACGGCAGTGGTCTTATCCCTCAGGTTGTCAAGCGCGAATGCCAATTAGGAGTTGGCAAGCAGCGTTTGACTAAATACATTCCATGATCGTTCTGGGTCCACATACGCCGGTTTCTGAATTACTGGGTCCTTGCCATGAATGCACTTTCTGAAACGGCAGTGGTCTTATCCCTCAGGTTGTCAAGCGCGAATGCCAATTAAGAGTTGGCAAGCAGCGTTTGACTAATTACATTTCTGATCGTTCTGGGTCCACATTCGCCAGTTTCTGAATCACTTGGTCCTGGCCATTCATGCACTTTCTGAAACGGGAGTGGCCTTATCCCTCGGGTTGTCAAGCGCGAATGCCAATTAAGAGTTGGCAAGCAGCGTTTGACTAATTACATTCCATGATTGTTCTGGGTCCACATACGCCGGTTTCTGAATTACTGGGTCCTGGCCATTCATGCACTTTCTGAAACGGCAGTGGTCTTATCCCTCGGGTTGTCAAGCGCAAATGCCAATTAAGAGTTAGCAAGCAGCGTTTGACTAATTATATTCCATGATCGTTCTGGGTCCACTTACGCTGGTTTCTGAGTTACTGGGTCTTGGCGATTCATAAACTTTCTGAAACGGCAGTGGTCTTATCTCTCGGGTTGTGAAGCTAGAATGCCAATTAAGAGTTGGCAAGCAGCGTTTGACTAATTACATTCCATGAACCTTCTGGGTCCACATATGCCGTTTTCTGAATGACTTGGTCCTGGCCATTCATGCATTTTCTGAAACTGCAGAGGCCTTATCTCTCAAGTTGTCAAGCGCGAACGCCAATAAGAGTTGGCAAGCAGCGTTTGACTAATTACATTCCATGAACCTTCTGGGTCCACATATGCCGTTTTCTGAATGACTTGGTCCTGGCCATTTATGCTCTTTCTGAAACTGCAGTGGTCTTATCTCTCGGGTTGTGAAGCTAGAATGCCAATTAAGAGTTGGCAAGCAGCGTTTCACTAATTACATTCCATGATCGTTCTGGGTCCACAAACGTCGGTTTCTGAATTACTGGGTCCTTGCCATGAATGCACCTTCCTACCCAAGCAGCACAAGCCTGTACGGCTTAAAATCAGCCGAAGAACTTCAGCCAGGTAATTTCTGCCCGGCCTTTCTCCAGTCAAAGTGTAAAGCGCGCACTCAAAGGTGGGCCTCTGCCGTGTGTTTAAAGTTAACTGCTGTACACCCAATGGCCACTCTCCTTTTACCAATTCACTGCAGAGGGGTCCACAACGGTCTCCGGCCGTACAGCTTTGCCGGAGATCAGCCATTACCTTTTGCCGGAGGCTGGCTGATGAACCATTGCCCGAGGCCGGCTGTTAAACTTTTGCAGGAGGTCAGCTGTTGACCTTATGCCGATGGTCGGCCGTTGAAATGTGTCTAATCAATGGCCCATAAGCTTTTGCCGAAGTACGGCCAGTCAGCCTTCCCTGGTGAGCGGCTGGTACCTGGCTGTTCAACTTTAGGTATATACTAGCTGTTCAACCATAGTAGACATTCTGCCATTTACATCCCGGCTGTCCAACCCCAGCAGCTTTCAGTTCGAATTGCGCACATGGGTTCCTAAAAACGGGACATGCTGTAAATTCGTAATGCATGCATAAGCATTTGTGCCCTTTTAAAGAGCACTGTTTGCCCTTTCAGGGACAAATGTAGTGATTTACAAAGTCTGTGGTGATTAGGTTTTTTGACTTAATTTATTTTGCTTAGTTCATGCTGTCCAGTGTCTTCCGGTTCGTTATTTTGCTCAGTTCATACTGTCCAGTGTCTTCCGCTTCGTGCGGCCGCCATCCCAGTCACCGGCGGAGTATAGCCGTTTCTTAATAACAGCTGCCACAGCGACCTTGTTTGCGTCGGGGTACCTGGGCTGTATTGACACTGAAACAAAATTGAAAACAGACAAATAAGTAACATACTGCACTGTAAAAATGTCCACAGGCTTAGCAATGGCCTTCCTAAAAAAAAATTCAATTGATTGATTGATTATGAGGTTTAACACGCCGAAACTACGCAGGTTATGAGGTGCGCCGTAGCAGAGGGCTCCGGATTAATTTCGACCACCTGGAGATCTTTCACATGTGCCGAAATCTCAACACACGGACGTCTTTGTTTTTCGCCTCCGTCAGAAAAACGGCCGCCGCAGCTAGGATCGAACCTGTGACCTTCAGCACAGCAGCACAACGCCTTAGCCACTAAGCCACCGCGACGGGTGAAAAAAAAAGTATTACAAGCTTGCGTAATGCAATGCCTCTAGTTTTCACAACGTACAACTATTCCGGAGAGCCAATATTTATTACGCATTACCAAACAGTATCCTATTCATTCCTGTAAACAAGAACATTAAAAATAAGCTCTAATGGTCGAACAAATACCCTGAAATAAAGTAGCCCCTGAAAATATTATAATTAATTCCTTGTGCATAAAATAAAATCAGGGCAGCTTACCAAGCACAAGAGACAATGTTGTCTAGCTCGTAGAAGACCTCTTTCACCCCCTTGGACCCTGCCCAGCTGCAGGACAATGCCACTGGCTGCCCAATCACCATGCCCAACACCGTGCGGGCCCCGCCTTGAAGTCGTAGCCACCCATGTGGCAGAAGTACTGGGCCTAACAGGAGAAAGGAAATTTGAAATACACTTGTAAGTTGAATGCATCGAGGCTGAACATATGACGCAAAAGCATACCTTTAACGTGAGCACATGAGAAAGCAAACAATTTGTTGTCGTAGATAACACAATCAGTTCTGCTGCCTTTTGGTTATGGCACGGCACAGAGCTCTGGCCTTTTCTTTTTAACAGCAGAGCTGTCAAGCTTGTGCTCCTCGGAGGGATGTTACCAGGGCGCTACAGCACACAGTCCGGCAGCCGAGTTTGCGAGGGGGAGGAGGGAGGAGTGGAGACGAGGACCGGTGCACGTACAAGGGTCCTCGTGCAAAAGGTTTAGCCTTGCCGAGCGCACATGGTATGACGTTAGCAATGACATCAGCATTCCGCGCATAACTTTCGCGAGGCTGTTTGCGACAGCAAGGCCACGCCTTTTCTCACCTCCAGATCGTTTTCGCGGGTCTGCACCTTGTTTCCCGCAGCGGACTACTTCGATGGCGAGTCCGCCGGGATGAAAAACCCCGGGACATTCGTTTCCCTCTCGGAACGCGCTTCGTCGGGCCGCGCTCATGTTTAAGTTGCTCGGCGCAGTTCCGGGCAAATACTATGGCGTTGTCGAGGTAGACTAGGAAGGTGTGCCATTTTCTGAGGCTTCCCCTCAGCTCCACTGGTCACTGCTGTTTGCAATAGCAAAGCCACGCCTCAATTTTGTTCATAATGTTTTTGAAGTCCACATTCTATGAAAAAAATTCTACATGCGCAAAAAGAATGATCAAAGCGGCGCAGATATGAGAAAGTTATTCTATTTTTTAGTATAAAAATACAAGCACATGCAGTACTGCAACGTCACACTTGAGGCCTCCGGATATGACGACAAAGAGCGGTGGCCCTACAGTTGGCTCAGCTTGAAAGTGTGTATATACCATTATTTTGACCAAACGAGCCTAAATGTTGCCTTACTGCTTGTTTTCTTTAAAGTAAGCATAAAAGCTTAACCGTGGGCTCAAAGAATACAAAAATCTATAGAGACAGTAACAGAGCCACACTATGGCTCCGCTTCGAGCACGTGTGCCTTTCCATGGCGTGTTACGATGCACCACTGTTGATATCGCCTGGCGTCAGCGCGCGTCGCCGAAATACACGCGAACTCGTTCATTCGCATGCCGTATGCTGATGTCTATTCACGGCAGATATTGGCATCGATGGTAGAGGAGGCGTGGTCAGGGAGCATAGCAAAAGTGGACGGCAGCTTCCAGGTTATCAGTCCGTCTCTATGTCTGGGGACATGTTTTAGCACTGGGAAATGCTGTTTCGTTCACTGAAAAACAGCAACATTTTTTTCTCTAGCGGTGATTGGCTGCCTTGAGACAAATTGAACCAAACTGTTTTTGTTGGCAAGCTATTATCCCTTGGAGACAGATATAATTCTGTGTGGCACATTCTGTACTTCGCTACCTTTGCTTGCGTCGGAGAGATTGCGATCGGGTGATGCTTGTTATGAGGTAAATATGGAAGCTCTAGCTACATTGCTTCTAGTATTAGCAAGATGGGGGTTGTCTGCAAGATTGGTGCGTGAGACACAAGCATTCTCACTGCCAGAATTTCACAAACATGACAAGAAACAGACACTGCTCAATTTTTGCAAGCCTCACAGCTTGTGTATATGGTCGAGAGGTAAGAAGCTGGAGCACTGGTTTGCAAGTCAGTGGTTCTAATCCCGCGTTTTGTTTTTTTGCTGCGAGCGTTCTATAAGGTTTCTTTTACCAGAATATGCAGCTGTTTCTTTAACCTTTCTTTGAACCCACAAGTGACGTTCACAAGAAACCTCAATAGCAAGGCAGCGCTGAACATGGCTTCACACTAAATTAAAGAGAGGTAAAGATGGTACAGAGTTCAGACAAAGAGACATAGCAACACCCATCGACGCAGCAGCAGGCACGTCTTTTTGCTAGTCTCGTGTGGCTGCTTGTCCTCTCCTACTTTCCGGCACAGTACCACCGAACGACAGCGTCACGAAGCGCGGAAAGGAGCTTTCCAGGTCAGGCCACCCTGGGCTTAAAACTTCCAAGACGTATTTTTTGCCGCCCTCATTTGTCCCGCCATATGACATCGGGGTCAGTGAGAAAGTGAGCAGCAGATTTCCGGTTTTCGAGAAGAGGGCAGTGCTCTATTTGCTTGTATTTTTTAATTTAAAATAAACAATTTTTTTATTTCTACAAGGATCTTGGCAATTTTTTTGCATCTATTTCTGCACGACACCAAGAACAGATGTAGTGGCCAAAAAGTACCTGAAAGAAATGTGCTCGAGAAATTCACGAGGGACAAACCCACACACAAAAAAGGAAGCAGACAAAATGAGATTTGACGGACTAGCGATTGAATTTTAATCATGAGTGATAGAAAGATTCCACTTTCCTGCAAAATGTCTTATATAGGCAATTGGGGCGTTACTTTAATTAAAGGTTTAAAGAGCACCCTGCTCAATGAGTTGAGGGAATGATTATCTTGCATCGCACGTACCTTCCATCATAGCGAACATATTTTCATGATTCTTGTGGGAGGTGATTGCTGGGACAATAGACTACCCCAAAATACATTCCGAGTAGTCGAGGGAAAGTGCTACGGGTCCCTTTGATAGGCAAGGGTGCGAGAAAAAGCCCACTAATGCCTACGCAAGTTGCTGTGTAGGGACATTGCTTATGAGATACCTCTTTCATGTGGAAAGGTCTGCATTGGGCACACTGGAAGGTGTGTGAACGTGCGATTGCGTGAACATGAACATAACCTCTCAGTTGAGAACTGCACAAGTGGGCATAACCCCATCCATAGCTCTGCAAGCGCATGCATGACGCTCTTAAAAAGCAAGTGAAAATTGTCCAGGTGCAGTGATACATGAGAAAGGGAGATACAGGAAGCTTACCACATAGGAAAGAACGGATGCGATTGTGTCAGTGACATTTCAATGGGTCTCCATATGAAAGAGCGTATTTATTAGGCTGTGAATTTTCCTTATCACAATTTTTTTTTGCATGCAAGTGGAGCCACGTAACTTTGGCCTGCAATTATGTGTTCTTACGCTGCCTAAAAGTTAGTTGCTAGTCACTGCCTGTTATCACCAGCTACTTTCTGTGATTGTCAATATTTCGCGCCAAGTTCAAGTATCGTTAAGATGCACCAACTCGCCAAACACATCTTTCTAAGCTTGGAAGAAAGGATGAAATAACCTAAAACACAAAGCAATCACACTGTGCTTCATGACTATGCTAAAGAACCCACCAGTAACTATTAACAGCAGGTATTGTCTAAAGCCTAATAAACTGCATGTCAATTTCCTTGATTTTAAGATGCAGAAATCCCACAAACCTTGTGAGATTAGCAGCAGTGATGCACAGATTTCACCCACTCTCATCCACAGCGTTTGTGGCAGGATCAGTAGTAAGAGCTCATGCCAGGCACTGCAAGAAAAAACAAGACCACACATAATATACGGTACTTTGAAAATGAAAAACGGACAAGCAACCAAAACGAATAGAAAACCGGGCAAGCATTTTGATTGCTTGAGCAGGGTCACAAACTGTTAAATTGTAAAAACAATTTTTTCTTAAGATCTTTGCAGCAGCCAAAAAATTTTGGAATTTGTTAGCACCAGGAAACTAGACTGTAAACAGGTCCTCTGACACAGGGGTTCCCTCTCACAAGTGTTGCAACGTAATGAGAGCATGCTTGCCAATCTTCCCACGAAAACCTGCCTTGAGTTGTTCGCAACACCCAGAAAGTTTCCATAGATGCCACCCATCCCTGTAACAAATGAAGGCATCTAGAACTGACAACCTTAGGTTGTCCTGTGCTTCATGTTCAGACGATATACGAAAATGCTATAAATCAGGGGTTGGCAACCCGCCGCCCATGGGGCAGTATTATGTGGCCCCCGGCACATTGGTAGACCCCTTCTCCTCTGTCACTTTCTACCTGAAGGCCGACATGGCAGTTTTGACCTCAACTGGCATGAAAGCTCGTGACATTCGTGTTGGAAATAAACATGATAAGGATTGCTATTCTAGTTTTGTACACTGCTTTCAATTTCCTCCCCAAAATTTATTTGCCTGCAAAGCCCCCCTTCCCCTTCCAACCAATGTGCCCTCCGTCCCCCTCCGTGTCCATTGCATTAAACCCGGCTCTCCGCCTGAAAAGCTTGCTGACCCCTGCTATTCAGCAAAAGTTGCAAATTTTTAACCTGTCACTGCTTGTTCAATTCGAAGTGAATGAAAATAAGTAAGATCTCTCCTTTGTATGCATCACGCAAGCATACAAATCCATTAAACCCTTCGTGGGCCCATGAAGACTTGCTAGGGTTGAGGCTAGGCCAAGTTGATTCTAAGTTGAAAAAGACGAGACTGCAAAATGGGCGAGATACATCAGACAAAGAAATGAGGAAAAACACAAGTGCTGTTGTTTCTACTTATTTCTTTGTCGTTTGTGCTGCCTGTTTTGGACATTTTTTTAAAGACTGGGCTGTAGCTCATGTCTCTCGGCAATTGTGTTCAATAGAAAACACTGGCGCCATCACTGAAGGATCCGCGTTTTCTCAGAAGGATCAGGCAGAGTAGGCCACCTTGGATTTGCATGGGAGCCCTGACATAGGCAGTTTGGGGAGAGGCACACATGGCATCACACTGATGTCGATGTCGAAAGGAAATCCATCCTTAACTTTTTCGAGCATGCACATATTAAAATTGACTTAAAATATGTTCTTCCGAACACTTAAAGGTTAACCTTCCTGAGGGGTATCTCTATTTAAAAAGAAAGCTTTTTATGTAGTCATCTTTGCTTTGAAATTTTGTGCCAGCACTCCTTTAAGGGTCAGATTGAAGTTTTCACTATTCTCCACACTATAATGTGGCAAGGGCCCTGTGACACACTGGAAGGCAGCAGCAAAAAAAATGGGCAGTCAGCAAACTAGATTCCACACCATTGTGATGAAACCAAATCTTTGGAATCGCTGTTGAACCTCAAAAAAAAAAAGCACACGCAATAAGAAACAAACAGGCCCAATTTTTTGCACTACGGCTATGAATGGTCAGTTGCCTAGATTGTAAAACTCTGCTGCCCCAATATTGTTGAGGCCACGGAAATGGCAGGGGACAAACTCAGTACGCTCGCACAAGCTTGGCAGCCACAGAAATTGCAGCGTGCAGTCGTTTGTTGACAAAGAAAGATGCCAAAAAAAGGTGCGTATGTGTGTGTAGGGGGGGGTGAGGAGGGGGATCAGTAGTTGCTTACTAAAGCCACCAGCGGTTGTCTTACAACTAAAAGTAGAAAAACTATTTTCTGCCAAAAAAAAAAAATGTGTGAATGCATTTGACTTCTCACTGTTTAGCCGTACAGCACTTTCCAAGCTCACTGACGACTTATTTATAAGAGGTTCACAGCACTGTAGAAAGCCACGGCTTCTTTCTTAATAACTACGACTTATCTAAAATTACAGCCAGGCTGCATTCTGAACTTCTCTACCAGAAATACTGTTTTGCGGAGAACAAACTATTTGCCGCAGTGTTTCACTCAGCCTCATCTTTACTGCTTTCAAAACAGCGGTTTATTTGTACGGCAGAAACGGCTTCCTTGAATGTTTCTTTTTTTATATTAGCTTTCTAAGGAAGCTTTGCAACCTTCATTTAAAGGTTAGCAGTGTACTGTGTTCGCAATAGGAAAAAAAAAGGCAATATTTGTCTTTGCTGCGGTGCTCACAGGATAGCGGCGGCCCATGCACTAGCCCAAAGCTGGGAAACATGCACGCACCACCGTGTGCAAGCAAAATGCCTACAAGCTCCTAGAGCAAAATCTTCTGAGAAATGTCATCACATCTAAAAATACTTTTTTCATTTCGTGCAAGAAAATGCACTACAATTTCCTACTATCTTAACTGGACCTTTACAAACCGATACCTACCTCGACATCTTAGAAGCTCTTGATTGAGGAATGCATTGTGATAATTGCTTAACGTTATCAAACTCAGCACTGATTCATTACTTCAGGCACCCCTGTCTCCAGGGACCTGCCAGGAGAAATGCACACATGGCTTTTTCCACATTGGCATAGTGAATGGCAAAAAAGCCGCTGCCTCTTGAGCTACTGCCGCAGCACTGACAGGAACATTGTCAGCTTGTTCTTTTCCACGGTTATTAACACAGTAAGCTTCTAGCCAACAACAGAGGTTAGAAACTTGCACAGGATACTAAAAAAACTGAGCAAGCCTTGTCTATACAGTACAAGAACTTCTGAACTTGTGCTTGGTTGCTGCAGTGAAGTTTCTGAGGAAGCATAAATAAATGCTGCTTAGGAGACAATAAAGACGAATTTCTGTTGAATTTACATTGGCAATATTTAGTTCTTTGTATGATTATAATTTATGTTTCATCCAGCTGCCCCCAAGTAAGGAAGTTTTTAAGTGCAGACTCGATTTAAGAGCACACATCGTGAACTTGTGCGAGAAGCTGCATCTTTCACGGTTTTCGATAATGCTATGAACTTTCTAAAAATAAAGCACCGATGAGCTTAGATAGTGCCATTACCATCAAACAGTGCTTACTCAATTGCATTCCAGACGATTTGTCTCAGCACCAAGGTTTTGGCAAGTACAATTTTATTCAACGAGTCAGCACCCTACAGTTTAACAGTGCACTAGAGAGTGCACTCATGGTGAGCGAGAACTAACTGCACGGCGGGTTTGCCCATGCTGTGCACAGGCTGCAAATGCCCCGTGTTGCATGTTGTCTTATCAGATTCATGGCCTCTGAGTGGTATATTTTGTCATGGCAGTCCTCTTGAATATAACAGCTGTACCCACATTTTTCAGACTTTTTTTTTCTTCCAGCATGCAGGTCGGCATGCCTTGGGTGAAAATGTGCAAAGGCTGCTTGTTTGAGCGTCACTGCACAGTTGTTGAGTACATAAAAAATTAACAAACACAAGATCGTTATGCATTAAAAACCATAACTAAGATTTTGGGGGTCCCTGAGTGCTTCCGCAAATAGATTATCACGCCAAATTGAACATATTTGAATGTAGCACCTTTGCAACAATACGCGCTGTCGTATGCTGTTTTTAGAGCCCAGTTATTGATTCCAATCCCATTATCTATCGCTAATATCTGTTCGCTACAGGTTAGCAGTGTTCATTTTATAGACGAGAAACAAACAAAAATCAACCCTTTTCTAATGCTACAGCTCAGCTCTGCGGGGACGGTGAGACGCACAGCTAATTTGTAGGGTATAGAAGTTGGGTGCAGCAATTGACTGGAAAAAGTGTGGCACAGAGAAATATAGCTCCACAAACCGCGATTTCGGTGAGAACCACGCAAAGCATGGTCCATTTGCAGCCTGTGTACAGCATACGCAATCCTCGCATGCAACTAGCTTTCACTCGCCTTTAACCCACTTTCTACTGCACTGTAAACTGTGGGTTGCAAACTGTTGAATATGAACTTACCAATTTTCAAATCAGATTAGGTGTCCGAATCGGCCACACGATACGCAGTCCAATGCGGCTGGTGGCATGTGGCTGGGGCCGTGGCTGCTCCCGCTGTCCCCCGAGAAATGCCTGCACAGCTCCACACCAATCCCGGGCAAATGGCGCCACCCTGAGAAGGTTGTAAAATTGTGGTCTATAGTCAGGGCACCTACCAAACTGATGCGTCAAAATTTCCCTAGTTTTTGCTTCAGCAAATTGCCATGAGCAACATGAGTTCATTCATCTCTAGGCAGTCTCAAAACGTCACATGATGCTGTCATGATCAAGTATGCTGAACAATCAAAACAATAGAGGAGGTGAACAAATATCATACATTTCTTAAATTGAATTTAAATAGTTAAATACAAATACGAATGTTACTGTATTTAGTCGATTATAACACGTTTTATTTTTGCAACCTGAACTCAACCCTCGCGTTACAATCTGCCTAAAATTGCAATGATGCACCCATTTGTCATCAATGACTACAGTTCTGACCATTTCGCAATCTGTCAGCAAGATGTGTCAGAGTTGTTCGGGTCCACTACAAGCTAAGATCAACTTTTTTCGTTTCCTTGCTTTTTTTCTGTGGTGGTTGACAGCGTGCGCAACTTTTTTCCTTTGTTTTCGCGCCGTACTTTAGTATTGAGGCATAGGTAACTTTCATTGCCCTGAAGTGTTTCAACACCGCTTCAGCTCCCCTTGTTACGGCAACGTGTTGCACTCAGTATGACCCATGCTATTTTAATGGCTCAAGAAATGGGGAATTCGGCAGCTCCCCGAAGAGTCAACATCGACCGTCTGTGGATGGCAGCTACGGCGGGAGCGCCTTTTTACATGCGAACCCTGCCCAAAAAGTTTCCGAGGGCCTTGCTACAGCTGCCACGTCGAATTACAAAAGGGTGTTGCTGATTTCGTCACCAAACAGTGTAACCGCCTTTTGGCGGTCAGTGTTGAGCTGATACAGCTCAAAACAAGTGATATCGCTCGACAGATGGGCTTCCTGCGAAGTTATAAGTGTCAAAGGTGGGCGCCTAGCCCAAGTGTTTGAAAAATAAATGTGCTTTTCCATAATTCCACTGGCCTCACGTGAGTACTTTGGCGGCTCTTCTTTTTTTTTTTTGGCACAACAGAAAGTTACCCTTTGAGTTACTTTAGTGGTTTTAATTTTTCTTTTTTATGCGATGAAGTCAGCCCTCACGCTACAATCGTGGTCACATTACAATTCAGTAAACACGGCACGGGGTTGTCTTTGGCATTATTATTGGAAGGGCAAAATTCAAAATTAGCATACACTATGTTCTCTGTGCTTTTTTTAGACCGATCTTGATCAGAAGAGCAAGACTATAAGCAACAACGAAATGAAATCTTATTTGTCCCCGATCACCAATGAGAGAAGCTTTTGAGGTATTAAAAAATGATGGACAGTTTCAGGTACCCCTGCTTGGTGCACAAGGGGTTGCGGCCAAATCATTAGGGAGCACTGCCTTGCTGCCCCAACATCTACCTATAGTAGACCACGCAGGAGCACAAGCCAGCATGGGCTACTTTAGGTAAACCTACCCATCCGTACCTGCCGCAGTGGCTAAGTGGCTAAGGCATTGCGCTGCTGAGCACGAGGTTGCGGGTTCGATTCCCGGCTGCTGCGGCCGCTTTTCTGATGGAGGCGAAAAGCAAAAACGCACGCGTGTACGAGATTTCGGCGCACGTTAAAGATCCCCAGGTGGCCAAAATTAATCCGGAGCCCTCCACTGCGGCGCGCCTTATTGCCGGCGTTGCGTCAACGCGTTAAACCCCCCAATCAATCAATCATCATCATCATCTACCTATCCGTACCATTGATGCATTTTATTTGCCAGGGCTATCGACGTTTGCCCCCTCATCCCACCAAAAGGCTCTGATAAAAATCACGTGATTACGTTACGCCGTCGGATTGACTGATTGCAGGGTTTAACACGCTGAAGCTGCACATGGGCTATGAGGCGTGCAGTAGTGGAGGGCTCCGGATTAATTTGGAGCACCTGGCAAACTAACTTATGCTGAATCTCGAGACAAGGGTGTTTTCGCTTTTCGCCTCCATCAGAAAAGCAGCCACCGTGGTCAAGATCATACCAGCATATATGGGCTCAGCACCACACCTTAGCCACTGAGCCTAGCTGCGGGTGCATTATGCTGTCAGTGTCTCAAGCTTGTGAATACAGTAAATGCTGCTTAGGTACTAACATTACCCTATAGTGCAAAGAACAAAACTTTTGACTGCACCTAATTTACATTGTTTTGGTACAATTTGTTTTTTTCACATCCTTCGCACACTATCTAGCCAAATATATGTTCAATATGATGACCAGGCGGTTGATGCCTCGCCAGAATTACCACCCCATCAACATGTGCAGTCACTTTACTGGCCCGAAAGAATCTAAATTGTCAATTCTTACGATTCGAGAAAGCGAACTCATGATCTTGAGTAGCATGTGGCTATGCCTCATTTAAAAACAGAACCCAGCATGTAAACGTTTGTCTGCACACATTTAGAGGCACTAAAGCCATTTTATATAGATGAAAAAAAAATATATTTTTAATTAATGAGCAAGAATAAACAAAATATGGCAAAGAAAGCCCAACGGTTCGTTTTGCTCCGACAAAAATCTATTTGGTTGAAATGATTGATTGATTGTAGGGTTTAACACGCCGACGCAACGCAGGCAATGAGGCGCGCCGTAGTGGAGGGCTCCGGATTAATTTTGACCACCTGGGGATCTTTAACGTGCGCCGAAATCTTGCACACACGGGCATTTTTGCTTTTCGCCTCCATCAGAAAAGCGGCCGCCGCAGCCGAAAATCGAACCCGCGACCTCGTGCTCAGCAGCGCAACGCCTTGCCACTGAGCCACCTCGGCAGGTTATTTGGTTGAAATGAATTTGAACTCACACAACTGAGCCTGTGCGCATAATGTAAGCACTGTGCTTACAGCATTTTGAGCAGTCACAGTATGCCGTCGACATAAAGAAATGAAGCATAAAGATGCCTCACTCCAGGTGCCACCAACAGTGCAGCTCAGTAGCATAGACATGATCTTATTTCAGAGAAAGGGGTTGCTGAGCTTGAATGCAAAAAAAGGGAAAGAAATTCAATTGACAGATCAATTTACAACTCAAGTTCACAACTAACTTTGGGGCCTTGCACGCACACCCAGCATAACCTACCCACTGTTTTTTTTATTTTATTTTGCTTAACCCATCGCAAAACAGCCGGCTGATTAACTGACCACTGACAAGGAAGCCATGTAAATTCAGTGCATAGGTAGCACGAAAGGATGTCAGGAGTCTGTATTCAGAGAAAAGAACAGTGCCTTCCTGTATCTGCAAGAGATTCAGCTTGACTAGCTCACATTCACTGGAAGCATGCAGGCTATGCTGCCAGAAGTGTCTGCTGAGAGCACCATCACTCCACTGGCACGGCATCCAACATCCAATGCATAATGCTCAGTGACACGGTAATACAGAAGGGTCCATAGGTATAGAGGGGATATTGTGGCCGATATGCATGTGTATATGATATGCTGCTGTCAGTTACCGCTGGTGCAGCTACACAGACCCGAGTTTGGCCCCAGCTCCAGCATTCCAATTACTTCTTGCGGCACTGGGACTGCACCTGCAAGATCTAGTGCTTACTCACATTACTAGCATTATGACATAACAGCTGCACAGCCTCAAGCAGATGTTGAAGGACTCTTCACCCAGAAAACCTGGTTTGCACAGGCACTACATCGTGTGCAAAAGAAATATAAAACAGGAATTCACTTTCTGCACGTATAAAAAGCTACATTCAACATAATTCAACTGTCCTAAACATGCAGAGCATCCTACCGCTGAAAGGGCTACCTACTACTATTATTCCTGTGGTAATGCAAGAATAAACAACTCCCACAAGTTAGGTGGGCATAATTCCTGCTGCAAAGGCCCCACACCACTCAAACGCATACTTATAGGTCCAGTTTCTATTTCTGGGTTCCTATATCGGCAACATAAATGCAGTACGTACCTGTTATTGCTTTTCATCTTGCCAGACAGCCCCCGTCCTGAAGCTCCAGCCACTTTTAAATGAAAAGGTTGCAAAGAAAAGTTACATAAGCACAAACGTCGTTACCTGCCAAAGTTAAAAGCTCACAGTACACTACTCATTCCGAGAAGTAAGAACACTCACTCAATGATTGTTTTATTATCAAGACAGTTATGTCAAAAGACCTAACCACAGAATTGATGAAAGGTGCTTAAAACCAATGCTATGTAAGCGTAGATAGCGTTTACAGCAATGTAAAATATACTCCGCCTATGTGCTCCTGAACTACAAACCGTTTGAAGAAAACAAATAGTTTTCAGCCAGTAACAAGACGATAAAAAAATATCAAAACACTTTTATTGCCAAGTTAAGATTCTCAAACTATTTAAGGTTTTCATTTTTTTCAAGGGAAGTTTTACGTCCGATAAGTTAAACAGTCGCACATTGTATTTTGCTTTGTTCAAAGTGGCACAGCTATCGAAATAAAACAAAAGCACGGTGAAACCGCACGGCCGCATATAGAAATAGACCTAATGCGATAAAAACCGCATACGAAACAAAACACGTCGATTCCTCACGATGTTATCAAGAGCACCGGCAATTATTTCAAGCTTCCTAAGGCCCTCCGCTGCGCCCACCACCTGTCCGTCAGCAACGCTAGACATATCGAGCAGCGCCAGCAAATTGCATTTAGCTTGCACGAACCACAGCGTGAGACTGACGCGGAAACGAGAAATCAAGCCAATAACACGTTTCTGGCACCGAACCTTAGTCGCGCTACAAAAGGTCCAGCAAAAAAGAACTTACCGAACTTCTTTGTCCGGGCACAGGAAAACGCCGCCGTTCTTCGATCGTTTGCCGCTGTATTTCAGCTTATCCTTAACCGCACGTGTTTCCAACGTGGCAAGCAGGCTTTATCCACAAAGGGCGAACACATTTTACGACGGTATATCGCACAAAACGGACAACGGACAAAAAACGGGCAAAAAACAAAACAAAACAAAAAACAAAACGGACAACGCGCAACCACGGCCGACCTCGCCGCCACCACTTGATGGAAAAATTACATCGGAAACGACCGCAGCGCCGAAACGGCCAAATACATGAGCAGAGTTACGACTTTAAATTTTAATTCAAAGTGATCATACAACATTTCCAAATTTTTCAATCTTCAAAGAATCATTTATTAAAAATTGTCATTGCTTTTGGTGTTCACCAGTATTTCAGTTTAAATAGAATCCTGATCGGAAGCGACTGCAGCGCCGAACAAAAGAGCAGAGTTCCCTCTTTGTATTTTTATGCAAAGTGATCACACAACATTGCGAAATTAATCAATCTTTAAGGAATCATTCATTCAAAATTATTATTGCTTTTTGTGTTCACAAGTATTTCAGGTTTAATGGGCTCCTGATTGCAATTTTCCCGATCGCTGCCTTCTTGCTCCCGGTCTTTTCCGATTGGCTGCCAGCACGGTGTACACCGTGGCTGCCAGTTTTGTCCAGAAGATCTAAGCCAATCAGGCTGTATTTTTGGCGCATGGCAGCGCCCTGAAAAAACCTTGAACGGGGATGATCATGGCGAGTAAAAGTCTTCGAATCGGAGTGACGGCATGTTCCATTTCACCTGTCTTAGCTATTTATTTTACCTCGGACTTGTCTTAGCTGCCGCTATCTCTGGCTCTGATTCCCTGCGCCGTACGCGGTCTCGTGGACTTATCTCGGTCATAACCAGACAAATAAAAATTCACGTGTGCCTTACAATGCTTTTCAGCTATGACAAAATTTGGCGTTCGGCCTGCTTCAGCGCAGGCTTGCACGGGAGTCCTGAATCATTCGGCTCGCGCGTTTGCAGATCGTGATGTTGCATTAATCATTTGAAGGTGTGATCTGAGACTTCAGGGTGCGTAATCATTACCGAGGGAAATCTTTGTCGCAGGTGTCGCTAGCCTTACGCTTTTTCAACCACTTGGTTGGTAAATCTATAACTTCTCGTAAAAGGTACAGCGTTTATGTGAGTCTTTACTGTACTCGCACAGGACTATTCACTAGCATTTCTTTTTTTTTTGTCGGGTGTTTTCTTCGTAACTTCTGCGAGGAAAACTGGGAGGGAGGAATACCTTTATGATACGGAATGAAAATGACGACAAGGAATGAATACACCAGCAAAGAAAAACGCACGCAGACACTATAAGTACTCTAGAAACGCAAATCTGAAAGACGCACAAACGCGCACACAGTGCAAACGTTCACAGAATTTCCTCAAAGCCGGTCACGGAGAAAGGCAAGGCCTTCGCAGCCCTTGTCGCAGACGCAGTCGAGGGCTGTGAGCCTCTGCTAACGCTGAGTTTCAGCACACAGTGCAGGTTCAATGTCCTAACGAACACTACAAGAGTGACAGAGAGGTGATACTCGTCTCGTCTTATGCATGCAGGTAGTCGTTGGCGAAAGCGATGTTGAAGCTTCCTCACGTTTCCGTAGGTCATGCTGAAGTAACTGGAACTGGCCCATGCAGCATTCGGGGAGCCCAGGCGGGGTCATTTCTGTAGTGGTCGGTTGGCAGTTGTAGCTGCAGCGGCGGCTAGCTGTGGCTTTTTGTGTGTGCGTGACAGCTTACTCACCCCGTAATTGCGCATATTAGGTAATAGACCCCCAAACGAACGAGTTCCTCTAAACAATTACCTTTGGTTAAAGCTAGTTTTGTATAAACGAAGTTATATGCTGTCAATCAAAAGTATTAGAAATCAAACATAAAGAGCTAGCTCTTCTCAAAACATTGAAACTGCATTGCTGACGCTGTCATACAACTACACTTCTGATGAAGGCCAAAAACGAAAACGCCCGTGTGTTCGAGATTTCGGCGCACATTGAAGATTCCCAGGTGACCGAAATTAATCCGGAGCCCTCCACTACAGCGCGCCTCGTCGCTTGCGTAACTGTAGAGTCAGCGAGTTAAGCCACATAATAATAAATCAACCAATCTCAGAAATTTACGTAACAGTTTATTTTTTTTTTCAGGGCTATAACAAAATACGCTCAAATTATGCACCGTTCTTACTGGTCACGTCTGAGGGGTTGTAAAGATAAGATTGGGACCACTTCGCCTTCCACAGAAACAATGAGGGAACTAAAATTTAGGATGCCCACGTGGTCTAATTAATGAATCGTTGCCTTCATATTTAGACTGCTATCATGGCTTCGGCTGGTGAAATCCTCGTTTTCTTGACGCGTGAAAAAAAAAACGTTATCTCTAACCTGAATTTCGGCAATTTTTTTAGTGGGAGGTCTTATCGGTACATAGATCTGCTGTCATGTTTAGCGTCCGCTGAGCGGCACATTTGTTTGCACATAGCTGCTGTCCTTTTCTCAGTCCAGGAAGCCACGAGCTTTCGCCACTGTTCGGGCCCATGTTAGTGCATTTCTTGACTGCTACTTAGGTGCTAAAGCCTGGAGCTGGTTTTTTGCTTCTTTCCGATTTTCTTGCTTCTTTCATACGATTTTTGCTTCTTTCCATCAACACAGACGGCGAATGAAAAGGGTTGCTTGATGGCACGACATGGGCCAGTTGCATGTAATTACTGCTATCGCGATGAATGCTCCAAAATACAGATTCTATAGAATACACATTTCCGCATAGTAGTATTAGGTCGCTTGTACGAGCAAGGAAACTTGCTGACAAACGTTCTGCGTACAGTGATTTTGACGTCCCAAGGAAAAAAGAATGCCAAGAGACCGCCAAAAGGGCGGTCTTTTTTACTCTAGGTAATATGCGTTGTGCGCCCGGAGCATTGATCCTTAATCTCCTCGGCGTCGCGGTTCGTCATTACGTTTTTAACTTGTATCAAAAATTGCAATACCAATGAGGTCAGCGTCTGTACCAATGCGGTCAGTGTCTATGCAGGCTCGCAAAGCACGAGTTGTTTTACGCGCACTTCTTCTTTAGTCCAAAAAAGTGACATTTATTTTTGGTTTCAAGTCTAAAGAATGGCCTAAAACGTATAATGGACAAATGAAACGCGAACACGAAATTATGAACCGGAACACACAAATAGCGCGATTTCTTTCCATGCAAGTGAAATAATCGCGCCGCTATATAACAGCAGAGTCTAAAACATTGAAGTACTCTGATAACAGTAACAAAGATTGAAAATGTGTCTTTCCAAATATACCACTAGCGAGCCATTGTTTTGCATTCACTATCCATATTCTTTCCTCTAGAGCGTTCGGTTTAATATTTTCCTGTTTTCATTCATTCGTCCATGAGTGTACATGTATATACAGCACACTGTGTTCGGTGGCTAAGCGCTAGCCCACGCATGACCTTCGGAACTCCGGTGATTGGGCAGGGGTGGTGCTAGACCTGTGACAGACATCAGCCGTTCACCTTTCGAAGAGCAGGAGCGTGATTTGGTTCCGACTGGATTAATGCGATCGGAAGCCAGACGTTTTCTTGTCGACTTTTGAGCATTAACTGCCATAGGAAAAACGAGTACTCGGCTACGGCATCATAGCCGTTCATCTTTTATACTCCGGCAGGCGAAAAGAGGTTGGCCGCTCGGAAGACGTGTACGTGCTGCTCATCTTTTGATGAGCGGCTTTCAAAGAAAAAAAGAGTACTCGGCAGCCGCAAGCTTGCCGCACGTCTTGTGATCAATGTTGCGGGAGCAAGCGCCGTTCCTCGGCGGCGGCTGACTTACCAGAGAATTTATAAGCAACCCGCCCCGGGCAGAAACCGTGGTTACGGCAAACCAGTGAAAGGCGACCAACATATGAGCATTGGCTGCCGAAAACGTTCGAAGGTGACGGCAGCCGGATTCGTATCGTCCATTTTATTATCAACGGCAGCCAATTCGTTGCCTCTTGCCGAGCATGCCGGAGAACAGCCATAGGATGGCCGGTCAAGAAACGGACTTTCCGTGCTGCCTGGGTAAACGGCAGTGGTCTTATCCCTCAGGTTGTCAAGCGCGAATGCCAATTAGGAGTTGGCAAGCACCGTTTGACTAATTACATTCCCTGATCGTTCTGGGTCCACATTCGCCGGTTTGTGAATCACTTGGTCCTGGCCATTCATGCACTTTCTGAAACGGCAGTGGTCTCACCCCTCGGGTTGTCAAGCGCGAATGTAAATTAAGAGTTGGCAAGCAGCGTTTGACTAATTACATTCCACGATCGTCTTGGGTCCCCATACGCCAGTTTCTGATGACTGGGTCCTGGCCATTCATGAATTTTCTGAAACGGCAGTCGTCTTATCCCTCGGGGTTCAAGTGCGAATGCCAATAACAAGTTGGCAAGCAGCGTTTGACTAATTACATACCCTGATCGTTCTGGATTCACATGCGCTGGTTTCTGAATGACTTGTTCCTGGCCATTCATGCACTTTCTGAAACGGCAGTGGTCTTATCCCTCGGGTTGTCAAGCGCGAATGCCAATTAAGAGTTGGCCAACTGAGTTTGACAAATTACATACCATGATCCTTCTTGGTCCTTATACGCCGGTTTCTAAATGACTTGGTCCTGGCCATTCACGCACTTTCTGAAACGGCAGTGGTCTTATCCCTCGGGTTGTCAAGCGCGAATGCCAATTAAGAGTTGGCGAGCAGCGTTTGACTAATTACATTTTATAATCAATATGGGTCCACATACGCCGGTTTCTGAATTACTCGGTCCTGGCCACTTTCTGAAACGGCAGTGGTCTTATCCCTCGGGTTGTCAAGCGCGAATGCCAATTAAGATTTGGCAAGCAGCGTTTGACTATAGACATGCCATGATCCTTCTGGGTCCACATACGCCGGTTTCTGAATTACTGGGTCCAGGATATTTATGCACTTTCTGAAACGGCAGTGGTCTTATCCCTCGGGTTGTCAAGCGCGAATGCCCATTAATAGTTGGCAAGCAGCGTTTGACTAATTACATTCCATGATCGTTCTGGGTCCACATACACCGGTTTCTGAATGACTTGGTCTTGGCCATTGATGCACTTTCTCAAACGGCAGTGGTCTTATCCCTCGGGTTGTCAAGCGCGAATGCCATTTAGGAGTTGGCAAGCAGCGTTTGACTAATTACATTCCATGATCGTTCTGGGTCCAAATACGCCGGTTTCTGAATTACTGGGTCCTGGCCATGAATGCACTTTCTGAAACGGCAGTGGTCTTATCCCTCAGGTTGTCAAGCGCGAATGCCAATTAAGAGTTGGCAAGCAGCGTTTGACTAATTACATTCCCTGATCGTTCTGGGTCCACATTCGCCGGTTTCTGAATCACTCGGTCCTGGCCATTCATGCACTTTCTGAAATGGCAGTGGTCTCATCCCTCGGGTTGTCAAGCGCGAATGCCAATTAAGAGTTGGCAAGCTGCGTTTGACTAATTACATTCCCTGATCGTTCTGGGTCCTCATTCGCTGGTTTCTGAATGACTTGGTCCTGGCCATTCATGCACTTTCTGAAACGGCAGTGGTCTTATCCCTCGGGTTGTCAAGCGCAAATGCCAATTAAGAGTTAGCAAGCAGCGTTTGACTAATTATATTCCATGATCGTTCTGGGTCCACTTACGCTGGTTTCTGAGTTACTGGGTCTTGGCGATTCATAAACTTTCTGAAACGGCAGTGGTCTTATCTCTCGGGTTGTGAAGCTAGAATGCCAATTAAGAGTTGGCAAGCAGCGTTTGACTAATTACATTCCATGAACCTTCTGGGTCCACATATGCCGTTTTCTGAATGACTTGGTCCTCGCCATTCATGCATTTTCTGAAACTGCAGTGGCCTTATCTCTCGGGTTGTCAAGCGCGAACGCCAATAAGAGTTGGCAAGCAGCGTTTGACTAATTACATTCCATGAACCTTCTGGGTCCACATATGCCGTTTTCTGAATGACTTGGTCCTGGCCATTCATGCTCTTTCTGAAACTGCAGTGGTCTTATCTCTCGGGTTGTGAAGCTAGAATGCCAATTAAGAGTTGGCAAGCAGCGTTTCACTAATTACATTCCATGATCGTTCTGGGTCCACAAACGTCGGTTTCTGAATTACTGGGTCCTTGCCATGAATGCACTTTCCTAAACGGCAGTGGTCTTATCCCTCAGGTTGTCAAGCGCGAATGCCAATTAGGAGTTGGCAAGCAGCGTTTGACTAATTACATTCCCTGATCGTTCTGGGTCCACATTCGCCGGTTTCTGAATCACTTGGTCCTGGCCATTCATGCACTTTCTGAAACAGCAGTGGTCTTACCCCTCGGGTTGTCAAGCGCGAATGTAAATTAAGAGTTGGCAAGCAGCGTTTGACTAATTACATTCCACGATCGTCTTGGGTCCCCATACGCCAGTTTCTGATGACTGGGTCCTGGCCATTCATGAATTTTCTGAAACGGCAGTCGTCTTATCCCTCGGGGTTCAAGTGCGAATGCCAATAACAAGTTGGCAAGCAGCGTTTGACTAATTACATTCCCTGATCGTTCTGGATTCACATGCGCCGGTTTCTGAATGACTTGTTCCTGGCCATTCATGCACTTTCTGAAACTGCAGTGGCCTTATCTCTCGGGTTGTCAAGCGCGAACGCCAATAAGAGTTGGCAAGCAGCGTTTGACTAATTACATTCCATGAACCTTCTGGGTCCACATATGCCGTTTTCTGAATGACTTGGTCCTGGCCATTCATGCTCTTTCTGAAACTGCAGTGGTCTTATCTCTCGGGTTGTGAAGCTAGAATGCCAATTAAGTGTTGGCAAGCAGCGTTTCACTAATTACATTCCATGATCGTTCTGGGTCCACAAACGTCGGTTTCTGAATTACTGGGTCCTTGCCATGAATGCACTTTCCTAAACGGCAGTGGTCTTATCCCTCGGGTTGTCAAGCGCGAATGCCAATTAAGAGTTGGCAAACTGAGTTTGACAAATTACATTCCATGATCCTTCTTGGTCCTTATACGCCGGTTTCTGAATGACTTGGTCCTGGCCATTCACGCACTTTCTGAAACGGCAGTGGTCTTATCCCTCGGGTTGTCAAGCGCGAATGCCAATTAAGAGTTGGCGAGCAGCGTTTGACTAATTACATTTTATAATCGGTATGGGTCCACATACGCCGGTTTCTGAATTACTCGGTCCTGGCCACTTTCTAAAACGGCAGTGGTCTTATCCCTCGGGTTGTCAAGCGCGAATGCCAATTAAGAGTTGGCAAGCAGCGTTTGACTAATTACATTCCATGATCGTTCTGGGTCCACATACGCCGGTTTCTGAATGACTTGGTCTTGGCCATTGATGCACTTTCTGAAACGGCAGTGGTCTTATCCCTCAGGTTGTCAAGCGCGAATGCCAATTAAGAGTTGGCAAGCAGTGTTTGACTAATTACATTCCCTGATCGTTCTGGGTCCACATTCGCCGGTTTCTGAATCACTCGGTCCTGGCCATTCATGCACTTTCTGAAACGCAGAGGTTTATCCCTCGGGTTGTCAAGCGCGAATGCCAATTAAGAGTTGGCAAGCAGCGTTTGACTAATTTCATTCCATGATCGTTCTGGGTCCCCATACGCCGGTTTCTGATGACTGGGTCCTGGCCATTCATGAATTTTCTGAAACCGCAGTGGTCTTATCCCTCGGGTTGTCAAGCGCGAATGCCAATTAGGAGTCTCAAGCAGCGTTTGACTAATTACATTCCCTGATCGTTCTGGATTCACATGCGCCGGTTTCTGAATGACTTGGTCCTGGCCATTCATGCACTTTCTGAAACGGCAGTGGTCTTATCCCTCGGGTTGTCAAGCGCGAATGCCAATTAAGAGTTGGCAAGCAGAGTTTGACAAATTACATTCCATGCTGCTTCTTGGTTCTCATACGCCAGTTTCTGAATGACTTGATCCTGGCCATTCATAAACTTTCTGAAACGGCATGGTGTTATCCCTCGGGTTGTCAAGTGCGAATGCCAATTAAGAGTTGGCAAGCAGCGTTTGACTAATTACATTTCTTGATCGGTATGGGTCCACATACGCCGGTTTCTGAATTATTCGGTCCTGGCCACTTTCTGAAACGGCAGTGGTCTTATCCCTCGGGTTGTCAAGCGCGAATGCCAATTAAGACTTGGCAAGCAACGTTTGACTATAGACATGCCATGATCCTTCTGGGTCCACATACGCCGGTTTCTAAATTACTGGGTCCTGGCCATTCATGCACTTTCTGAAACGGAAGTGGTCTTATCCCTCGGGTTGTCAAGCGCGAATGCCAATTAGGAGTCGCAAGCAGCGTTTGACTAATTACATTCCCTGATCGTTCTGGGTCCACATTCGCGGGTTTCTGAATGACTCGGTCCTGGCCATTTACGCACTTTTTGAAACGGCAGTGGTCTTATCCCTCGGGTTGTCAAGCGCGAATGCCAATTAAGACTTGGCAAGCAGCGTTTGACTATAGACATGCCATGATCCTTCTGGGTCCACATACGCCGGTTTCTAATTTACTGGGTCCTGGCCATTCATGCACTTTCTGAAACGGCAGTGGTCTTATCCCTCGGGTTGTCAAGCGCGAATGCCAATTAAGAGTTGGCAAGCAGCATTTGACTAATTACATTCCCTGATCGTTCTGGAATCACATTCGCGGGTTTCTGAATGACTTGGTCCTGGCCATTCATGCACTTTCTGAAACGGCACCGATCTTATCCCTCGGGTAGTCAAGCACGCACGCCAATTAAGAGTTGGCAAGCAGCGTTTGACTAATTACATTCCATGATCGTTCTGGGTCCACATACGCTGGTTTCTGAATGACTTGGTCCTGGCCATTCATGCCCTTTCTGAAACGGCAGTGGCCTTATCCCTCGGGTTGTCAAGCGCGAATGCAAATTAAGAGTTGGCAAGCAGCGTTTGACTAATTACATTCCATGATCCTTCTGGGTCCACATACGCCGGTGTCTGAATGACTTGGTCCTGGCCATTCATGCACTTTCTGAAACGGCAGTGGTCTTATCCCTTGTGATTTCAAGCGGGAATGCCAATTAAGAGTTGGCAAGCAGCGTTTGACTAATTAAATTCCATGACCCTTATGGGTGTACATACGCCTGTTTCTGAATTACTCGGTCCTGGCCACGTTCTGAAACGGCAGTGGTCTTATCCCTCGGGTTGTCAAGCGCGAATGCCAATTAAGAGTTGGCAAGCAGCTCTTGACTAATTACATTCCATGATCGTTCTGTGTCCACTTACGCTGGTATCTGAGTTACTGGGTCTTGGCTATTGATGAACTTTCTGAAACGGCAGTGATCTGATCCCTCGGGTTGTGAAGCTGGAATGCCAATTAAGAGTTGGCAAGAAGAGTTTGACAAATTACATTCCATGATCCTTCTTGGTCCTCATACGCCGGTTTCTGAATGAGTTGGTCCTGGCCATTCATGCACTTTATGAAACGGCAGTGGTCTTATCCCTCGGGTTGTCAAGCGCGAATGGATATTAAGAGTTGGCAAGCAGCGTTTGACTAATTACATTTCATGATCGTTCTGGGTCCACATACGCCGGTTTCTGAATTAATCGGTCCTGGCCACTTTCTGAAACGGCAGTGGTCTTATCCCTCAGGTTGTCAAGCGCGAATGCCAATTAAGAGTTGGCAAGCAGCGTTTGACTAATTACATTCCCTGATCGTTCTGGGTCCACATTCGCCGGTTTCTTAATCACTTGGTCCTGGCCATTCATGCACTTTCTGAAACGGCAGTGGTCTTATCCCTCAAGTTGTCAAGCGCGAATGCAAATTAAGAGTTGGCAAGTAGCGTTTGACTAATTACATCCCATGATCCTTCTCGGTCCAAATGCGCCGGTTTCTGAATGACTTGGTCCTGGCCATTCATGCACTTTCTGAAACGGCAGTGGTCTTATCCCTCGGGATTTCAAGCGCGAATGCCAATTAAGAGTTGGCAAGCAGCATTTGACTAATTACATTCCATGATCGTTATAGGTCCACTTACGCCGGTTTCTGAATTACTCGGTCCTGGCCATTCATGCACTTTCTGAAACGGCAGCGGTCTTATCCCTCAGGTTGTCAAGCGCGAATGCCAATTAGGAGTTGGCAAGCAGCGTTTGACTAAATACATTCCATGATCGTTCTGGGTCCACATACGGCAGTTTCTGAATTACTGTGTCCTTGCCATGAAGGCACTTTTTTAAACGGCAGTGGTCTTATCCCTCAAGTTGTCAAGCGCGAATGCCAATTAAGAGTTGGCAAGCAGCGTTTGACTAATTACATTCCATGATCGTTCTGGGTCCACACTCGCCGGTTTCTTAATCACTTGGTCCTGGCCATTCATGCACTTTCTGAAACGGCAGTGGTCTTATCCCACGGGATTTCAAGCGCGAAGGCCAATTAAGAGTTGGCAAGCAGCGTTTGACTAATTACATTCCATGATCGTTATAGGTTCACTTACGCCGGTTTCTGAATTACTCAGTCCTGGCCATTCATGTACTTTCTGAAACGGCAGCGGTCTTATCCCTCAGGTTGTCAAGCGCGAATGCCAATTAGGAGTTGGCAAGCAGCGTTTGACTAATTACATTTCATGATCATTCTGGGTCCACATACGCCGTTTTCTGAATGAATTGGTCCTGGCCATTCATGCCCTTTCTGATACGGCAGTGGTCTTATCCCTCAGGTTGTCAAGCGCGAATGCCAATTAAGAGTTGGCAAGCAGCGTTTGACTAATTACATTTCTGATCGTTCTGGGTCCACATTCGCCGGTTTCTGAATCACTTGGACCTGGCCATTGATGCACTTTCTGAAACGGGAGTGGCCTTATCCCTCGGGTTGTCAAGCGCGAATGCCAATTAAGAGTTGGCAAGCAGCGTTTGACTAATTATATTCCATGATCGTTCTGGGTCCACTTACGCTGGTTTCTGAGTTACTGGGTCTTGGCTATTCATAAACTTTCTGAAACGGCAGTGGTCTTATCTCTCGGGTTGTGAAGCTAGAATGCCAATTAAGAGTTGGCAAGCAGCGTTTGACTAATTACATTCCATGAACCTTCTGGGTCCACATATGCCGTTTTCTGAATGACTTGGTCCTGGCCATTCATGCTCTTTCTGAAACGGCAGTGGCCTTATCTCTCGGGTTGTCAAGCGCGAACGCCAATAAGAGTTGGCAAGCAGTGTTTGACTAATTAAATTCCATGATCGTTCTGGGTCCACATACGCCGGTTTCTGAATGACTTGGTCCTGGCCATTCATGCCCTTTCTGAAACGGCAGTGGTCTTATCTCTCGGGTTGTCAAGCGCGAATACCAATTAAGAGTTGGCATGTAGCGTTTCACTAATTACATTCCATGATCGTTCTGGGTCCACAAACGCCGGTTTCTGAATTACTGGGTCCTTGCCATGAATGCACTTTCCTAAACAGCAGTGGTCTTATCCCTCAGGTTGTCAAGCGCGAATGCCAATTAGGAGTTGGCAAGCAGCGTAGGAATAATTACATTCCCTGATAGTTCTGGGTCCACATTCGCCGGTTCCTGAATCACTTGGTCCTGGCCATTCATGCACTTTCTGAAACGGCAGTGGTCTTACCCCTCGGGTTGTCAAGCGCGAATGTAAATTAAGAGTTGGCAAGCAGCGTTTGACTAATTACATTCCACGATCGTCCTGGGTCCACATACGCCGGTTTCTGAATTACTGGGTCCTGGATATTCATGCACTTTCTGAAACGGCAGTGGTCTTATCCCTCGGGTTGTCAAGCGAGAATGCCAATTAGGAGTTGGCAAGCAGCGTTTGACTAATTACATTCCATTATCGTTCTGGGTCCACATACGCCGGTTTCTGAATGACTTGGTCTTGGCCATTGACGCACTTTCTCAAACGGCAGTGGTCTTATCCCTCGGGTTGTCAAGCGCGAATGCCATTTAGGAGTTGGCAAGCAGCGTTGGACTAATTACATTCCATGATCGTTCTGGGTCCAAATACGCCGGTTTCTGAATTACTGGGTCCTGGCCATGAATGCACTTTCTGAAACGGCAGTGGTCTTATCCCTCAGGTTGTCAAGCGCGAATTCCAATTAAGAGTTGGCAAGCAGCGTTTGACTAATTACATTCCCTGATCGTTCTGGGTCCACATTCGCCGGTTTCTGAATCACTCGGTCCTGGCCATTCATGCACTTTCTGAAACGGCAGAGGTTTATCCCTCGGGTTGTCAAGCGCGAATGCCAATTAAGAGTTGGCAAGCAGCGCTTGAATAATTTCATTCCATGGTCGTTCTGGGTCCCCATACGCCGGTTTCTGATGACAGGGTCCTAGACATTCATGAATTTTCTGAAACGGCAGTGGTCTTATCCCTCGGGTTGTCAAGAGCGAATGCCAATTAGGAGTCTCAAGCAGCGTTTGACTAATTACATTCCCTGATCGTTCTGGATTCACATGCGCCGGTTTCTGAATGACTTCGTCCTGGCCATTCATGCACTTTCTGAAACTGCAGTGGTCTTATCCCTCGGGTTGTCAAGCGCGAATGCCAATTAAGAGTTGGCAAGCAGAGTTTGACAAATTACATTCCCTGATAGTTCAGGGTCCACATTCGCCGGTTTCTGAATCACTTGGTCCTGGCCATTCATGCACTTTCTGAAACGGCAGTGGTCTTAACCCTCGGGTTGTCAAGCGCGAATGTAAATTAAGAGTTGGCAAGCAGCGTTTGACTAATTACATTCCACGATCGTCCTGGGTCCACATACGCCGGTTTCTGAATTACTGGATCCTGGATATTCATGCCCTTTCTGAAACGGCAGTGGTCTTATCCCTCGGGTTGTCAAGCGCGAATGCCAATTAAGAGTTGGCAAGCAGCGTTTGACTAATTACATTCCATTATCGTTCTGGGTCCACATACGCCGGTTTCTGAATGACTTGGTCTTGGCCATTGATGCACTTTCTCAAACGGCAGTGGTCTTATCCCTCGGGTTGTCAAGCGCGAATGCCATTTAGGAGTTGCCAAGCAGCGTTTGACTAATTACATTCCATGATCGTTCTGGGTCCAAATACGCCGGTTTCTGAATTTCTGGGTCCTGGCCATGAATGCACTTTCTGAAAGGCAGTGGTCTTATCCCTCAGGTTGTCAAGCGCGAATTCCAATTAAGAGTTGGCAAGCAGCGTTTGACTAATTACATTCCCTGATCGTTCTGGGTCCACATTCGCCGGTTTCTGAATCACTCGGTCCTGGCCATTCATGCACTTTCTGAAACGGCAGAGGTTTATCCCTCGGGTTGTCAAGCGCGAATGCTAATTAAGAGTTGGCAAGCAGCGTTTGACTAATTTCATTCCATGGTCGTTCTGGGTCCCCATACGCCGGTTTCTGATGACTGGGTCCTGGCCATTCATGAATTTTCTGAAACGGCAGTGGTCTTATCCCTCCGGTTGTCAAGTGCGAATGCCAATTAGGAGTCTCAAGCAGCGTTTGACTAATTACATTCCCTGATCGTTCTGGATTCACATACGCCGGTTTCTGAATTACTGGGTCCTTGCCATGAATGCACTTTCCTAAACGGCACTGGTCTTTTCCCTCAGGTTGTCAAGCGCGAATGCCAATTAGGAGTTGGCAAGCAGCGTTTGACTAATTACATTCCCTGATAGTTCAGGGACCACATTCGCCGGTTTCTGAATCACTTGGTCCTGGCCATTCATGCACTTTCTGAAACGGCGGTGGTCTTAACCCTCGGGTTGTCAAGCGCGAATGTAAATTAAGAGTTGGCAAGCAGCGTTTGACTAATTACATTCCACGATCTTCCTGGGTCCACATACGCCGGTTTCTGAATTACTGGGTCCTGGATATTCATGCACTTTCTGAAACGGCAGTGGTCTTATCCCTCGGGTTGTCAAGCGCGAATGCCAATTAAGAGTTGGCAAGCAGCGTTTGACTAATTACATTCCATTATCGTTCTGGGTCCACATACGCCGGTTTCTGAATGACTTGGTCTTGGCCATTGATGCACTTTCTCAAACGGCAGTGGTCTTATCCTTCGGGTTGTCAAGCGCGAATGCCATTTAGGAGTTGGCAAGCAGCGTTTGACAAATTACATTCCATTATCGTTCTGGGTCCACTAACGCCTGTTTCTGAGTTACTGGGTCCTGGCCATTCATGCACTTTCTGAAACGGCAGTGATCTTATCCCTCGGGTTGTCAAGCTAGAATGCCAATTAAGAGTTGGCAAGCAGCGTTTGACAAATTACATTCCATTATCGTTCTGGGTCCACTAACGCCTGTTTCTGAGTTAGTGGGTCCTGGCCATTCATGCACTTTCTGAAACGGCAGTGGTCTTATCCCTCGGGTTGTCAAGCTAGAATGCCAATTAAGAGTTCGCAAGCAGCGTTTGACTAATTACATTCCATGAACCTTATGGGTCCAGATACGCTGTTTTCTAAAAACTGGGTCCTGGCCATTCATGCACTTTCTGAAACGGCAGTGGTCTTATCCCTCGGGTTGTCAAGCGCGAATGCCAATAAGAGTTGGCAAGCAGCGTTTGACTAATTACATTCCATGATCGTTCTGGGTCCACATACGCCGGTTTATGAATTACTTGGTCCTGGCCATTCATGCACTTTCTGAAACGGCAGCGGTCTTATCTCTCGGGTAGTCAAGCGCGAACGCCAATTAAGTGTTGGCAAGCAGCGTTTGACTAATTACATTCCATGATCGTTCTGGGTCCCCATACGCCGGTTTCTGAATGACTGGGTCCTGGCCATTCATGCATTTTCTGAAAAGGCAGTGGTCTTATCCCTCGGGTTGTCAAGCGCGAATGCCAATTAAGAGATGGCAAGCAGCGTTTGACTAATTAAATTCCATGATCCTTATGGGTCCACATACGCCAGTTTCTGAATTACTCGGTCCTGGCCACTTTCTGAAACGGCAGTGGTCTTATCCCTCGGGTTGTCAAGCGCGAATTGTAATTAAGAGTTGGCAAGCAGAGTTTGACAAAATGCATTCCATGAACCTTCTGGATCCACATACGCCGCTTTCTGAAATACTGGGTCCTGGCCATTCATGCACTTTCTGAAACGGCAGCGCTCTTATCCCTCGGGTAGTCAAGGGCGAACGCCAATTAGGAGTTGGCAAGCAGCGTTTGACTAATAAAATTCCTTGATCGTTCTGGGTCCACATATGCCGGTTGCTGAATGACTGGGTCCTGGCCATTCATGCACCTTCTGAAACGGCAGTGGTCTTATCGATCGGGTTGTCAAGCGCGATTGCCAATTAAGAGTTGGCAAGCAGAGTTTGACAAATTACATTCCATGATCCTTCTGGGTCCACATAGGCCGGTTTCTGAAACACTTGGTCCTGGCCATTCATGCATTTTCTGAAACGGCAGTGGTCTTATCCCTCGGGTTCTCAAGCGCGAATGCCAATTAAAAGTTGGCAAGCAGCGTTTGAATTATTACATTCCATGATCGTTCTGGGTCCACATACGCCGGTTTCTGAATGACTTGGTCCTCGCCATTCATGCACTTTCTGAAACGGCAGTGGTCTTATTCCTCGGGTTGTCAAGCGCGAATGCCAATTAAGAGTTGGCAAGCAGCGTTTGACTAATTACATTCTATGATCGTTCTGGGTCCACATACGCCGGTTTATGAATTACTTGGTCCTGGCCATTCATGCACTTTCTGAAACGGCAGCGGTCTTATCCCTCGGGTAGTCAAGCGCGAACGCCAATTAAGAGTTGGCAAGCAGCGTTTGACTAATTACATTCTATGATCGTTCTGGGTCCACATACGCCGGTTTCTGAATGACTTGGTCCTGCCCATTCATGCACTTTCTGAAACGGCAGTGGTCTTATCCCTCGGGTTGTCAAGCGCGAATGGCAATTACGAGTTGGCAAGCAGCGTCTGACTAATTACATTCCATGATCGTTCTGGGTCCCCATACGCCGGTTTCTGAATGACTGGGTCCTGGCCATTCATGCATTTTCTGAAACGGCAGTGGTCTTATCCCTCGGGTTGTCAAGCGCGAATGCCAATTAAGAGTTGGCAAGCAGCGTTTGACTAATTACATTCCATGATCGTTCTGGGTCCACTTACGCTGGTTTCTGAGTTACTGGGTCTTGGCTATTCATGAACTTTCTGAAACGGCAGTGGTCTTATCCCTCGGGTTGTGAAGCGCGAATGCCAATTAAGAGTTGGCAAGCAGCGTTTGACTAATTACATTCCATGATCGTTCTGGGTCCCCATACGCCGGTTTCTGAATGACTGGGTCCTGGCCATTCATGCATTTTCTGAAAAGGCAGTGGTCTTATCCCTCGTGTTGTCAAGCGCGAATGCCAATTAAGAGATGGCAAGCAGCGTTTGACTAATTAAATTCCATGATCCTTATGGGTCCACATACGCCAGTTTCTGAATTACTCTGTCCTGGCCACTTTCTGAAACGGCAGTGGTCTTATCCCTCGGGTTGTGAAGCGCGAATGCCAATTAAGAGTTGGCAAGCAGCGTTTGTATAATTACATTCCATGATCGTTCGGGGACTACTTACGCTGGTTTCTGAGTTACTGGGTCTTGGCTATTCATGAACTTTCTGAAACAGCAGTGGTCTTATCCCTCGGGTTGTCAAGCGCGAATGCCAATTAAGAGTTGGCAAGCAGCGTTTGACTAATTACATTCCATGATCGTTCTGGGTCCCCATACGCCGGTTTCTGAATGACTCGGTCCTGGTCATTCATGCATTTTCTGAAACGGCAGTGGTTTTATCCCTCGGGTTGTCAAGCGCGAATGCCAATTAAGAGATGGCAAGCTGCGTTTGACTAATTAAATTTCATGATCCTTATGGGTCCACATACGCCGGTTTCTGAATTACTCGGTCCTGGGCACTTTCTGAAACGGCAGTGGTCTTATCTCTCGGGTTGTCAAGCGCGAATGCCAATTAAGAGATGGCAAGCAGCGTTTGACTAATAAAATTTCATGATCCTTATGGGTCCGCATACGCCGGTTTCTGAATTACTCGGTCCTGGCCACTTTCTGAAACGGCAGTGGTCTTATCCCTCGGGTTGTCAAGCGCGAATGCTAATTAAGAGTTAGCAAGCAGCGTTTGACTAATTAATTTCCATGATCCTTATGGGTCCACATACGCCGGTTTCTGAATTACTCGGTCCTGGCCACTTTCTGAAACGGCAGTGGTCTTATCCCTCGGGTTGTCAAGCGCGAATGCCAATTAAGAGTTGGCAAGCAGCGTTTGACTAAATACATTCCATGAAACTTCTGGGTCCACATACGCCGGTTTCTGAATGATTGGGTACTGGCCATTCATGCCGTTTCTAAAACGGCAGTGGTTGTATCCCTCAGGTTGTCAAGCCCGAATGCCAATTAGGAGTTAGCGAGGAGCGTTTGACTAAATACATTCCATCATCGTTCTGGGTCCACATACGCCGGTTTCTGAATGACTTGGTCCTGGCCATTCATGCACTTTCTGAAACGGCAGTGGTCTTATCCCTCGTGTTGTCAAGCGCGAATGCCAATTAAGAGATGGCAAGCAGCGTTTGACTAATTAAATTCCATGATCCTTATGGGTCCACATACGCCAGTTTCTGAATTACTCGGTCCTGGCCACTTTCTGAAACGGCAGTGGTCTTATCCCTCGGGTTGTGAAGCGCGAATGCCAATTAAGAGTTGGCAAGCAGCGTTTGTATAATTACATTCCATGATCGTTCTGGGACTACTTACGCTGGTTTCTGAGTTACTGGGTCTTGGCTATTCATGAACTTTCTGAAACAGCAGTGGTCTTATCCCTCGGGTTGTCAAGCGCGAATGCCAATTAAGAGTTGGCAAGCAGCGTTTGACTAATTACATTCCATGATCGTTCTGGGTCCCCATACGCCGGTTTCTGAATGACTCGGTCCTGGTCATTCATGCATTTTCTGAAACGGCAGTGGTTTTATTCCTCGGGTTGTCAAGCGCGAATGCCAATTAAGAGATGGCAAGCTGCGTTTGACTAATTAAATTTCATGATCCTTATGGGTCCACATACGCCGGTTTCTGAATTACTCGGTCCTGGGCACTTTCTGAAACGGCAGTGGTCTTATCTCTCAGGTTGTCAAGCGCGAATGCCAATTAAGAGATGGCAAGCAGCATTTGACTAATAAAATTTCATGATCCTTATGGGTCCACATATGCCGGTTTCTGAATTACTCGGTCCTGGCCACTTTCTGAAACGGCAGTGGTCTTATCCCTCGGGTTGTCAAGCGCGAATGCTAATTAAGAGTTAGCAAGCAGCGTTTGACTAATTAAATTCCATGATCCTTATGGGTCCACATACGCCGGTTTCTGAATTACTCGGTCCTGGCCACTTTCTGAAACGGCAGTGGTCTTATCCCTCGGGTTGTCAAGCGCGAATGCCAATTAAGAGTTGGCAAGCAGCGTTTGACTAAATACATTCCATGAAACTTCTGGGTCCACATACGCCGGTTTCTGAATGATTGGGTCCTGGCCATTCATGCCGTTTCTAAAACGGCAGTGGTTGTATCCCTCAGGTTGTCAAGCCCGAATGCCAATTAGGAGTTAGCGAGGAGCGTTTGACTAAATACATTCCATCATCGTTCTGGGTCCACATACGCCGGTTTCTGAATGACTTGGTCCTGGCCATTCATGCACTTTCTGAAACGGCAGTGGTCTTATCCCTCGGGTTGTCAAGCGCGAATGGCAATTACGAGTTGGCAAGCAGCGTCTGACTAATTACATTCCATGATCGTTCTGGGTCCCCATACGCCGGTTTCTGAATGACTGGGTCCTGGCCATTCATGCATTTTCTGAAACGGCAGTGGTCTTATCCCTCGGGTTGTCAAGCGCGAATGCCAATTAAGAGTTGGCAAGCAGCGTTTGACTAATTACATTCCATGATCGTTCTGGGTCCACTTACGCTGGTTTCTGAGTTACTGGGTCTTGGCTATTCATGAACTTTCTGAAACGGCAGTGGTCTTATCCCTCGGGTTGTGAAGCGCGAATGCCAATTAAGAGTTGGCAAGCAGCGTTTGACTAATTACATTCCATGATCGTTCTGGGTCCCCATACGCCGGTTTCTGAATGACTGGGTCCTGGCCATTCATGCACTTTCTGAAACGGCAGTGGTCTTATCCCTCCGGTTGTCAAGCTAGAATGCCAATTAAGAGTTGGCAAGCAGCGTTTGACAAATTACATTCCATTATCGTTCTGGGTCCACTAACGCCTGTTTCTGAGTAAGTGGGTCCTGGCCATTCATGCACTTTCTGAAACGGCAGTGGTCTTATCCCTCGGGTTGTCAAGCTAGAATGCCAATTAAGAGTTCGCAAGCAGCGTTTGACTAATTACATTCCATGAACCTTATGGGTCCACATACGCTGTTTTCTAAAAACTTTGTCCTGGCCATTCATGCACTTTCTGAAACGGCAGTGGTCTTATCCCTCGGGTTGTCAAGCGCGAATGCCAATAAGAGTTGGCAAGCAGCGTTTGACTAATTACATTCCATGATCGTTCTGCGTCCACATACGCCGGTTTCTGAATTACTTGGTCCTGGCCATTCATGCACTTTCTGAAATGGCAGCGGTCTTATCCCTCGAGTAGTCAAGTGCGAACGCCAATTAAGAGTTGGCAAGCAGCGTTTGACTAATTACATTCTATGATCGTTCTGGGTCCACATACGCCGGTTTATGAATTACTTGGTCCTGGCCATTCATGCACTTTCTGAAACGGCAGCGGTCTTATCCCTCGGGTAGTCAAGCGCGAACGCCAATTAAGAGTTGGCAAGCAGCGTTTGACTAATTACATTCTATGATCGTTCTGGGTCCACATACGCCGGTTTCTGAATGACTTGGTCCTGGCCATTCATGCACTTTCTGAAACGGCAGTGGTCTTATCCCTCGGGTTGTCAAGCGCGAATGGCAATTACGAGTTGGCAAGCAGCGTCTGACTAATTACATTCCATGATCGTTCTGGGTCCCCATACGCCGGTTTCTGAATGACTGGGTCCTGGCCATTCATGCATTTTCTGAAACGGCAGTGGTCTTATCCCTCGGGTTGTCAAGCGCGAATGCCAATTAGGAGTTGGCAAGCAGCGTTTGACTAATTACATTCCATGATCGTTCTGGGTCCACTTACGCTGGTTTCTGAGTTACTGGGTCTTGGCTATTCATGAACTTTCTGAAACGGCAGTGGTCTTATCCCTCGGGTTGTGAAGCGCGAATGCCAATTAAGAGTTGGCAAGCAGCGTTTGACTAATTACATTCCATGATCGTTCTGGGTCCCCATACGCCGGTTTCTGAATGACTGGGTCCTGGCCATTCATGCATTTTCTGAAAAGGCAGTGGTCTTATCCCTCGTGTTGTCAAGCGCGAATGCCAATTAAGAGATGGCAAGCAGCGTTTGACTAATTAAATTCCATGATCCTTATGGGTCCACATACGCCAGTTTCTGAATTACTCTGTCCTGGCCACTTTCTGAAACGGCAGTGGTCTTATCCCTCGGGTTGTGAAGCGCGAATGCCAATTAAGAGTTGGCAAGCAGCGTTTGTATAATTACATTCCATGATCGTTCGGGGACTACTTACGCTGGTTTCTGAGTTACTGGGTCTTGGCTATTCATGAACTTTCTGAAACAGCAGTGGTCTTATCCCTCGGGTTGTCAAGCGCGAATGCCAATTAAAAGTTGGCAAGCAGCGTTTGACTAATTACATTCCATGATCGTTCTGGGTCCCCATACGCCGGTTTCTGAATGACTCGGTCCTGGTCATTCATGCATTTTCTGAAACGGCAGTGGTTTTATCCCTCGGGTTGTCAAGCGCGAATGCCAATTAAGAGATGGCAAGCTGCGTTTGACTAATTAAATTTCATGATCCTTATGGGTCCACATACGCCGGTTTCTGAATTACTCAGTCCTGGGCACTTTCTGAAACGGCAGTGGTCTTATCTCTCGGGTTGTCAAGCGCGAATGCCAATTAAGAGATGGCAAGCAGCGTTTGACTAATAAAATTTCATGATCCTTATGGGTCCACATACGCCGGTTTCTGAATTACTCGGTCCTGGCCACTTTCTGAAACGGCAGTGGTCTTATCCCTCGGGTTGTCAAGCGCGAATGCTAATTAAGAGTTAGCAAGCAGCGTTTGACTAATTAAATTCCATGATCCTTATGGGTCCACATACGCCGGTTTCTGAATTACTCGGTCCTGGCCACTTTCTGAAACGGCAGTGGTCTTATCCCTCGGGTTGTCAAGCGCGAATGCCAATTAAGAGTTGGCAAGCAGCGTTTGACTAAATACATTCCATGAAACTTCTGGGTCCACATACGCCGGTTTCTGAATGATTGGGTCCTGGCCATTCATGCCGTTTCTAAAACGGCAGTGGTTGTATCCCTCAGGTTGTCAAGCCCGAATGCCAATTAGGAGTTAGCGAGGAGCGTTTGACTAAATACATTCCATCATCGTTCTGGGTCCACATACGCCGGTTTCTGAATGACTTGGTCCTGGCCATTCATGCACTTTCTGAAACGGCAGTGGTCTTATCCCTCGTGTTGTCAAGCGCGAATGCCAATTAAGAGATGGCAAGCAGCGTTTGACTAATTAAATTCCATGATCCTTATGGGTCCACATACGCCAGTTTCTGAATTACTCGGTCCTGGCCACTTTCTGAAACGGCAGTGGTCTTATCCCTCGGGTTGTGAAGCGCGAATGCCAATTAAGAGTTGGCAAGCAGCGTTTGTATAATTACATTCCATGATCGTTCTGGGACTACTTACGCTGGTTTCTGAGTTACTGGGTCTTGGCTATTCATGAACTTTCTGAAACAGCAGTGGTCTTATCCCTCGGGTTGTCAAGCGCGAATGCCAATTAAGAGTTGGCAAGCAGCGTTTGACTAATTACATTCCATGATCGTTCTGGGTCCCCATACGCCGGTTTCTGAATGACTCGGTCCTGGTCATTCATGCATTTTCTGAAACGGCAGTGGTTTTATCCCTCGGGTTGTCAAGCGCGAATGCCAATTAAGAGATGGCAAGCTGCGTTTGACTAATTAAATTTCATGATCCTTATGGGTCCACATACGCCGGTTTCTGAATTACTCGGTCCTGGGCACTTTCTGAAACGGCAGTGGTCTTATCTCTCAGGTTGTCAAGCGCGAATGCCAATTAAGAGATGGCAAGCAGCGTTTGACTAATAAAATTTCATGATCCTTATGGGTCCACATATGCCGGTTTCTGAATTACTCGGTCCTGGCCACTTTCTGAAACGGCAGTGGTCTTATCCCTCGGGTTGTCAAGCGCGAATGCTAATTAAGAGTTAGCAAGCAGCGTTTGACTAATTAAATTCCATGATCCTTATGGGTCCACATACGCCGGTTTCTGAATTACTCGGTCCTGGCCACTTTCTGAAACGGCAGTGGTCTTATCCCTCGGGTTGTCAAGCGCGAATGCCAATTAAGAGTTGGCAAGCAGCGTTTGACTAAATACATTCCATGAAACTTCTGGGTCCACATACGCCGGTTTCTGAATGATTGGGTCCTGGCCATTCATGCCGTTTCTAAAACGGCAGTGGTTGTATCCCTCAGGTTGTCAAGCCCGAATGCCAATTAGGAGTTAGCGAGGAGCGTTTGACTAAATACATTCCATCATCGTTCTGGGTCCACATACGCCGGTTTCTGAATGACTTGGTCCTGGCCATTCATGCACTTTCTGAAACGGCAGTGGTCTTATCCCTCGGGTTGTCAAGCGCGAATGGCAATTACGAGTTGGCAAGCAGCGTCTGACTAATTACATTCCATGATCGTTCTGGGTCCCCATACGCCGGTTTCTGAATGACTGGGTCCTGGCCATTCATGCATTTTCTGAAACGGCAGTGGTCTTATCCCTCGGGTTGTCAAGCGCGAATGCCAATTAAGAGTTGGCAAGCAGCGTTTGACTAATTACATTCCATGATCGTTCTGGGTCCACTTACGCTGGTTTCTGAGTTACTGGGTCTTGGCTATTCATGAACTTTCTGAAACGGCAGTGGTCTTATCCCTCGGGTTGTGAAGCGCGAATGCCAATTAAGAGTTGGCAAGCAGCGTTTGACTAATTACATTCCATGATCGTTCTGGGTCCCCATACGCCGGTTTCTGAATGACTGGGTCCTGGCCATTCATGCATTTTCTGAAAAGGCAGTGGTCTTATCCCTCGTGTTGTCAAGCGCGAATGCCAATTAAGAGATGGCAAGCAGCGTTTGACTAATTAAATTCCATGATCCTTATGGGTCCACATACGCCAGTTTCTGAATTACTCGGTCCTGGCCACTTTCTGAAACGGCAGTGGTCTTATCCCTCGGGTTGTGAAGCGCGAATGCCAATTAGGAGTTGGCAAGCAGCGTTTGTATAATTACATTCCATGATCGTTCTGGGACTACTTACGCTGGTTTCTGAGTTACTGGGTCTTGGCTATTCATGAACTTTCTGAAACAGCAGTGGTCTTATCCCTCGGGTTGTCAAGCGCGAATGCCAATTAAGAGTTGGCAAGCAGCGTTTGACTAATTACATTCCATGATCGTTCTGGGTCCCCATACGCCGGTTTCTGAATGACTCGGTCCTGGTCATTCATGCATTTTCTGAAACGGCAGTGGTTTTATCCCTCGGGTTGTCAAGCGCGAATGCCAATTAAGAGATGGCAAGCTGCGTTTGACTAATTAAATTTCATGATCCTTATGGGTCCACATACGCCGGTTTCTGAATTACTCGGTCCTGGGCACTTTCTGAAACGGCAGTGGTCTTATCTCTCGGGTTGTCAAGCGCGAATGCCAATTAAGAGATGGCAAGCAGCGTTTGACTAATAAAATTTCATGATCCTTATGGGTCCACATACGCCGGTTTCTGAATTACTCGGTCCTGGCCACTTTCTGAAACGGCAGTGGTCTTATCCCTCGGGTTGTCAAGCGCGAATGCTAATTAAGAGTTAGCAAGCAGCGTTTGACTAATTAAATTCCATGATCCTTATGGGTCCACATACGCCGGTTTCTGAATTACTCGGTCCTGGCCACTTTCTGAAACGGCGGTGGTCTTATCCCTCGGGTTGTCAAGCGCGAATGCCAATTAAGAGTTGGCAAGCAGCGTTTGACTAAATACATTCCATGAAACTTCTGGGTCCACATACGCCGGTTTCTGAATGATTGGGTCCTGGCCATTCATGGCGTTTCTAAAACGGCAGTGGTTGTATCCCGCAGGTTGTCAAGCCCGAATGCCAATTAGGAGTTAGCGAGGAGCGTTTGACTAAATACATTCCATCATCGTTCTGGGTCCACATACGCCGGTTTCTGAATGACTTGGTCCTGGCCATTCATGCCCTTTCTGAAACGGCAGTGGTCTTATCCCTCAGGTTGTCAAGGCCGAATGCCAATTAAGAGTTGGCAAGCAGCGTATGACTAAATAGATTCCACGATCGTTCTGGGTCCACATACGCCGGTTTCTAAATTACTCGGTCCTGGCCACTTTCTGAAACGGCAGTGGTCGTATCCCTCTGGTTGTCAAGCGCGAATGCCAATTAAGAGTTGGCAAGCAGCGTTTGACTAATTACATTCCATGATCGTTCTGGGTCCACATACGCTGGTTTCTGAATGACTTGGTCCTGGCCATTCATGCCCTTTCTGAAACGGCAGTGGTCTTATCCCTCAGGTTGTCAAGCCCGAATGCCAATTAGGAGTTGGCAAGCAGCGTTTGACTAAATTCATTCCATGATCGTTCTGGGTCCACATATGCCGGTTTCTGAATTACTAGGTCCTTGCCATTCATGCCCTTTCTGAAACGGCAGTGGTCTTATCTCTCGGATTGTCAAGCGCGAATGCCAATTAGGAGTTGGCCAGCAGCGTTTGACTAATTACATTCCATGATCCTTGTGGGTCCACATACGCCGGTTTCTGAATGACTTGGTCCTGCGCATTCATGCACTTTCTGAAACGGAAGTGGTCTTATCCCTCGGGTTGTCAAGCTAGAATGCCAATTAAGAGTTCGCAAGCAGCGTTTGACTAATTACATTCCATGAACCTTATGGGTCCACATACGCTGTTTTCTAAAAACTGGGTCCTGGCCATTCATGCACTTTCTGAAACGGCAGTGGTCTTATCCCTCGGGTTGTCAAGCGCGAATGCCAATAAGAGTTGGCAAGCAGCGTTTGACTAATTACATTCTATGATCGTTCTGGGTCCACATACGCCGGTTTATGAATTACTTGGTCCTGGCCATTCATGCACTTTCTGAAACGGCAGCGGTCTTATCCCTCGGGTAGTCAAGCGCGAACGCCAATTAAGAGTTGGCAAGCAGCGTTTGACTAATTACATTCTATGATCGTTCTGGGTCCACATACGCCGGTTTCTGAATGACTTGGTCCTGGGCATTCATGCACTTTCTGAAACGGCAGTGGTCTTATCCCTCGGGTTGTCAAGCGCGAATGGCAATTACGAGTTGGCAAGCAGCGTCTGACTAATTACATTCCATGATCGTTCTGGGTCCCCATACGCCGGTTTCTGAATGACTGGGTCCTGGCCATTCATGCATTTTCTGAAACGGCAGTGGATTTATCCCTCGGGTTGTCAAGCGCGAATGCCAATTAAGAGTTGGCAAGCAGCGTTTGGCTAATTACAATCCATGATCGTTCTGGGTCCACTTACGCTGGTTTCTGAGTTACTAGGTCTTGGCTATTCATGAACTTTCTGAAACGGCAGTGGTCTTATCCCTCGGGTTGTGAAGCGCGAATGCCAATTAGAGTTGGCAAGCAGCGTTTGACTAATTACATTCCATGATCGTTCTGGGTCCCCATACGCCGGTTTCTGAATGACTGGGTCCTGGCCATTCATGCATTTTCTGAAAAGGCAGTGGTCTTATCCCTCGTGTTGTCAAGCGCGAATGCCAATTAAGAGATGGCAAGCAGCGTTTGACTAATTAAATTCCATGATCCTTATGGGTCCACATACGCCAGTTTCTGAATTACTCGGTCCTGGCCACTTTCTGAAACGGCAGTGGTCTTATCCCTCGGGTTGTGAAGCGCGAATGCCAATTAAGAGTTGGCAAGCAGCGTTTGTATAATTACATTCCATGATCGTTCTGGGACTACTTACGCTGGTTTCTGAGTTACTGGGTCTTGGCTATTCATGAACTTTCTGAAACAGCAGTGGTCTTATCCCTCGGGTTGTCAAGCGCGAATGCCAATTAAGAGTTGGCAAGCAGCGTTTGACTAATTACATTCCATGATCGTTCTGGGTCCCCATACGCCGGTTTCTGAATGACTCGGTCCTGGTCATTCATGCATTTTCTGAAACGGCAGTGGTTTTATCCCTCGGGTTTTCAAGCGCGAATGCCAATTAAGAGATGGCAAGCTGCGTTTGACTAATTACATTTCATGATCCTTATGGGTCCACATACGCCGGTTTCTGAATTACTCGGTCCTGGGCACTTTCTGAAACGGCAGTGGTCTTATCCCTCGGGTTGTCAAGCGCGAATGCCAATTAGGTGTTGGCAAGCAGCGTTTGACTAATTACATTCCATGATCGTTCTGGGTCCCCTTACGCCGGTTTCTGAATGACTGGGTCCTGGCCATTCATGCATTTTCTGAAACGGCAGTGGTCTTATCTCTCGGGTTGTCAAGCGCGAATGCCAATTAAGAGATGGCAAGCAGCGTTTGACTAATAAAATTTCATGATCCTTATGGGTCCACATACGCCGGTTTCTGAATTACTCGGTCCTGGCCACTTTCTGAAACGGCAGTGGTCTTATCCCTCGAGTTGTCAAGCGCGAATGCTAATTAAGAGTTAGCAAGCAGCGCTTGAATAATTAAATTCCATGATCCTTATGGGTCCACATACGCCGGTTTCTGAATTACTCGGTCCTGGCCACTTTCTGAAACGGCAGTGGTCTTATCCCTCGGGTTGTCAAGCGCGAATGCCAATTAAGAGTTGGCAAGCAGCGTTTGACTAAATACATTCCATGAAACTTCTGGGTCCACATACGCCGGTTTCTGAATGATTGGGTCCTGGCCATTCATGCCGTTTCTAAAACGGCAGTGGTTGTATCCCTCAGGTTGTCAAGCCCGAATGCCAATTAGGAGTTGGCGAGGAGCGTTTGACTAAATACATTCCATCATCGTTCTGGGTCCACATACGCCGGTTTCTGAATGACTTGGTCCTGGCCATTCATGCCCTTTCTGAAACGGCAGTGGTCTTATCCCTCACGTTGTCAAGGCCGAATGCCAATTAAGAGTTGGCAAGCAGCGTATGACTAAATAGATTCCACGATCGTTCTGGGTCCACATACGCCGGTTTCTAAATTACTCGGTCCTGGCCACTTTCTGAAACGGCAGTGGTCGTATCCCTCTGGTTGTCAAGCGCGAATGCCAATTAAGAGTTGGCAAGCAGCGTTTGACTAATTACATTCCATGATCGTTCTGGGTCCACATACTCTGGTTTCTGAATGACTTGGTCCTGGCCATTCATGCCCTTTCTGAAACGGCAGTGGTCTTATCCCTCAGGTTGTCAAGCCCGAATGCCAATTAAGAGTTGGCAAGCAGCGTATGACTAAATACATTCCACGATCGTTCTGGGTCCACATACGCCGGTTTTTAAATTACTCGGTCCTGGCCACTTTCTGAAACGGCAGTGGTCGTATCCCTCGGGTTGTCAAGCGCGAATGCCAATTAAGAGTTGGCAAGCAGCGTTTGACTAATTACATTCCATGATCATTCTGGGTCCACATACGCTGGTTTCTGAATGACTTGGTCCTGGCCATTCATGCCCTTTCTGAAACGGCAGTTGTCTTATCCCTCGGGTTGTCAAGCGCGAATGCCAATTAAGAGTTGGCAAGCAGCGTTTGACTAAATTCCTTCCATGATCGTTCTGGGTCCACATACGCCGGTTTCTGAATGACTTGGTCCTGGCCATTCATGCCCTTTCTGAAACGGCAGTGGTCTTATCCCTCAGGTTGTCAAGCCCGAATGCCAATTAAGAGTTGGCAAGCAGCGTATGACTAAATACATTCCACGATCGTTCTGGGTCCACATACGCCGGTTTCTGAATGACTTGGTCCTGGCCATTCATGCCCTTTCTGAAACGGCAGTGGTCTTATCCCTCAGGTTGTCAAGCCCGAATGCCAATTAAGAATTGGCAAGCAGCGTATGACTAAATACATTCCACGATCGTTCTGGGTCCCCATACGCCGGTTTCTGAATGGCTGGGTCCTGGCCATTCATGCATTTTCTGAAACGGCAGTGGTCTTATCCCTCGGGTTGTCAAGCCCGAATGCCAATTAGGAGTTGGCAAGCAGCGTTTGACTAAATTCCTTCCATGATCGTTCTGGGTCCACATACGCCGGTTTCTGAATGACTTGGTCCTGGCCATTCATGCCCTTTCTGAAACGGCAGTAGTCTTATCCCTCAGGTTGTCAAGCCCGAATGCCAATTAGGAGTTGGCAAGCAGCGTTTGACTAAATTCCTTCCATGATCGTTCTGGGTCCACATACGCCGGTTTCTGAATTACTAGGTCCTTGCCATTCATGCACTTTCTGCAACGGCAGTGGTCTTATCTCTCGGGTTGTCAAGCGCGAATGCCAATTAGGAGTTGGCCAGCAGCGTTTGACTAATTACATTCCATGATCGTTCTGGGACCACTTACGCTGGTTTCTGAGTTACTGGGTCTTGGCTATTCATGAACTTTCTGAAACAGCAGTGGTCTTATCCCTCGGGTTGTCAAGCGCGAATGCCAATTAAGAGTTGGCAAGCAGCGTTTGACTAATTACATTCCATGATCGTTCTGGGCCCCATACGCCGGTTTCTGAATGACTGGGTCCTGGCCATTCATGCATTTTCTGAAACGGCAGTGGTCTTATCCCTCGGGTTGTCAAGCCCGAATGCCAATTAAGAGTTAGCAAGCAGCGTTTGACTAAATACATTCCATGATCATTCTGGAACCACATACGCTGGTTTCTGAATGACTTGGTCCTGGCCATTCATGCCCTTTCTGAAACGGCAGTGGTCTTATCCCTCAGGTTGTCAAGCCCGAATGCCAATAAGGAGTTGGCAAGCAGCGTTTGACTAATTACATTCCATGATCATTCTGGAACCACATACGCTGGTTTCTGAATGACTTGGTCCTGGCCATTCATGCCCTTTCTGAAACGGCAGTGGTCTTATCCCTCAGGTTGTCAAGCGCGAATGCCAATTAGGAGTTGGCAAGCAGCATTTGACTAAATACATTCCATGATCGTTCTGGGTCCACATACGCCGGTTTCTGAATTACTGGGTCATTGCCATGAATGCACTTTCTGAAACGGCAGTGGTCTTATCCCTCAGGTTGTCAAGCGCGAATGCCAATTAAGAGTTGGCAAGCAGCGTTTGACTAATTACATTCCCTTATCGTTCTGGGTCCACATTCGCCGGTTTCTGAATCACTTGGTCCTGGCCAGTCATGCACTTTCTGAAACGGCAGCGGTCTTATCCCTCAGGTTGTCAAGCGCGAATGCCAATTAGGAGTTGGCAAGCACCGTTTGACTAAATACATTCCATGATCGTTCTGGGTCCACATACGGCAGTTTCTGAATTACTGGGTCCTTGCCATGAATGCACTTTCTGAAACGGCAGTGGTCTTATCCCTCAAGTTGTCAAGCGCAAATGCTAATTAAGAGTTGGCAAGCAGCGTTTGACTAATTACATTCCATGATCGTTCTGGGTCCACATTCGCCGGTTTCTTAATCACTTGGTCCTGGCCATTCATGCACTTTCTGAAACGGCAGTGGTCTTCTCCCTCAAGTTGTCAAGCGCGAATGCCAATTAAGTGTTGGCAAGCAGCGTTTGACTAATTACATTCCATGATCCTTCTGGGTCCACATACGCCGGTTTCTGAATGACTTGGTCCTGGCCATTCATGCACTTTCTGAAACGGCAGTGGTCTTATCCCTCGGGATTTCAAGCGCGAATGCCAATTAAGAGTTAGCAAGCAGCGTTTGACTAATTTCATTCCATGATCGTTATAGGTTCACTTACGCCGGTTTCTGAATTACTCAGTCCTGGCCATTCATGCACTTTCTGAAACGGCAGCGGTCTTATCCCTCAGGTTGTCAAGCGCGAATGCCAATTAGGAGTTGGCAAGCAGCGTTTGACTAATTACATTTCATGATCGTTTTGGGTTCACATACGCCGTATTCTGAATGACTTGGTCCTGGCCATTCATGCCCTTTCTGATACGGCAGTGGTCTTATCCCTCAGGTTGTCAAGCGCGAATGCCAATTAGGAGTTGGCAAGCAGCGTTTGACTAAATACATTCCATGATCGTTCTGGGTCCACATACGCCGGTTTCTGAATTACTGGGTCCTTGCCATGAATGCACTTTCTGAAACGGCAGTGGTCTTATCCCTCAGGTTGTCAAGCGCGAATGCCAATTAAGAGTTGGCAAGCAGCGTTTGACTAATTACATTTCTGATCGTTCTGGGTCCACATTCGCCAGTTTCTGAATCACTTGGTCCTGGCCATTCATGCACTTTCTGAAACGGGAGTGGCCTTATCCCTCGGGTTGTCAAGCGCGAATGCCAATTAAGAGTTGGCAAGCAGCGTTTGACTAATTACATTCCATGATTGTTCTGGGTCCACATACGCCGGTTTCTGAATTACTGGGTCCTTGCCATGAATGCACTTTCTGAAACGGCAGTGTCTTATACCTCGGGTTGTCAAGCTAGAATGCCAATTAAAAGTTGGCAAGCAGCGTTTGAATAATTATATTCCATGATCGTTCTGGGTCCACATACGTCGGTTTCAAAATTACTTGGTCCTGGCCATTCATGCACTTTCTGAAATGGCAGTGGTCTTATCCCTCGGGTTGTCAAGCGCGAATGCCAATTAAGAGTTGGCAAGCTGCGTTTGACTAATTACATTCCCTGATCGTTCTGGGTCCTCATTCGATGGTTTCTGAATGACTTGGTCCTGGCCATTCATGCACTTTCTGAAACGGCAGTGGTCTTATCCCTCGGGTTGTCAAGCGCAAATGCCAATTAAGAGTTAGCAAGCAGCGTTTGACTAATTATATTCCATGATCGTTCTGGGTCCACTTACGCTGGTTTCTGAGTTACTGGGTCTTGGCGATTCATAAACTTTCTGAAACGGCAGTGGTCTTATCTCTCGGGTTGTGAAGCTAGAATGCCAATTAAGAGTTGGCAAGCAGCGTTTGACTAATTACATTCCATGAACCTTCTGGGTCCACATATGCCATTTTCTGAATGACTTGGTCCTGGCCATTTATGCTCTTTCTGAAACTGCAGTGGTCTTATCTCTCGGGTTGTGAAGCTAGAATGCCAATTAAGAGTTGGCAAGCAGCGTTTCACTAATTACATTCCATGATCGTTCTGGGTCCACAAACGTCGGTTTCTGAATTACTGGGTCCTTGCCATGAATGCACTTTCCTAAACGGCAGTGGTCTTATCCCTCAGGTTGTCAAGCGCGAATGCCAATTAGGAGTTGGCAAGCACCGTTTGACTAATTACATTCCCTGATCGTTCTGGGTCCACATTCGCCGGTTTCTGAATCACTTGGTCCTGGCCATTCATGCACTTTCTGAAACGGCAGTGGTCTTACCCCTCGGGTTCTCAAGCGCGAATGTAAATTAAGAGTTGGCAAGCAGCGTTTGACTAATTACATTCCACGATCGTCTTGGGTCCCCATACGCCAGTTTCTGATGACTGGGTCCTGGCCATTCATGAATTTTCTGAAACGGCAGTCGTCTTATCCCTCGGGGTTCAAGTGCGAATGCCAATAACAAGTTGGCAAGCAGCGTTTGACTAAATACATTCCATGATCATTCTGGGTCCACATACGCCGGTTTCTGAATGACTGGGTCCTGGCCATTAATGCATTTTCTGAAACGGCAGTGGTCTTATCCCTCGGGTTGTCAAGCGCGAATGCCAATTAAGAGTTGGCAAGCAGCGTTTGATTAATTAAATTTCATTATCCTTATGGGTCCACATACGCCGGTTTCTGAATTACTCTGTCCTGGCCACTTTCTGAAACGGCAGTGGTCTTATCTCTCGGGTAGTCAAGCGCGAACGCCAATAAGAGTTGGCAAGCAGCGTTTGACTAATTACATTCCATGATCGTCTTGGGTCCACATACGCCGGTTTCTGAATGACTTGGTCCTGGCCATTCATGCCCTTTCTCAAACGGCAGTGGTCTTATCCCTCAGGTTGTCAAGCGCGAATGCCAATTAGGAGTTGGCAAGCAGCATTTGACTAAATACATTCCATGATCGTTCTGGGTCCACATACGCCGGTTTCTGAATTACTGGGTCATTGCCATGAATGCACTTTCTGAAACGGCAGTGGTCTTATCCCTCAGGTTGTCAAGCGCGAATGCCAATTAAGAGTTGGCAAGCAGCGTTTGACTAATTACATTCCCTTATCGTTCTGGGTCCACATTCGCCGGTTTCTGAATCACTTGGTCCTGGCCAGTCATGCACTTTCTGAAACGGCAGCGGTCTTATCCCTCAGGTTGTCAAGCGCGAATGCCAATTAGGCAAGCAGCGTTTGACTAAATACATTCCATGATCGTTCTGGGTCCACATACGGCAGTTTCTGAATTACTGGGTCCTTGCCATGAATGCACTTTCTGAAACGGCAGTGGTCTTATCCCTCAAGTTGTCAAGCGCGAATGCCAATTAAGAGTTGGCAAGCAGCGTTTGACTAATTACATTCCATGATCGTTCTGGGTCCACATTCGCCGGTTTCTTAATCACTTTGTCCTGGCCATTCATGCACTTTCTGAAACGGCAGTGGTCTTCTCCCTCAAGTTGTCAAGCGCGAATGCCAATTAAGAGTTGGCAAGCAGCGTTTGACTAATTACATTCCATGATCCTTCTGGGTCCACATACGCCGGTTTCTGAATGACTTGGTCCTGGCCATTCATGCACTTTCTGAACTGGCATTGGTCTTATCCCTCAAGTTGTCAAGCGCGAATGCCAATTAAGTGTTGGCAAGCAGCGTTTGACTAATTACATTCCATGATCCTTTTGGGTCCACATACGCCGGTTTCTGAATGACTTGGTCCTGGCCATTCATGCACTTTCTGAAACGGCAGTGGTCTTATCCCTCGGGATTTCAAGCGCGAATGCCAATTAAGAGTTGGCAAGCAGCGTTTGACTAATTTCATTCCATGATCGTTATAGGTTCACTTACGCCGGTTTCTGAATTACTCAGTCCTGGCCATTCATGCACTTTCTGAAACGGCAGCGGTCTTATCCCTCAGGTTGTCAAGCGCGAATGCCAATTAGGAGTTGGCAAGCAGCGTCTGACTAATTACATTTCATGATCGTTTTGGGTTCACATACGCCGTATTCTGAATGACTTGGTCCTGGCCATTCATGCCCTTTCTGATACGGCAGTGGTCTTATCCCTCAGGTTGTCAAGCGCGAATGCCAATTAGGAGTTGGCAAGCAGCGTTTGACTAAATACATTCCATGATCGTTCTGGGTCCACATACGCCGGTTTCTGAATTACTGGGTCCTTGCCATGAATGCACTTTCTGAAACGGCAGTGGTCTTATCCCTCAGGTTGTCAAGCGCGAATGCCAATTAAGAGTTGGCAAGCAGCGTTTGACTAATTACATTTCTGATCGTTCTGGGTCCACATTCGCCAGTTTCTGAATCACTTGGTCCTGGCCATTCATGCACTTTCTGAAACGGGAGTGGCCTTATCCCTCGGGTTGTCAAGCGCGAATGCCAATTAAGAGTTGGCAAGCAGCGTTTGACTAATTACATTCCATGATTGTTCTGGGTCCACATACGCCGGTTTCTGAATTACTGGGTCCTTGCCATGAATGCACTTTCTGAAACGGCAGTGTCTTATACCTCGGGTTGTCAAGCTAGAATGCCAATTAAAAGTTGGCAAGCAGCGTTTGAATAATTACATTCCATGATCGTTCTGGGTCCACATACGTCGGTTTCAAAATTACTTGGTCCTGGCCATTCATGCACTTTCTGAAATGGCAGTGGTCTTATCCTTCGGGTTGTCAAGCGCGAATGCCAATTAAGAGTTGGCAAGCTGCGTTTGACTAATTACATTCCCTGATCGTTCTGGGTCCTCATTCGCTGGTTTCTGAATGACTTGGTCCTGGCCATTCATGCACTTTCTGAAACGGCAGTGGTCTTATCCCTCGGGTTGTCAAGCGCAAATGCCAATTAAGAGTTAGCAAGCAGCGTTTGACTAATTATATTCCATGATCGTTCTGGGTCCACTTACGCTGGTTTCTGAGTTACTGGGTCTTGGCGATTCATAAACTTTCTGAAACGGCAGTGGTCTTATCTCTCGGGTTGTGAAGCTAGAATGCCAATTAGGAGTTGGCAAGCAGCGTTTGACTAATTACATTCCATGAACCTTCTGGGTCCACATATGCCGTTTTCTGAATGACTTGGTCCTGGCCATTCATGCATTTTCTGAAACTGCAGTGGCCTTATCTCTCAAGTTGTCAAGCGCGAACGCCAATAAGAGTTGGCAAGCAGCGTTTGACTAATTACATTCCATGAACCTTCTGGGTCCACATATGCCGTTTTCTGAATGACTTGGTCCTGGCCATTTATGCTCTTTCTGAAACTGCAGTGGTCTTATCTCTCGGGTTGTGAAGCTAGAATGCCAATTAAGAGTTGGCAAGCACCGTTTCACTAATTACATTCCATGATCGTTCTGGGTCCACAAACGTCGGTTTCTGAATTACTGGGTCCTTGCCATGAATGCACTTTCCTAAACGGCAGTGGTTTATCCCTCAGGTTGTCAAGCGCGAATGCCAATTAGGAGTTGGCAAGCACCGTTTGACTAATTACATTCCCTGATCGTTCTGGGTCCACATTCGCCGGTTTCTGAATCACTTGGTCCTGGCCATTCATGCACTTTCTGAAACGGCAGTGGTCTTACCCCTCGGGTTGTCAAGCGCGAATGTAAATTAAGAGTTGGCAAGCAGCGTTTGACTAATTACATTCCACGATCGTCTTGGGTCCCCATACGCCAGTTTCTGATGACTGGGTCCTGGCCATTCATGAATTTTCTGAAACGGCAGTCGTCTTATCCCTCGGGGTTCAAGTGCGAATGCCAATAACAAGTTGGCAAGCAGCGTTTGACTAATTACATTCCCTGATCGTTCTGGATTCACATGCGCTGGTTTCTGAATGACTTGTTCCTGGCCATTCATGCACTTTCTTAAACGGCAGTGGTCTTATCCCTCGGGTTGTCAAGCGCGAATGCCAATTAAGAGTTGGCAAACTGAGTTTGACAAATTACATTCCATGATCCTTCTTGGTCCTTATACGCCGGTTTCTAAATGACTTGGTCCTGGCCATTCACGCACTTTCTGAAACGGCAGTGGTCTTATCCCTCGGGTTGTCAAGCGCGAATGCCAATTAAGAGTTGGCGAGCAGCGTTTGACTAATTACATTTTATAATCGGTATGGGTCCACATACGCCGGTTTCTGAATTACTCGGTCGTGGCCACTTTCTGAAACGGCAGTGGTCTTATCCCTCGGGTTGTCAAGCGCGAATGCCAATTAAGACTTGGCAAGCAGCGTTTGACTATAGACATGCCATGATCCTTCTGGGTCCACATACGCCGGTTTCTGAATTACTGGGTCCTGGATATTTATGCACTTTCTGAAACGGCAGTGGTCTTATCCCTCGGGTTGTCAAGCGCGAATGCCAATTAATAGTTGGCAAGCAGCGTTTGACTAATTACATTCCATGATCGTTCTGGGTCCACATACGCCGGTTTCTGAATGACTTGGTCTTGGCCATTGATGCACTTTCTCAAACGGCAGTGGTCTTATCCCTCGGGTTGTCAAGCGCGAATGCCATTTAGGAGTTGGCAAGCAGCGTTTGACTAATTACATTCCATGATCGTTCTGGGTCCAAATACGCCGGTTTCTGAATTACTGGGTCCTGGCCATGAATGCACTTTCTGAAACGGCAGTGGTCTTATCCCTCAGGTTGTCAAGCTCGAATGCCAATTAAGAGTTGGCAAGCAGCGTTTGACTAATTACATTCCCTGATCGTTCTGGGTCCACAATCGCCGGTTTCTGAATCACTCGGTCCTGGCCATTCATGCACTTTCTGAAATGGCAGTGGTCTTATCCCTCGGGTTGTCAAGCGCGAATGCCAATTAAGAGTTGGCAAGCTGCGTTTGACTAATTACATTCCCTGATCGTTCTGGGTCCTCATTCGCTGGTTTCTGAATGACTTGGTCCTGGCCATTCATGCACTTTCTGAAACGGCAGTGGTCTTATCCCTCGGGTTGTCAAGCGCAAATGCCAATTAAGAGTTAGCAAGCAGCGTTTGACTAATTATATTCCATGATCGTTCTGGGTCCACTTACGCTGGTTTCTGAGTTACTGGGTCTTGGCGATTCATAAACTTTCTGAAACGGCAGTGGTCTTATCTCTCGGGTTGTGAAGCTAGAATGCCAATTAAGAGTTGGCAAGCAGCGTTTGACTAATTACATTCCATGAACCTTCTGGGTCCACATATGCCGTTTTCTGAATGACTTGGTCCTAGCCATTCATGCATTTTCTGAAACTGCAGTGGCCTTATCTCTCGGGTTGTCAAGCGCGAACGCCAATAAGAGTTGGCAAGCAGCGTTTGACTAATTACATTCCATGAACCTTCTGGGTCCACATATGCCGTTTTCTGAATGACTTGGTCCTGGCCATTCATGCTCTTTCTGAAACTGCAGTGGTCTTATCTCTCGGGTTGTGAAGCTAGAATGCCAATTAAGAGTTCGCAAGCAGCGTTTCACTAATTACATTCCATGATCGTTCTGGGTCCACAAACGTCGGTTTCTGAATTACTGGGTCCTTGCCATGAATGCACTTTCCTAAACGGCAGTGGTCTTATCCCTCAGGTTGTCAAGCGCGAATGCCAATTAGGAGTTGGCAAGCAGCGTTTGACTAATTACATTCCCTGATCGTTCTGGGTCCACATTCGCCGGTTTCTGAATCACTTGGTCCTGGCCATTCATGCACTTTCTGAAACAGCAGTGGTCTTACCCCTCGGGTTGTCAAGCGCGAATGTAAATTAAGAGTTGGCAAGCAGCGTTTGACTAATTACATTCCACGATCGTCTTGGGTCCCCATACGCCAGTTTCTGATGACTGGGTCCTGGCCATTCATGAATTTTCTGAAACGGCAGTCGTCTTATCCCTCGGGGTTCAAGTGCGAATGCCAATAACAAGTTGGCAAGCAGCGTTTGACTAATTACATTCCCTGATCGTTCTGGATTCACATGCGCCGGTTTCTGAATGACTTGTTCCTGGCCATTCATGCACTTTCTGAAACTGCAGTGGCCTTATCCCTCGGGTTGTCAAGCGCGAATGCCAATTAAGAGTTGGCAAACTGAGTTTGACAAATTACATTCCATGATCCTTCTTGGTCCTTATACGCCGGTTTCTGAATGACTTGGTCCTGGCCATTCACGCACTTTCTGAAACGGCAGTGGTCTTATCCCTCGGGTTGTCAAGCGCGAATGCCAATTAAGAGTTGGCGAGCAGCGTTTGACTAATTACATTTTATAATCGGTATGAGTCCACATAGGCCGGTTTCTGAATTACTCGGTCCTGGCCACTTTCTAAAACGGCAGTGGTCTTATCCCTCGGGTTGTCAAGCGCGAATGCCAATTAAGAGTTGGCAAGCAGCGTTTGACTAATTACATTCCATGATCGTTCTGGGTCCACATACGCCGGTTTCTGAATGACTTGGTCTTGGCCATTGATGCACTTTCTCAAACGGCAGTGGTCTTATCCCTCGGGTTGTCAAGCGCGAATGCCATTTAGGAGTTGGCAAGCAGCGTTTGACTAATTACATTCCATGATCGTTCTGGGTCCAAATACGCCGGTTTCTGAATTACTGGGTCTTGGCCATGAATGCACTTTCTGAAACGGCAGTGGTCTTATCCCTCAGGTTGTCAAGCGCGAATGCCAATTAAGAGTTGGCAAGCAGCGTTTGACTAATTACATTCCCTGATCGTTCTGGGTCCACATTCGCCGGTTTCTGAATCACTCGGTCCTGGCCATTCATGCACTTTCTGAAACGCAGAGGTTTATCCCTCGGGTTGTCAAGCGCGAATGCCAATTAAGAGTTGGCAAGCAGCGTTTGACTAATTTCATTCCATGATCGTTCTGGGTCCCCATACGCCGGTTTCTGATGACTGGGTCCTGGCCATTCATGAATTTTCTGAAACCGCAGTGGTCTTATCCCTCGGGTTGTCAAGCGCGAATGCCAATTAGGAGTCTCAAGCAGCGTTTGACTAATTACATTCCCTGATCGTTCTGGATTCACATGTGCCGGTTTCTGAATGACTTGGTCCTGGCCATTCATGCACTTTCTGAAACGGCAGTGGTCTTATCCCTCGGGTTGTCAAGCGCGAATGCCAATTAAGAGTTGGCAAGCAGAGTTTGACAAATTACATTCCATGCTGCTTCTTGGTTCTCATACGCCAGTTTCTGAATGACTTGATCCTGGCCATTCATAAACTTTCTGAAACGGCATGGTGTTATCCCTCGGGTTGTCAAGCGCGAATGCCAATTAAGAGTTGGCAAGCAGCGTTTGACTAATTACATTTCTTGATCGGTATGGGTCCACATACGCCGGTTTCTGAATTATTCGGTCCTGGCCACTTTCTGAAACGGCAGTGGTCTTATCCCTCGGGTTGTCAAGCGCGAATGCCAATTAAGACTTGGCATGCAGCGTTTGACTATAGACATGCCATGATCCTTCTGGGTCCACATACGCCGGTTTCTTAATTACTGGGTCCTGGCCATTCATGCACTTTCTGAAACGGAAGTGGTCTTATCCCTCGGGTTGTCAAGCGCGAATGCCAATTAGGAGTCGCAAGCAGCGTTTGACTAATTACATTCCCTGATCGTTCTGGGTCCACATTCGCGGGTTTCTGAATGACTCGGTCCTGGCCATTTACGCACTTTTTGAAACGGCGGTGGTCTTATCCCTCGGGTTGTCAAGCGCGAATGCCAATTAAGACTTGGCAAGCAGCGTTTGACTATAGACATGCCATGATCCTTCTGGGTCCACATACGCCGGTTTCTAATTTACTGGGTCCTGGCCATTCATGCACTTTCTGAAACGGCAGTGGTCTTATCCCTCGGGTTGTCAAGCGCGAATGCCAATTAAGAGTTGGCAAGCAGCATTTGACTAATTACATTCCCTGATCGTTCTGGAATCACATTCGCGGGTTTCTGAATGACTTGGTCCTGGCCATTCATGCACTTTCTGAAACGGCACCGATCTTATCCCTCGGGTAGTCAAGCACGCACGCCAATTAAGAGTTGGCAAGCAGCGTTTGACTAATTACATTCCATGATCGTTCTGGGTCCACATACGCCGGTTTCTGAATGACTTGGTCCTGGCCATTCATGCCCTTTCTGAAACGGCAGTGGCCTTATCCCTCGGGTTGTCAAGCGCGAATGCAAATTAAGAGTTGGCAAGGAGCGTTTGACTAATTACATTCCATGATCCTTCTGGGTCCACATACGCCGGTGTCTGAATGACTTGGTCCTGGCCATTCATGCACTTTCTGAAACGGCAGTGGTCTTATCCCTTGTGATTTCAAGCGGGAATGCCAATTAAGAGTTGGCAAGCAGCGTTTGACTAATTAAATTCCATGACCCTTATGGGTGTACATACGCCTGTTTCTGAATTACTCGGTCCTGGCCACGTTCTGAAACGGCAGTGGTCTTATCCCTCGGGTTGTCAAGCGCGAATGCCAATTAAGAGTTGGCAAGCAGCTCTTGACTAATTACATTCCATGATCGTTCTGTGTCCACTTACGATGGTTTCTGAGTTACTGGGTCTTGGCTATTGATGAACTTTCTGAAACGGCAGTGATCTGATCCCTCGGGTTGTGAAGCTGGAATGCCAATTAAGAGTTGGCAAGAAGAGTTTGACAAATTACATTCCATGATCCTTCTTGGTCCTCATACGCCGGTTTCTGAATGAGTTGGTCCTGGCCATTCATGCACTTTATGAAACGGCAGTGGTCTTATCCCTCGGGTTGTCAAGCGCGAATGGATATTAAGAGTTGGCAAGCAGCGTTTGACTAATTACATTTCATGATCGTTCTGGGTCCACATACGCCGGTTTCTGAATTAATCGGTCCTGGCCACTTTCTGAAACGGCAGTGGTCTTATCCCTCAGGTTGTCAAGCGCGAATGCCAATTAAGAGTTGGCAAGCAGCGTTTGACTAATTACATTCCCTGATCGTTCTGGGTCCACATTCGCCGGTTTCTTAATCACTTGGTCCTGGCCATTCATGCACTTTCTGAAACGGCAGTGGTCTTATCCCTCAAGTTGTCAAGCGCGAATGCAAATTAAGAGTTGGCAAGCAGCGTTTGACTAATTACATCCCATGATCCTTCTCGGTCCAAATGCGCCGGTTTCTGAATGACTTGGTCCTGGCCATTCATGCACTTTCTGAAACGGCAGTGGTCTTATCCCTCGGGATTTCAAGCGCGAATGCCAATTAAGAGTTGGCAAGCAGCATTTGACTAATTACATTCCATGATCGTTATAGGTCCACTTACGCCAGTTTCTGAATTACTCGGTCCTGGCCATTCATGCACTTTCTGAAACGGCAGCGGTCTTATCCCTCAGGTTGTCAAGCGCGAATGCCAATTAGGAGTTGGCAAGCAGCGTTTGACTAAATACATTCCATGATCGTTCTGGGTCCACATACGGCAGTTTCTGAATTACTGTGTCCTTGCCATTAAGGCACTTTTTTAAACGGCAGTGGTCTTATCCCTCAAGTTGTCAAGCGCGAATGCCAATTAAGAGTTGGCAAGCAGCGTTTGACTAATTACATTCCATGATCGTTCTGGGTCCACACTCGCCGGTTTCTTAATCACTTGGTCCTGGCCATTCATGCACTTTCTGAAACGGCAGTGGTCTTATCCCACGGGATTTCAAGCGCGAAGGCCAATTAAGAGTTGGCAAGCAGCGTTTGACTAATTACATTCCATGATCGTTATAGGTTCACTTACGCCGGTTTCTGAATTACTCAGTCCTGGCCATTCATGTACTTTCTGAAACGGCAGCGGTCTTATCCCTCAGGTTGTCAAGCGCGAATGCCAATTAGGAGTTGGCAAGCAGCGTTTGACTAATTACATTTCATGATCATTCTGGGTCCACATACGCCGTTTTCTGAATGACTTGGTCCTGGCCATTCATGCCCTTTCTGATACGGCAGTGGTCTTATCCCTCAGGTTGTCAAGCGCGAATGCCAATTAAGAGTTGGCAAGCAGCGTTTGACTAATTACATTTCTGATCGTTCTGGGTCCACATTCGCCGGTTTCTGAATCACTTGGACCTGGCCATTGATGCACTTTCTGAAACGGGAGTGGCCTTATCCCTCGGGTTGTCAAGCGCGAATGCCAATTAAGAGTTGGCAAGCAGCGTTTGAATAATTACATTCCATGATCGTTCTGGGTCCACATACGGCGGTTTCAGAATTACTTGGTCCTGGCCTTTCATGCACTTTCAGAAACGGCAGTGGTCTTATCCCTCGGGTTGTCAAGCGCGAATAACAATTAAGAGTTGGCAAGCTGCGTTTGAATAATTACATTCCCTGATCTTTCTGGGTCCTCATTCGCTGGTTTCTGAATGACTTGGTCCTGGCCATTCATGCACTTTCTGAAATGGCAGTGGTCTTATCCCTCGGGTTGTCAAGCGCGAATGCCAATTAAGAGTTGGCAAGCAGCGTTTGACTAATTATATTCCATGATCGTTCTGGGTCCACTTACGCTGGTTTCTGAGTTACTGGGTCTTGGCTATTCATAAACTTTCTGAAACGGCAGTGGTCTTATCTCTCGGGTTGTGAAGCTAGAATGCCAATTAAGAGTTGGCAAGCAGCGTTTGACTAATTACATTCCATGAACCTTCTGGGTCCACATATGCCGTTTTCTGAATGACTTGGTCCTGGCCATTCATGCTCTTTCTGAAACGGCAGTGGCCTTATCTCTTGGGTTGTCAAGCGCGAACGCCAATAAGAGTTGGCAAGCAGTGTTTGACTAATTAAATTCCATGATCGTTCTGGGTCCACATACGCCGGTTTCTGAATGACTTGGTCCTGGCCATTCATGCCCTTTCTGAAACGGCAGTGGTCTTATCTCTCGGGTTGTCAAGCGCGAATACCAATTAAGAGTTGGCAAGCAGCGTTTCACTAATTACATTCCATGATCGTTCTGGGTCCACAAACGCCGGTTTCTGAATTACTGGGTCCTTGCCATGAATGCACTTTCCTAAACGGCAGTGGTCTTATCCCTCAGGTTGTCAAGCGCGAATGCCAATTAGGAGTTGGCAAGCAGCGTAGGAATAATTACATTCCCTGATAGTTCTGGGTCCACATTCGCCGGTTTCTGAATCACTTGGTCCTGGCCATTCATGCACTTTCTGAAACGGCAGTGGTCTTACCCCTCGGGTTGTCAAGCGCGAATGTAAATTAAGAGTTGGCAAGCAGCGTTTGACTAATTACATTCCACGATCGTCCTGGGTCCACATACGCCGGTTTCTGAATTACTGGGTCCTGGATATTCATGCACTTTCTGAAACGGCAGTGGTCTTATCCCTCGGGTTGTCAAGCGAGAATGCCAATTAAGAGTTGGCAAGCAGCGTTTGACTAATTACATTCCATTATCGTTCTGGGTCCACATACGCCGGTTTCTGAATGACTTGGTGTTGGCCATTGACGCACTTTCTCAAACGGCAGTGGTCTTATCCCTCGGGTTGTCAAGCGCGAATGCCATTTAGGAGTTGGCAAGCAGCGTTGGACTAATTACATTCCATGATCGTTCTGGGTCCAAATACGCCGGTTTCTGAATTACTGGGTCCTGGCCCTGAATGCACTTTCTGAAACGGCAGTGGTCTTATCCCTCAGGTTGTCAAGCGCGAATTCCAATTAAGAGTTGGCAAGCAGCGTTTGACTAATTACATTCCCTGATCGTTCTGGGTCCACATTCGCCGGTTTCTGAATCACTCGGTCCTGGCCATTCATGCACTTTCTGAAACGGCAGAGGTTTATCCCTCGGGTTGTCAAGCGCGAATGCCAATTAAGAGTTGGCAAGCAGCGCTTGAATAATTTCATTCCATGGTCGTTCTGGGTCCCCATACGCCGGTTTCTGATGACAGGGTCCTAGCCATTCATGAATTTTCTGAAACGGCAGTGGTCTTATCCCTCGGGTTGTCAAGAGCGAATGCCAATTAGGAGTCTCAAGCAGCGTTTGACTAATTACATTCCCTGATCGTTCTGGATTCACATGCGCCGGTTTCTGAATGACTTCGTCCTGGCCATTCATGCACTTTCTGAAACTGCAGTGGTCTTATCCCTCGGGTTGTCAAGCGCGAATGCCAATTAAGAGTTGGCAAGCAGAGTTTGACAAATTACATTCCATGCTGCTTCTTGGTCCTCATACGCCAGTTTCTGAATGACTTGATCCTGGCCATTCATAAACTTTCTGAAACGGCAGTGGTGTTATCCCTCGGGTTGTGAAGCTAGAATGCCAATTAAGAGTTGGCAAGCAGCGTTTGACTAATTACATTCCATGAACCTTCTGGGTCCACATATGCCGTTTTCTGAATGACTTGGTCCTGGCCATTCATGCTCTTTCTGAAACGGCAGTGGCCTTATCTCTCGGGTTGTCAAGCGCGAACGCCAATAAGAGTTGGCAAGCAGTGTTTGACTAATTAAATTCCATGATCGTTCTGGGTCCACATACGCTGGTTTCTGAATGACTTTGTCCTGGCCATTCATGCCCTTTCTGAAACGGCAGTGGTCTTATCTCTCGGGTTGTCAAGCGCGAATACCAATTAAGAGTTGGCAAGCAGCGTTTCACTAATTACATTCCATGATCGTTCTGGGTCCACATACGCCGGTTTCTGAATTACTGGGTCCTTGCCATGAATGCACTTTCCTAAACGGCACTGGTCTTTTCCCTCAGGTTGTCAAGCGCGAATGCCAATTAGGAGTTGGCAAGCAGCGTTTGACTAATTACATTCCCTGATAGTTCAGGGTCCACATTCGCCGGTTTCTGAATCACTTGGTCCTGGCCATTCATGCACTTTCTGAAACGGCAGTGGTCTTAACCCTCGGGTTGTCAAGCGCGAATGTAAATTAAGAGTTGGCAAGCAGCGTTTGACTAATTACATTCCATTATCGTTCTGGGTCCACATACGCCGGTTTCTGAATGACTTGGTCTTGGCCATTGATGCACTTTCTCAAACGGCAGTGGTCTTATCCCTCGGGTTGTCAAGCGCGAATGCCATTTAGGAGTTGCCAAGCAGCGTTTGACTAATTACATTCCATGATCGTTCTGGGTCCAAATACGCCGGTTTCTGAATTACTGGGTCCTGGCCATGAATGCACTTTCTGAAACGGCAGTGGTCTTATCCCTCAGGTTGTCAAGCGCGAATTCCAATTAAGAGTTGGCATGCAGCGTTTGACTAATAACATTCCCTGATCGTTCTGGGTCCACATTCGCCGGTTTCTGAATCACTCGGTCCTGGCCATTCATGCACTTTCTGAAACGGCAGAGGTTTATCCCTCGGGTTGTCAAGCGCGAATGCCAATTAAGAGTTGGCAAGCAGCGCTTGAATAATTTCATTCCATGGTCGTTCTGGGTCCCCATACGCCGGTTTCTGATGACAGGGTCCTAGCCATTCATGAATTTTCTGAAACGGCAGTGGTCTTATCCCTCGGGTTGTCAAGAGCGAATGCCAATTAGGAGTCTCAAGCAGCGTTTGACTAATTACATTCCCTGATCGTTCTGGATTCACATGCGCCGGTTTCTGAATGACTTCGTCCTGGCCATTCATGCACTTTCTGAAACTGCAGTGGTCTTATCCCTCGGGTTGTCAAGCGCGAATGCCAATTAAGAGTTGGCAAGCAGAGTTTGACAAATTACATTCCATGCTGCTTCTTGGTCCTCATACGCCAGTTTCTGAATGACTTGATCCTGGCCATTCATAAACTTTCTGAAACGGCAGTGGTGTTATCCCTCGGGTTGTGAAGCTAGAATGCCAATTAAGAGTTGGCAAGCAGCGTTTGACTAATTACATTCCATGAACCTTCTGGGTCCACATATGCCGTTTTCTGAATGACTTGGTCCTGGCCATTCATGCTCTTTCTGAAACGGCAGTGGCCTTATCTCTCGGGTTGTCAAGCGCGAACGCCAATAAGAGTTGGCAAGCAGTGTTTGACTAATTAAATTCCATGATCGTTCTGGGTCCACATACGCTGGTTTCTGAATGACTTTGTCCTGGCCATTCATGCCCTTTCTGAAACGGCAGTGGTCTTATCTCTCGGGTTGTCAAGCGCGAATACCAATTAAGAGTTGGCAAGCAGCGTTTCACTAATTACATTCCATGATCGTTCTGGGTCCACATACGCCGGTTTCTGAATTACTGGGTCCTTGCCATGAATGCACTTTCCTAAACGGCACTGGTCTTTTCCCTCAGGTTGTCAAGCGCGAATGCCAATTAGGAGTTGGCAAGCAGCGTTTGACTAATTACATTCCCTGATAGTTCAGGGTCCACATTCGCCGGTTTCTGAATCACTTGGTCCTGGCCATTCATGCACTTTCTGAAACGGCAGTGGTCTTAACCCTCGGGTTGTCAAGCGCGAATGTAAATTAAGAGTTGGCAAGCAGCGTTTGACTAATTACATTCCATTATCGTTCTGGGTCCACATACGCCGGTTTCTGAATGACTTGGTCTTGGCCATTGATGCACTTTCTCAAACGGCAGTGGTCTTATCCCTCGGGTTGTCAAGCGCGAATGCCATTTAGGAGTTGCCAAGCAGCGTTTGACTAATTACATTCCATGATCGTTCTGGGTCCAAATACGCCGGTTTCTGAATTACTGGGTCCTGGCCATGAATGCACTTTCTGAAACGGCAGTGGTCTTATCCCTCAGGTTGTCAAGCGCGAATTCCAATTAAGAGTTGGCATGCAGCGTTTGACTAATAACATTCCCTGATCGTTCTGGGTCCACATTCGCCGGTTTCTGAATCACTCGGTCCTGGCCATTCATGCACTTTCTGAAACGGCAGAGGTTTATCCCTCGGGTTGTCAAGCGCGAATGCCAATTAAGAGTTGGCAAGCAGCGTTTGACTAATTTCATTCCATGGTCGTTCTGGGTCCCCATACGCCGGTTTCTGATGACTGGGTCCTGGCCATTCATGAATTTTCTGAAACGGCAGTGGTCTTATCCCTCCGGTTGTCAAGTGCGAATGCCAATTAGGAGTCTCAAGCAGCGTTTGACTAATTACATTCCCTGATCGTTCTGGATTCACATACGCCGGTTTCTGAATTACTGGGTCCTTGCCATGAATGCACTTTCCTAAACGGCACTGGTCTTTTCCCTCAGGTTGTCAAGCGCGAATGCCAATTAGGAGTTCGCAAGCAGCGTTTGACTAATTACATTCCCTGATAGTTCAGGGACCACATTCGCCGGTTTCTGAATCACTTGGTCCTGGCCATTCATGCACTTTCTGAAACGTCAGTGGTCTTAACCCTCGGGTTGTCAAGCGCGAATGTAAATTAAGAGTTGGCAAGCAGCGTTTGACTAATTACATTCCACGATCGTCCTGGGTCCACATACGCCGGTTTCTGAATTACTGGGTCCTGGATATTCATGCACTTTCTGAAACGGCAGTGGTCTTATCCCTCGGGTTGTCAAGCGCGAATGCCAATTAAGAGTTGGCAAGCAGCGTTTGACTAATTACATTCCATTATCGTTCTGGGTCCACATACGCCGGTTTCTGAATGACTTGGTCTTGGCCATTGATGCACTTTCTCAAACGGCAGTGGTCTTATCCTTCGGGTTGGCAAGCGCGAATGCCATTTAGGAGTTGGCAAGCAGCGTTTGACTAATTACATTCCATGATCGTTCTGGGTCCAAATACGCCGGTTTCTGAATTACTGGGTCCTGGCCATGAACGCACTTTCTGAAACGGCAGTGGTCTTATCCCTCAGGTTGTCAAGCGCGAATTCCAATTAAGAGTTGGCAAGCAGCGTTTGACCAATTACATTCTCTGATCGTTCTGGGTCCACATTCGCCGGTTTCTGAATCACTCGGTCCTGGCCATTCATGCACTTTCTGAAACGGCAGAGGTTTATCCCTCGGGTTGTCAAGCGCGAATGCCAATTAAGAGTTGGCAAGCAGCGTTTGACTAATTTCATTCCATGGTCGTTCTGGGTCCCCATACGCCGGTTTCTGAATGACTTGGTCCTGGCCATTCATGCACTTTCTGAAACGGCAGTGGTCTTATCCCTCCGGTTGTCAAGCGCGAATGCCAATTAAGAGTTGGCAAGCAGAGTTTGACAAATTACATTCCATGCTGCTTCTTGGTCCTCATACGCCAGTTTCTGAATGACTTCATCCTGGCCATTCATAACCTTTCTGAAACGGCAGTGGTGTTATCCCTCGGGTTGTCAAGCGCGAATGCCAATTAAGAGTTGGCAAGCAGCGTTTGACTAATTACATTTCTTGATAGGTATGGGTCCATAAACGCCGGATTCTGAATTACTCGGTCCTGGCCACTTTCTGAAACGGCAGTGGTCTTATCCCTCGGGTTGTCAAGCGCGAATGCCAATTAAGACTGTGCAAGCAGCGTTTGACTATAGACATGCCATGATCCTTCTGGGTCCACATACGCCGGTTTCTAAATTACTGGGTCCTGGCCATTCATGCACTTTCTGAAACGCCAGTGGTCTTATCCCTCGGGTTGTCAAGCGCGAATGCCAATTAAGAGTTGGCAAGCAGCGTTTGACTAATTACATTCCCTGATCGTTCTGGGTCCACATTCGCGGGTTTCTGAATGAAACCCGCGAATGTGGACTGAACTGACTGTTTCGGAATGACTTGGTCCTGGCCATTCATGCACTTTCTGAAACGGCACCGATCTTATCCCTCGGGTAGTCAAGCACGAACGCCAATTAAGAGTTGGCAAGCAGCGTTTGACTAATTACATTCCATGATCGTTCTGGGTCCACATACGCCGGTTTCTGAATGACTTGGTCCTGGCCATTCATGCACTTTCTGAAACGGCAGTAGTCTTATCCCTCGTGATTTCAAGCGGGAATGCCAATTAAGAGTTGGCAAGCAGCGTTTGACTAATTAAATTCCGTGATCCTTATGGGTCCACATACGCCTGTTTCTGAATTACTCGGTCCTGGACACTTTCTGAAACTAGCAGTGGTCTTATCCCTCGGGTTGTCAAGCGCGAATGCCAATTAAGAGTTGGCAAGCAGCGTTTGACTAATTACATTTCATGATCGTTCTGGGTCCACACTCGCCGGTTTCTTAATCACTTGGTCCTGGCCATTCATGCACTTTCTGAAACGGCAGTGGTCTTATCCCTCAAGTTGTCATGCGCGAATGCCAATTAAGAGTTGGCAAGCAGCGTTTGACTAATTACATTCCATGATCCTTCTGGGTCCACATACGCCGGTTTCTGAATGACTTGGTCCTGGCCATTCATGCACTTTCTGAAACGGCAGTTGTCTTATCCCTCAAGTTGCCAAGCGCGAATGCCAATTAAGAGTTGGCAAGCAGCGTTTGACTAATTACATTCCATGATCCTTCTGGGTCCACAAACGCCGGTTTCTGAATGACTTGGTCCTGGCCATTCATGCACTTTCTGAAACGGCAGTGGTCTTATCCCTCGGGATTTCAAGCGCGAATGCCAATTAAGAGTTGGCAAGCAGCGTTTGACTAATTACATTCCATGGTCGTTCTGGGCCCACATACACCGGTTTCTGAATGACTTGGTCCTGGCCATTCATGCACTTTCTGAAACGGCAGTGGTCTTATCCCTCGGGTTGTCAGGCGTGAATGCCAAATAAGAGTTGGCAAGCAGCGTTTGACTAATTACATTCCATGATTGGCGGTTTCTGAACACACACACGGCGGTTTCTGAACCACACACGGCGGTTTCTGAATGTCTTGGTCCTGGCCATTCATGCAGTTTCTGAAACGGCAGGGGTCTTATCCCTTGGGTTTTCAAGCACGAATGCCAATTAAGAGTAGGCAAGCAGCAATTGACTGATTACATTCCATGATCGTTCTGGGTCGACACACGGCGGTTTCTGAATGTCTTGGTCCTGGCCAGTCATGCACTTTCTGAAACGGCAGTGGTCTTATCCCTCGGGTTGTCAAGCGCGAATGCCAATAAGGAGTTGGCAAGCAGCGTTTGCCTAATTACATTCAATTATCGTTCTGGGTCCACACACGGCGGTTTCTGAATGTCTTGGTCCTGGCCATTCATGCAGTTTCTGAAACGGCAGGGGTCTTATCCCTCGGGTTGTCAAGCACGAATGCCAATTAAAAGTAGGCAAGCACCATTTGACTAATTACATTCAATGATCGTTCTGGGTCCACACACGGCGGTTTCTGAATGACTTGGCCAGGCCATTCTTGCACTTTCTGAAACGGCAATGGTCTTATACCTCGGGTTGTCAAGCGCGAATGCCAATTAGGAGTTGGCAAGCAGCGTTTGACTAATTACATTCAATGATCGTTCTGGGTCCACACACTGCGGTTTCTGAATGACTTGGTCCTGGCCATTCGTGCACTTTCTTAAACGGCAGTGTTCTTATCCCTCGGGTTGTCAAGCGCGAAGGCCAATTAAGAGTTGGCAAGCAACGTTTGACTAATTACATTCTATGATCGTTCTGGGTTCAAACACGGCGGTTTCTGAATCACTTGGTCCTGGCCATTCATGCGCTTTCTGAAACGGCAGTGTTCTTATCCCTCGGGTTGTCAAGCGCGAATGTCAATTGAGAGTTGGCAAGCAGCGTTTGACTAATTACATTCAATGATCGTTCTGGGTCCACACACGGCGGTTTCTGAATGACTTGGTTCTGGCCATTCATGCACTTTCTGAAACGGGAGTGTTCTTATCCCTCGGGTTGTCAAGCGCGAATGCCAATTAAGAGTTGGCAAGCAGCGTTTGACTAATTACATTCCATGATCGTTCTGGGTTCACACACGGCGGTTTCTGAATGACTTGGTCCTGGCCATTCATGCACTTTCTGAAACGGCAGTGTTCTTTTCCCTCGGGTTGTCAAGCGCGAATGTTAATTAAGAGTTGACAAGCAGCGCTTGACCAATTACATTCAATGATCGTTCTGGGTCCACACACGGCGGTTTCTGAATGACTTGGTCCTGGCCATTCATGCACTTTCTGAAACGGCAGTGGTCTTATCCCTCTGGTTGTCAAGCGCGAATGCCAATTAGGGGTTGGCGAGCAGCGTTTGACTAATTACATTCAATGATCGTTCTGGGTCCACACACGGCGGTTTCTGAATGACTTCGTCCTGGCCATTCATGCACTTTCTGAAACGGCAGTGTTCCAATCCCTCGCGTTGTCAAGCGCGAATGCCAATTAGGAGTTGGCAAGCAGCGTTTGAATAATTACATTCAATGATCGTTCTGGGTACACACGGCGGTTTCTGAATGACTTGGTCCTGGCCATTCATGCACTTTCTGAAACGGCACTGTTCTTATCCCTCGGGTTGTCAAGCGCGAATGCCAATTAAGAGTTGGCAAGCAGCGTTTGACAAATTACATTCAATGATCGTTCTGGGTCCACACACGGCGGTTTCTGAATGACTTGGTCCTGGCCATTCATGCACTTTCGGAAACGGCAGTGTTCTAATCCCTCGCGTTGTCAAGCGCGAATGCCAATTAGGAGTTGGCAAGCAGCGTTTGAATAATTACATTCAATGATCGTTCTGGGTCCACACACGGCGGTTTCTGAATGACTTGGTCCTGGCCATTCATGCACTTTCTGAAACGGCACTGTTCTTATCCCTCGGGTTGTCAAGCGCGAATGCCAATTAAGAGTTGGCAAGCAGCGTTTGACAAATTACATTCAATGATCGTTCTGGGTCCACACACGGCGGTTTCTGAATGACTTGGTCCTGGCCATTCATGCACTTTCGGAAACGGCAGTGTTCTTATCCCTCGGGTTGTCAAGCGCGAATGCCAATTAGGAGTTGGCAAGCAGCGTTTGACTAATTACATTCAATGATCGTTCTGGGTCCACACACGGCGGTTTCTGAATGACTTGGCCTGGCCATTCATGCACTTTCTGAAACGGCAATGGTCTTATACCTCGGGTTGTCAAGCGCGAATGCCAATTAGGAGTTGGCAAGCAGCGTTTGACTAATTACATTCAATTATCGTTCTGGGTCCACACACTGCGGTTTCTGGATGACTTGGTCCTGGCCATTCGTGCACTTTCTTAAACGGCAGTGTTCTTATCCCTCGGGTTGTCAAGCGCGAAGGCCAATTAAGAGTTGGCAAGCAACGTTTGACTAATTACATTCTATGATCGTTCTGGGTTCAAACACGGCGGTTTCTGAATCACTTGGTCCTGGCCATTCATGCGCTTTCTGAAACGGCAGTGTTCTTATCCCTCGGGTTGTCAAGCGCGAATGTCAATTAAGAGTTGGCAAGCAGCGTTTGACTAATTACATTCAATGATCGTTCTGGGTCCACACACGGCGGTTTCTGAATGACTTCGTCCTGGCCATTCATGCACTTTCTGAAACGGCAGTGTTCTTATCCCTCGGGTTGTCAAGCGAATGCCAATTAGGAGTTGGCAAGCAGCGTTTGACTAATTACATTCAATGATTGTTCTGGAGCCACACACGGCGGTTTCTGAATGACTTGGTCCTGGCCATTCATGCAGTTTCTGAAACGGCAGTGTTCTTATCCCTCGGGTTGTCAAGCGCGAATGCCAATTAAGAGTTGGCAAGCACCGTTTGACTAATTACATTCCATGATCGTTCTGGGTCCACATACGCCGGTTTCTGAATTACTTATTCCTGGCCATTCATGAACTTTCTTAAACGGCAGTGGTCTTATCCCTCGGGTTGTCAAGCGCGAATGCCAATTAAGAGTTGGCAAGCAGCATTTGACTGATTACATTCCATGATCGTTCTGGGTCCACATACGCCGTTTTCTAAATGACTTGGTCCTGGCCATTCATGCACTTTCTGAAACGGCAGGGGTCTTATCCCTCGGGTTGTCAAGCGCGAATGCCAATTAAGAGTTGGCAAGCAGCGTTTGACAAATTGCATTCCATGATCGTTCTGGGTCCCCATACGCCGTTTTCTGAATTACTTATTCCTGGCCATTCATGCACTTTCTGAAACGGCAGTGGTCTTATCCCTCGGGTTGTCAAGCGCGAATGCCAATTAAGAGTTGGCAAGCACCATTTGACTAATTCCATTCCATGATCGTTCTGGGTCCACATACGCCGGTTTCTGAATTACTTATTCCTGGCCATTCATACACTTTCTGAAACGGCAGTGGTCTTATCCCTCGGGTTGTCAAGCACGAATGCCAATTAAGAGTAGGCAAGCACCATTTGACTAATTACCTTCCATGATCGTTCTGGGTCCACATACGCCGTTTTCTTAATGACTTGGTCCTGGTCATTCATGCACTTTCGGAAAAGGCAGGGGTCTTATCCCCCGGGTTGTCAAGCGCGAATGCCAATTAAGAGTTGGCAAGCAGCGTTTGACTAATTACATTCCATGATCGTTCTGGGTCCACATACACCGTTTTCTTAATGACTTGGTCCTGGCCATTCATGCACTTTCTGAAACGGCAGGGGTCTTATCCCTCGGGTGGTCAAGCACGAATGCCAATTAAGAGTAGGCAAGCACCATTTGACTAATTACATTTCATGATCGTTCTGGGTCCACATACGCCGTTTTCTGAATGACTTGGTCCTCGCCATTCATGCACTTTCTGAAACGGCAGGGGTCTTATCCCTGGGGTTGTCAAGCGCGAATGCCAATTAGGAGTTGGCAAGCAGCGTTTGCCTAATTACATTCAATTATCGTTCTGGGTCCACACACGGCGGTTTCTGAATGTCTTGGTCCTGGCCATTCATGCAGTTTCTGAAACGGCAGGGGTCTTATCCCTTGGGTTTTCAAGCACGAATGCCAATTAAGAGTAGGCAAGCAGCAATTGACTGATTACATTCCATGATCGTTCTGGGTCGACACACGGCGGTTTCTGAATGTCTTGGTCCTGGCCATTCATGCACTTTCTGAAACGGCAGTGGTCTTATCCCTCGGGTTGTCAAGCGCGAATGCCAATAAGGAGTTGGCAAGCAGCGTTTGCCTAATTACATTCAATTATCGTTCTGGGTCCACACACGGCGGTTTCTGAATATCTTGGTCCTGGCCATTCATGCAGTTTCTGAAACGGCAGGGGTCTTATCCCTCGGGTTGTCAAGCACGAATGCCAATTAAAAGTAGGCAAGCACCATTTGACTAATTACATTCCATGATCGTTCTGGGACCACATACGCCGTTTTCTTAATGACTTGGTCCTGGCCATTCATGCACTTTCTGAAACGGCACTGTTCTTATCCCTCGGGTTGTCAAGCGCGAATGCCAATTAAGAGTTGGCAAGCAGCGTTTGACAAATTACATTCAATGATCGTTCTGGGTCCACACACGGCGGTTTCTGAATGACTTGGTCCTGGCCATTCATGCACTTTCGGAAACGGCAGTGTTCTTATCCCTCGGGTTGTCAAGCGCGAATGCCAATTAGAAGTTGGCAAGCAGCGTTTGACTAATTACATTCAATGATCGTTCTGGGTCCACTCACGGCGGTTTCTGAATGACTTGGCCAGGCCATTCTTGCACTTTCTGAAACGGCAATGGTCTTATACCTCGGGTTGTCAAGCGCGAATGCCAATTAGGAGTTGGCAAGCAACGTTTGACTAATTACATTCTATGATCGTTCTGGGTTCAAACACGGCGGTTTCTGAATCACTTGGTCCTGGCCATTCATGCGCTTTCTGAAACGGCAGTGTTCTTATCCCTCGGGTTGTCAAGCGCGAATGTCAATTGAGAGTTGGCAAGCAGCGTTTGACTAATTACATTCAATGATCGTTCTGGGTCCACACACGGCGGTTTCTGAATGACTTGGTTCTGGCCATTCATGCACTTTCTGAAACGGGAGTGTTCTTATCCCTCGGGTTGTCAAGCGCGAATGCCAATTAAGAGTTGGCAAGCAGCGTTTGACTAATTACATTCCATGATCGTTCTGGGTTCACACACGGCGGTTTCTGAATGACTTGGTCCTGGCCATTCATGCACTTTCTGAAACGGCAGTGTTCTTTTCCCTCGGGTTGTCAAGCGCGAATGTTAATTAAGAGTTGACAAGCAGCGCTTGACCAATTACATTCAATGATCGTTCTGGGTCCACACACGGCGGTTTCTGAATGACTTGGTCCTGGCCATTCATGCACTTTCTGAAACGGCAGTGGTCTTATCCCTCTGGTTGTCAAGCGCGAATGCCAATTAGGGGTTGGCGAGCAGCGTTTGACTAATTACATTCAATGATCGTTCTGGGTCCACACACGGCGGTTTCTGAATGACTTCGTCCTGGCCATTCATGCACTTTCTGAAACGGCAGTGTTCTAATCCCTCGCGTTGTCAAGCGCGAATGCCAATTAGGAGTTGGCAAGCAGCGTTTGAATAATTACATTCAATGATGGTTCTGGGTACACACGGCGGTTTCTGAATGACTTGGTCCTGGCCATTAATGCACTTTCTGAAACGGCACTGTTCTTATCCCTCGGGTTGTCAAGCGCGAATGCCAATTAAGAGTTGGCAAGCAGCGTTTGACAAATTACATTCAATGATCGTTCTGGGTCCACACACGGCGGTTTCTGAATGACTTGGTCCTGGCCATTCATGCACTTTCGGAAACGGCAGTGTTCTAATCCCTCGCGTTGTCAAGCGCGAATGCCAATTAGGAGTTGGCAAGCAGCGTTTGAATAATTACATTCAATGATCGTTCTGGGTCCACACACGGCGGTTTCTGAATGACTTGGTCCTGGCCATTCATGCACTTTCTGAAACGGCACTGTTCTTATCCCTCGGGTTGTCAAGCGCGAATGCCAATTAAGAGTTGGCAAGCAGCGTTTGACAAATTACATTCAATGATCGTTCTGGGTCCACACACGGCGGTTTCTGAATGACTTGGTCCTGGCCATTCATGCACTTTCGGAAACGGCAGTGTTCTTATCCCTCGGGTTGTCAAGCGCGAATGCCAATTAGGAGTTGGCAAGCAGCGTTTGACTAATTACATTCAATGATCGTTCTGGGTCCACACACTGCGGTTTCTGGATGACTTGGTCCTGGCCATTCGTGCACTTTCTTAAACGGCAGTGTTCTTATCCCTCGGGTTGTCAAGCGCGAAGGCCAATTAAGAGTTGGCAAGCAACGTTTGACTAATTACATTCTATGATCGTTCTGTGTTCAAACACGGCGGTTTCTGAATCACTTGGTCCTGGCCATTCGTGCACTTTCTGAAACGGCAGTGTTCTTATCCCTCGGGTTGTCAAGCGCGAATGTCAATTAAGAGTTGGCAAGCAGCGTTTGACTAATTACATTCAATGATCGTTCTGGGTCCACACACGGCGGTTTCTGAATGACTTCGTCCTGGCCATTCATGCACTTTCTGAAACGGCAGTGTTCTTATCCCTCGGGTTGTCAAGCGCGAATGCCAATTAGGAGTTGGCAAGCAGCGTTTGACTAATTACATTCAATGATTGTTCTGGAGCCACACACGGCGGTTTCTGAATGACTTGGTCCTGGCCATTCATGCAGTTTCTGAAACGGCAGTGTTCTTATCCCTCGGGTTGTCAAGCGCGAATGCCAATTAAGAGTTGGCAAGCACCGTTTGACTAATTACATTCCATGATCGTTCTGGGTCCACATACGCCGGTTTCTGAATTACTTATTCCTGGCCATTCATGAACTTTCTTAAACGGCAGTGGTCTTATCCCTCGGGTTGTCAAGCGCGAATGCCAATTAAGAGTTGGCAAGCAGCATTTGACTGATTACATTCCATGATCGTTCTGGGTCCACATACGCCGTTTTCTAAATGACTTGGTCCTGGCCATTCATGCACTTTCTGAAACGGCAGGGGTCTTATCCCTCGGGTTGTCAAACGCGAATGCCAATTAAGAGTTGGCAAGCAGCGTTTGACAAATTGCATTCCATGATCGTTCTGGGTCCCCATACGCCGTTTTCTGAATTACTTATTCCTGGCCATTCATGCACTTTCTGAAACGGCAGTGGTCTTATCCCTCGGGTTGTCAAGCGCGAATGCCAATTAAGAGTTGGCAAGCACCATTTGACTAATTCCATTCCATGATCGTTCTGGGTCCACATACGCCGGTTTCTGAATTACTTATTCCTGGCCATTCATACACTTTCTGAAACGGCACTGTTCTTATCCCTCGGGTTGTCAAGCGCGAATGCCAATTAAGAGTTGGCAAGCAGCGTTTGACAAATTACATTCAATGATCGTTCTGGGTCCACACACGGCGGTTTCTGAATGACTTGGTCCTGGCCATTCATGCACTTTCGGAAACGGCAGTGTTCTAATCCCTCGCGTTGTCAAGCGCGAATGCCAATTAGGAGTTGGCAAGCAGCGTTTGAATAATTACATTCAATGATCGTTCTGGGTCCACACACGGCGGTTTCTGAATGACTTGGTCCTGGCCATTCATGCACTTTCTGAAACGGCACTGTTCTTATCCCTCGGGTTGTCAAGCGCGAATGCCAATTAAGAGTTGGCAAGCAGCGTTTGACAAATTACATTCAATGATCGTTCTGGGTCCACACACGGCGGTTTCTGAATGACTTGGTCCTGGCCATTCATGCACTTTCGGAAACGGCAGTGTTCTTATCCCTCGGGTTGTCAAGCGCGAATGCCAATTAGGAGTTGGCAAGCAGCGTTTGAATAATTACATTCAATGATCGTTCTGGGTCCACACACTGCGGTTTCTGGATGACTTGGTCCTGGCCATTCGTGCACTTTCTTAAACGGCAGTGTTCTTATCCCTCGGGTTGTCAAGCGCGAAGGCCAATTAAGAGTTGGCAAGCAACGTTTGACTAATTACATTCTATGATCGTTCTGGGTTCAAACACGGCGGTTTCTGAATCACTTGGTCCTGGCCATTCGTGCACTTTCTGAAACGGCAGTGTTCTTATCCCTCGGGTTGTCAAGCGCGAATGTCAATTAAGAGTTGGCAAGCAGCGTTTGACTAATTACATTCAATGATCGTTCTGGGTCCACACACGGCGGTTTCTGAATGACTTCGTCCTGGCCATTCATGCACTTTCTGAAACGGCAGTGTTCTTATCCCTCGGGTTGTCAAGCGCGAATGCCAATTAGGAGTTGGCAAGCAGCGTTTGACTAATTACATTCAATGATTGTTCTGGAGCCACACACGGCGGTTTCTGAATGACTTGGTCCTGGCCATTCATGCAGTTTCTGAAACGGCAGTGTTCTTATCCCTCGGGTTGTCAAGCGCGAATGCCAATTAAGAGTTGGCAAGCACCGTTTGACTAATTACATTCCATGATCGTTCTGGGTCCACATACGCCGGTTTCTGAATTACTTATTCCTGGCCATTCATGAACTTCCTAAACGGCAGTGGTCTTATCCCTCGGGTTGTCAAGCGCGAATGCCAATTAAGAGTTGGCAAGCAGCATTTGACTGATTACATTCCATGATCGTTCTGGGTCCACATACGCCGTTTTCTAAATGACTTGGTCCTGGCCATTCATGCACTTTCTGAAACGGCAGGGGTCTTATCCCTCGGGTTGTCAAGCGCGAATGCCAATTAAGAGTTGGCAAGCAGCGTTTGACAAATTGCATTCCATGATCGTTCTGGGTCCCCATACGCCGTTTTCTGAATTACTTATTCCTGGCCATTCATGCACTTTCTGAAACGGCAGTGGTCTTATCCCTCGGGTTGTCAAGCGCGAATGCCAATTAAGAGTTGGCAAGCACCATTTGACTAATTCCATTCCATGATCGTTCTGGGTCCACATACGCCGGTTTCTGAATTACTTATTCCTGGCCATTCATACACTTTCTGAAACGGCAGTGGTCTTATCCCTCGGGTTGTCAAGCACGAATGCCAATTAAGAGTAGGCAAGCACCATTTGACTAATTACCTTCCATGATCGTTCTGGGTCCACATACGCCGTTTTCTTAATGACTTGGTCCTGGTCATTCATGCACTTTCGGAAAAGGCAGGGGTCTTATCCCCCGGGTTGTCAAGCGCGAATGCCAATTAAGAGTTGGCAAGCAGCGTTTGACTAATTACATTCCATGATCGTTCTGGGTCCACATACACCGTTTTCTTAATGACTTGGTCCTGGCCATTCATGCACTTTCTGAAACGGCAGGGGTCTTATCCCTCGGGTGGTCAAGCACGAATGCCAATTAAGAGTAGGCAAGCACCATTTGACTAATTACATTTCATGATCGTTCTGGGTCCACATACGCCGTTTTCTGAATGACTTGGTCCTGGCCATTCATGCACTTTCTGAAACGGCAGGGGTCTTATCCCTGGGGTTGTCAAGCGCGAATGCCAATTAGGAGTTGGCAAGCAGCGTTTGCCTAATTACATTCAATTATCGTTCTGGGTCCACACACGGCGGTTTCTGAATGTCTTGGTCCTGGCCATTCATGCAGTTTCTGAAACGGCAGGGGTCTTATCCCTTGGGTTTTCAAGCACGAATGCCAATTAAGAGTAGGCAAGCAGCAATTGACTGATTACATTCCATGATCGTTCTGGGTCGACACACGGCGGTTTCTGAATTTCTTGGTCCTGGCCATTCATGCACTTTCTGAAACGGCAGTGGTCTTATCCCTCGGGTTGTCAAGCGCGAATGCCAATAAGGAGTTGGCAAGCAGCGTTTGCCTAATTACATTTAATTATCGTTCTGGGTCCACACACGGCGGTTTCTGAATATCTTGGTCCTGGCCATTCATGCAGTTTCTGAAACGGCAGGGGTCTTATCCCTCGGGTTGTCAAGCACGAATGCCAATTAAAAGTAGGCAAGCACCATTTGACTAATTACATTCCATGATCGTTCTGGGACCACATACGCCGTTTTCTTAATGACTTGGTCCTGGCCATTCATGCACTTTCTGAAACGGAACTGTTCTTATCCCTCGGGTTGTCAAGCGCGAATGCCAATTAAGAGTTGGCAAGCAGCGTTTGACAAATTACATTCAATGATCGTTCTGGGTCCACACACGGCGGTTTCTGAATGACTTGGTCCTGGCCATTCATGCACTTTCGGAAACGGCAGTGTTCTTATCCCTCGGGTTGTCAAGCGCGAATGCCAATTAGGAGTTGGCAAGCAGCGTTTGACTAATTACATTCAATGATCGTTCTGGGTTCACACACGGCGGTTTCTGAATGACTTGGCCAGGCCATTCATGCACTTTCTGAAACGGCAATGGTCTTATACCTCGGGCTGTCAAGCGCGAATGCCAATTAGGAGTTGGCAAGCAGCGTTTGACTAATTACATTCAATGATCGTTCTGGGTCCACACACTGCGGTTTCTGAATGACTTGGTCCTGGCCATTCGTGCACTTTCTTAAACGGCAGTGTTCTTATCCCTCGGGTTGTCAAGCGCGAAGGCCAATTAAGAGTTGGCAAGCAACGTTTGACTAATTACATTCTATGATCGTTCTGGGTTCAAACACGGCGGTTTCTGAATCACTTGGTCCTGGCCATTCATGCGCTTTCTGAAACGGCAGTGTTCTTATCCCTCGGGTTGTCAAGCGCGAATGTCAATTAAGAGTTGGCAAGCAGCGTTTGACTAATTACATTCAATGATCCTTCTGGGTCCACACACGGCGGTTTCTGAATGACTTCGTCCTGGCCATTCATGCACTTTCTGAAACGGCAGTGTTCTTATCCCTCGGGTTGTCAAGCGCGAATGCCAATTAGGAGTTGGCAAGCAGCGTTTGCCTAATTACATTCAATTATCGTTCTGGGTCCACACACGGCGGTTTCTGAATGTCTTGGTCCTGGCCATTCATGCAGTTTCTGAAACGGCAGGGGTCTTATCCCTCGGGTTTTCAAGCACGAATGCCAATTAAGAGTAGGCAAGCAGCATTTGACTGATTACATTCCATGATCGTTCTGGGTCGACACACGGCGGTTTCTGAATGTCTTGGTCCTGGCCATTCATGAACTTTCTGAAACGGCAGTGGTCTTATCCCTCGGGTTGTCAAGCGCGAATGCCAATAAGGAGTTGGCAAGCAGCGTTTGCCTAATTACATTCAATTATCGTTCTGGGTCCACACACGGCGGTTTCTGAATGTCTTGGTCCTGGCCATTCATGCAGTTTCTGAAACGGCAGGGGTCTTATCCCTCGGGTTGTCAAGCACGAATGCCAATTAAAAGTAGGCAAGCACCATTTGACTAATTACACTCCATGATCGTTCTGGGACCACATACGCCGTTTTCTTAATGACTTGGTCCTGGCCATTCATGCACTTTCTGAAACGGCAGGGGTCTTATTCCTCGGGTTGTCAAGCGCGAGTGCCACTTAAGAGTTGGCAAGCAGCGTTTGAATAATTACATTCCATGATCGTTCTGGGTCCACACACGGCGGTTTCTGAATGTCTTGGTCCTGGCCATTCATGCACTTTCTGAAACGGCAGTGTTCTTATCCCTCGGGTTGTCAAGCGCGAATGCCAATTAAGAGTTGGCAAGCACCGTTTGACTAATTACATTCCATGATCGTTCTGGGTCCACATACGCCGGTTTCTGAATTACTTATTCCTGGCCATTCATGAACTTTCTTAAACGGCAGTGGTCTTATCCCTCGGGTTGTCAAGCGCGAATGCCAATTAAGAGTTGGCAAGCAGCATTTGACTGATTACATTCCATGATCGTTCTGAGTCCACATACGCCGTTTTCTAAATGACTTGGTCCTGGCCATTCATGCACTTTCTGAAACGGCAGGGGTCTTATCCCTCGGGTTGTCAAGCGCGAATGCCAATTAAGAGTTGGCAAGCAGCGTTTGACAAATTGCATTCCATGATCGTTCTGGGTCCCCATACGCCGTTTTCTGAATTACTTATTCCTGGCCATTCATGCACTTTCTGAAACGGCAGTGGTCTTATCCCTCGGGTTGTCAAGCGCGAATGCCAATTAAGAGTTGGCAAGCACCATTTGACTAATTCCATTCCATGATCGTTCTGGGTCCACATACGCCGGTTTCTGAATTACTTATTCCTGGCCATTCATACACTTTCTGAAACGGCAGTGGTCTTATCCCTCGGGTTGTCAAGCACGAATGCCAATTAAGAGTAGGCAAGCACCATTTGACTAATTACCTTCCATGATCGTTCTGGGTCCACATACGCCGTTTTCTTAATGACTTGGTCCTGGTCATTCATGCACTTTCGGAAAAGGCAGGGGTCTTATCCCCCGGGTTGTCAAGCGCGAATGCCAATTAAGAGTTGGCAAGCAGCGTTTGACTAATTACATTCCATGATCGTTCTGGGTCCACATACACCGTTTTCTTAATGACTTGGTCCTGGCCATTCATGCACTTTCTGAAACGGCAGGGGTCTTATCCCTCGGGTGGTCAAGCACGAATGCCAATTAAGAGTAGGCAAGCACCATTTGACTAATTACATTTCATGATCGTTCTGGGTCCACATACGCCGTTTTCTGAATGACTTGGTCCTGGCCATTCATGCACTTTCTGAAACGGCAGGGGTCTTATCCCTGGGGTTGTCAAGCGCGAATGCCAATTAGGAGTTGGCAAGCAGCGTTTGCCTAATTACATTCAATTATCGTTCTGGGTCCACACACGGCGGTTTCTGAATGTCTTGGTCCTGGCCATTCATGCAGTTTCTGAAACGGCAGGGGTCTTATCCCTTGGGTTTTCAAGCACGAATGCCAATTAAGAGTAGGCAAGCAGCAATTGACTGATTACATTCCATGATCGTTCTGGGTCGACACACGGCGGTTTCTGAATTTCTTGGTCCTGGCCATTCATGCACTTTCTGAAACGGCAGTGGTCTTATCCCTCGGGTTGTCAAGCGCGAATGCCAATAAGGAGTTGGCAAGCAGCGTTTGCCTAATTACATTTAATTATCGTTCTGGGTCCACACACGGCGGTTTCTGAATATCTTGGTCCTGGCCATTCATGCAGTTTCTGAAACGGCAGGGGTCTTATCCCTCGGGTTGTCAAGCACGAATGCCAATTAAAAGTAGGCAAGCACCATTTGACTAATTACATTCCATGATCGTTCTGGGACCACATACGCCGTTTTCTTAATGACTTGGTCCTGGCCATTCATGCACTTTCTGAAACGGAACTGTTCTTATCCCTCGGGTTGTCAAGCGCGAATGCCAATTAAGAGTTGGCAAGCAGCGTTTGACAAATTACATTCAATGATCGTTCTGGGTCCACACACGGCGGTTTCTGAATGACTTGGTCCTGGCCATTCATGCACTTTCGGAAACGGCAGTGTTCTTATCCCTCGGGTTGTCAAGCGCGAATGCCAATTAGGAGTTGGCAAGCAGCGTTTGACTAATTACATTCAATGATCGTTCTGGGTTCACACACGGCGGTTTCTGAATGACTTGGCCAGGCCATTCATGCACTTTCTGAAACGGCAATGGTCTTATACCTCGGGCTGTCAAGCGCGAATGCCAATTAGGAGTTGGCAAGCAGCGTTTGACTAATTACATTCAATGATCGTTCTGGGTCCACACACTGCGGTTTCTGAATGACTTGGTCCTGGCCATTCGTGCACTTTCTTAAACGGCAGTGTTCTTATCCCTCGGGTTGTCAAGCGCGAAGGCCAATTAAGAGTTGGCAAGCAACGTTTGACTAATTACATTCTATGATCGTTCTGGGTTCAAACACGGCGGTTTCTGAATCACTTGGTCCTGGCCATTCATGCGCTTTCTGAAACGGCAGTGTTCTTATCCCTCGGGTTGTCAAGCGCGAATGTCAATTAAGAGTTGGCAAGCAGCGTTTGACTAATTACATTCAATGATCCTTCTGGGTCCACACACGGCGGTTTCTGAATGACTTCGTCCTGGCCATTCATGCACTTTCTGAAACGGCAGTGTTCTTATCCCTCGGGTTGTCAAGCGCGAATGCCAATTAGGAGTTGGCAAGCAGCGTTTGCCTAATTACATTCAATTATCGTTCTGGGTCCACACACGGCGGTTTCTGAATGTCTTGGTCCTGGCCATTCATGCAGTTTCTGAAACGGCAGGGGTCTTATCCCTCGGGTTTTCAAGCACGAATGCCAATTAAGAGTAGGCAAGCAGCATTTGACTGATTACATTCCATGATCGTTCTGGGTCGACACACGGCGGTTTCTGAATGTCTTGGTCCTGGCCATTCATGAACTTTCTGAAACGGCAGTGGTCTTATCCCTCGGGTTGTCAAGCGCGAATGCCAATAAGGAGTTGGCAAGCAGCGTTTGCCTAATTACATTCAATTATCGTTCTGGGTCCACACACGGCGGTTTCTGAATGTCTTGGTCCTGGCCATTCATGCAGTTTCTGAAACGGCAGGGGTCTTATCCCTCGGGTTGTCAAGCACGAATGCCAATTAAAAGTAGGCAAGCACCATTTGACTAATTACACTCCATGATCGTTCTGGGACCACATACGCCGTTTTCTTAATGACTCGGTCCTGGCCATTCATGCACTTTCTGAAACGGCAGGGGTCTTATTCCTCGGGTTGTCAAGCGCGAGTGCCACTTAAGAGTTGGCAAGCAGCGTTTGAATAATTACATTCCATGATCGTTCTGGGTCCACACACGGCGGTTTCTGAATGTCTTGGTCCTGGCCATTCATGCACTTTCTGAAACGGCAGTGGTCTTATCCCTCGGGTTGTCAAGCGCGAATGCCAATAAGGAGTTGGCAAGCAGCGTTTGCCTAATTACATTCAATTATCGTTCTGGGTCCACACACGGCGGTTTCTGAATGTCTTGGTCCTGGCCATTCATGCAGTTTCTGAAACGGCAGGGGTCTTATCCCTCGGGTTGTCAAGCACGAATGCCAATTAAGAGTAGGCAAGCAGCATTTGACTGATTACATTCCATGAGCGTTCTGGGTCCACATACGCCGGTTTCTGAATTACTTATTCCTGGCCATTCATGCACTTTCTTAAACGGCAGTGGTCTTATCCCTCGGGTTGTCAAGCGCGAATTTCAATGGTAGGCGAATGGTAGGCAAGCACCATTTGACTAATTACATTCCATGATCGTTCTGGGTCCACATACGCCGTTTTCTTAATGACTTGGTCCTGGCCATTCATGCACTTTCTGAAACGGAGGGGTCTTATCCCTCGGGTTGTCAAGCGCGAATGCCAATTAAGAGTTGGCAAGCACCATTTGACTAATTCCATTCCATGATTGTTCTGGGTCCACATACGCCGGTTTCTGAATTACTTATTCCTGGCCATTCATGCACTTTCTGAAACGGCAGTGGTCTTATCCCTCGGGTTGTCAAGCGCGAATGCCAATTAAAAATTGGCAAGCACCATTTGACTAATTCCATTTCATGATCGTTCTGGGTCCACATACGCCGGTTTCTGAATTACTTATTCCTGGCCATTCATACACTTTCTGAAACGGCAGTGGTTTTATCCCTCGGGTTGTCAAGCCCGAATGCAAATTAAGAGTAGGCAAGCACCATTTGACTAATTACATTCCTTGATCGTTCTGGGTCCACATACGCCGGTTTCTGAATTACTTATTCTTGGCCATTCATGCACTTTCTGAAACGGCAGTGGTCTTATCCCTCGGGTTGTCAAGCACGAATGCCAATTAAGAGTAGGCAAGCAACATTTGACTAATTACAATCCATGATCGTTCTGGGTCCACATACGCCGTTTTGTTAATGACTTGGTCCTGGCCATTCATGCACTTTCTGAAACGGCAGGGGTCTTATCCCTCGGGTTGTCTAGCGCGAATGCCAATTAAGAGTTGGCAAGCAGCGTTTGACTAATTACATTCCATGATCGTTCTGGGTCCACACACGGCGGTTTCTGAATGTCTTGGTCCTGGCCATTCATGCAGTTCCTGAAACGGCAGGGGTCTTATCCCTCGGGTGGTCAAGCACGAATGCCAATTAAGAGTAGGCAAGCACCATTTGACTAATTACCTTTTATTATCGTTCTGGGTCCACATACGCCGTTTTCTTAATGACTTGGTCCTGGCCATTCATGCACTTTCTGAAACGGCAGGGGTCTCATCCCTCGGGTTGTCAAGCGCGAATGCCAATTAAGAGTTGGCAAGCAGCTTTTGACTAATTACATTCCATGATCGTTCTGGGTCGACACACGGCGGTTTCTGAATGTCTTGGTCCTGGCCATTCATGCACTTTCTGAAACGGCAGTGGTCTTATCCCTCGGGTTGTCAACCGCGAATGCCAATAAGGAGTTGGCAAGCAGCGTTTGCCTAATTACATTCAATTATCGTTCTGGGTCCACACTCGGCGGTTTCTGAATGTCTTGGTCCTGGCCATTCATGCAGTTTCTGAAACGGCAGGGGTCTTATCCCTCGGGTTGTCAAGCGCGAATGCCAATTAAGAGTTGGCAAGCAGCGTTTGACTAATTACATTCCATGATCGTTCTGGGTCCACATACGCAGTTTTCTTAATGACTTGGTCCTGGCCATTCATGCAATTTCTGAAACGGCAGGGGTCTTATCCCTCGGGTTGTCAAGCGCGAATGCCAATTAGGACTTGGCAAGCAGCGTTTGACTAATTACATTCCATGATCGTTTAGGGTCCCCACACGGCGGTTTCTGAATGTCTTGGTCCTGGCCATTCATGCACTTTCTGAAACGGCAGGGGTCTTATCCCTCGGGTTGTGAAGCGCGAATGCCAATTAAGAGTTGGCAAGCAGCGTTTGACTAATTACATTCCATGATCGTTCTGGGTCCACACACGGCGGTTTCTGAATGTCTTGGTCCTGGCCATTCATGCAGTTTCTGAAACGGCAGGGGTCTTATCCCTTGTGTGGTCAAGCACGAATGCCAATTAAGAGTAGGCAAGCACCATTTGACTAATTACATTTCATTATCGTTCTGGGTCCACATACGCCTTTTTCTTAATGACTTGGTCCTGGCCATTCATGCACTTTCTGAAACGGCAGGGGTCTTATCCCTCGGGTTGTCAAGCGCGAATGCCAATTAAGAGTTGGCAAGCAGCGTTTGACTAATTACATTCCATGATCGTTCTGGGCCGACACACGGCGGTTTCTGAATGTCTTGGTCCTGGCCATTCATGCACTTTCTTAAACGGCAGTGGTCTTATCCCTCGGGTTGTCAAGCGCGAATGCCAATAAGGAGTTGGCAAGCAGCGTTTGCCTAATTACATTCAATTATCGTTCTGGGTCCACACACGCCGGTTTCTGAATGTCTTGGTCCTGGCCATTCATAGAGTTTCTGAAACGGCAGGGGTCTTATCCCACGGGTTGTCAAGCACGAATGCCAATTAAGAGTAGGCAAGCACCATTTGACTAATTACATTCCATGATCGTTCTGGGACCACCTACGCCGTTTTCTTAATGACTTGGTCCTGGCCATTCATGCACTTTCTGAAACGGCAGGGGTCTTATTCCTCGGGTTGTCAAGCGCGAAAGCCAATTAAGAGTTGGCAAGCAGCGTTTGACTAATTACATTCCATGATCGTTCTGGGTCCACACACGGCGGTTTCTGAATGTCTTGGTCCTGGCCATTCATGCACTTTCTGAAACGGAAGTGGTCTTATCCCTCGGGTTGTCAAGCGCGAATGCCAATAAGGAGTTGGCAAGCAGCGTTTGCCTAATTACATTCAATTATCGTTCTGGGTCCACACACGGCGGTTTCTGAATGTCTTGGTCCTGGCCATTCATGCAGTTCCTGAAACGGCAGGGGTCTTGTCCCTCGGGTTGTCAAGCGCGAATGCCAATTAAGAGTTGCCAAGCAGCGTTTGACAAATTACATTCCATGATCGTTCTGGGTTCCCATACGCCGTTTTCTGAATTACTTATTCCTGGCCATTCATGCACTCTCTTAAACGGCAGTGGTCTTATCCCTCGGGTTGTCAAGCGCGAATTTCTATGGTAGGCGAATGGTAGGCAAGCACCATTTGACTAATTACATTCCATGATCGTTCTGGGTCCACATACGCCGTTTTCTTAATGACTTGGTCCTGGCCATTCATGCACTTTCTGAAACGGCAGGGGTCTTATCCCTCGGGTTGTCAAGCGCGAATGCCAATTAAGAGTTGCCAAGCAGCGTTTGACAAATTACATTCCATGATCGTTCTGGGTTCCCATACGCCGTTTTCTGAATTACTTATTCCTGGCCATTCATGCACTTTCTGAAACGGCAGTGGTCTTATCCCTCGGGTTGTCAAGCGCGAATGCCAATTAAGAGTTGGCAAGCACCATTTGACTAATTCCATTCCATGATCGTTCTGGGTCCACATACGCCGGTTTCTGAATTACTTATTCCTGGCCATTCATGCACTTTCTGAAACGGCAGTGGTCTTATCCCTCGGGTTGTCAAGCGCGAATGCCAATTAAGAATTGGCAAGCACCATTTGACTAATTCCATTTCATGATCGTTATGGGTCCACATACGCCGGTTTCTGAATTACTTATTCCTGGCCATTCATACACTTTCTGAAACGGCAGTGGTTTTATCCCTCGGGTTGTCAAGCCCGAATGCAAATTAAGAGTAGGCAAGCACCATTTGACTAATTACATTCCATGATCGTTCTGGGTCCACATACGCCGGTTTCTGAATTACTTATTCCTGGCCATTCATGCACTTTCTGAAACGGCAGTGGTCTTATCCCTCGGGTTGTCAAGCACAAATTCCAATTAGGAGTAGGCAAGCAACATTTGACTAATTACAATCCATGATCGTTCTGGGTCCACATACGCCCTTTTCTTAATGACTTGGTCCTGGCCATTCGTGCACTTTCTTAAACGGCAGTGTTCTTATCCCTCGGGTTGTCAAGCGCGAAGGCCAATTAAGAGTTGGCAAGCAACGTTTGACTAATTACATTCTATGATCGTTCTGGGTTCAAACACGGCGGTTTCTGAATCACTTGGTCCTGGCCATTCATGCGCTTTCTGAAACGGCAGTGTTCTTATCCCTCGGGTTGTCAAGCGCGAATGTCAATTAAGAGTTGGCAAGCAGCGTTTGACTAATTACATTCAATGATCCTTCTGGGTCCACACACGGCGGTTTCTGAATGACTTCGTCCTGGCCATTCATGCACTTTCTGAAACGGCAGTGTTCTTATCCCTCGGGTTGTCAAGCGCGAATGCCAATTAGGAGTTGGCAAGCAGCGTTTGCCTAATTACATTCAATTATCGTTCTGGGTCCACACACGGCGGTTTCTGAATGTCTTGGTCCTGGCCATTCATGCAGTTTCTGAAACGGCAGGGGTCTTATCCCTCGGGTTTTCAAGCACGAATGCCAATTAAGAGTAGGCAAGCAGCATTTGACTGATTACATTCCATGATCGTTCTGGGTCGACACACGGCGGTTTCTGAATGTCTTGGTCCTGGCCATTCATGAACTTTCTGAAACGGCAGTGGTCTTATCCCTCGGGTTGTCAAGCGCGAATGCCAATAAGGAGTTGGCAAGCAGCGTTTGCCTAATTACATTCAATTATCGTTCTGGGTCCACACACGGCGGTTTCTGAATGTCTTGGTCCTGGCCATTCATGCAGTTTCTGAAACGGCAGGGGTCTTATCCCTCGGGTTGTCAAGCACGAATGCCAATTAAAAGTAGGCAAGCACCATTTGACTAATTAAACTCCATGATCGTTCTGGGACCACATACGCCGTTTTCTTAATTACTTGGTCCTGGCCATTCATGCACTTTCTGAAACGGCAGGGGTCTTATTCCTCGGGTTGTCAAGCGCGAGTGCCACTTAAGAGTTGGCAAGCAGCGTTTGAATAATTACATTCCATGATCGTTCTGGGTCCACACACGGCGGTTTCTGAATGTCTTGGTCCTGGCCATTCATGCACTTTCTGAAACGGCAGTGGTCTTATCCCTCGGGTTGTCAAGCGCGAATGCCAATAAGGAGTTGGCAAGCAGCGTTTGCCTAATTACATTCAATTATCGTTCTGGGTCCACACACGGCGGTTTCTGAATGCCTTGGTCCTGGCCATTCATGCAGTTTCTGAAACGGCAGGGGTCTTATCCCTCGGGTTGTCAAGCACGAATGCCAATTAAGAGTAGGCAAGCAGCATTTGACTGATTACATTCCATGAGCGTTCTGGGTCCACATACGCCGGTTTCTGAATTACTTATTCCTGGCCATTCATGCACTTTCTTAAACGGCAGTGGTCTTATCCCTCGGGTTGTCAAGCGCGAATTTCAATGGTAGGCGAATGGTAGGCAAGCACCATTTGACTAATTACATTCCATGATCGTTCTGGGTCCACATACGCCGTTTTCTTAATGACTTGGTCCTGGCCATTCATGCACTTTCTGAAACGGAGGGGTCTTATCCCTCGGGTTGTCAAGCGCGAATGCCAATTAAGAGTTGGCAAGCACCATTTGACTAATTCCATTCCATGATTGTTCTGGGTCCACATACGCCGGTTTCTGAATTACTTATTCCTGGCCATTCATGCACTTTCTGAAACGGCAGTGGTCTTATCCCTCGGGTTGTCAAGCGCGAATGCCAATTAAAAATTGGCAAGCACCATTTGACTAATTCCATTTCATGATCGTTCTGGGTCCACATACGCCGGTTTCTGAATTACTTATTCCTGGCCATTCATACACTTTCTGAAACGGCAGTGGTTTTATCCCTCGGGTTGTCAAGCCCGAATGCAAATTAAGAGTAGGCAAGCACCATTTGACTAATTACATTCCATGATCGTTCTGGGTCCACATACGCCGGTTTCTGAATTACTTATTCTTGGCCATTCATGCACTTTCTGAAACGGCAGTGGTCTTATCCCTCGGGTTGTCAAGCACGAATGCCAATTAAGAGTAGGCAAGCAACATTTGACTAATTACAATCCATGATCGTTCTGGGTCCACATACGCCGTTTTGTTAATGACTTGGTCCTGGCCATTCATGCACTTTCTGAAACGGCAGGGGTCTTATCCCTCGGGTTGTCTAGCGCGAATGCCAATTAAGAGTTGGCAAGCAGCGTTTGACTAATTACATTCCATGATCGTTCTGGGTCCACACACGGCGGTTTCTGAATGTCTTGGTCCTGGCCATTCATGCAGTTCCTGAAACGGCAGGGGTCTTATCCCTCGGGTGGTCAAGCACGAATGCCAATTAAGAGTAGGCAAGCACCATTTGACTAATTACCTTTCATTATCGTTCTGGGTCCACATACGCCGTTTTCTTAATGACTTGGTCCTGGCCATTCATGCACTTTCTGAAACGGCAGGGGTCTCATCCCTCGGGTTGTCAAGCGCGAATGCCAATTAAGAGTTGGCAAGCAGCTTTTGACTAATTACATTCCATGATCGTTCTGGGTCGACACACGGCGGTTTCTGAATGTCTTGGTCCTGGCCATTCATACACTTTCTGAAACGGCAGTGGTCTTATCCCTCGGGTTGTCAACCGCGAATGCCAATAAGGAGTTGGCAAGCAGCGTTTGCCTAATTACATTCAATTATCGTTCTGGGTCCACACTCGGCGGTTTCTGAATGTCTTGGTCCTGGCCATTCATGCAGTTTCTGAAACGGCAGGGGTCTTATCCCTCGGGTTGTCAAGCGCGAATGCCAATTAAGAGTTGGCAAGCAGCGTTTGACTAATTACATTCCATGATCGTTCTGGGTCCACATACGCAGTTTTCTTAATGACTTGGTCCTGGCCATTCATGCAATTTCTGAAACGGCAGGGGTCTTATCCCTCGGGTTGTCAAGCGCGAATGCCAATTAGGACTTGGCAAGCAGCGTTTGACTAATTACATTCCATGATCGTTCTGGGTCCACACACGGCGGTTTCTGAATGTCTTGGTCCTGGCCATTCATGCACTTTCTGAAACGGCAGGGGTCTTATCCCTCGGGTTGTGAAGCGCGAATGCCAATTAAGAGTTGGCAAGCAGCGTTTGACTAATTACATTCCATGATCGTTCTGGGTCCACACACGGCGGTTTCTGAATGTCTTGGTCCTGGCCATTCATGCAGTTTCTGAAACGGCAGGGGTCTTATCCCTTGTGTGGTCAAGCACGAATGCCAATTAAGAGTAGGCAAGCACCATTTGACTAATTACATTTCATTATCGTTCTGGGTCCACATACGCCTTTTTCTTAATGACTTGGTCCTGGCCATTCATGCACTTTCTGAAACGGCAGGGGTCTTATCCCTCGGGTTGTCAAGCGCGAATGCCAATTAAGAGTTGGCAAGCAGCGTTTGACTAATTACATTCCATGATCGTTCTGGGCCGACACACGGCGGTTTCTGAATGTCTTGGTCCTGGCCATTCATGCACTTTCTTAAACGGCAGTGGTCTTATCCCTCGGGTTGTCAAGCGCGAATGCCAATAAGGAGTTGGCAAGCAGCGTTTGCCTAATTACATTCAATTATCGTTCTGGGTCCACACACGCCGGTTTCTGAATGTCTTGGTCCTGGCCATTCATAGAGTTTCTGAAACGGCAGGGGTCTTATCCCACGGGTTGTCAAGCACGAATGCCAATTAAGAGTAGGCAAGCACCATTTGACTAATTACATTCCATGATCGTTCTGGGACCACCTACGCCGTTTTCTTAATGACTTGGTCCTGGCCATTCATGCACTTTCTGAAACGGCAGGGGTCTTATTCCTCGGGTTGTCAAGCGCGAAAGCCAATTAAGAGTTGGCAAGCAGCGTTTGACTAATTACATTCCATGATCGTTCTGGGTCCACACACGGCGGTTTCTGAATGTCTTGGTCCTGGCCATTCATGCACTTTCTGAAACGGAAGTGGTCTTATCCCTCGGGTTGTCAAGCGCGAATGCCAATAAGGAGTTGGCAAGCAGCGTTTGCCTAATTACATTCAATTATCGTTCTGGGTCCACACACGGCGGTTTCTGAATGTCTTGGTCCTGGCCATTCATGCAGTTCCTGAAACGGCAGGGGTCTTGTCCCTCGGGTTGTCAAGCGCGAATGCCAATTAAGAGTTGCCAAGCAGCGTTTGACAAATTACATTCCATGATCGTTCTGGGTTCCCATACGCCGTTTTCTGAATTACTTATTCCTGGCCATTCATGCACTCTCTTAAACGGCAGTGGTCTTATCCCTCGGGTTGTCAAGCGCGAATTTCTATGGTAGGCGAATAGTAGGCAAGCACCATTTGACTAATTACATTCCATGATCGTTCTGGGTCCACATACGCCGTTTTCTTAATGACTTGGTTTTGGCCATTCATGCACTTTCTGAAACGGCAGGGGTCTTATCCGTCGGGTTGTCAAGCGCGAATGCCAATTAAGAGTTGCCAAGCAGCGTTTGACAAATTACATTCCATGATCGTTCTGGGTTCCCATACGCCGTTTTCTGAATTACTTATTCCTGGCCATTCATGCACTTTCTGAAACGGCAGTGGTCTTATCCCTCGGGTTGTCAAGCGCGAATGCCAATTAAGAGTTGGCAAGCACCATTTGACTAATTCCATTCCATGATCGTTCTGGGTCCACATACGCCGGTTTCTGAATTACTTATTCCTGGCCATTCATGCACTTTCTGAAACGGCAGTGGTCTTATCCCTCGGGTTGTCAAGCGCGAATGCCAATTAAGAATTGGCAAGCACCATTTGACTAATTCCATTTCATGATCGTTATGGGTCCACATACGCCGGTTTCTGAATTACTTATTCCTGGCCATTCATACACTTTCTGAAACGGCAGTGGTTTTATCCCTCGGGTTGTCAAGCCCGAATGCAAATTAAGAGTAGGCAAGCACCATTTGACTAATTACATTCCATGATCGTTCTGGGTCCACATACGCCGGTTTCTGAATTACTTATTCCTGGCCATTCATGCACTTTCTGAAACGGCAGTGGTCTTATCCCTCGGGTTGTCAAGCACAAATTCCAATTAGGAGTAGGCAAGCAACATTTGACTAATTACAATCCATGATCGTTCTGGGTCCACATACGCCCTTTTCTTAATGACTTGGTCCTGGCCATTCATGCACTTTCTGAAACGGCAGGGGTCTTATCCCTCGGGTTGTCAAGCGCGAATGCCAATTAAGAGTTGGCAAGCAGCGTTTGACTAATAACATTCCATGATCGTTCTGGGTCCACACACGGCGGTTTCTGAATGTCTTGGTCCTCGCCATTCATGCACTTTCTGAAACGGCAGGGGTCTTATCCCTCGGGTTGTCAAGCGCGAATTCCAATTAAGAGTTGGCAAGCAGCGTTTGACTAATTACAATCCATGATCGTTCTGGGTCCACACACGGCGGTTTCTGAATGTCTTGGTCCTGGCCATTCATGCAGTTTCTGAAACGGCAGGGGTCTTATCCCTCGGGTGGTCAAGCACGAATGAAAATTAAGAGTAGGCAAGCACCATTTGACTAATTACATTGCATTATCGTTCTGGGTCCACATACGCCGTTTTCTTAATGACTTGGTCCTGGCCATTCATGCACTTTCTGAAACGGCAGGGGTCTTATCCCTGGGGTTGTCAAGCGCGAATGCCAATTAAGAGTTGGCAAGCAGCGTTTGACTAATTACATTCCATGATCGTTCTGGGTCCACACACGGCGGTTTCTGAATGTCTTGGTCCTGGCCATTCATGCAGTTTCTGAAACGGCAGGGGTCTTATCCCTCGGGTTGTCAAGCACGAATGCCAATTAAAAGTAGGGAAGCACCATTTGACTTAGTACATTCCATGATCGTTCTGGGTCCACATACGCCGTTTTCTTAAAGACTTGGTCCTGGCCATTCATGCACTTTCTGAAACGGCAGGGGTCTTATCCCTGGGGTTGTCAAGCGCGAATGCCAATTAAGAGTTGGCAAGCAGCGTTTGACTAATTACATTCCATGATCGTTCTGGGTCCACACACGGCGGTTTCTGAATGTCTTGGTCCTGGCCATTCATGCACTTTCTGAAACGGCAGTGGTCTTATCCCTCGGGTTGTCAAGCGCGAATGCCAATAAGGAGTTGGCAAGCAGCGTTTGCCTAATGTAATTCAATTATCGTTCTGGGTCCACACACGGCGGTTTCTGAATGTCTTGGTCCTGGCCATTCATGCACTTTCTGAAACGGCAGGGGTCTTATCCCTCGGGTTGTCAAGCACGAATGCCAATAAGGAGAAGGCAAGCACCATTTGACTAATTACATTCCATGATCGTTCTGGGTCCACATACGCCGTTTTCTTAATGACTTGGTCCTGGCCATTCATGCACTTTCTGAAACGGCAGGGGTCTTATCCCTCGGGTTGTCAAGCGCGAATGCCCATTAAGAGTTGCCAAGCAGCGTTTGACAAATTACATTCCATGATCGTTCTGGGTTCCCATACGCCGTTTTCTAAATTACTTATTCCTGGCCATTCATGCATTTTCTGAAACGGCAGTTGTCTTATCCCTCGGGTTGTCAAGCGCGAATGCCAATTAAGAGTTGGCAAGCACCATTTGACTAATTCCATTCCATGATTGTTCTGGGTCCACATACGCCGGTTTCTGAATTACTTATTCCTGGCCATTCATGCACTTTCTGAAACGGCAGTGGTCTTATCCATCGGGTTGTCAAGCGCGAATGCCAATTAAAAATTGGCAAGCACCATTTGACTAATTCCATTTCATGATCGTTCTGGGTCCACATACGCCGGTTTCTGAATTACTTATTCCTGGCCATTCATACACTTTCTGAAACGGCAGTGGTTTTATCCCTCGGGTTGTCAAGCCCGAATGCAAATTAAGAGTAGGCAAGCACCATTTGACTAATTACATTCCATGATCGTTCTGGGTCCACATACGCCGGTTTCTGAATTACTTATTCCTGGCCATTCATGCACTTTCTGAAACGGCAGTGGTCTTATCCCTCGGGTTGTCAAGCACGAATGCCAATTAGGAGTAGGCAAGCAACATTTGACTAATTACAATCCATGATCGTTCTGGGTCCACATACGCCATTTTCTTAATGACTTGGTCCTGGCCATTCATGCACTTTCTGAAACGGCAGTGGTCTTATCCCTCGGGTTGTCTAGCGCGAATGCCAATTAAGAGTTGGCAAGCAGCGTTTGACTAATTACATTCCATGATCGTTCTGGGTCCACACACGGCGGTTTCTGAATGTCTTGGTCCTGGCCATTCATGCAGTTTCTGAAACGGCAGGGGTCTTATCCCTCGGGTGGTCAAGCACGAATGCCAATTAAGAGTAGGCAAGCACCATTTGACTAATTACCTTTCATTATCGTTCTGGGTCCACATACGCCGTTTTCTTAATGACTTGGTCCTGGCCATTCATGCACTTTCTGAAACGGCAGGGGTCTCATCCCTCGGGTTGTCAAGCGCGAATGCCAATTAAGAGTTGGCAAGCAGCGTTTGACTAATTACATTCCATGATCGTTCTGGGTCGACACACGGCGGTTTCTGAATGTCTTGGTCCTGGCCATTCATGCACTTTCTGAAACGGCAGTGGTCTTATCCCTCGGGTTGTCAAGCGCGAATGCCAATAAGGAGTTGGCAAGCAGCGTTTGCCTAATTACATTCAATTATCGTTCTGGGTCCACACACGGCGGTTTCTGAATGTCTTGGCCCTGGCCATTCATGCAGTTTCTGAAACGGCAGGGGTCTTATCCCTCGGGTTGTCAAGCACGAATGCCAATAAGGAGAAGGCAAGCACCATTTGACTAATTACATTCCATGATCGTTCTGGGTCCACATACGCCGTTTTCTTAATGACTTGGTCCTGGCCATTCATGCACTTTCTGAAACGGCAGGGGTCTTATCCCTCGGGTTGTCAAGCGCGAATGCCAATTAGGAGTTGGCAAGCAGCGTTTGACTAATTACATTCCATGATCGTTCTGGGTCCACACACGGCGGTTTCTGAATGTCTTGGTCCTGGCCATTCATGCACTTTCTGAAACGGCAGTGGTCTTATCCCTCGGGTTGTCAAGCGCGAATGCCAATTAGGAGTTGGCAAGCAGCGTTTGACTAATTACATTCAATTATCCTTCTGGGTCCAAACACGGCGGTTTCTGAATGTCTTGGTCCTGGCCATTCATGCACTTTCTGAAACGGCAGTGGTCTTAACCCTCGGGTTGTCAAGCGCGAATGCCAATTAAGAATTGGCAAGCAGCGTTTGCCTTATTACATTCAATTATCGTTCTGGGTCCACACACAGTGGTTTCTGGATGTCTTGGTACTGGCCATTCATGCACTTTCCGAAACGGCAGTGGTCTTATCCATCGGGTTGTCAAGCGCGAATGCCAATGAAGAGTAGGCAAGCAGCGTTTGACTAATTACATTCCATGATCGTTCTAGGTCCACACACGGCGGTTTCTGAATGTCTTGGTCCTGGCCATTCATGCACTTTCTGAAAGGGCAGTGGTCTTATCCCTCGGGTTGTCAAGCGCGAATGCCAATTAAGAGCTGCAAGCAGCGTTTGCCTAATTACATTCAATTATCGTTCTGGGTCCACACACGGCGGTTTCTGAATGTCTTGGTCCTGGCCATTCATGCACTTTCTGAAACGGCAGTGGTCTTATCCCTCGGGTTGTCAAGCGCGAACGCCAATTAAGAGTGGGCAAGCAGCGTTTGCCTAATTACATTCAATTATCGTTCTGGGTCCACACACGGCGGTTTCTGAATGTCTTGGTCCTGCACATTCATGCACTTTCTGAAACGGCAGGGGTCTTATCCCTCGGGTTGTCAAGCGCGAATGCCAATTAAGAGTTGGCAAGCAGCGTTTGACTAATTACAATCCATGATCGTTCTGGGTCCACACACGGCGGTTTCTGAATGTCTTGGTCCTGGCCATTCATGCAGTTTCTGAAACGGCAGGGGTCTTATCCCTCGGGTGGTCAAGCACGAATGCCAATTAAGAGTAGGCAAGCACCATTTGACTAATTACATTTCATTATCGTTCTGGGTCCACATACGCCGTTTTCTTTATTGACTTGGTCCTGGCCATTCATGCACTTTCTGAAACGGCAGGGGTCTTATCCCTCGGGTTGTCAAGTGCGAATGCCAATTGAGAGTTGGCAAGCAGCGTTTGACTAATTACATTCCATGATCGTTCTGGGTCCACACACGGCGGTTTCTGAATGTCTTGGTCCTGGCCATTAATGCACTTTCTGAAACGGCAGTGGTCCTATCCCTCGGGTTGTCAAGCGCGAATGCCAATAAGGAGTTGGCAAGCAGCGTTTGCCTAATTACATTCAAATATCGTTCTGGGTCCACACACGGCGGTTTCTGAATGTCTTGGTCCTGGCCATTCATGCAGTTTCTGAAACGGCAGGGGTCTTATCCCTCGGGTTGTCAAGCACGAATGCCAATAAGGAGTAGGCAAGCACCATTTGACTATTTACATTCCATGATCGTTCTGGGTCCACATATGCCGTTTTCTTAATGACTTGGTCCTGGCCATTCATGCACTTTCTGAAACGGCAGGGGTCTTATCCCTCGGGTTGTCAAGCGCGAATGCCAATTAAGAGTTGGAAAGCAGCGTTTGACTAATTACATTCCATGATCGTTCTGGGTCCACACACGGCGGTTTCTTAATGTCTTGGTCCTGGCCATTCATGCACTTTCTGAAACGGCAGTGGTCTTAACCCTCGGGTTGTCAAGCGCGAATGCCAATTAAGAGTTGGCAAGCAGCGTTTGCCTTATTACATTCAATTATCGTTCTGGGTCCACACACGGCGGTTTCTGAATGTCTTGGTCCTGGCCATTCATGCACTTTCCGAAACGGCAGTGGTCTTATCCATCGGGTTGTCAAGCGCAAATGCCAATGAAGAGTAGGCAAGCAGCGTTTGACTAATTACATTCCATGATCGTTCTGGGTCCACACACGGCGGTTTCTGAATGTCTTGGTCCTGGCCATTCATGCACTTTCTGAAACGGCAGTGGTCTTATCCCTCGGGTTGTCAAGCGCGAATGCCAATTAAGAGTTGGCAAGCAGCGTTTGCCTAATTACATTCAATTATCGTTCTGGGTCCACACACGGCGGTTGCTGAATGTCTTGGTCCTGGCCATTCATGCACTTTCTGAAACGGCAGTGGTCTTATCCCTCGGGTTGTCAAGCGCGAACGCCAATTAAGAGTGGGCAAGCAGCGTTTGCCTAATTACATTCAATTATCGTTCTGGGTCCACACACGACGGTTTCTGAATGTCTTGGTCCTGGCCATTCATGCACTTTCTGAAACGGCAGGGGTCTTATCCCTCGGGTTGTCAAGCGCGAATGCCAATTAAGAGTTGGCAAGCAGCGTTTGACTAATTACATTCCATGATCGTTCTGGGTCCACACACGGCGGTTTCTGAATGTCTTGGTCCTGGCCATTCATGCAGTTTCTGAAACGGCAGGGGTCTTATCCCTCGGGTTGTCAAGCACGAATGCCAATTAAAAGTAGGGAAGCACCATTTGACTTAGTACATTCCATGATCGTGCTGGGTCCACATACGCCGTTTTCTTAAAGACTTGGTCCTGGCCATTCATGCACTTTCTGAAACGGCAGGGGTCTTATCCCTGGGGTTGTCAAGCGCGAATGCCAATTAAGAGTTGGCAAGCAGCGTTTGACAAATTACATTCCATGATCGTTCTGGGTTCCCATACGCCGTTTTCTGAATTACTTATTCCTGGCCATTCATGCACTTTCTGAAACGGCAGTGGTCTTATCCCTCGGGTTGTCAAGCGCGAATGCCAATTAAGATTTGGCAAGCACCATTTGACTAATTCCATTCCATGATCGTTCTGGGTCCACATACGCCGGTTTCTGAATTACTTATTCCTGGCCATTGATGCAGTTTCTGAAACGGCAGGGGTCTTATCCCTCGGGTTGTCAAGCACGAATGCCAATAAGGAGTAGGCAAGCACCATTTGACTAATTACATTCCATGATCGTTCTGGGTCCACATACGCCGTTTTCTTAATGACTTGGTCCTGGCCATTCATGCACTTTCTGAAACGGCAGGGGTCTTCTTATCCCTCGGGTTGTCAAGCGCGAATGCCAATTAAGAGTTGGCAAGCAGCGTTTGACTAATTACATTCCATGATCGTTCTGGGTCCACACACGGCGGTTTCTGAATGTCTTGGTCCTGGCCATTCATGCACTTTCTGAAACGGCAGTGGTCTTATCCCTCGGGTTGTCAAGCGCGAATGCCAATTAGGAGTTGGCAAGCAGCGTTTAACTAATTACATTCAATTATCCTTCTGGGTCCACACACGCGGTTTCTGAATGTCTTGGTCCTGGCCATTCATGCACTTTCTGAAACGGCAGTGGTCTTAACCCTCGGGTTGTCAAGCGCGAATGCCAATTAAGAGTTGGCAAGCAGCGTTTGCCTTATTACATTCAATTATCGTTCTGGGTCCACACACGGTGGTTTCTGAATGTCTTGGTCCTGGCCATTCATGCACTTTCCGAAACGGCAGTGGTCTTATCCATCGGGATGTCAAGCGCGAATGCCAATGAAGAGTAGGCAAGCAGCGTTTGACTAATTACATTCCATGATCGTTCTGGGTCCACACACGGCGGTTTCTGAATGTCTTGGTCCTGGCCATTCATGCACTTTCTGAAACGGCAGTGGTCTTATCCCTCGGGTTGTCAAGCGCGAATGCCAATTAAGAGTTGGCAAGCAGCGTTTGCCTAATTACATTCAATTATCGTTCTGGGTCCACACACGGCGGTTTCTGAATGTCTTGGTCCTGGCCATTCATGCACTTTCTGAAACGGCAGTGGTCTTATCCCTTGGGTTGTCAAGCGCGAACGCCAATTAAGAGTGGGCAAGCAGCGTTTGCCTAATTACATTCAATTATCGTTCTGGGTCCACACACGGCGGTTTCTGAATGTCTTGGTCCTGCCCATTCATGCACTTTCTGAAACGGCAGTGGTATTATACCTCGGGTTGTCGAGCACGAATGCCAATTAAGAGTAGGCAAGCACCATTTGACTAATTACATTCCTGATCGTTCTGGGTCCACATACGCCGTTTTCTTAATGAGTTGGTCCTGGCCATTCATGCACTTTCTGAAACGGCAGGGGTCTTATCCCTCGGGTTGTCAAGCGCGAAGGCCAATTAGGAGTTGGCAAGCAGCGTTTGCCTAATTACATTCAATTATCGTTCTGGGTCCACACACGGCGGTTTCTGAATGTGTTGGTCCTGGCCATTCATGCACTTTCTGAAACGGCAGTGGTCTTATCCCTCGGGTTGTCAAGCGCGAATGCCAATTAAGAGTTGGCAAGCAGCGTTTGACAAATTACATTCCATGATCGTTCTGGGTTCCCATACGCCGTTTTCTGAATTACTTATTCCTGGCCATTCATGCACTTTCTGAAACGGCAGTGGTCTTATCCCTCGGGTTGTCAAGCGCGAATGCCAATTAAGATTTGGCAAGCACCATTTGACTAATTCCATTCCATGATCGTTCTGGGTCCACATACGCCGGTTTCTGAATTACTTATTCCTGACCATTGATGCACTTTCTGAAACGGCAGTGGTCTTATCCCTCGGTTTGTCAAGCGCGAATGCCAATTAAGAATTGGCAAGCACCATTTGACTAATTCCATTTCATGATCGTTCTGGGTCCACATACGCCGGTTTCTGAATTACTTATTCCTGGCCATTCATACACTTTCTGAAACGGCAGTGGTTTTATCCCTCGGGTTGTCAAGGGCGAATGCAAATTAAGAGTAGGCAAGCACCATTTGACTTATTACATTCCATGATCGTTCTGGGTCCACATTCGCCGGTTTCTAAATTCCTTATTCCTGGCCATTCATGCACTTTCTGAAACGGCAGTGGTCTTATCCCTCGGGTTGTCAAGCACGAATGCCAATTAAGAGTTGGCAAGCACCATTTGACTAATTACAATCCATGATCGTTCTTGGTCCACATACGCCGTTTTCTTAATGAATTGGTCCTGGCCATTCATGCACTTTCGGAAAAGGCAGGGGTCTTATCCCTCGGGTTGTCAAGCGCGAATGCCAATTAAGAGTTGGCAAGCAGCATTTGACTAATTACATTCCATGATCGTTCTGGGTCCACATACGCCGTTTTCTTAATGACTTGGTCCTGGCCATTCATGCAGTTTCTGAAACGGCAGGGGTCTTATCCCTCGGGTGGTCAAGCGCGAATGCCAATTAGGAGTTGGCAAGCAGCGTTTGACTAATTACATTCCATGATCGTTCTGGGTCCACATACGCCGTTTTCTTAGTGACTTGGTCCTGGCCATTCATGCACTTTCTGAAACAGCAGGGGTCTTATCCCTCGGGTTGTCAAGCGCGAATGCCAATTAAGAGTTGGCAAGCAGCGTTTGACTCATTACATTCCATGATCGTTCTGGGTCCACACACGGCGGTTTCTGAATGTCTTGGTCCTGGCCATTCATGCAGTTTCTGAAACGGCAGGGGTCTTATCCCTCGGGTTGTCAAGCACGAATGCCAATTAAAAGTAGGGAAGCACCATTTGACTTAGTACATTCCATGATCGTTCTGGGTCCACATACGCCGTTTTCTTAAAGACTTGGTCCTGGCCATTCATGCACTTTCTGAAACGGCAGGGGTCTTATCCCTGGGGTTGTCAAGCGCGAATGCCAATTAAGAGTTGGCAAGCAGCGTTTGGCTAATTACATTCAATTATCGTTCTGGGTCCACACACGGCGGTTTCTGGATGTCTTGGTCCTGGCCATTCATGCAGTTTCTGAAACGGCAGGGGTCTTATCCCTCGGGTTGTCAAGCACGAATGCCAATTAGGAGTAGGCAAGCACCATTTGACTAATTACATTCCATGATCGTTCTGGGTCCACATACGCCGTTTTCTTAATGACTTGGTCCTGGCCATTCATGCACTTTCTGAAACGGCAGGGGTCTTATCCCTCGGGTTGTCAAGCGCGAATGCCAATTAAGAGTTGGCAAGCAGCGTTTGACTAATTACATTCCACGATCGTTCTGGGTCCACACACGGCGGTTTCTGAATGTCTTGGTCCTGGCCATTCATGCAGTTTCTGAAACGGCAGGGGTCTTATCCCTCGGGTTGTCAAGCACGAATGCCAATTAAAAGTAGGGAAGCACCATTTGACTTAGTACATTCCATGATCGTGCTGGGTCCACATACGCCGTTTTCTTAAAGACTTGGTCCTGGCCATTCATGCACTTTCTGAAACGGCAGGGGTCTTATCCCTGGGGTTGTCAAGCGCGAATTCCAAATAAGAGTTGGCAAGCAGCGTTTGACTAATTACATTCCATGATCGTTCTGGGTCCACACACGGCGGTTTCTGAATGTCTTGGTCCTGCCCATTCATGCACTCTCTGAAACGGCAGTGGTCTTATCCCTCGGGTTGTCAATCGCGAATGCCAATAAGGAGTTGGCAAGCAGCGTTTGCCTAATTACATTCAATTATCGTTCTGGGTCCACACACGGCGGTTTCTGAATGTCTTGGTCCTGGCCATTCATGCAGTTTCTGAAACGGCAGGGGTCTTACCCCTGGGGTTGTCAAGCACGAATGCCAATATGGAGTAGGCAAGCACCATTTGACTAATTACATTCCATGATCGTTCTGGGTCCACATACGCCGTTTTCTTAATGACTTGGTCCTGGCCATTCATGCACTTTCTGAAACGGCAGGGGTCTTCTTATCCCTCGGGTTGTCAAGCGCGAATGCCAATTAAGAGTTGGCAAGCAGCGTTTGACTAATTACATTCCATGATCGTTCTGGGTCCACACACGGCGGTTTCTGAATGTCTTGGTCCTGGCCATTCATGCACTTTCTGAAACGGCAGTGGTCTTATCCCTCGGGTTGTCTAGCGCGAATGCCAATTAGGAGTTGGCAAGCAGCGTTTGACTAATTACATTCAATTATCCTTCTGGGTCCACACATGGCGGTTTCTGAATGTCTTGGTCCTGGCCATTCATGCACTTTCTGAAACGGCAGTGGTCTTAACCCTCGGGTTGCCAAGCGCGAATGCCAATTAAGAGTTGGCAAGCAGCGTTTGCCTTATTACATTTAATTATCGTTCTGGGTCCACACACGGTGGTTTCTGAATGTCTTGGTCCTGGCCATTCATGCACTTTCCGAAACGGCAGTGGTCTTATCCATCGGGATGTCAAGCGCGAATGCCAATGAAGAGTAGGCAAGCAGCGTTTGACTAATTACATTCAATTATCGTTCTGGGTCCACACACGGCGGTTTCTGAATGTCTTGGTCCTGGCCATTCATGCACTTTCTGAAACGGCAGTGGTCTTATCCCTCGGGTTGTCAAGCGCGAACGCCAATTAAGAGTGGGCAAGCAGCGTTTGCCTAATTACATTCAATTATCGTTCTGGGTCCACACACGGCGGTTTCTGAATGTCTTGGTCCTGGCCATTCATGCACTTTCTGAAACGGCAGTGGTATTATACCTCGGGTTGTCAAGCACGAATGCCAATTAAGAGTAGGCAAGCACCATTTGACTAATTACATTCCTGATCGTTCTGGGTCCACATACGCCGTTTTCTTAATGAGTTGGTCCTGGCCATTCATGCACTTTCTGAAACGGCAGGGGTCTTATCCCTCGGGTTGTCAAGCGCGAAGGCCAATTAGGAGTTGGCAAGCAGCGTTTGCCTAATTACATTCAATTATCGTTCTGGGTCCACACACGGCGGTTTCTGAATGTGTTGGTCCTGGCCATTCATGCACTTTCTGAAACGGCAGTGGTCTTATCCCTCGGGTTGTCAAGCGCGAATGCCAATTAAGAGTTGGCAAGCAGCGTTTGACAAATTACATTCCATGATCGTTCTGGGTTCCCATACGCCGTTTTCTGAATTACTTATTCCTGGCCATTCATGCACTTTCTGAAACGGCAGTGGTCTTATCCCTCGGGTTGTCAAGCGCGAATGCCAATTAAGATTTGGCAAGCACCATTTGACTAATGCCATTCCATGATCATTCTGGGTCCACATACGCCGGTTTCTGAATTACTTATTCCTGGCCATTGATGCACTTTCTGAAACGGCAGTGGTCTTATCCCTCGGGTTGTCAAGCGCGAATGCCAATTAAGAATTGGCAAGCACCATTTGACTAATTCCATTTCATGATCGTTCTGGGTCCACATACGCCGGTTTCTGAATTACTTATTCCTGGCCATTCATACACTTTCTGAAACGGCAGTGGTTTTATCCCTCGGGTTGTCAAGGCCGAATGCAAATTAAGAGTAGGCAAGCACCATTTGACTAATTACATTCCATGATCGTTCTGGGTCCACATACGCCGTTTTCTTAGTGACTTGGTCCTGGCCATTCATGCACTTTCTGAAACAGCAGGGGTCTTATCCCTCGGGTTGTCAAGCGCGAACGCCAATTAAGAGTTGGCAAGCAGCGTTTGACTCATTACATTCCATGATCGTTCTGGGTCCACACACGGCGGTTTCTGAATGTCTTGGTCCTGGCCATTCATGCAGTTTCTGAAACGGCAGGGGTCTTATCCCTCGGGTTGTCAAGCACGAATGCCAATTAAAAGTAGGGAAGCACCATTTGACTTAGTACATTCCATGATCGTTCTGGGTCCACATACGCCGTTTTCTTAAAGACTTGGTCCTGGCCATTCATGCACTTTCTGAAACGGCAGGGGTCTTATCCCTGGGGTTGTCAAGCGCGAATGCCAATTAAGAGTTGGCAAGCAGCGTTTGGCTAATTACATTCAATTATCGTTCTGGGTCCACACACGGCGGTTTCTGGATGTCTTGGTCCTGGCCATTCATGCAGTTTCTGAAACGGCAGGGGTCTTATCCCTCGGGTTGTCAAGCACGAATGCCAATTAGGAGTAGGCAAGCACCATTTGACTAATTACATTCCATGATCGTTCTGGGTCCACATACGCCGTTTTCTTAATGACTTGGTCCTGGCCATTCATGCACTTTCTGAAACGGCAGGGGTCTTATCCCTCGGGTTGTCAAGCGCGAATGCCAATTAAGAGTTGGCAAGCAGCGTTTGACTAATTACATTCCATGATCGTTCTGGGTCCACATACGCCGTTTTCTTAATGACTTGGTCCTGGCCATTCATGCACTTTCTGAAACGGCAGGGGTCTTCTTATCCCTCGGGTTGTCAAGCGCGAATGCCAATTAAGAGTTGGCAAGCAGCGTTTGACTAATTACATTCCATGATCGTTCTGGGTCCACACACGGCGGTTTCTGAATGTCTTGGTCCTGGCCATTCATGCACTTTCTGAAACGGCAGTGGTCTTATCCCTCGGGTTGTCTAGCGCGAATGCCAATTAGGAGTTGGCAAGCAGCGTTTGACTAATTACATTCAATTATCCTTCTGGGTCCACACATGGCGGTTTCTGAATGTCTTGGTCCTGGCCATTCATGCACTTTCTGAAACGGCAGTGGTCTTAACCCTCGGGTTGCCAAGCGCGAATGCCAATGAAGAGTAGGCAAGCAGCGTTTGACTAATTACATTCAATTATCGTTCTGGGTACACACACGGCGGTTTCTGAATGTCTTGGTCCTGGCCATTCATGCACTTTCTGAAACGGCAGTGGTCTTATCCCTCGGGTTGTCAAGCGCGAACGCCAATTAAGAGTGGGCAAGCAGCGTTTGCCTAATTACATTCAATTATCGTTCTGGGTCCACACACGGCGGTTTCTGAATGTCTTGGTCCTGGCCATTCATGCACTTTCTGAAACGGCAGTGGTATTATACCTCGGGTTGTCAAGCACGAATGCCAATTAAGAGTAGGCAAGCACCATTTGACTAATTACATTCCTGATCGTTCTGGGTCCACATACGCCGTTTTCTTAATGAGTTGGTCCTGGCCATTCATGCACTTTCTGAAACGGCAGGGGTCTTATCCCTGGGGTTGTCAAGCGCGAAGGCCAATTAGGAGTTGGCAAGCAGCGTTTGCCTAATTACATTCAATTATCGTTCTGGGTCCACACACGGCGGTTTCTGAATGTGTTGGTCCTGGCCATTCATGCACTTTCTGAAACGGCAGTGGTCTTATCCCTCGGGTTGTCAAGCGCGAATGCCAATTAAGAGTTGGCAAGCAGCGTTTGACAAATTACATTCCATGATCGTTCTGGGTTCCCATACGCCGTTTTCTGAATTACTTATTCCTGGCCATTCATGCACTTTCTGAAACGGCAGTGGTCTTATCCCTCGGGTTGTCAAGCGCGAATGCCAATTAAGATTTGGCAAGCACCATTTGACTAATTCCATTCCATGATCGTTCTGGGTCCACATACGCCGGTTTCTGAATTACTTATTCCTGGCCATTGATGCACTTTCTGAAACGGCAGTGGTCTTATCCCTCGGGTTGTCAAGCGCGAATGCCAATTAAGAATTGGCAAGCACCATTTGACTAATTCCATTTCATGATCGTTCTGGGTCCACATACGCCGGTTTCTGAATTACTTATTCCTGGCCATTCATACACTTTCTGAAACGGCAGTGGTTTTATCCCTCGGGTTGTCAAGGCCGAATGCAAATTAAGAGTAGGCAAGCACCATTTGACTTATTACATTCCATGATCGTTCTGGGTCCACATTCGCCGGTTTCTGAATTCCTTATTCCTGGCCATTCATGCACTTTCTGAAACGGCAGTGGTCTTATCCCTCGGGTTGTCAAGCACGAATGCCAATTAAGAGTTGGCAAGCACCATTTGACTAATTACAATCCATTATCGTTCTGGGTCCACATACGCCGTTTTCTTAATGAATTGGTCCTGGCCATTCATGCACTTTCGGAAAAGGCAGGGGTCTTATCCCTCGGGTTGTCAAGCGCGAATGCCAATTAAGAGTTGGCAAGCAGCATTTGACTAATTACATTCCATGATCGTTCTGGGTCCACATACGCCGTTTTCTTAATGACTTGGTCCTGGCCATTCATGCAGTTTCTGAAACGGCAGGGGTCTTATCCCTCGGGTGGTCAAGCGCGAATGCCAATTAGGAGTTGGCAAGCAGCGTTTGACTAATTACATTCCATGATCGTTCTGGGTCCACATACGCCGTTTTCTTAGTGACTTGGTCCTGGCCATTCATGCACTTTCTGAAACAGCAGGGGTCTTATCCCTCGGGTTGTCAAGCGCGAACGCCAATTAAGAGTTGGCAAGCAGCGTTTGACTCATTACATTCCATGATCGTTCTGGGTCCACACACGGCGGTTTCTGAATGTCTTGGTCCTGGCCATTCATGCAGTTTCTGAAACGGCAGGGGTCTTATCCCTCGGGTTGTCAAGCACGAATGCCAATTAAAAGTAGGGAAGCACCATTTGACTTAGTACATTCCATGATCGTTCTTGGTCCACATACGCCGTTTTCTTAAAGACTTGGTCCTGGCCATTCATGCACTTTCTGAAACGGCAGGGGTCTTATCCCTGGGGTTGTCAAGCGCGAATGCCAATTAAGAGTTGGCAAGCAGCGTTTGGCTAATTACATTCAATTATCGTTCTGGGTCCACACACGGCGGTTTCTGGATGTCTTGGTCCTGGCCATTCATGCAGTTTCTGAAACGGCAGGGGTCTTATCCCTCGGGTTGTCAAGCACGAATGCCAATTAGGAGTAGGCAAGCACCATTTGACTAATTACATTCCATGATCGTTCTGGGTCCACATACGCCGTTTTCTTAATGACTTGGTCCTGGCCATTCATGCACTTTCTGAAACGGCAGGGGTCTTATCCCTCGGGTTGTCAAGCGCGAATGCCAATTAAGAGTTGGCAAGCAGCGTTTGACTAATTACATTCCATGATCGTTCTGGGTCCACACACGGCGGTTTCTGAATGTCTTGGTCCTGGCCATTCATGCAGTTTCTGAAACGGCAGGGGTCTTATCCCTGGGGTTGTCAAGCACGAATGCCAATTAAAAGTAGGGAAGCACCATTTGACTTAGTACATTCCATGATCGTGCTGGGTCCACATACGCCGTTTTCTTAAAGACTTGGTCCTGGCCATTCATGCACTTTCTGAAACGGCAGGGGTCTTATCCCTGGGGTTGTCAAGCGCGAATTCCAAATAAGAGTTGGCCAGCAGCGTTTGACTAATTACATTCCATGATCGTTCTGGGTCCACACACGGCGGTTTCTGAATGTCTTGGTCCTGGCCATTCATGCACTTTCTGAAACGGCAGTGGTCTTATCCCTCGGGTTGTCAATCGCGAATGCCAATAAGGAGTTGGCAAGCAGCGTTTGCCTAATTACATTCAATTATAGTTATGGGTCCACACACGGCGGTTTCTGAATGTCTTGGTCCTGGCCATTCATGCAGTTTCTGAAACGGCAGGGGTCTTATCCCTCGGGTTGTCAAGCACGACTGCCAATAAGGAGTAGGCAAGCACCATTTGACTAATTACATTCCATGATCGTTCTGGGTCCACATACGCCGTTTTCTTAATGACTTGGTCCTGGCCATTCATGCACTTTCTGAAACGGCAGGGGTCTTCTTATCCCTCGGGTTGTCAAGCGCGAATGCCAATTAAGAGTTGCCAAGCAGCGTTTGACTAATTACATTCCATGATCGTTCTGGGTCCACACACGGCGGTTTCTGAATGTCTTGGTCCTGGCCATTCATGCACTTTCTGAAACGGCAGTGGTCTTATCCCTCGGGTTGTCTAGCGCGAATGCCAATTACGAGTTGGCAAGCAGCGTTTGACTAATTACATTCAATTATCCTTCTGGGTCCACACATGGCGGTTTCTGAATGTCTTGGTCCTGGCCATTCATGCACTTTCTGAAACGGCAGTGGTCTTAACCCTCGGGTTGCCAAGCGCGAATGCCAATTAAGAGTTGGCAAGCAGCGTTTGCCTTATTACATTTAATTATCGTTCTGGGTCCACACACGGTGGTTTCTGAATGTCTTGGTCCTGGCCATTCATGCACTTTCCGAAACGGCAGTGGTCTTATCCATCGGGATGTCAAGCGCGAATGCCAATGAAGAGTAGGCAAGCAGCGTTTGACTAATTACATTCAATTATCGTTCTGGGTCCACACACGGCGGTTTCTGAATGTCTTGGTCCTGGCCATTCATGCACTTTCTGAAACGGCAGTGGTCTTATCCCTCGGGTTGTCAAGCGCGAACGCCAATTAAGAGTGGGCAAGCAGCGTTTGCCTAATTACATTCAATTATCGTTCTGGGTCCACACACGGCGGTTTCTGAATGTCTTGGTCCTGGCCATTCATGCACTTTCTGAAACGGCAGTGGTATTATACCTCGGGTTGTCAAGCACGAATGCCAATTAAGAGTAGGCAAGCACCATTTGACTAATTACATTCCTGATCGTTCTGGGTCCACATACGCCGTTTTCTTAATGAGTTGGTCCTGGCCATTCATGCACTTTCTGAAACGGCAGGGGTCTTATCCCTCGGGTTGTCAAGCGCGAAGGCCAATTAGGAGTTGGCAAGCAGCGTTTGCCTAATTACATTCAATTATCGTTCTGGGTCCACACACGGCGGTTTCTGAATGTGTTGGTCCTGGCCATTCATGCACTTTCTGAAACGGCAGTGGTCTTATCCCTCGGGTTGTCAAGCGCGAATCCCCGCACGGGGCACCTTGAGCAATCTTGGTGACGGTACTGGCGATACCGCGGACCCCGAGCCCCCAAACATACGCTGGATCCAACCGTGGCAATGTGTTTATAGGTGGAGGGTTAGAAACCACGAACGGTGGCCGTCGGAGCCCAGGTCAAGCTCCGGCGGATGGGCTCCCTGTCTGTTCACCAGGCAGGGAGCTCCGGGACCTCCTCAGCTATCAGGGTAAGGTTGTGGAAGAAAGTACCCCCGTCCCCTGCTTCTATACATACTGTATGGCATTTTCCAAACCCCCCCCCAAACGTGATCGGCCCCCGAAAAGGGGCCGCACCGAAGTTTTCTTTCCTCCGTTGCCGGCGTTAACCTTTCCTGAACCGGACAATTTTTCTCGATTTCTTGTGATGGAATCTCTCAATCCAACCCACCCTCTTGCATCTCAGTCAGTCTTCTTGATCGCAAAATATCTTGAAGCCATAATAGGAAAATCATATAAGTGCAAAAAACAAAGGTCTGGTGAACTACTAATCGAGGTAAATGACAAGCAGCAGTCCACGAAGCTTCTAGCTCAGACTAGACTGGCTGATATAGACATCAGGGTCACACCCCATCGGAGCCTCAACAGCTCGCAAGGTGTGATATCCGAGACGGATCTCTTGAACGAAACGGATGCGGATCTCCTTGCCGGCTTGAAGGATCAGGGCGTCACTGCCGTGAGACGCATCACCATCCGCAGAGACGACAAGGAGATTCCCACCAAACACATTATCTTGACTTTCGACCGCGCAGTTCTTCCACAATACATAAATGCAGGTTTTATCCGTTGCTCCATCCGTCCGTACATCCCAAACCCGCGGCGCTGTTTTAAGTGCCAGCGGTTCGGGCATGGTACGAACTCTTGCCGTGGCCGAACGACGTGCGCAAAGTGCGCGGCGCACGATCATCCGAGCGAGAACTGCTCAGCCGAAACTCTCACTTGTGTAAACTGCGGGGGGCCGCATGCGGCATACTCCCGCAAGTGCGAAAAATTTCAACTAGAAAAAAAGATCATAAACATTAAGGTAACCGAGAACATCACCTTTCCAGAGGCGCGGAAGAGGTTCGCCTCTTTCCCCCTGGGGAGGTACGCCGACGCAGCTCGCCGGGGGGCGGAGCGGCGTCTCGTTTCCACAGGGACCCAGTTCAGCGAGTCTGACCTGGTCCCTCGCCCGCCCCCCCCTGGGTTGCCTCTGGCAGCCCAACCCGCCACCACGCCGCTTGCTGAGGCAGCAGCGGTTGTGGTGGCAACCTCTTCCGTCGGGACCGGTGCCGCTCCCGCCTCTGTCTCCCCGCCCTCCAGTGCGTTGGAGGGTACAGAGGTGATGGACACCACGGGCCCCGCACCGGTTCCCTCCGCCACCGCACCGCCCGTGCCACCTCTGGCGCCCCGGACGCCCTCAGCGGTGGCGGCTCAAACGAAGGGCTCCCGAGGGGGGGCCAAGTCCAGGGGGCCCGGTCCGTCGGGCACCCCTCGGACATCCGACGACGAGATGGATGTCGGGCCGTTCCTGCCTGCAACGCAGCGCAAGGAACGCGTCCCGACGCCAAAGCCTCCCGACAAGCCAAAAAAGGCGAGAGTCACAGCCCCGAAAGACGACACATAAACAAACACACACACTCCAGTAGCTCTCACACTAAATAATGGGAAGAGAAAACATAATTCAATGGAACTGTAGAGGCCTTCTTAAAAATCTCGACGATGTATACGAAATACTGCATGCTAATCAGCCAAGTGTGATGTGTCTTCAGGAGACGCATTTGAATTCCAAGCACACAAATTTCTTAAATAGGTACATGGTCTTCAGAAAGGACAGGGATGGCTGCACACACTCTTCGGGCGGTGTAGCCATAATAGCCCGGAAATCCCTAGCGTGCCACCCTGTCGCTCTCAACACCGTCCTTGAGGCTGTAGCAATACGCACAATAATTTTTAATAGGTTGATAACGGTATGCTCCATATACATTCCTCCTGATGTCACACTTTTGAGCTCTGACTTCGAGGCGCTGGTCGACCAGCTGCCCGAACCGTACATCCTAACAGGCGACCTTAATGCACACAACTCTCTTTGGGGCTCCTCCAGAACGGATGCCCGAGGTCGCCTGTTGGAGAAGTTTCTTACATCCTCCGGAGTATGCCTTTTCAACAAAAAACAGCCAACATATCATAACTTAGGACACAATACATACTCTCATCTTGACTTGGCTATTGGTTCCGCAGTTCTCTTTCCATGTCTTGAGTGGGGTGTGGGCACGGACCCATATGGTAGTGACCATTTCCCCACTTCATTAACGTATATAGGTATAGGCCCGAGCAGTCCATCTTCCCATAACAGGTTTAATGAATCCAAAGCAAACTGGAGTACATTCACAGAAACATCTAAACTACACCACACAACCATAAAACACCTACACGTGGAGGAAGCCGCCCAACTCGTCACGGTGCACATCCTCGACGCCGCCGAAAAGTCCATCCCCCAGGCCTCCAGTGGGTCCCGCAGCCCAAGGAGGCCCTGGTGGAACGAGGACTGCAGGCGGGCGCGAGAGGCCCAGAACAAGGCGTGGGGTGTCCTTCGCCGGTACCCCACGTCAGATAACATCATTTCTTTTAAACGGGCAAAGGCTTTTGGAAAGCGAGTGCGTCGTGAGGCGAAAAGGGAGAGTTGGCGCACCTTCCTCACTTCCATCAACTCATACACCGACGCACACAAAGTCTGGACACGAATACGAAAACTAAAAGGACAACAGACACACAGCCTGCCCCTGGTTAGTACAACAGGGGACACACTGGAAGACCAGGCTAACACACTTGCGCAACACTTCGAACACGTGTCCAGTTCAGCACAATACACAAACACTTTCATGAAACACAAAACATCTGTAGAAAAGAAGTCCCTGCGTGATAACAACAAGTCGCACACTTCTTACAATTCTTGTTTTTCAATTCATGAGCTGAAGGTTGCTCTGAGCACATGTAAGACGTCAGCTCCAGGTGCAGACAAAATCACATACACCATGATACAACACCTACACCCAGACACTCTTGAAACACTCTTACACCTATACAATAAAATATGGCTTTCGGGGCACATTCCTCGCTCTTGGAGGGAGGCCATAGTAGTGGCTGTCCTGAAGGAAGGGAAGGACCCTTCCTCTCCTGCCAGTTATCGCCCCATTGCCCTGACAAGCTGCCTGTGCAAGCTCCTCGAGAAGATGATAAACAGGAGACTTGTGTACTTCTTAGAGTACAACGGTCTTCTCGAGAGCTGCCAGGCGGGCTTCAGGGCGGGGCGATCTACGAACGATCAACTCGTTGCGTTAGAGTCATATATCAAAGATGCTTACCTCCACAAGCAGTACTGCATGACGGTCTTCTTTGATCTTGAAAAGGCGTATGACACTGCTTGGCGGTACGGTATCCTTAGCGACTTGAAGTCCTTTGGCATGTCGGGTAACATGATAAACACGCTTGCAAGTTACCTGTCTGAAAGAACATTTCGCGTGCGAGTTGGAACGGCACTTTCTAGGGTTCATGTGCAGGAAAACGGCGTGCCGCAAGGTGGAGTTTTAAGTTGCACCCTTTTTATTGTAAAAATGAATTCCCTCAGGAAGGCGTTGCCACCGTCGATTTCCTGCTCCGTTTATGTAGACGACGTACAATTATCCTTTAAGTCTTGTAACCTGTCTGTCTGCGAGCGCCAAATCCAGCTTGGTGTTAACAAGCTAGCTGGTTGGGCAGACAGCAACGGTTTTAAATTTAATCCAGGGAAGTGCACTTGTGTCTTGTTTTCCAAGAGGCGTGGCCTCCGGCCGGATCCAGACATTCATCTCAATGGTGTCTCGATTCCTGTCAAGAAAGAACACAAGTTTTTAGGTATAATCTTTGACGAAAAGCTCACGTTTATCCCACATATAAAACAACTCAAACATAAATGCTTAAAAACAATGAATATTCTGAAGGTTCTGTCGCACATTTCTTTTGGTGCTGACAAACAACTTCTTTTACGTGTTTTTACCAGCTTGATAGGCTCACGAGTGGACTATGGTAGCGTTGTCTATGGGTCAGCCACTAAAACATCCCTCAGAATGCTGGACCCTGTGCTTCATCTAGGGCTCCGCTTGTCGTGTGGTGCCTTTCGGACTAGTCCAGTCGAAAGTCTGTATGTAGAGTGCAACAAATGGAGCCTAGAACGTCAGCGAGCCTACACAGACCTGCTTTATGCTTTTAAAATCTCATCAATGCCTCACCATCCTTTTACGTCAGTTTTTTATGATACATCAATATCTCAACTTCTTGCAAATCGCCCATCAGTCTCTGCTCCCTTCGCTTTCAGAGTAAGAGAAGAAGCGTCACAACTTGATGTCATGTTCTCAGACACCATCAAAACCTCCGCTACTGAACTTCTAGTACCGTGGCAGCTTCGCCCGATATCATGTGATGTATCTTTTACAAGTGTCGAGAAAAACAGAGTGCCTAGAAGCGCAATCGTGCAACATTTCTTGTCCCTTCAGCACAAATACAAGTGTGCTGAATTTTACACAGATGCTTCTAAAACTGCCACAACTGTTTCCTGTGCTGCGCATGGTGGTGGTACCTTTAATGTCTGTAGAACTATGAATAGAAATACAAGTATCTTTACGGCAGAGGCCTATGGCATACTTCTTGTAGTTAAACATATTGTTCTAAGTCGAATTCCGAAATCTGTAATTTATACTGATTCTTTAAGTGTTGTGCGTGCATTATCCTCACAGAAGTCTAAAAACCATGTGGTCAGTGCTCTCATTAGTACTATTATGTCTGTGCATGCGTTAAACCTTGAGGTGACCGTGTGCTGGGTGCCAGGGCACTCTGGAATTCCAGGTAATGAGACCGCAGACGGAATGGCGGCCGCTGCTGCCCTTACAACAACAGTTGACATAACAACAATACCCTACACCGACCTCAAATCACACATCAGACAACACCTACGCACAACATGGCAAGCGCACTGGAATCAACAGACTGACAACAAACTACACATTATAAAGCCACTCTTGGGAGCATACACCACTGATACTCACAACAGACACAACGAAGTTACCCTGGCTCGATTACGGATAGGCCACACGCATGCAACACACTCCCACCTGCTCACGGGATCTCCAAGACCCCTGTGTAGCAGGTGCGGGGAGGGCCTATCCGTAGTCCACATACTAATAACATGCAAGGCACTTCACACAACACGACACAAACACTTCAGAGAACTCTACAGACAACATATCCCACTACACCCATCGCTGTTTCTAGGTGACGATGCCAGTGTTTCTATGAAACGTGTGTTTGATTATTTGTCAGATGTTAAGTTTTTAAACCTTATCTCATATCACGCATAATCAAATCTGGCCCTATACACCAGCCATCACCATTACCTTTAATTGATTTTACAATGTCCGATTTACATGTTTTTATACCTACCTTTTTATGGTAATCACTTCGCTTCATTATATAACTTCTTTTCTGGCGCTCTTTGCCCTCGCTGGCCTTGCGCCATGAAACACCAACCATCATCATCATCATCGTCAAGCGCGAATGCCAATTAAGAGTTGGCAAGCACCGTTTGACAAATTACATTCCATGATCGTTCTGGGTTCCCATACGCCGTTTTCTGAATTACTTATTCCTGGCCATTCATGCACTTTCTGAAACGGCAGTGGTCTTATCCCTCGGGTTGTCAAGCGCGAATGCCAATTAAGATTTGGCAAGCACCATTTGACTAATTCCATTCCATGATCGTTCTGGGTCCACATACGCCGGTTTCTGAATTACTTATTCCTGGTCATTGATGTACTTTCTGAAACGGCAGTGGTCTTATCCCTCGGGTTGTCAAGCGCGAATGCCAATTAAGAATTGGCAAGCACCATTTGACTAATTCCATTTCATGATCGTTCTGGGTCCACATACGCCGGTTTCTGAATTACTTATTCCTGGCCATTCATACACTTTCTGAAACGGCAGTGGTTTTATCCCTCGGGTTGTCAAGGCCGAATGCAAATTAAGAGTAGGCAAGCACCATTTGACTAATTACATTCCATGATCGTTCTGGGTCCACATTCGCCGGTTTCTGAATTCCTTATTCCTGGCCATTCATGCACTTTCTGAAACGGCAGTGGTCTTATCCCTCGGGTTGTCAAGCACGAATGCCAATTAAGAGTTGGCAAGCACCATTTGACTAATTACAATCCATGATCGTTCTGGGTCCACATACGCCGTTTTCTTAATGAATTGGTCCTGGCCATTCATGCACTTTCGGAAAAGGCAGGGGTCTTATCCCTCGGGTTGTCAAGCGCGAATGCCAATTAAGAGTTGGCAAGCAGCATTTGACTAATTACATTCCATGATCGTTCTGGGTCCACATACGCCGTTTTCTTAATGACTTGGTCCTGGCCATTCATGCAGTTTCTGAAACGGCAGGGGTCTTATCCCTCGGGTGGTCAAGCGCGAATGCCAATTAAGAGTTGGCAAGCAGCGTTTGACTAATTACATTCCATGATCGTTCTGGGTCCACATACGCCGTTTTCTTAGTGACTTAGTCCTGGCCATTCATGCACTTTCTGAAACAGCAGGGGTCTTATCCCTCGGGTTGTCAAGCGCGAATGCCAATTAAGAGTTGGCAAGCAGCGTTTGACTAATTACATTCCATGATCGTTCTGGGTCCACACACGGCGGTTTCTGAATGTCTTGGTCCTGGCCATTCATGCAGTTTCTGAAACGGCAGGGGTCTTATCCCTCGGGTTGTCAAGCACGAATGCCAATTAAAAGTAGGGAAGCACCATTTGACTTAGTACATTCCATGATCGTTCTGGGTCCACATACGCCGTTTTCTTAAAGACTTGTTCCTGGCCATTCATGCACTTTCTGAAACGGCAGGGGTCTTATCCCTCGGGTTGTCAAGCGCGAATGCCAATTAAGAGTTGGCAAGCAGCGTTTGACTAATTACATTCCATGATCGTTATGGGTCCACACACGGCGGTTTCTGAATGTCTTGGTCCTGGCCATTCATGCACTTTCTGAAACGGCAGTGGTCTTATCCCTCGGGTTGTCAAGCGCGAATGCCAATTAGGAGTTGGCAAGCAGCGTTTGACTAATTACATTCAATTATCCTTCTGGGTCCACACACGGCGGTTTCTGAATGTCTTGGTCCTGGCCATTCATGCACTTTCTGAAACGGCAGTGGTCTTAACCCTCGGGTTGTCAAGCGCGAATGCCAATTAAGAGTTGGCAAGCAGCGTTTGCCTTATTACATTCAATTATCGTTCTGGGTCCACACACGGTGGTTTCTGAATGTCTTGGTCCTGGCCATTCATGCACTTTCCGAAACGGCAGTGGTCTTATCCCTCGGGTTGTCAAGCGCGAATGCCAATGAAGAGTAGTCAAGCAGCGTTTGACTAATTACATTCCATGATCGTTCTGGGTCCACACACTGCGGTTTCTGAATGTCTTGGTCCTGGCCATTCATGCACTTTCTGAAACGGCAGTGGTCTTATCCCTCGGGTTGTCAAGCGCGAATGCCAATTAAGAGTTGGCAAGCAGCGTTTGCCTAATTACATTCAATTATCGTTCTGGGTCCACACACGGCGGTTTCTGAATGTCTTGGTCCTGGCCATTCATGCACTTTCTGAAACGGCAGTGGTCTTATCCCTCGTGTTGTCAAGCGCGAACGCCAATTAGGAGTGGGCAAGCAGCGTTTGCCTAATTACATTCAATTATCGTTCTGGGTCCACACACGGCGGTTTCTGAATGTCTTGGTCCTGGCCATTTATGCACTTTCTGAAACGGCAGTGGTATTATACCTCGGGTTGTCAAGCACGAATGCCAATTAAGAGTAGGCAAGCACCATTTGACTAATTACATTCCATGATCGTTCTGGGACCACATACGCCGTTTTCTTAATGACTTGGGCCTGGCCATTCATGCACTTTCTGAAACGGCAGGGGTCTTATTCCTCGGGTTGTCAAGCGCGAATGCCAATTAAGAGTTGGCAAGCAGCGTTTGACTAATTACATTCCATGATCGTTCTGGGTCCACACACGGCGGTTTCTGAATGTCTTGGTCCTGGCCATTCATGCACTTTCTGAAACGGCAGTGGTCTTATCCCTCGGGTTGTCAAGCGCGAATGCCAATAAGGAGTTGGCAAGCAGCGTTTGCCTAATTACATTCAATTATCGTTCTGGGTCCACACACGGCGGTCTCTGAATGTCTTGGTCCTGGCCATTCATGCACTTTCTGAAACGGCAGTGGTCTTATCCCTCGGGTTGTCAAGCGCGAATGCCAATTAAGAGTTGGCAAGCAGCGTTTGCCTAATTACATTCAATTATCGTTCTGGGTCCACACACGGCGGTTTCTGAATGTCTTGGTCCTGGCCATTCATGAACTTTCTGAAACGGCAGTGGTCTTATCCCTCGTGTTGTCAAGCGCGAACGCCAATTAAGAGTGGGCAAGCAGCGTTTGCCTAATTACATTCAATTATCGTTCTGGGTCCACACACGGCGGTTTCTGAATGTCTTGGTCATGGCCATTTATGCACTTTCTGAAACGGCAGTGGTATTATACCTCGGGTTGTCAAGCACGAATGCCAATTAAGAGTAGGCAAGCACCATTTGACTAATTACATTCCATGATCGTTCTGGGACCACATACGCCGTTTTCTTAATGACTTGGGCCTGGCCATTCAGGCACTTTCTGAAACGGCAGGGGTCTTATTCCTCGGGTTGTCAAGAGCGAATGCCACTTAAGAGTTGGCAAGCAGCGTTTGACTAATTACATTCCATGATCGTTCTGGGTCCACACACGGCGGTTTCTGAATGTCTTGGTCCTGGCCATTCATGCACTTTCTGAAACGGCAGTGGTCTTATCCCTCGGGTTGTCAAGCGCGAATGCCAATAAGGAGTTGGCAAGCAGCGTTTGCCTAATTACATTCAATTATCGTTCTGGGTCCACACACGGCGGTTTCTGAATGTCTTGGTCCTGGCCATTCATGCAGTTTCTGAAACGGCAGGGGTCTTATCCCTCTGGTTGTCAAGCACTAATGCCAATTAAGAGTAGGCAAGCAGCATTTGACTGATTACATTCCATGATCGTTCTGGGTCCACATACGCCGGTTTCTGAATTACTTATTCCTGGCCATTCATGCACTTTCTTAAACGGCAGTGGTCTTATCCCTCGGGTTGTCAAGCGCGAATTTCAATGGTAGGCGAATGGTAGGCAAGCACCATTTGACTAATTACATTCCATGATCGTTCTGGGTCCACATACGCCGTTTTCTTAATGACTTGTTCCTGGCCATTCATGCACTTTCTGAAACGGCAGGGGTCTTATCCCTCGGGTTGTCAAGCGCGAATGCCAATTAAGAGTTGCCAAGCAGCGTTTCACAAATTACATTCCATGATCGTTCTGGGTTCCCGTACGCCGTTTTCTGAATTACTTATTCCTGGCCATTCATGCACTTTCTGAAACGGCAGTGGTCTTATCCCTCGGGTTGTCAAGCGCGAATGCCAATTAAGAGTTGGCAAGCACCATTTGACTAATTCCATTCCATGATCGTTCTGGGTCCACATACGCCGGTTTCTGAATTACTTATTCCTGGCCATTCATGCACTTTTTGAAACGGCAGTGGTCTTATCCCTCGGGTTGTCAAGCGCGAATGCCAATTAAGAATTGGCAAGCACCATTTGACTAATTTCATTTCATGATCGTTCTGGGTCCACATACGCCGGTTTCTGAATTACTTATTCCTGGCCATTCATACACTTTCTGAAACGGCAGTGGTTTTATCCCTCGGGTTGTCAAGCCCGAATGCAAATTAAGAGTAGGCAAGCACCATTTGACTAATTACATTCCATGATCGTTCTGGGTCCACATACGCCGGTTTCTGAATTACTTATTCCTGGCCATTCATGCACTTTCTGAAACGGCAGTTGTCTTATCCCTTGGGTTGTCAAGCACGAATGCCAATTAAGAGTAGGCAAGCAACATTTGACTAATTACAATCCATGATCGTTCTGGGTCCACATACGCCGTTTTCTTAATGACTTGGTCCTGGCCATTCATGCACTTTCTGAAACGGCAGGGGTCTTATCCCTCGGGTTGTCAAGCGCGAATGCCAATTAAGAGTTGGCAAGCAGCGTTTGACTAATTACATTTCATGATCGTTCTGGGTCCACACACGGCGGTTTCTGAATGTCTTGGTCCTGGCCATTCATGCACTTTCTGAAACGGCAGGGGTCTTATCCCTCGGGTTGTCAAGCGCGAATGCCAATTAAGAGTTGGCAAGCAGCGTTTGACTAATTACAATCCATGATCGTTCTGGGTCCACACACGGCGGTTTCTGAATGTCTTGGTCCTGGCCATTCATGCAGTTTCTGAAACGGCAGGGGTCTTATCCCTCGGGTTGTCAAGCACGAATGCCAATAAGGAGTAGGCAAGCACCATTTGACTAATTACATTCCATGATCGTTCTGGGTCCACATACGCCGTTTTCTTAATGACTTGGTCTTGGCCATTCATGCACTTTCTGAAACGGCAGGGGTCTTATCCCTCGGGTTGTCAAGCGCGAATGCCAATTAAGAGTTGGCAAGCAGCGTTTGACTAATTACATTCCATGATCGTTCTGGGTCCACACACGGCGGTTTCCGAATGTCTTGGTCCTGGCCATTCATGCACTTTCTGAAACGGCAGTGGTCTTATCTCTTGGGTTGTCAAGCGCGAATGCCAATTAGGAGTTGGCAAGCAGCGTTTGACTAATTACATTCAATTATCCTTCTGGGTCCACACACGGCGGTTTCTGAATATCTTGGTCCTGGCCATTCATGCACTTTCTGAAACGGCAGTGGTCTTAACCCTCGGGTTGTCAAGCGCGAATGCCAATGAAGAGTAGGCAAGCAGCGTTTGACTAATTACATTCCATGATCGTTCTGGGTCCACACACGGCGGTTTCTGAATGTCTTGGTCCTGGCCATTCATGCACTTTCTGAAACGGCAGTGGTCTTATCCCTCGGGTTGTCAAGCGCGAATGCCAACTAAGAGTTGGCAAGCAGCGTTTGCCTAATTACATTCAATTATCGTTCTGGTTTCACACACGGCGGTTTCTGAATGTCTTGGTCCTGGCCATTCATGCACTTTCTCAAACGGCAGTGGTCTTATCTCTTGGGTTGTCAAGCGCGAATGCCAATTAGGAGTTGGCAAGCAGCGTTTGACTAATTACATTCAATTATCGTTCTGGGTCCACACACGGCGGTTTCTGAATATCTTGGTCCTGGCCATTCATGCACTTTCTGAAACGGCAGTGGTCTTATCCCTCGGGTTGTCAAGCGCGAACGCCAATTAAGAGTGGGCAAGCAGCGTTTGCCTAATTACATTCAATTATCGTTCTGGGTCCACACACGGCGGTTTCTGAATGTGTTGGTCCTGGCCATTCATGCACTTTCTGAAACGGCAGTGGTATTATACCTCGGGTTGTCAAGCACGAATGTCAATTAAGAGTAGGCAAGCACCATTTGACTAATTACATTCCTGATCGTTCTGGGTCCACATACGCCGTTTTCTTAATGAGTTGGTCCTGGCCATTCATGCACTTTCTGAAACGGCAGGGGTCTTATCCCTCGGGTTGTCAAGCGCGAATGCCAATTAAGAGTTGGCAAGCAGCGTTTGACAAATTACATTCCATGATCGTTCTGGGTTCCCATACGCCGTTTTCTGAATTACTTATTCCTGGCCATTCATGCACTTTCTGAAACGGCAGTGGTCTTATCCCTCGGGTTGTCAAGCGCGAATGCCAATTAAGAGTTGGCAAGCACCATTTGACTAATTCCATTCCATGATCGTTCTGGGTCCACATGCGCCGGTTTCTGAATTACTTATTCCTGGCCATTCATGCACTTTCTGAAGCGGCAGTGGTCTTATCCCTCGGGTTGTCAAGCGCGAATGCCAATTAAGAGTTGGCAAGCACCATTTGACTAATTACATTCCATGATCGTTCTGGGTCCACATTCGCCGGTTTCTGAAATCCTTATTCCTGGCCATTCATGCACTTTCTGAAACGGCAGTGGTCTTATTCCTCGGGTTGTCAAGCACGAATGCCAATGAAGAGTAGGCAAGCACCATTTGACTAATTACAATCCATGATCGTTCTGGGTCCACATACGCCGTTTTCTTAATGACTTGGTCCTGGCCATTCATGCACTTTCTGAAACGGCAGGGGTCATATCCCTCGGGTTGTCAAGCGCGAATGCCAATTAGGACTTGGCAAGCAGCGTTTGACTAATTACATTCCATGATCGTTCTGGGTCCACACACGGCGGTTTCTGAATGTCTTGGTCCTGGCCATTCATGCACTTTCTGAAACAGCAGGGGTCTTATCCCTCGGGTTGTCAAGCGCGAATGCCAATTAAAAGTAGGGAAGCACCAGTTGACTTAGTACATTCCATGATCGTTCTGGGTCCACATTTTCTTAAAGACTTGGTCCTGGCCATTCATGCACTTTCTGAAACGGCAGGGGTCTTATCCCTGGGGTTGTCAAGCGCGAATGCCAATTAAGAGTTGGCAAGCAGCGTTTGACTAATTACATTCCATGATCGTTCTGGGTCCACACACGGCGGTTTCTGAATGTCTTGGTCCTGGCCATTCATGCACTTTCTGAAACGGCAGTGGTCTTATCCCTTGGGTGTTCAAGCGCGAATGCCAATAAGGAGTTGGCAAGCGGCGTTTGCCTAATTACATTCAATTATCGTTGTGGGTCCACACACGGCGGTTTCTGAATGTCTTGGCCCTGGCCATTCATGCAGTTTCTGAAACGGCAGGGGTCTTATCCCTCGTGTTGTCAAGCGCGAACGCCAATTAAGAGTGGGCAAGCAGCGTTTGCCTAATTACATTCAATTATCGTTCTGGGTCCACACACGGCGGTTTCTGAATGTCTTGGTCATGGCCATTTATGCACTTTCTGAAACGGCAGTGGTATTATACCTCGGGTTGTCAAGCACGAATGCCAATTAAGAGTAGGCAAGCACCATTTGACTAATTACATTCCATGATCGTTCTGGGACCACATACGCCGTTTTCTTAATGACTTGGGCCTGGCCATTCATGCACTTTCTGAAACGGCAGGGGTCTTATTCCTCGGGTTGTCAAGCGCGAATGCCAATTAAGAGTTGGCAAGCAGCGTTTGACTAATTACATTCCATGATCGTTCTGGGTCCACACACGGCGGTTTCTGAATGTCTTGGTCCTGGCCATTCATGCACTTTCTGAAACGGCAGTGGTCTTATCCCTCGGGTTGTCAAGCGCGAATGCCAATAAGGAGTTGGCAAGCAGCGTTTGCCTAATTACATTCAATTATCGTTCTGGGTCCACACACGGCGGTTTCTGAATGTCTTGGTCCTGGCCATTCATGCAGTTTCTGAAACGGCAGGGGTCTTATCCCTCGGGTTGTCAAGCACTAATGCCAATTAAGAGTAGGCAAGCAGCATTTGACTGATTACATTCCATGATCGTTCTGGGTCCACACACGGCGGTTTCTGAATGTCTTGGTCCTGGCCATTCATGCACTTTCTGAAACAGCAGGGGTCTTATCCCTCGGGTTGTCAAGCGCGAATGCCAATTAAAAGTAGGGAAGCACCAGTTGACTTAGTACATTCCATGATCGTTCTGGGTCCACATTTTCTTAAAGACTTGGTCCTGGCCATTCATGCACTTTCTGAAACGGCAGGGGTCTTATCCCTGGGGTTGTCAAGCGCGAATGCCAATTAAGAGTTGGCAAGCAGCGTTTGACTAATTACATTCCATGATCGTTCTGGGTCCACACACGGCGGTTTCTGAATGTCTTGGTCCTGGCCATTCATGCACTTTCTGAAACGGCAGTGGTCTTATCCCTTGGGTGTTCAAGCGCGAATGCCAATAAGGAGTTGGCAAGCGGCGTTTGCCTAATTACATTCAATTATCGTTGTGGGTCCACACACGGCGGTTTCTGAATGTCTTGGCCCTGGCCATTCATGCAGTTTCTGAAACGGCAGGGGTCTTATCCCTCGTGTTGTCAAGCGCGAACGCCAATTAAGAGTGGGCAAGCAGCGTTTGCCTAATTACATTCAATTATCGTTCTGGGTCCACACACGGCGGTTTCTGAATGTCTTGGTCATGGCCATTTATGCACTTTCTGAAACGGCAGTGGTATTATACCTCGGGTTGTCAAGCACGAATGCCAATTAAGAGTAGGCAAGCACCATTTGACTAATTACATTCCATGATCGTTCTGGGACCACATACGCCGTTTTCTTAATGACTTGGGCCTGGCCATTCATGCACTTTCTGAAACGGCAGGGGTCTTATTCCTCGGGTTGTCAAGCGCGAATGCCAATTAAGAGTTGGCAAGCAGCGTTTGACTAATTACATTCCATGATCGTTCTGGGTCCACACACGGCGGTTTCTGAATGTCTTGGTCCTGGCCATTCATGCACTTTCTGAAACGGCAGTGGTCTTATCCCTCGGGTTGTCAAGCGCGAATGCCAATAAGGAGTTGGCACGCAGCGTTTGCCTAATTACATTCAATTATCGTTCTGGGTCCACACACGGCGGTTTCTGAATGTCTTGGTCCTGGCCATTCATGCAGTTTCTGAAACGGCAGGGGTCTTATCCCTCGGGTTGTCAAGCGCGAATGCCAATTAAGAGTTGCCAAGCAGCGTTTGACAAATTACATTCCATGATCGTTCTGGGTTCCCATACGCCGTTTTCTGAATTACTTATTCCTGGCCATTCATGCACTTTCTGAAACGGCAGTGGTCTTATCCCTCGGGTTGTCAAGCGCGAATGCCAATTAAGAGTTGGCAAGCACCATTTGACTAATTCCATTCCATGATCGTTCTGGGTCCACATACGCCGGTTTCTGAATTACTTATTCCTGGCCATTCATGCACTTTTTGAAACGGCAGTGGTCTTATCCCTCGGGTTGTCAAGCGCGAATGCCAATTAAGAATTGGCAAGCACCATTTGACTAATTTCATTTCATGATCGTTCTGGGTCCACATACGCCGGTTTCTGAATTACTTATTCCTGGCCATTCATACACTTTCTGAAACGGCAGTGGTTTTATCCCTCGGGTTGTCAAGCCCGAATGCAAATTAAGAGTAGGCAAGCACCATTTGACTAATTACATTCCATGATCGTTCTGGGTCCACATACGCCGGTTTCTGAATTACTTATTCCTGGCCATTCATGCACTTTCTGAAACGGCAGTTGTCTTATCCCTTGGGTTGTCAAGCACGAATGCCAATTAAGAGTAGGCAAGCAACATTTGACTAATTACAATCCATGATCGTTCTGGGTCCACATACGCCGTTTTCTTAATGACTTGGTCCTGGCCATTCATGCACTTTCTGAAACGGCAGGGGTCTTATCCCTCGGGTTGTCAAGCGCGAATGCCAATTAAGAGTTGGCAAGCAGCGTTTGACTAATTACATTCCATGATCGTTCTGGGTCCACACCGGCGGTTTCTGAATGTCTTGGTCCTGGCCATTCATGCACTTTCTGAAACGGCAGGGGTCTTATCCCTCGGGTTGTCAAGCGCGAATGCCAATTAAGAGTTGGCAAGCAGCGTTTGCCTAATTACATTCAATTATCGTTCTGGTTTCACACACGGCGGTTTCTGAATGTCTTGGTCCTGGCCATTCATGCACTTTCTGAAACGGCAGTGGTCTTATCCCTCGGGTTGTCAAGCGCGAACGCCAATTAAGAGTGGGCAAGCAGCGTTTGCCTAATTACATTCAATTATCGTTCTGGGTCCACACACGGCGGTTTCTGAATGTGTTGGTCCTGGCCATTCATGCACTTTCTGAAACGGCAGTGGTATTATACCTCGGGTTGTCAAGCACGAATGTCAATTAAGAGTAGGCAAGCACCATTTGACTAATTACATTCCTGATCGTTCTGGGTCCACATACGCCGTTTTCTTAATGAGTTGGTCCTGGCCATTCATGCACTTTCTGAAACGGCAGGGGTCTTATCCCTCGGGTTGTCAAGCGCGAATGCCAATTAAGAGTTGGCAAGCAGCGTTTGACAAATTACATTCCATGATCGTTCTGGGTTCCCATACGCCGTTTTCTGAATTACTTATTCCTGGCCATTCATGCACTTTCTGAAACGGCAGTGGTCTTATCCCTCGGGTTGTCAAGCGCGAATGCCAATTAAGAGTTGGCAAGCACCATTTGACTAATTCCATTCCATGATCGTTCTGGGTCCACATGTGCCGGTTTCTGAATTACTTATTCCTGGCCATTCATGCACTTTCTGAAACGGCAGTGGTCTTATCCCTCGGGTTGTCAAGCGCGAATGCCAATTAAGAGTTGGCAAGCACCATTTGACTAATTACATTCCATGATCGTTCTGGGTCCACATTCGCCGGTTTCTGAAATCCTTATTCCTGGCCATTCATGCACTTTCTGAAACGGCAGTGGTCTTATTCCTCGGGTTGTCAAGCACGAATGCCAATGAAGAGTAGGCAAGCACCATTTGACTAATTACAATCCATGATCGTTCTGGGTCCACATACGCCGTTTTCTTAATGACTTGGTCCTGGCCATTCATGCACTTTCTGAAACGGCAGGGGTCATATCCCTCGGGTTGTCAAGCGCGAATGCCAATTAGGACTTGGCAAGCAGCGTTTGACTAATTACATTCCATGATCGTTCTGGGTCCACACACGGCGGTTTCTGAATGTCTTGGTCCTGGCCATTCATGCACTTTCTGAAACAGCAGGGGTCTTATCCCTCGGGTTGTCAAGCGCGAATGCCAATTAAAAGTAGGGAAGCACCAGTTGACTTAGTACATTCCATGATCGTTCTGGGTCCACATTTTCTTAAAGACTTGGTCCTGGCCATTCATGCACTTTCTGAAACGGCAGGGGTCTTATCCCTGGGGTTGTCAAGCGCGAATGCCAATTAAGAGTTGGCAAGCAGCGTTTGACTAATTACATTCCATGATCGTTCTGGGTCCACACACGGCGGTTTCTGAATGTCTTGGTCCTGGCCATTCATGCACTTTCTGAAACGGCAGTGGTCTTATCCCTTGGGTGTTCAAGCGCGAATGCCAATAAGGAGTTGGCAAGCGGCGTTTGCCTAATTACATTCAATTATCGTTGTGGGTCCACACACGGCGGTTTCTGAATGTCGTGGCCCTGGCCATTCATGCAGTTTCTGAAACGGCAGGGGTCTTATCCCTCGTGTTGTCAAGCGCGAACGCCAATTAAGAGTGGGCAAGCAGCGTTTGCCTAATTACATTCAATTATCGTTCTGGGTCCACACACGGCGGTTTCTGAATGTCTTGGTCATGGCCATTTATGCACTTTCTGAAACGGCAGTGGTATTATACCTCGGGTTGTCAAGCACGAATGCCAATTAAGAGTAGGCAAGCACCATTTGACTAATTACATTCCATGATCGTTCTGGGACCACATACGCCGTTTTCTTAATGACTTGGGCCTGGCCATTCATGCACTTTCTGAAACGGCAGGGGTCTTATTCCTCGGGTTGTCAAGCGCGAATGCCAATTAAGAGTTGGCAAGCAGCGTTTGACTAATTACATTCCATGATCGTTCTGGGTCCACACACGGCGGTTTCTGAATGTCTTGGTCCTGGCCATTCATGCACTTTCTGAAACGGCAGTGGTCTTATCCCTCGGGTTGTCAAGCGCGAATGCCAATAAGGAGTTGGCAAGCAGCGTTTGCCTAATTACATTCAATTATCGTTCTGGGTCCACACACGGCGGTTTCTGAATGTCTTGGTCCTGGCCATTCATGCAGTTTCTGAAACGGCAGGGGTCTTATCCCTCGGGTTGTCAAGCACTAATGCCAATTAAGAGTAGGCAAGCAGCATTTGACTGATTACATTCCATGATCGTTCTGGGTCCACACACGGCGGTTTCTGAATGTCTTGGTCCTGGCCATTCATGCACTTTCTGAAACAGCAGGGGTCTTATCCCTCCGGTTGTCAAGCGCGAATGCCAATTAAAAGTAGGGAAGCACCAGTTGACTTAGTACATTCCATGATCGTTCTGGGTCCACATTTTCTTAAAGACTTGGTCCTGGCCATTCATGCACTTTCTGAAACGGCAGGGGTCTTATCCCTGGGGTTGTCAAGCGCGAATGCCAATTAAGAGTTGGCAAGCAGCGTTTGACTAATTACATTCCATGATCGTTCTGGGTCCACACACGGCGGTTTCTGAATGTCTTGGTCCTGGCCATTCATGCACTTTCTGAAACGGCAGTGGTCTTATCCCTTGGGTGTTCAAGCGCGAATGTCAATAAGGAGTTGGCAAGCGGCGTTTGCCTAATTACATTCAATTATCGTTGTGGGTCCACACACGGCGGTTTCTGAATGTCTTGGCCCTGGCCATTCATGCAGTTTCTGAAACGGCAGGGGTCTTATCCCTCGTGTTGTCAAGCGCGAACGCCAATTAAGAGTGGGCAAGCAGCGTTTGCCTAATTACATTCAATTATCGTTCTGGGTCCACACACGGCGGTTTCTGAATGTCTTGGTCATGGCCATTTATGCACTTTCTGAAACGGCAGTGGTATTATACCTCGGGTTGTCAAGCACGAATGCCAATTAAGAGTAGGCAAGCACCATTTGACTAATTACATTCCATGATCGTTCTGGGACCACATACGCCGTTTTCTTAATGACTTGGGCCTGGCCATTCATGCACTTTCTGAAACGGCAGGGGTCTTATTCCTCGGGTTGTCAAGCGCGAATGCCAATTAAGAGTTGGCAAGCAGCGTTTGACTAATTACATTCCATGATCGTTCTGGGTCCACACACGGCGGTTTCTGAATGTCTTGGTCCTGGCCATTCATGCACTTTCTGAAACGGCAGTGGTCTTATCCCTCGGGTTGTCAAGCGCGAATGCCAATAAGGAGTTGGCAAGCAGCGTTTGCCTAATTACATTCAATTATCGTTCTGGGTCCACACACGGCGGTTTCTGAATGTCTTGGTCCTGGCCATTCATGCAGTTTCTGAAACGGCAGGGGTCTTATCCCTCGGGTTGTCAAGCACTAATGCCAATTAAGAGTAGGCAAGCAGCATTTGACTGATTACATTCCATGATCGTTCTGGGTCCACACACGGCGGTTTCTGAATGTCTTGGTCCTGGCCATTCATGCACTTTCTGAAACAGCAGGGGTCTTATCCCTCCGGTTGTCAAGCGCGAATGCCAATTAAAAGTAGGGAAGCACCAGTTGACTTAGTACATTCCATGATCGTTCTGGGTCCACATTTTCTTAAAGACTTGGTCCTGGCCATTCATGCACTTTCTGAAACGGCAGGGGTCTTATCCCTGGGGTTGTCAAGCGCGAATGCCAATTAAGAGTTGGCAAGCAGCGTTTGACTAATTACATTCCATGATCGTTCTGGGTCCACACACGGCGGTTTCTGAATGTCTTGGTCCTGGCCATTCATGCACTTTCTGAAACGGCAGTGGTCTTATCCCTTGGGTGTTCAAGCGCGAATGCCAATAAGGAGTTGGCAAGCGGCGTTTGCCTAATTACATTCAATTATCGTTGTGGGTCCACACACGGCGGTTTCTGAATGTCTTGGCCCTGGCCATTCATGCAGTTTCTGAAACGGCAGGGGTCTTATCCCTCGTGTTGTCAAGCGCGAACGCCAATTAAGAGTGGGCAAGCAGCGTTTGCCTAATTACATTCAATTATCGTTCTGGGTCCACACACGGCGGTTTCTGAATGTCTTGGTCATGGCCATTTATGCACTTTCTGAAACGGCAGTGGTATTATACCTCGGGTTGTCAAGCACGAATGCCAATTAAGAGTAGGCAAGCACCATTTGACTAATTACATTCCATGATCGTTCTGGGACCACATACGCCGTTTTCTTAATGACTTGGGCCTGGCCATTCATGCACTTTCTGAAACGGCAGGGGTCTTATTCCTCGGGTTGTCAAGCGCGAATGCCAATTAAGAGTTGGCAAGCAGCGTTTGACTAATTACATTCCATGATCGTTCTGGGTCCACACACGGCGGTTTCTGAATGTCTTGGTCCTGGCCATTCATGCACTTTCTGAAACGGCAGTGGTCTTATCCCTCGGGTTGTCAAGCGCGAATGCCAATAAGGAGTTGGCAAGCAGCGTTTGCCTAATTACATTCAATTATCGTTCTGGGTCCACACACGGCGGTTTCTGAATGTCTTGGTCCTGGCCATTCATGCAGTTTCTGAAACGGCAGGGGTCTTATCCCTCGGGTTGTCAAGCACTAATGCCAATTAAGAGTAGGCAAGCAGCATTTGACTGATTACATTCCATGATCGTTCTGGGTCCACATACGCCGGTTTCTGAATTACTTATTCCTGGCCATTCATGCACTTTCTTAAACGGCAGTGGTCTTATCCCTCGGGTTGTCAAGCGCGAATTTCAATGGTAGGCGAATGGTAGGCAAGCACCATTTGACTAATTACATTCCATGATCGTTCTGGGTCCACATACGCCGTTTTCTTAATGACTTGTTCCTGGCCATTCATGCACTTTCTGAAACGGCAGGGGTCTTATCCCTCGGGTTGTCAAGCGCGAATGCCAATTAAGAGTTGCCAAGCAGCGTTTGACAAATTACATTCCATGATCGTTCTGGGTTCCCATACGCCGTTTTCTGAATTACTTATTCCTGGCCATTCATGCACTTTCTGAAACGGCAGTGGTCTTATCCCTCGGGTTGTCAAGCGCGAATGCCAATTAAGAGTTGGCAAGCACCATTTGACTAATTCCATTCCATGATCGTTCTGGGTCCACATACGCCGGTTTCTGAATTACTTATTCCTGGCCATTCATGCACTTTTTGAAACGGCAGTGGTCTTATCCCTCGGGTTGTCAAGCGCGAATGCCAATTAAGAATTGGCAAGCACCATTTGACTAATTTCATTTCATGATCGTTCTGGGTCCACATACGCCGGTTTCTGAATTACTTATTCCTGGCCATTCATACACTTTCTGAAACGGCAGTGGTTTTATCCCTCGGGTTGTCAAGCCCGAATGCAAATTAAGAGTAGGCAAGCACCATTTGACTAATTACATTCCATGATCGTTCTGGGTCCACATACGCCGGTTTCTGAATTACTTATTCCTGGCCATTCATGCACTTTCTGAAACGGCAGTTGTCTTATCCCTTGGGTTGTCAAGCACGAATGCCAATTAAGAGTAGGCAAGCAACATTTGACTAATTACAATCCATGATCGTTCTGGGTCCACATACGCCGTTTTCTTAATGACTTGGTCCTGGCCATTCATGCACTTTCTGAAACGGCAGGGGTCTTATCCCTCGGGTTGTCAAGCGCGAATGCCAATTAAGAGTTGGCAAGCAGCGTTTCACTAATTACATTCCATGATCGTTCTGGGTCCACACCGGCGGTTTCTGAATGTCTTGGTCCTGGCCATTCATGCACTTTCTGAAACGGCAGGGGTCTTATCCCTCGGGTTGTCAAGCGCGAATGCCAATTAAGAGTTGCCAAGCAGCGTTTGACTAATTACAATCCATGATCGTTCTGGGTCCACACACGGCGGTTTCTGAATGTCTTGGTCCTGGTCATTCATGCAGTTTCTGAAACGGCAGGGGTCTTATCCCTCGGGTGGTCAAGCACGAATGCCAATTAAGAGTAGGCAAGCACCATTTGACTAATTACATTTCATTATCGTTCTGGGTCCACATACGCCGTTTTCTTAATGACTTGGTCCTGGCCATTCATGCACTTTCTGAAACGGCAGGGGTCTTATCCCTCGGGTTGTCAAGCGCGAATGCCAATTAAGAGTTGGCAAGCAGCGCTTGACTAATTACATTCTATGATCGTTCTGGGTCCACACACGGCGGTTTCTGAATGTCTTGGTCCTGGCCATTCATGCAGTTTCTGAAACGGCAGGGGTCTTATCCCTCGGGTTGTCAAGCGCGAATGCCAATTAAACGTAGGGAAGCACCATTTGACTTAGTACATTCCATGATCGTTCTGGGTCCACATACGCCGTTTTCTTAAAGACTTGGTCCTGGCCATTCATGCACTTTCTGAAACGGCAGGGGTCTTATCCCTGGGGTTGTCAAGCGCGAATGCCAATTAAGAGTTGGCAAGCAGCGCTTGACTAATTACATTCTATGATCGTTCTGGGTCCACACACGGCGGTTTCTGAATGTCTTGGTCCTGGCCATTCATGCAGTTTCTGAAACGGCAGGGGTCTTATCCCTCGGGTTGTCAAGCGCGAATGCCAATTAAACGTAGGGAAGCACCATTTGACTTAGTACATTCCATGATCGTTCTGGGTCCACATACGCCGTTTTCTTAAAGACTTGGTCCTGGCCATTCATGCACTTTCTGAAACGGCAGGGGTCTTATCCCTGGGGTTGTCAAGCGCGCATGCCAATTAAGAGTTGGCAAGCAGCGCTTGACTAATTACATTCTATGATCGTTCTGGGTCCACACACGGCGGTTTCTGAATGTCTTGGTCCTGGCCATTCATGCAGTTTCTGAAACGGCAGGGGTCTTATCCCTCGGGTTGTCAAGCGCGAATGCCAATTAAACGTAGGGAAGCACCATTTGACTTAGTACATTCCATGATCGTTCTGGGTCCACATACGCCGTTTTCTTAAAGACTTGGTCCTGGCCATTCATGCACTTTCTGAAACGGCAGGGGTCTTATCCCTGGGGTTGTCAAGCACGAATGCCAATTAAGAGTTGGCAAGCAGCGCTTGACTAATTACATTCTATGATCGTTCTGGGTCCACACAAGGCGGTTTCTGAATGTCTTGGTCCTGGCCATTCATGCAGTTTCTGAAACGGCAGGGGTCTTATCCCTCGGGTTGTCAAGCGCGAATGCCAATTAAACGTAGGGAAGCACCATTTGACTTAGTACATTCCATGATCGTTCTGGGTCCACATACGCCGTTTTCTTAAAGACTTGGTCCTGGCCATTCATGCACTTTCTGAAACGGCAGGGGTCTTATCCCTGGGGTTGTCAAGCGCGAATGCCAATTAAGAGTTGGCAAGCAGCGTTTGACTAATTACATTCCATGATCGTTCTGGGTCCACACACGGCGGTTTCTGAATGTCTTGGTCCTGGTCATTCATGCAGTTTCTGAAACGGCAGGGGTCTTATCCCTCGGGTGGTCAAGCACGAATGCCAATTAAGAGTAGGCAAGCACCATTTGACTAATTACATTTCATTATCGTTCTGAGTCCACATACGCCGTTTTCTTAATGACTTGGTCCTGGCCATTCATGCACTTTCTGAAACGGCAGGGGTCTTATCCCTCGGGTTGTCAAGCGCGAATGCCAATTAAGAGTTGGCAAGCAGCGCTTGACTAATTACATTCTATGATCGTTCTGGGTCCACACACGGCGGTTTCTGAATGTCTTGGTCCTGGCCATTCATGCAGTTTCTGAAACGGCAGGGGTCTTATCCCTCGGGTTGTCAAGCGCGAATGCCAATTAAACGTAGGGAAGCACCATTTGACTTAGTACATTCCATGATCGTTCTGGGTCCACATACGCCGTTTTCTTAAAGACTTGGTCCTCGCCATTCATGCACTTTCTGAAACGGCAGGGGTCTTATCCCTGGGGTTGTCAAGCGCGAATGCCAATTAAGAGTTGGCAAGCAGCGCTTAACTAATTACATTCTATGATCATTCTGGGTCCACACACGGCGGTTTCTGAATGTCTTGGTCCTGGCCATTCATGCAGTTTCTGAAACGGCAGGGGTCTTATCCCTCGGGTTGTCAAGCGCGAATGCCAATTAAACGTAGGGAAGCACCATTTGACTTAGTACATTCCATGATCGTTCTGGGTCCACATACGCCGTTTTCTTAAAGACTTGGTCCTGGCCATTCATGCACTTTCTGAAACGGCAGGGGTCTTATCCCTGGGGTTGTCAAGCGCGAATGCCAATTAAGAGTTGGCAAGCAGCGCTTGACTAATTACATTTTATGATCGTTCTGGGTCCACACACGGCGATTTCCGAATGTCTTGGTCCTGGCCATTCATGCAGTTTCTGAAACGGCAGGGGTCTTATCCCTCGGGTTGTCAAGCGCGAATGCCAATTAAACGTAGGGAAGCACCATTTGACTTAGTACATTCCATGATCGTTCTGGGTCCACATACGCCGTTTTCTTAAAGACTTGGTCCTGGCCATTCATGCACTTTCTGAAACGGCAGGGGTCTTATCCCTGGGGTTGTCAAGCGCGAATGCCAATTAAGAGTTGGCAAGCAGCGTTTGACTAATTACATTCCATGATCGTTCTGGGTCCACACACGGCGGTTTCTGAATGTCTTGGTCCTGGTCATTCATGCAGTTTCTGAAACGGCAGGGGTCTTATCCCTCGGGTGGTCAAGCACGAATGCCAATTAAGAGTAGGCAAGCACCATTTGACTAATTACATTTCATTATCGTTCTGGGTCCACATACGCCGTTTTCTTAATGACTTGGTCCTGGCCATTCATGCACTTTCTGAAACGGCAGGGGTCTTATCCCTCGGGTTGTCAAGCGCGAATGCCAATTAAGAGTTGGCAAGCAGCGCTTGACTAATTACATTCTATGATCGTTCTGGGTCCACACACGGCGGTTTCTGAATGTCTTGGTCCTGGCCATTCATGCAGTTTCTGAAACGGCAGGGGTCTTATCCCTCGGGTTGTCAAGCGCGAATGCCAATTAAACGTAGGGAAGCACCATTTGACTTAGTACATTCCATGATCGTTCTGGGTCCACATACGCCGTTTTCTTAAAGACTTGGTCCTGGCCATTCATGCACTTTCTGAAACGGCAGGGGTCTTATCCCTGGGGTTGTCAAGCGCGAATGCCAATTAAGAGTTGGCAAGCAGCGCTTGACTAATTACATTCTATGATCGTTCTGGGTCCACACAAGGCGGTTTCTGAATGTCTTGGTCCTGGCCATTCATGCAGTTTCTGAAACGGCAGGGGTCTTATCCCTCGGGTTGTCAAGCGCGAATGCCAATTAAACGTAGGGAAGCACCATTTGACTTAGTACATTCCATGATCGTTCTGGGTCCACATACGCCGTTTTCTTAAAGACTTGGTCCTGGCCATTCATGCACTTTCTGAAACGGCAGGGGTCTTATCCCTGGGGTTGTCAAGCGCGAATGCCAATTAAGAGTTGGCAAGCAGCGTTTGACTAATTACATTCCATGATCGTTCTGGGTCCACACACGGCGGTTTCTGAATGTCTTGGTCCTGGTCATTCATGCAGTTTCTGAAACGGCAGGGGTCTTATCCCTCGGGTGGTCAAGCACGAATGCCAATTAAGAGTAGGCAAGCACCATTTGACTAATTACATTTCATTATCGTTCTGAGTCCACATACGCCGTTTTCTTAATGACTTGGTCCTGGCCATTCATGCACTTTCTGAAACGGCAGGGGTCTTATCCCTCGGGTTGTCAAGCGCGAATGCCAATTAAGAGTTGGCAAGCAGCGCTTGACTAATTACATTCTATGATCGTTCTGGGTCCACACACGGCGGTTTCTGAATGTCTTCGTCCTGGCCATTCATGCAGTTTCTGAAACGGCAGGGGTCTTATCCCTCGGGTTGTCAAGCGCGAATGCCAATTAAACGTAGGGAAGCACCATTTGACTTAGTACATTCCATGATCGTTCTGGGTCCACATACGCCGTTTTCTTAAAGACTTGGTCCTCGCCATTCATGCACTTTCTGAAACGGCAGGGGTCTTATCCCTGGGGTTGTCAAGCGCGAATGCCAATTAAGAGTTGGCAAGCAGCGCTTGACTAATTACATTCTATGATCGTTCTGGGTCCACACACGGCGGTTTCTGAATGTCTTGGTCCTGGCCATTCATGCAGTTTCTGAAACGGCAGGGGTCTTATCCCTCGGGTTGTCAAGCGCGAATGCCAATTAAACGTAGGGGAGCACCATTTGACTTAGTACATTCCATGATCGTTCTGGGTCCACATACGCCGTTTTCTTAAAGACTTGGTCCTGGCCATTCATGCACTTTCTGAAACGGCAGGGGTCTTATCCCTGGGGTTGTCAAGCGCGAATGCCAATTAAGAGTTGGCAAGCAGCGCTTGACTAATTACATTCTATGATCGTTCTGGGTCCACACACGGCGATTTCCGAATGTCTTGGTCCTGGCCATTCATGCAGTTTCTGAAACGGCAGGGGTCTTATCCCTCGGGTTGTCAAGCGCGAATGCCAATTAAACGTAGGGAAGCACCATTTGACTTAGTACATTCCATGATCGTTCTGGGTCCACATACGCCGTTTTCTTAAAGACTTGGTCCTGGCCATTCATGCACTTTCTGAAACGGCAGGGGTCTTATCCCTGGGGTTGTCAAGCGCGAATGCCAATTAAGAGTTGGCAAGCAGCGTTTGACTAATTACATTCCATGATCGTTCTGGGTCCACACACGGCGGTTTCTGAATGTCTTGGTCCTGGTCATTCATGCAGTTTCTGAAACGGCAGGGGTCTTATCCCTCGGGTGGTCAAGCACGAATGCCAATTAAGAGTAGGCAAGCACCATTTGACTAATTACATTTCATTATCGTTCTGGGTCCACATACGCCGTTTTCTTAATGACTTGGTCCTGGCCATTCATGCACTTTCTGAAACGGCAGGGGTCTTATCCCTCGGGTTGTCAAGCGCGAATGCCAATTAAGAGTTGGCAAGCAGCGCTTGACTAATTACATTCTATGATCGTTCTGGGTCCACACACGGTGGTTTCTGAATGTCTTGGTCCTGGCCATTCATGCAGTTTCTGAAACGGCAGGGGTCTTATCCCTCGGGTTGTCAAGCGCGAATGCCAATTAAACGTAGGGAAGCACCATTTGACTTAGTACATTCCATGATCGTTCTGGGTCCACATACGCCGTTTTCCTAAAGACTTGGTCCTGGCCATTCATGCACTTTCTGAAACGGCAGGGGTCTTATCCCTGGGGTTGTCAAGCGCGAATGCCAATTAAGAGTTGGCAAGCGGCGTTTGCCTAATTACATTCAATTATCGTTGTGGGTCCACACACGGCGGTTTCTGAATGTCTTGGCCCTGGCCATTCATGCAGTTTCTGAAACGGCAGGGGTCTTATCCCTCGGGTTGTCAAGCACGAATGCCAATAAGGAGTAGGCAAGCACCATTTGACTAATTACATTCCATGATCGTTCTGGGTCCACATACGCCGTTTTCTTAATGACTTGGTCTTGGCCATTCATGCACTTTCTGAAACGGCAGGGGTCTTATCCCTCGGGTTGTCAAGCGCGAAAGCCAATTAAGAGTTGGCAAGCAGCGTTTGACTAATTACATTCCATGATCGTTCTGGGTCCACACACGGCGGTTTCTGAATGTCTTGGTCCTGGCCATTCATGCACTTTCTGAAACGGCAGTGGTCTTATCCCTTGGGTTGTCAAGCGCGAATGCCAATTAGGAGATGGCAAGCAGAGTTTGACTAATTACATTCAATTATCCTTCTGGGTCCACACACGGCGGTTTCTGAATATCTTGGTCCTGGCCATTCATGCACTTTCTGAAACGAGAGTGGTCTTAACCCTCGGGTTGTCAAGCGCGAATGCCAATGAAGAGTAGGCAAGCAGCGTTTGACTAATTACATTCCATGATCGTTCTGGGTCCACACACGGCGGTTTCTGAATGTCTTGGTCCTGGCCATTCATGCACTTTCTGAAACGGCAGTGGTCTTATCCCTCGGGTTGTCAAGCGCGAATGCCAATTAAGAGTTGGCAAGCAGCGTTTGCCTAATTACATTCAATTATCGTTCTGGTTTCACACACGGCGGTTTCTGAATGTCTTGGTCCTGGCAATTCATGCACTTTCTGAAACGGCAGTGGTCTTATTCCTCGGGTTGTCAAGCGCGAACGCCAATTAAGAGTGGGCAAGCAGCGTTTGCCTAATTACACTCAATTATCGTTCTGGGTCCACACACGGCGGTTTCTGAATGTCTTGGTCCTGGCCATTCATGCACTTTCTGAAACGGCAGTGGTATTATACCTCGGGTTGTCAAGCACGAATGTCAATTAAGAGTAGGCAAGCACCATTTGACTAATTACATTCCTGATCGTTCTGGGTCCACATACGCCGTTTTCTTAATGAGTTGGTCCTGGCCATTCATGCACTTTCTGAAACGGCAGGGGTCTTATCCCTCGGGTTGTCAAGCGCGAATGCCAATTAGGAGTTGGCAAGCAGCGTTTGCCTAATTACATTCAATTATCGTTCTGGGTCCACACACGGCGGTTTCTGAATGTCTTGGTCCTGGCCATTCGTGCACTTTCTGAAACGGCAGTGGTCTTATCCCTCGGGTTATCAAGCGCGAATGCCAAGTAAGAGTTGGCAAGCACCATTTGACTAATTCCATTCCATGATCGTTCTGGGTCCACATACGCCGGTTTCTGAATTACTTATTCCTGGCCATTGATGCACTTTCTGAAACGGCAGTGGTCTTATCCCTCGGGTTGTCAAGCGCGAATGCCAATTAAGAATTGGCAAGCACCATTTGACTAATTCTATTTCATGATCGTTCTGGGTCCACATACGCCGGTTTCTGAATTACTTATTCCTGGCCATTCATACACATTCTGAAACGGCAGTGGTTTTATCCCTCGGGTTGTCAAGCCCGAATGCAAATTAAGAGTAGGCAAGCACCATTTGACTAATTACATTCCATGATCGTTCTGGGTCCACATTCGCCGGTTTCTGAATTACTTATTCCTGGCCATTCATGCACTTTCTGAAACGGCAGTGGTCTTATCCCTCGGGTTGTCAAGCGCGAATGCCAATTAAGAGTTGGCAAGCACCATTTGACTAATTCTATTTCATGATCGTTCTGGGTCACATACGCCGGTTTCTGAATTACTTATTCCTGGCCATTCATACACATTCTGAAACGGCAGTGGTTTTATCCCTCGGGTTGTCAAGCCCGAATGCAAATTAAGAGTAGGCAAGCACCATTTGACTAATTACATTCCATGATCGTTCTGGGTCCACATTCGCCGGTTTCTGAATTCCTTATTCCTGGCCATTCATGCACTTTCTGAAATGGCAGTGGTCTTATCCCTCGGGTTGTCAAGCACGAATGCCAATTAAGAGTAGGCAAGCACCATTTGAATAACTACAATCCATGATCGTTCTGGGTCCACATACGCCGTTTTCTTAATGACTTGGTCCTGGCCATTCATGCACTTTCGGAAAAGGCAGGGGTCCTAACCCTCGGGTTGTCAAGCGCGAATGCCAATTAAGAGTTGGCAAGCAGCGTTTGACTAATTACATTCCATGATCGTTCTGGGTCCACATACGCCGTTTTCTTAATGACTTGGTCCTGGCCATTCATGCACTTTCTGAAACGGCAGGGGTCATATCCCTCGGGTTGTCAAGCGCGAATGCCAATTAGGACTTGGCAAGCAGCGTTTGACTAATTACATTCCATGATCGTTCTGGGTCCACACACGGTGGTTTCTGAATGTCTTGGTCCTGGCCATTCATGCACTTTCTGAAACAGCAGGGGTCTTATCCCTCGGGTTGTCAAGCGCGAATGCCAATTAAGAGTTGGCAAGCAGCGTTTGACTAATTACATTCCATGATCATTCTGGGTCCACACACGGCGGTATCTGAATGTCTTGGTCCTGGCCATTCATGCAGTTTCTGAAACGGCAGGGGTCTTATCCCTCGGGTTGTCAACCACGAATGCCAATAAAAGTAGGGAGGCACCATTTGACTTACTACATTCCATGATCGTTCTGGGTCCACATACGCCGTTTTCTTAAAGACTTGGTCCTGGCCATTCATGCACTTTCTGAAACGGCAGGGGTCTTATCCCTGGGGTTGTCAAGCGCGAATGCCAATTAAGAGTTGGCAAGCAGCGTTTGCCTAATTACATTCAATTATCGTTCTGGGTCCACACACAGCGGTTTCTGAATGTCTTGGTCCTGGCCATTCATGCAGTTTCTGAAACGGCAGGGGTCTTATCCCTCGGGTTGTCAAGCACGAATGCCAATTAAGAGTAGGCAAGCACCATTTGACTAATTACATTCCATGATCATTCTGGGTCCACATACGCCGTTTTCTTAATGACTTCGTCCTGGCCATTCATGCACTTTCTGAAACGGCAGGGGTCTTATCCCTCGGGTTGTCAAGCGCGAATGCCAATTAAGAGTTGGCAAGCAGCGTTTGACTAATTACATCCCATGATCGTTCTGGGTCCACACACGGCGGTTTCTGAATGTCTTGGTCCTGGCCATTCATGCACTTTCTGAAACAGTAGTGGTCTTATCCCTCGGGTTGTCAAGCGCGAATGCCAATTAGGAGTTGGCAAGCAGCGTTTGACTAATTACAATCAATTATCCTTCTGGGTCCACACACGGCGGTTTCTGAATGTCTTGGTCCTGGCCATTCATGCACTTTCTGAAACGGCAGTGGTCTTAACTCTCGGGTTGTCAAGCGCGAATGCCAATTAAGAGTTGGCAAGCAGCGTTTGCCTTATTACATTCAATTATCGTTCTGGGTCCACACATGGTGGTTTCTGAATGTCTTGGTCCTGGCCATTCATGCACTTTCCGAAACGGCAGTGGTCTTATCCCTCGGGTTGTCAAGCGCGAATGCCAATGAAGAGTAGGCAAGCAGCGTTTGACTAATTACATTCCATGATCGTTCTGGGTCCACACATGGCGGTTTCTGAATGTCTTGGTCCTGGCCATTCATGCACTTTCTGAAACGGCAGTGGTCTTATCCCTCGGGTTGTCAAGCGCGAATGCCAATTAAGAGTTGGCAAGCAGCGTTTGCCTAATTACATTCAATTATCGTTCTGGGTCCACACACGGCGGTTTCTGAATGTCTTGGTCCTGGCCATTCATGCACTTTCTGAAACGGCAGTGGTATTATACCTCGGGTTGTCAAGCACGAATACCAATTAAGAGTAGGCAAGCACCATTTGACTAATTACATTCCTGATCGTTCTGGGTCCACATACGCCGTTTTCTTAATGAGTTGGTCCTGGCCATTCATGCACTTTCTGAAACGGCAGGGGTCTTATCACTCGGGTTGTCAAGCGCGAATGCCAATTAGAAGTTGGCAAGCAGCGTTTGCCTAATTACATTCAATTATCGTTCTGGGTCCACACACGGCGGTTTCTGAATGTCTTGGTCCTGGCCATTCAAGCACTTTCTGAAACGGCAGTGGTCTTATCCCTCGGGTTGTCAAGCGCGAATGCCAATTAAGAGTTGGCAAGTAGCGTTTCACTAATTACATTCCATGATCGTTCTGGGTCCACACACGCCGGTTTCTGAATTACTTATTCCTGGCTATTCATGCACTTTCTGAAACGGCAGTGGTCTTATCCCTCGGGTTGCCAAGCGCGAATGCCAATTAAGAATTGGCAAGCACCATTTGACTAATTCCATTCCATGATCGTTCTGGGTCCACATACGCCGGTTTCTGAATTACTTATTCCTGGCCATTCATACACTTTCTGAAACGGCAGTGGTTGTATCCCTCGGGTTGTCAAGCCCGAATGCAAATTAAGAGTAGGCAAGCACCATTTGACTAATTACATTCCATGATCGCTCTGGGTCCACATACGCCAGTTTCTGAATTACTGATTCCTGGCCGTTCATGCACTTTCTGAAACGGCAGTGGTCTTATCCCTCGGGTTGTAAAGCACGAATGCCAATTAAGAGTAGGCAAGCACCATTTGACTAATTACATTCCATGATCGTTCTGGGTCCACATACGCCGTTTTCTTAATGACTCGGTCCTGGCCATTCATGCACTTTCTGAAACGGCAGGGGTCTTATCTCTCGGGTTGTCAAGCGCGAATGCCAATTAAGAGTTGGCAAGCAGCGTTTGACTAATTACATTCCATGATCGTTCTGGGTCCACATACGCCGTTTTCTTAATGACTTGGTCCTGGTCATTCATGCACTTTCTGAAACGGCAGGGGTCTTATCCCTCGGGTTGTCAAGCGCGAATGCCAATTAAGAGTTGGCAAGCAGCGTTTGACAAATTACATTCAATGATCGTTCTGGGTCCCCATACGCCGTTTTCTGAATTACTTATTCCTGGCCATTCATGCACTTTCTGAAACGGCAGTGGTCTTATCCCTCGGGTTGTCAAGCGCGAATGCCAATTAAGAGTTGGCAAGCACCATTTGACCAATTCCATTCCATGATCGTTCTGGGTCCACATACGCCGGTTTCTGAATTACTTATTCCTGGCCATTCATGCACTTTCTGAAACGGCAGTGGTCTTATCCCTCGGGTTGTCAAGCGCGAATGCCAATTAAGAATTGGCAAGCAACATTTGACTAATTCCATTTCATGATCGTTCTGGGTCCACATACGCCGGTTTCTGAATTACTTATTCCTGGCCATTCATACACTTTCTGAAACGGCAGTGGTTTTATCCCTCGGGCTGTCAAGCCCGAATGCAAATTAGGAGTAGGCAAGCACCATTTGACTAATTACATTCCATGATCGTTCTGGGGCCACATACGCCGGTTTCTGAATTACTTATTCCTGGCCATTCATGCACTTTCTGAAACGGCAGTGGTCTTATCCCTCGGGTTGTCAAGCACGAATGCCAATTAAGAGTAGGCAAGCACCATTTGACTAATTACATTCCATGATCGTTCTGGGTCCACATACGCCGTTTTCTTAATGACTTGGTCCTGGCCATTCATGCACTTTCTGAAACGGCAAGGGTCTTATCCCTCGGGTTGTCAAGCGCGAATGCCAATTAGGAGTTGGCAAGCACCGTTTGACTAATTACATTCCATGATCCTTCTGGGTCCACATACGCCATTTTCTTAATGACTTGGTCCTGGCCATTCATGCACTTTCTGAAACGGCAGGGGTCTTATTCCTCGGGTTGTCAAGCGCGAATGCCAATTAGGACTTGGCAAGCAGCGTTTGACTAATTACATTCCATGATCGTTCTGGGTCTACACACGGCGGTTTCTGAATGTCGTGGTCCTGGCCATTCATGCACTTTCTGAAACGGCAGGGGTCTTATCCCTCGGGTTGTCAAGCGCGCATGCCAATTAAGAGTTGGCAAGCAGCGTTTGACTAAATACATTCCATGATCGTTCTGGGTCCAGACACGGCGGTTTCTGAATTTCTTGGTCCTGGCCATTCATGCAGTTTCTGAAACGGCAGGGGTCTTATCCCTCGGGTGGTCAAGCACGAATGCCAATTAAGAGTAGGCAAGCACCATTTGACTAATTACATTTCATGATCGTTCTGGGTCCACATACGCCGTTTTCTTAATGACTTGGTCCTGGCCATTCATGCACTTCCTGAAACGGCAGGGGTCTTATCCCTCGGGTTGTCAAGCGCGAATGCCAATTAAGAGTTGGCAAGCAGCGTTTGACTAATTACATTCCATGATCGTTCTGGGTCCACACATGGCGGTTTCTGAATGTCTTGGTCCTGGCCATTCATGCAGTTTCTGAAAAGGCAGGGGTCTTATCCCTCGGGTTGTCAAGCACGAATGCCAATTAAAAGTAGGGAAGCACCATTTGACTTAGTACATTCCATGATCGTTCTGGGTCCACATACGCCGTTTTCTTAAAGACTTGGTCCTGGCCATTCATGCACTTTCTGAAACGGCAGGGGTCTTATCCCTGGGGTTGTCAAGCGCGAATGCCAATTAAGAGTTGGCAAGCAGCGTTTGACTAATTACATTCCATGATCGTTCTGGGTCCACACACGGCGGTTTCTGAATGTCTTGGTCCTGGCCATTCATGCACTTTCTGAAACGGCAGTGGTCTTATCCCTCGGGTTGTCAAGCGCGAATGCCAATAAGGAGTTGGCAAGCAGCGTTTGCCTAAGTACATTCAATTATCGTTCTGGGTCCACACACGGCGGTTTCTGAATGTCTTGGTCCTGGCCATTCATGCAGTTTCTGAAACGGCAGGGGTCTTATCCCTCGGGTTGTCAAGCACGAATGCCAATTAAGAGTAGGCAAGCAGCATTTGACTGATTACATTCCATGATCGTTCTGGGTCCACATACGCCGGTTTCTGAATAATTTATTCCTGGCCATTCATGCACTTTCTTAAACGGCAGTGGTCTTATCCCTCGGGTTGTCAAGCGCGAATTTCAATGGTAGGCGAATGGTAGGCAAGCACCATTTGACTAATTACATTCCATGATCGTTCTGGGTCCACATACGCCGTTTTCTTATGACTTGGTCCTGGCCATTTATGCACTTTCTGAAACGGCAGGGGTCTTATCCCTCGGGTTGTCAAGCACGAATGCCAATAAAAGTAGGGAAGCACCATTTGACTTAGTACATTCCATGATCGTTCTGGGTCCACATACGCCGTTTTCTTAAAGACTTGGTCCTGGCCATTCATGCACTTTCTGAAACGGCAGGGGTCTTATTCCTCGGGTTGTCAAGCGCGAATGCCAATTAGGACTTGGCAAGCAGCGTTTGACTAATTACATTCCATGATCGTTCTGGGTCTACACACGGCGGTTTCTGAATGTCGTGGTCCTGGCCATTCATGCACTTTCTGAAACGGCAGGGGTCTTATCCCTCGGGTTGTCAAGCGCGCATGCCAATTAAGAGTTGGCAAGCAGCGTTTGACTAAATACATTCCATGATCGTTCTGGGTCCACACACGGCGGTTTCTGAATGTCTTGGTCCTGGCCATTCATGCAGTTTCTGAAACGGCAGGGGTCTTATCCCTCGGGTGGTCAAGCACGAATGCCAATTAAGAGTAGGCAAGCACCATTTGACTAATTACATTTCATGATCGTTCTGGGTCCACATACGCCGTTTTCTTAATGACTTGGTCCTGGCCATTCATGCACTTCCTGAAACGGCAGGGGTCTTATCCCTCGGGTTGTCAAGCGCGAATGCCAATTAAGAGTTGGCAAGCAGCGTTTGACTAATTACATTCCATGATCGTTCTGGGTCCACACATGGCGGTTTCTGAATGTCTTGGTCCTGGCCATTCATGCAGTTTCTGAAAAGGCAGGGGTCTTATCCCTCGGGTTGTCAAGCACGAATGCCAATTAAAAGTAGGGAAGCACCATTTGACTTAGTACATTCCATGATCGTTCTGGGTCCACATACGCCGTTTTCTTAAAGACTTGGTCCTGGCCATTCATGCACTTTCTGAAACGGCAGGGGTCTTATCCCTGGGGTTGTCAAGCGCGAATGCCAATTAAGAGTTGGCAAGCAGCGTTTGACTAATTACATTCCATGATCGTTCTGGGTCCACACACGGCGGTTTCTGAATGTCTTGGTCCTGGCCATTCATGCACTTTCTAAAACGGCAGTGGTCTTATCCCTCGGGTTGTCAAGCGCGAATGCCAATAAGGAGTTGGCAAGCAGCGTTTGCCTAAGTACATTCAATTATCGCTCTGGGTCCACACACGGCGGTTTCTGAATGTCTTGGTCCTGGCCATTCATGCAGTTTCTGAAACGGCAGGGGTCTTATCCCTCGGGTTGTCAAGCACGAATGCCAATTAAGAGTAGGCAACCAGCATTTGACTGATTACATTCCATGATCGTTCTGGGTCCACATACGCCGGTTTCTGAATAATTTATTCCTGGCCATTCATGCACTTTCTTAAACGGCAGTGGTCTTATCTCTCGGGTTGTCAAGCGCGAATTTCAATGGTAGGCGAATGGTAGGCAAGCACCATTTGACTAATTACATTCCATGATCGTTCTGGGTCCACATACGCCGTTTTCTTATGACTTGGTCCTGGCCATTCATGCACTTTCTGAAACGGCAGGGGTCTTATCCCTCGGGTTGTCAAGCACGAATGCCAATAAAAGTAGGGAAGCACCATTTGACTTAGTACATTCCATGATCGTTCTGGGTCCACATACGCCGTTTTCTTAAAGACTTGGTCCTGGCCATTCATGCACTTTCTGAAACGGCAGGGGTCTTATCCCTGGGGTTGTCAAGCGCGAATGCCAATTATGAGTTGGCAAGCAGCGTTTGCCTAATTACATTCAATTATCGTTCTGGGTGCACACACGGTGGTTTCTGAATGTCTTGGTCCTGGCCATTCATGCAGTTTCTGAAACGGCAGGGGTCTTATCCCTCGGGTTGTCAAGCACGAATGCCAATTAGGAGTAGGCAAGCACCATTTGACTAATTACATTCCATGATCATTCTGGGTCCACATACGCCGTTTTCTTAATGACTTGGTCCTGGCCATTCATGCACTTTCTGAAACGGCAGGGGTCTTATCCCTCGGGTTGTCAAGCGCGAATGCCAATTAAGAGTTGGCAAGCAGCGTTTGACTAATTACATCCCATGATCGTTCTGGGTCCACACACGGCGGTTTCTGAATGTCTTGGTCCTGGCCATTCATGCACTTTCTGAAACGGCAGTGGTCTTATCCCTCGGGTTGTCAAGCGCGAATGCCAATTAGGAGTTGGCAAGCAGCGTTTGACTAATTACATTCAATTATCCTTCTGGGTCCACACACGGCGGTTTCTGAATGTCTTGGTCCTGGCCATTCATGAACTTTCTGAAACGGCAGTGGTCTTAACCCTCGGGTTGTCAACCGCGAATGCCAATTAAGAGTTGGCAAGCAGCGTTTGCCTTATTACATTCAATTATCGTTCTGGGTCCACACACGGTGGTTTCTGAATGTCTTGGTCCTGGCCATTCATGCACTTTCCGAAACGGCAGTGGTCTTATCCCTCGGGTTGTCAAGCGCGAATGCCAATGAAGAGTAGGCAAGCAGCGTTTGACTAATTACATTCCATGATCGTTCTGGGTCCACACATGGCGGTTTCTGAATGTCTTGGTCCTGGCCATTCATGCACTTTCTGAAACGGCAGTGGTCTTATCCCTCGGGTTGTCAAGCGCGAATGCCAATTAAGAGTTGGCAAGCAGCGTTTGCCTAATTACATTCAATTATCGTTCTGGGTCCACACACGGCGGTTTCTGAATGTCTTGGTCCTGGCCATTCATGCACTTTCTGAAACGGCAGTGGTCTTATCCCTCGGGTTGTCAAGCGCGAACGCCAATTAAGAGTGGGCAAGCAGCGTTTGCCTAATTACATTCAATTATCGTTCTGGGTCCACACACGGGGGTTTCTGAATGTCTTGGTCCTGGCTATTCATGCACTTTCTGAAACGGCAGTGGTATTATACCTCGGGTTGTCAAGCACGAATGCCAATTAAGAGTAGGCAAGCACCATTTGACTAATTACATTCCTGATCGTTCTGGGTCCACATACGCCGTTTTCTTAATGAGTTGGTCCTGGCCATTCATGCACTTTCTGAAACGGCAGGGGTCTTATCGCTCGGGTTGCCAAGCGCGAATGCCAATTAGGAGTTGGCAAGCAGCGTTTGCCTAATTACATTCAATTATCGTTCTGGGTCCACACACGGCGGTTTCTGAATGTCTTGGTCCTGGCCATTCAAGCACTTTCTGAAACGGCAGTGGTCTTATCCCTCGGGTTGTCAAGCGCGAATGCCAATTAAGAGTTGGCAAGCAGCGTTTGACTAATTACATTCCATGATCGTTCTGGGTCCACACACGCCGGTTTCTGAATTACTTATTCCTGGCTATTCATGCACTTTCTGAAACGGCAGTGGTCTTATCCCTCGGGTTGCCAAGCGCGAATGCCAATTAAGAATTGGCAAGCACCATTTGACTAATTCAATTCCATGATCGTTCTGGGTCCACATACGCCGTTTTCTTAATGACTTGGTCCTGGTCATTCATGCACTTTCTGAAACGGCAGGGGTCTTATCCCTCGGGTTGTCAAGCGCGAATGCCAATTAAGAGTTGGCAAGCAGCGTTTGACAAATTACATTCAATGATCGTTCTGGGTCCCCATACGCCGTTTTCTGAATTACTTATTCCTGGCCATTCATGCACTTTCTGAAACGGCAGTGGTCTTATCCCTCGGGTTGTCAAGCGCGAATGCCAATTAAGAGTTGGCAAGCACCATTTGACCAATTCCATTCCATGATCGTTCTGGGTCCACATACGCCGGTTTCTGAATTACTTATTCCTGGCCATTCATGCACTTTCTGAAACGGCAGTGGTCTTATCCCTCGGGTTGTCAAGCGCGAATGCCAATTAAGAATTGGCAAGCAACATTTGACTAATTCCATTTCATGATCGTTCTGGGTCCACATACGCCGGTTTCTGAATTACTTATTCCTGGCCATTCATACACTTTCTGAAACGGCAGTGGTTTTATCCCTCGGGTTGTCAAGCCCGAATGCAAATTAAGAGTAGGCAAGCACCATTTGACTAATTACATTCCATGATCGTTCTGGGGCCACATACGCCGGTTTCTGAATTACTTATTCCTGGCCATTCATGCACTTTCTGAAACGGCAGTGGTCTTATCCCTCGGGTTGTCAAGCACGAATGCCAATTAAGAGTAGGCAAGCACCATTTGACTAATTACATTCCATGATCGTTCTGGGTCCACACACGCCGTTTTCTTAATGACTTGGTCCTGGCCATTCATGCACTTTCTGAAACGGCAGGGGTCTTATCCCTCGGGTTGTCAAGCGCGAATGCCAATTAGGAGTTGGCAAGCACCGTTTGACTAATTACATTCCATGATCGTTCTGGGTCCACATACGCCATTTTCTTAATGACTTGGTCCTGGCCATTCATGCACTTTCTGAAACGGCAGGGGTCTTATTCCTCGGGTTGTCAAGCGCGAATGCCAATTAGGACTTGGCAAGCAGCGTTTGACTAATTACATTCCATGATCGTTCTGGGTCTACGAACGGCGGTTTCTGAATGTCGTGGTCCTGGCCATTCATGCACTTTCTGAAACGGCAGGGGTCTTATCCCTCGGGTTGTCAAGCGCGCATGCCAATTAAGAGTTGGCAAGCAGCGTTTGACTAAATACATTCCATGATCGTTCTGGGTCCACACACGGCGGTTTCTGAATGTCTTGGTCCTGGCCATTCATGCAGTTTCTGAAACGGCAGGGGTCTTATCCCTCGGGTGGTCAAGCACGAATGCCAATTAAGAGTAGGCAAGCACCATTTGACTAATTACATTTCATGATCGTTCTGGGTCCACATACGCCGTTTTCTTAATGACTTGGTCCTGGCCATTCATGCACTTCCTGAAACGGCAGGGGTCTTATCCCTCGGGTTGTCAAGCGCGAATGCCAATTAAGAGTTGGCAAGCAGCGTATGACTAATTACATTCCATGATCGTTCTGGGTCCACACATGGCGGTTTCTGAATGTCTTGGTCCTGGCCATTCATGCAGTTTCTGAAAAGGCAGGGGTCTTATCCCTCGGGTTGTCAAGCACGAATGCCAATTAAAAGTAGGGAAGCACCATTTGACTTAGTACATTCCATGATCGTTCTGGGTCCACATACGCCGTTTTCTTAAAGACTTGATCATCGCCATTCATGCACTTTCTGAAACGGCAGGGGTCTTATCCCTGGGGTTGTCAAGCGCGAATGCCAATTAATAGTTGGCAAGCAGCGTTTGACTAATTACATTCCATGATCGTTCTGGGTCCACACACGGCGGTTTCTGAATGTCTTGGTCCTGGCCATTCATGCACTTTCTGAAACGGCAGTGGTCTTATCCCTCGGGTTGTCAAGCGCGAATGCCAATAAGGAGTTGGCAAGCAGCGTTTGCCTAATTACATTCAATTATCGTTCTGGGTCCACACACGGCGGTTTCTGAATGTCTTGGTCCTGGCCATTCATGCAGTTTCTGAAACGGCAGGGGTCTTATCCCTCGGGTTGTCAAGCACGAATGCCAATTAAGAGTAGGCAAGCAGCATTTGACTGATTACATTCCATGATCGTTCTGGGTCCACATACGCCGGTTTCTGAATAATTTATTCCTGGCCATTCATGCACTTTCTTAAACGGCAGTGGTCTTATCCCTCGGGTTCTCAAGCGCGAATTTCAATGGTAGGCGAATGGTAGGCAAGCACCATTTGACTAATTACATTCCATGATCGTTCTGGGTCCACATAAGCCGTTTTCCTATGACTTGGTCCTGGCCATTCATGCACTTTCTGAAACGGCAGGGGTCTTATCCCTCGGGTTGTCAAGCGCGAATGCCAATTAAGAGTTGCCAAGCAGCGTTTGACAAATTACATTCCATGATCGTTCTGGGTCCCCATACGCCGTTTTCTGAATTACTTATTCCTGCCCATTCATGCACTTTCTGAAACGGCAGTGGTCTTATCCCTCGGGTTGTCAAGCGCGAATGTCAAATAAGAATTGGCAAGCAACATTTGACTAATTCCAGTTCATGATCGTTCTGGGTCCACATACGCCGGTTTCTGAATTACTTATTCCTGGCCATTCATACACTTTCTGAAACGGCAGTGGTTTTAACCCTCGGGTTGTCAAGCCCGAATGCAAATTAAGAGTAGGCAAGCACCATTTGACTAATTACATTCCATGATCGTTCTGGGTCCACATACGCCGGTTTCTGAATTACTTATTCCTGGCCATTCATGCACTTTCTGAAACGGCAGTGGTCTTATCCCTCGGGTTGTCAAGCACGAATGCCAATTAAGAGTAGGCAAGCACCATTTGACTAATTACATTCCATGATCGTTCTGGGTCCACATACGCCGTTTTCTTAATGACTTGGTCCTGGCCATTCATGCACTTTCTGAAACGGCAGGGGTCTTATCCCTCGGGTTGTCAAGCGCGAATGCCAATTAAGAGTTGGCAAGCAGCGTTTGACTAATTACATTCCATGATCGTTCTGGGTCCACATAGGCCGTTTTCTTAATGACTTGGTCCTGGCCATTCATGCACTTTCTGAAACGGCAGGGGTCTTATTCCTCGGGTTGTCAAGCGCGAATGCCAATTAGGACTTGGCAAGCAGCGTTTGACTAATTACATTCCATGATCGTTCTGGGTCTACACACGGCGGTTTCTGAATGTCGTGGTCCTGGCCATTCGTGCACTTTCTGAAACGGCAGTGGTCTTATCCCTCGGGTTATCAAGCGCGAATGCCAATTAAGAGTTGGCAAGCAGCGTTTGACAAATTACATTCCATGATCGTTCTGGGTTCCCATACACCGTTTTCTGAATTACTTATTCCTGGCCATTCATGCACTTTCTGAAACGGCAGTGGTCTTATCCATCGGGTTGTCAAGCGCGAATGCCAATTAAGAGTTGGCAAGCACCATTTGACTAATTCCATTCCATGATCGTTCTGGGTCCACATACGCCGGTTTCTGAATTACTTATTCCTGGCCATTGATGCACTTTCTGAAACGGCAGTGGTCTTATCCCTCGGGTTGTCAAGCGCGAATGCCAATTAAGAATTGGCAAGCACCATTTGACTAATTCCTCTTCATGATCGTTCTGGGTCCACATACGCCGGTTTCTGAATTACTTATTCCTGGCCATTCATACACATTCTGAAACGGCAGTGGTTTTATCCCTCGGGTTGTCAAGCCCGAATGCAAATTAAGAGTAGGCAAGCACCATTTGACTAATTACATTCCATGATCGTTCTGGGTCCACATTCGCCGGTTTCTGAATTCCTTATTCCTGGCCATTCATGCACTTTCTGAAACGGCAGTGGTCTTATCCCTCGGGTTGTCAAGCACGAATGCCAATTAAGAGTAGGCAAGCACCATTTGACTAATTACAATCCATGATCGTTCTGGGTCCACATACGCCGTTTTCTTAATGACTTGGTCCTGGCCATTCATGCACTTTCGGAAAAGGCAGGGGTCTTAACCCTCGGGTTGTCAAGCGCGAATGCCAATTAAGAGTTGGCAAGCAGCGTTTGACTAATTACATTCCATGATCGTTCTGGGTCCACATACGCCGTTTTCTTAATGACTTGGTCCTGGCCATTCATGCACTTTCTGAAACGGCAGGGGTCATATCCCTCGGGTTGTCAAGCGCGAATGCCAATTAGGACTTGGCAAGCAGCGTTTGACTAATTACATTCCATGATCGTTCTGGGTCCACACACGGCGGTTTCTGAATGTCTTGGTCCTGGCCATTCATGCACTTTCTGAAACAGCAGGGGTCTTATCCCTCGGGTTGTCAAGCGCGAATGCCAATTAAGAGTTGGCAAGCAGCGTTTGACTAATTACATTCCATGATCGTTCTGGGTCCACACACGGCGGTTTCTGAATGTCTTGGTCCTGGCCATTCATGCAGTTTCTGAAACGGCAGGGGTCTTATCCCTCGGGTTGTCAAGCACGAATGCCAATTAAAAGTAGGGAAGCACCATTTGACTTAGTACATTCTATGATCGTTCTGGGTCCACATACGCCGTTTTCTTAAAGACTTGGTCCTGGCCATTCATGCACTTTCTGAAACGGCAGGGGTCTTATCCCTGGGGTTGTCAAGCGCGAATGCCAATTAGAGTTGGCAAGCAGCGTTTGCCTAATTACATTCAATTATCGTTCTGGGTCCACACACGGCGGTTTCTGAATGTCTTGGTCCTGGCCATTCATGCAGTTTCTGAAACGGCAGGGGTCTTATCCGTCGGGTTGTCAAGCACGAATGCCAATTAGGAGTAGGCAAGCACCATTTGACTAATTACATTCCATGATCATGCTGGGTGTACATACGCCGTTTTCTTAATGACTTGGTCCTGGCCATTCATGCACTTTCTGAAACGGCAGGGGTCTTATCCCTCGGGTTGTCAAGCGCGAATGCCAATTAAGAGTTGGCAAGCAGCGTTTGACTAATTACATCCCATGATCGTTCTGGGTCCACACACGGCGGTTTCTGAATGTCTTGGTCCTGGCCATTCATGCACTTTCTGTAACGGCAGTGGTCTTATCCCTCGGGTTGTCAAGCGCGAATGCCAATTAGGAGTTGGCAAGCAGCGTTTGACTAATTACATTCAATTATCCTTCTGGGTCCACACACGGCGGTTTCTGAAAGTCTTGGTCCTGGCCATTCATGCACTTTCTGAAACGGCAGTGGTCTTAACCCTCGGGTTGTCAAGCGCGAATGCCAATTAAGAGTTGGCAAGCAGCGTTTGCCTTATTACATTCAATTATCGTTCTGGGTCCACACACGGTGGTTTCTGAATGTCTTGGTCCTGGCCATTCATGCACTTTCCGAAACGGCAGTGGTCTTATCCCTCGGGTTGTCAAGCGCGAATGCCAATGAAGAGTAGGCAAGCAGCGTTTGAATAATTACATTCCATGATCGTTCTGGGTCCACACATGGCGGTTTCTGAATGTCTTGGTCCTGGCCATTCATGCACTTTCTGAAACGGCAGTGGTCTTATCCCTCGGGTTGTCAAGCGCGAATGCCAATTAAGAGTTGGCAAGCAGAGTTTGCCTAATTACATTCAATTATCGTTCTGGGTCCACACACGGCGGTTTCTGAATGTCTTGGTCCTGGCCATTCATGCACTTTCTGAAACGGCAGTGGTCTTATCCCTCGGGTTGTCAAGCGCGAACGCCAATTAAGAGTGGGCAAGCAGCGTTTACCTAATTACATTCAATTATCGTTCTGGGTCCACACACGGGGGTTTCTGAATGTCTTGGTCCTGGCCATTCATGCACTTTCTGAAACGGCAGTGGTATTATACCTCGGGTTGTCAAGCACGAATGCCAATTGAGAGTAGGCAAGCACCATTTGACTAATTACATTCCTGATCGTTCTGGGTCCACATACGCCGTTTTCTTAATGAGTTGGTCCTGGCCATTCATGCACTTTCTTAAACGGCAGGGGTCTTATCACTCGGGTTGTCAAGCGCGAATGCCAATTAGGAGTAGGCAAGCAGCGTTTGCCTAATTGCATTCAATTATCGTTCTGGGTCCACACACGGCGGTTTCTGAATGTCTTGGTCCTGGCCATTCAAGCACTTTCTGAAACGGCAGTGGTCTTATCCCTCGGGTTGTCAAGCGCGAATGCCAATTAAGAGTTGGCAAGCAGCGTTTGACTAATTACATTCAATTATCCTTCTGGGTCCACACACGCCGTTTTCTGAATTACTTATTCCTGGCCATTCATGCACTTTCTGAAATGGCAGTGGTCTTATCCCTCGGGTTGTCAAGCGCGAATGCCAATTAAGAGTTGGCAAGCACCATTTGACCAATTCCATTCCATGATCGTTCTGGGTCCACATACGCCGGTTTCTGAATTACTTATTCCTGGCCATTCATGCACTTTCTGAAACGGCAGTGGTCTTATCCCTCGGGTTGTCAAGCGCGAATGCCAATTAGGAATTGGCAAGCAACATTTGACTAATTCCATTTCATGATCGTTCTGGGTCCACATACGCCGGTTTCTGAATTACTTATTCCTGGCCATTCATACACTTTCTGAAACGGCAGTGGTTTTATCCCTCGGGTTGTCAAGCCCGAATGCAAATTAAGAGTAGGCAAGCACCATTTGACTAATTACATTCCATGATCGTTCTGGGGCCACATACGCCGGTTTCTGAATTACTTATTCCTGGCCATTCATGCACTTTCTGAAACGGCAGTGGTCTTATCCCTCGGGTTGTCAAGCACGAATGCCAATTAAGAGTAGGCAAGCACCATTTGACTAATTACATTCCATGATCGTTCTGGGTCCACATACGCCGTTTTCTTAATGACTTGGTCCTGGCCATTCATGCACTTTCTGAAACGGCAGGGGTCTTATCCCTCGGGTTGTCAAGCGCGAATGCCAATTAGGAGTTGGCAAGCACCGTTTGACTAATTACATTCCATGATCGTTCTGGGTCCACATACGCCATTTTCTTAATGAATTGGTCCTGGCCATTCATGCACTTTCTGAAACGGCAGGGGTCTTATTCCTCGGGTTGTCAAGCGCGAATGCCAATTAGGACTTGGCAAGCAGCGTTTGACTAATTACATTCCATGATCGTTCTGGGTCTACACACGGCGGTTTCTGAATGTCGTGGTCCTGGCCATTCATGCACTTTCTGAAACGGCAGGGGTCTTATCCCTCGGGTTGTCAAGCGCGCATGCCAATTAAGAGTTGGCAAGCAGCGTTTGACTAAATACATTCCATGATCGTTCTGGGTCCACACACGGCGGTTTCTGAATGTCCTGGTCCTGGCCATTCATGCAGTTTCTGAAACGGCAGGGGTCTTATCCCTCGGGTGGTCAAGCACGAATGCCAATTAAGAGTAGGCAAGCACCATTTGACTAATTACATTTCATGATCGTTCTGGGTCCACATACGCCGTTTTCTTAATGACTTGGTCCTGGCCATTCATGCACTTCCTGAAACGGCAGGGGTCTTATCCCTCGGGTTGTCAAGCGCGAATGCCAATTAAGAGTTGGCAAGCAGCGTTTGACTAATTACATTCCATGATCGTTCTCGGTCTACACATGGCGGTTTCTGAATGTCTTGGTCCTGGCCATTCATGCAGTTTCTGAAAAGGCAGGGGTCTTAACCCTCGGGTTGTCAAGCACGAATGCCAATTAAAAGTAGGGAAGCACCATTTGACTTAGTACATTCCATGATCGTTCTGGGTCCACATACGCCGTTTTCTTAAAGACTTGGTCCTGGCCATTCATGCACTTTCTGAAACGGCAGGGGTCTTATCCCTGGGGTTGTCAAGCGCGAATGCCAATTAAGAGTTGGCAAGCAGCGTTTGACTAATTACATTCCATGATCGTTCTGGGTCCACACACGGCGGTTTCTGAATGTCTTTGTCCTGGCTATTCATGCACTTTCTGAAACGGCAGTGGTCTTATCCCTCGGGTTGTCAAGCGCGAATGGCAATAAGGAGTTGGAAAGCAGCGTTTGCCTAATTACATTCAATTATCGTTCTGGGTCCACACACGGCGGTTTCTGAATGTCTTGGTCCTGGCCATTCATGCAGTTTCTGAAACGGCAGGGGTCTTATCCCTCGGGTTGTCAAGCACGAATGCCAATTAAGAGTAGGCAAGCAGCATTTCACTGATTACATTCCATGATCGTTCTGGGTCCAAATACGCCGGTTTCTGAATAACTTATTCCTGGCCATTCATGCACTTTCTTAAACGGCAGTGGTCTTATCCCTCGGGTTGTCAAGCGCGAATTTCAATGGTAGGCGAATGGTAGGCAAGCACCATTTGACTAATTACATTCCATGATCGTTCTGGGTCCACATACGCCGTTTTCTTATGACTTGGTCGTGGCCATTCATGCACTTTCTGAAACGGCAGGGGTCTTATCCCTCGGGTTGTCAAGCGCGAATGCCAATTAAGAGTTGGCAATCAGCGTTTGACTAATTACATTCCATGATCGTTCTGGGTCCACATACGCCGTTTTCTTAATGACTTGGTCCTGGCCATTCATGCACTTTCTGAAACGGCAGGGGTCTTATCCCTCGGGTTGTCAAGCGCGAATGCCAATTAAGAGTTGCCAAGCAGCGTTTGACAAATTACATTCCATGATCGTTCTGGGTCCCCATACGCCGTTTTCTGAATTACTTATTCCTGGCCATTCATGCACTTTCTGAAACGGCAGTGGTCTTATCCCTCGGGTTGTCAAGCGCGAATGCCAAATAAGAATTGGCAAGCAACATTTGACAAATTCCATTTCATGATCGTTCTGGGTCCACATACGCCGGTTTCTGAATTACTTATTCCTGGCCATTCATACACTTTCTGAAACGGCAGTGGTTTTATCCCTCGGGTTGTCAAGCGCGAATGCCAATTAGGAGTTGGCAAGCACCGTTTGACTAATTACATTCCATGATCGTTCTGGGTCCACATACGCCATTTTCTTAATGACTTGGTCCTGGCCATTCATGCACTTTCTGAAACGGCAGGGGTCTTATTCCTCGGGTTGTCAAGCGCGAATGCCAATTAGGACTTGGCAAGCAGCGTTTGACTAATTACATTCCATGATCGTTCTGGGTCTACACACGGCGGTTTCTGAATGTCGTGGTCCTGGCCATTCACGCACTTTCTGAAACGGCAGGGGTCTTATCCCTCGGGTTGTCAAGCGCGCATGCCAATTAAGAGTTGGCAAGCAGCGTTTGACTAAATACATTCCATGATCGTTCTGGGTCCACACACGGCGGTTTCTGAATGTCTTGGTCCTGGCCATTCATGCAGTTTCTGAAACGGCAGGGGTCTTATCCCTGGGGTGGTCAAGCACGAATGCCAATTAAGAGTAGGCAAGCACCATTTGACTAATTACATTTCATGATCGTTCTGGGTCCACATACGCCGTTTTCTTAATGACTTGGTCCTGGCCATTCATGCACTTCCTGAAACGGCAAGGGTCTTATCCCTCGGGTTGTCAAGCGCGAATGCCAATTAAGAGTTGGCAAGCAGCGTTTGACTAATTACATTCCATGATCGTTCTGGGTCCACACATGGCGGTTTCTGAATGTCTTGGTCCTGGCCATTCATGCAGTTTCTGAAAAGGCAGGGGTCTTATCCCTCGGGTTGTCAAGCACGAATGCCAATTAAAAGTAGGGAAGCACCATTTGACTTAGTACATTCCATGATCGTTCTGGGTCCACATACGCCGTTTTCTTAAAGACTTGGTCCTGGCCATTCATGCACTTTCTGAAACGGCAGGGGTCTTATCCCTCGGGTTGTCAAGCGCGAATGCCAATTAAGAGTTGGCAAGCAGCGTTTGACTAAATACATTCCATGATCGTTCTGGGTCCACACACGGCGGTTTCTGAATGTCTTGGTCCTGGCCATTCATGCAGTTTCTGAAACGGCAGGGGTCTTATCCCTCGGGTGGTCAAGCACGAATGCCAATTAAGAGTAGGCAAGCACCATTTGACTAATTACATTCCATGATCGTTCTGGGTCCACATACGCCGTTTTCTTAATGACTTGGTCCTGGCCATTCATGCACTTTCGGAAACAGCAGGGGTCTTATCCCTCGGGTTGTCAAGCGCGAATGCCAAATTAGAGTTGGCAAGCAGCGTTTGACTAATTACATTCCATGATCGTTCTGGGTCCACACATGGCGGTTTCTGAATGTCTTGGTCCTGGCCATTCATGCACTTTCTGAAACGGCAGTATTCTTATCCCTCGGGTTGTCAAGCGCGAATGCCAATTAGGAGTTGGCAAGCAGCGTTTGACTAATTACATTCAATTATCGTTCTGGGTCCACACACGGCGGTTTCTGAATGTCTTTGTCCTGGCCATTCATGCACTTTCTGAAACGGCAGTTGTCTTAACCCTCGGGTTGTCAAGCGCGAATGCCAATTAAGAGTTGGCAAGCAGCGTTTGCCTAATTACATTCAATTATCGTTCTGGGTCCACACACGGCGGTTTCTGAATGTCTTGGTCCTGGCCATTCATGCACTTTCCGAAACGGCAGTGGTTTTATCCCTCGGGTTGTCAAGCGCGAATGCCAATGAAGAGTAGGCAAGCAGCGTTTGACTAATTACATTCTATGATCGTTCTGGGTCCACACACGGCGGTTTCTGAATGTCTTGGTCCTGGCCATTTATGCACGTTCTGAAACGGCAGTGGTCTTATATCCCTCGGGTTGTCAAGCGCGAATGCCAATTAAGAGTTGGCAAGCAGCGTGTGCCTGATTACATTCAATTATCGTTCTGGGTCCACACACGGCGGTTTCTCAAAGTCTTGGTCCTGGCCATTCATGCACTTTCTGAAACGGCAGTGGTCTTATCCCTCGGGTTGTCAAGCGCGAAGGCCAATTAAGAGTGGGCAAGCAGCGTTTGCTTAATTACATTCAATTTTTGTTCTGGGTCCACACACGCCGTTTTCTTAATGAGTTGGTCCTGGCCATTCATGCACTTTCTGAAACGGCAGGGGTCTTATCCCTCGGGTTGTCAAGCGCGAATGCCAATTAGGAGTTGGCAAGCAGCGTTTGCCTAATTACATTCAATTATCGTTCTGGGTCCACACACGGCGGTTTCTGAATGTGTTGGACCTGGCCATTCATGCACTTTCTGAAACGGCAGTGGTCTTATCCCTCGGGTTGTCAAGCACGAATGCCAATTAAGAGTAGGCAAGCAGCATTTCACTGATTACATTCCATGATCGTTCTGGGTCCAAATACGCCGGTTTCTGAATAACTTATTCCTGGCCATTCATGCACTTTCTTAAACGGCAGTGGTCTTATCCCTCGGGTTGTCAAGCGCGAATTTCAATGGTAGGCGAATGGTAGGCAAGCACCATTTGACTAATTACATTCCATGATCGTTCTGGGTCCACATACGCCGTTTTCTTATGACTTGGTCGTGGCCATTCATGCACTTTCTGAAACGGCAGGGGTCTTATCCCTCGGGTTGTCAAGCGCGAATGCCAATTAAGAGTTGGCAATCAGCGTTTGACTAATTACATTCCATGATCGTTCTGGGTCCACATACGCCGTTTTCTTAATGACTTGGTCCTGGCCATTCATGCACTTTCTGAAACGGCAGGGGTCTTATCCCTCGGGTTGTCAAGCGCGAATGCCAATTAAGAGTTGCCAAGCAGCGTTTGACAAATTACATTCCATGATCGTTCTGGGTCCCCATACGCCGTTTTCTGAATTACTTATTCCTGGCCATTCATGCACTTTCTGAAACGGCAGTGGTCTTATCCCTCGGGTTGTCAAGCGCGAATGCCAAATAAGAATTGGCAAGCAACATTTGACAAATTCCATTTCATGATCGTTCTGGGTCCACATACGCCGGTTTCTGAATTACTTATTCCTGGCCATTCATACACTTTCTGAAACGGCAGTGGTTTTATCCCTCGGGTTGTCAAGCGCGAATGCCAATTAGGAGTTGGCAAGCACCGTTTGACTAATTACATTCCATGATCGTTCTGGGTCCACATACGCCATTTTCTTAATGACTTGGTCCTGGCCATTCATGCACTTTCTGAAACGGCAGGGGTCTTATTCCTCGGGTTGTCAAGCGCGAATGCCAATTAGGACTTGGCAAGCAGCGTTTGACTAATTACATTCCATGATCGTTCTGGGTCTACACACGGCGGTTTCTGAATGTCGTGGTCCTGGCCATTCACGCACTTTCTGAAACGGCAGGGGTCTTATCCCTCGGGTTGTCAAGCGCGCATGCCAATTAAGAGTTGGCAAGCAGCGTTTGACTAAATACATTCCATGATCGTTCTGGGTCCACACACGGCGGTTTCTGAATGTCTTGGTCCTGGCCATTCATGCAGTTTCTGAAACGGCAGGGGTCTTATCCCTGGGGTGGTCAAGCACGAATGCCAATTAAGAGTAGGCAAGCACCATTTGACTAATTACATTTCATGATCGTTCTGGGTCCACATACGCCGTTTTCTTAATGACTTGGTCCTGGCCATTCATGCACTTCCTGAAACGGCAAGGGTCTTATCCCTCGGGTTGTCAAGCGCGAATGCCAATTAAGAGTTGGCAAGCAGCGTTTGACTAATTACATTCCATGATCGTTCTGGGTCCACACATGGCGGTTTCTGAATGTCTTGGTCCTGGCCATTCATGCAGTTTCTGAAAAGGCAGGGGTCTTATCCCTCGGGTTGTCAAGCACGAATGCCAATTAAAAGTAGGGAAGCACCATTTGACTTAGTACATTCCATGATCGTTCTGGGTCCACATACGCCGTTTTCTTAAAGACTTGGTCCTGGCCATTCATGCACTTTCTGAAACGGCAGGGGTCTTATCCCTCGGGTTGTCAAGCGCGAATGCCAATTAAGAGTTGGCAAGCAGCGTTTGACTAAATACATTCCATGATCGTTCTGGGTCCACACACGGCGGTTTCTGAATGTCTTGGTCCTGGCCATTCATGCAGTTTCTGAAACGGCAGGGGTCTTATCCCTCGGGTGGTCAAGCACGAATGCCAATTAAGAGTAGGCAAGCACCATTTGACTAATTACATTCCATGATCGTTCTGGGTCCACATACGCCGTTTTCTTAATGACTTGGTCCTGGCCATTCATGCACTTTCGGAAACAGCAGGGGTCTTATCCCTCGGGTTGTCAAGCGCGAATGCCAAATTAGAGTTGGCAAGCAGCGTTTGACTAATTACATTCCATGATCGTTCTGGGTCCACACATGGCGGTTTCTGAATGTCTTGGTCCTGGCCATTCATGCACTTTCTGAAACGGCAGTATTCTTATCCCTCGGGTTGTCAAGCGCGAATGCCAATTAGGAGTTGGCAAGCAGCGTTTGACTAATTACATTCAATTATCGTTCTGGGTCCACACACGGCGGTTTCTGAATGTCTTTGTCCTGGCCATTCATGCACTTTCTGAAACGGCAGTTGTCTTAACCCTCGGGTTGTCAAGCGCGAATGCCAATTAAGAGTTGGCAAGCAGCGTTTGCCTAATTACATTCAATTATCGTTCTGGGTCCACACACGGCGGTTTCTGAATGTCTTGGTCCTGGCCATTCATGCACTTTCCGAAACGGCAGTGGTTTTATCCCTCGGGTTGTCAAGCGCGAATGCCAATGAAGAGTAGGCAAGCAGCGTTTGACTAATTACATTCTATGATCGTTCTGGGTCCACACACGGCGGTTTCTGAATGTCTTGGTCCTGGCCATTTATGCACGTTCTGAAACGGCAGTGGTCTTATATCCCTCGGGTTGTCAAGCGCGAATGCCAATTAAGAGTTGGCAAGCAGCGTGTGCCTGATTACATTCAATTATCGTTCTGGGTCCACACACGGCGGTTTCTCAAAGTCTTGGTCCTGGCCATTCATGCACTTTCTGAAACGGCAGTGGTCTTATCCCTCGGGTTGTCAAGCGCGAAGGCCAATTAGGAGTGGGCAAGCAGCGTTTGCTTAATTACATTCAATTTTTGTTCTGGGTCCACACACGCCGTTTTCTTAATGAGTTGGTCCTGGCCATTCATGCACTTTCTGAAACGGCAGGGGTCTTATCCCTCGGGTTGTCAAGCGCGAATGCCAATTAGGAGTTGGCAAGCAGCGTTTGCCTAATTACATTCAATTATCGTTCTGGGTCCACACACGGCGGTTTCTGAATGTGTTGGACCTGGCCATTCATGCACTTTCTGAAACGGCAGTGGTCTTATCCCTCGGGTTGTCAAGCGCGAATGCAAATTAAGAGTTGGCAAGCAGCGTTTGACTAATTACATTCCATGATCGTTCTGGGTCCACACACGCCGGTTTCTGAATTACTTATTCCTGGCTATTCATGCACTTTCTGAAACGGCAGTGGTCTTATCCCTCGGGTTGCCAAGCGCGAATGCCAATTAAGAGTTGGCAAGCAGCGTTTGACTAATTACATTCCATGATCGTTCTGGGTCCACATACGCCGGTTTCTGAATTACTTATTTCTGGCCATTCATACACTTTCTGAAACGGCAGTGGTTGTATCCCTCGGATTGTCAAGCCCGAATGCCAATTAAGAATTGGCAAGCACCATTTGACTAATTCCATTCCATGATCGTTCTGGGTCCACATACGCCGGTTTCTGAATTACTTATTCCTGGCCATTCATACACTTTCTGAAACGGCAGTGGTTGTATCCCTCGGGTTGTCAAGCACGAATGCCAATTAAGAGTAGGCAAGCACCATTTGACTAATTACAATCCATGGTCGTTCTGGGTCCACATACGCCGTTTTCTTAATGACTTGGTCCTGGCCATTCATGCACTTTCTGAAACGGCAGGGGTCTTATCCCTCGGGTTGTCAAGCGCGAATGCCAATTAAGAGTTGGCAAGCAGCGTTTGACTAATTACATTCCATGATCGGTCTGGGTCCACACACGGCGGTTTCTGAATGTCTTGGTCGTGGCCATTCATGCAGTTTCTGAAACGGCAGGGGTCTTATCCCTCGGGTTGTCAAGCACGAATGCCAATTAAAAGTAGGGAAGCACCTATGACTTAGTACATTCCATGATCGTTCTGGGTCCACATACGCCGTTTTCTTAAAGACTTGGTCCTGGCCATTCATGCACTTTCTGAAACGGCAGGGGTCTTATCCCTGGGGTTGTCAAGCGCGAATGCCAATTAAGAGTTGGCAAGCAGCGTTTGACTAATTACATTCCATGATCGTTCTGGGTCCACACACGGCGGTTTCTGAATGTCTTGGTCCTGGCCATTCATGCACTTTCTGAAACGGCAGTGGTCTTATCCCTCGGGTTGTCAAGCGCGAATGCCAATAAGGAGTTGGCAAGCAGCGTTTGCCTAATTACATTCAATTATCGTTCTGGGTCCACACACGGCGGTTTCTGAATGTCTTGGTCCTGGCCATTCATGCACTTTCTGAAACGGCAGTGGTCTTATCCCTCGGGTTGTCAAGCACGAATGGCAATTAAGAGTAGGCAAGCACCATTTGAATAATTACATTCCATGATCGTTCTGGGTCCACATACGCCGTTTTCTTAATGACTTGGTCCTGGCCATTCATGCACTTTCTGAAACGGCAGGGGTCTTATCCCTCGGGTTGTCAAGCGCGAATTTCAATGGTAGGCAAGCACCATTTGACTAATTACATTCCATGATCGTTCTGGGTCCACATACGCCGTTTTCCTAATGACTTGGTCCTGGCCATTCATGCACTTTCTTAAACGGCAGGGGTCTTATCCCTCGGGTTGTCAAGCGCGAATGCCAATTAAGATTTGGCAAGCAGCGTTTGACTAATTACATTCCATGATCGTTCTGGGTCCACATACTCCGTTTTCTTAATGACTTGGTCCTGGCCATTCATGCACTTTCTTAAACGGCAGGGGTCTTATCCCTCGGGTTGTCAAGCGCGAATTTCAATGGTAGGCAAGCACCATTTGACTAATTACATTCCATGATCGTTCTGGGTCCACATACGCCGTTATCCTAATGACTTGGTCCTGGCCATTCATGCACTTTCTTAAACGGCAGGGGTCTTATCCCTCGGGTTGTCAAGCGCGAATTTCAATGGTAGGCAAGCACCATTTGACTAATTACATTCCATGATCGTTCTGGGTCCACATACGCCGTTTTCCTAATGACTTGGTCCTGGCCATTCATGCACTTTCTGAAACGGCAGGGGTCTTATCCCTCGGGTTGTCAAGCGCGAATGCCAATTAAGAGTTGGCAAGCAGCGTTTGACTAATTACATTCCATGATCGTTCTGGGTCCACATACGCCGTTTTCCTAATGACTTGGTCCTGGCCATTCATGCACTTTCTGAAACGGCAGGGGTCTTATCCCTCGGGTTGTCAAGCGCGAATGCCAATTAAGAGTTGGCAAGCAGCGTTTGACTAATTACATTCCATGATCGTTCTGGGTCCACATACGCCGTTTTCCTAATGACTTGGTCCTGGCCATTCATGCACTTTCTTAAACGGCAGGGGTCTTATCCCTCGGGTTGTCAAGCGCGAATTTCAATGGTAGGCAAGCACCATTTGACTAATTACATTCCATGATCGTTCTGGGTCCACATACGCCGTTTTCTTAATGACTTGGTCCTGGCCATTCATGCACTTTCGGAAAAGGCAGGGGTCTTAACCCTCGGGTTGTCAAGCGCGAATGCCAATTAAACGTAGGGAAGCACCATTTGACTTAGTACATTCCATGATCGTTCTGGGTCCACATACGCCGGTTTCTGAATGACTTGGTCCTGGCCATTCATGCACTTTCTGAAACGGCAGGGGTCTTATCCCTCGGGTTGTCAAGCGCGAATGCCAATAAGGAGTTGGCAAGCAGCGTTTGCCTAAGTACATTCAATTATCGCTCTGGGTCCACACACGGCGGTTTCTGAATGTCTTGGTCCTGGCCATTCATGCAGTTTCTGAAACGGCAGGGGTCTTATCCCTCGGGTTGTCAAGCACGAATGCCAATTAAGAGTAGGCAACCAGCATTTGACTGATTACATTCCATGATCGTTCTGGGTCCACATACGCCGGTTTCTGAATAATTTATTCCTGGCCATTCATGCACTTTCTTAAACGGCAGTGGTCTTATCCCTCGGGTTGTCAAGCGCGAATTTCAATGGTAGGCGAATGGTAGGCAAGCACCATTTGACTAATTACATTCCATGATCGTTCTGGGTCCACATACGCCGTTTTCTTATGACTTGGTCCTGGCCATTCATGCACTTTCTGAAACGGCAGGGGTCTTATCCCTCGGGTTGTCAAGCACGAATGCCAATAAAAGTAGGGAAGCACCATTTGACTTAGTACATTCCATGATCGTTCTGGGTCCACATACGCCGTTTTCTTAAAGACTTGGTCCTGGCCATTCATGCACTTTCTGAAACGGCAGGGGTCTTATCCCTGGGGTTGTCAAGCGCGAATGCCAATTAAGAGTTGGCAAGCAGCGTTTGCCTAATTACATTCAATTATCGTTCTGGGTGCACACACGGTGGTTTCTGAATGTCTTGGTCCTGGCCATTCATGCAGTTTCTGAAACGGCAGGGGTCTTATCCCTCGGGTTGTCAAGCACGAATGCCAATTAGGAGTAGGCAAGCACCATTTGACTAATTACATTCCATGATCATTCTGGGTCCACATACGCCGTTTTCTTAATGACTTGGTCCTGGCCATTCATGCACTTTCTGAAACGGCAGGGGTCTTATCCCTCGGGTTGTCAAGCGCGAATGCCAATTAAGAGTTGGCAAGCAGCGTTTGACTAATTACATCCCATGATCGTTCTGGGTCCACACACGGCGGTTTCTGAATGTCTTGGTCCTGGCCATTCATGCACTTTCTGAAACGGCAGTGGTCTTATCCCTCGGGTTGTCAAGCGCGAATGCCAATTAGGAGTTGGCAAGCAGCGTTTGACTAATTACATTCAATTATCCTTCTGGGTCCACACACGGCGGTTTCTGAATGTCTTGGTCCTGGCCATTCATGAACTTTCTGAAACGGCAGTGGTCTTAACCCTCGGGTTGTCAACCGCGAATGCCAATTAAGAGTTGGCAAGCAGCGTTTGCCTTATTACATTCAATTATCGTTCTGGGTCCACACACGGTGGTTTCTGAATGTCTTGGTCCTGGCCATTCATGCACTTTCCGAAACGGCAGTGGTCTTATCCCTCGGGTTGTCAAGCGCGAATGCCAATGAAGAGTAGGCAAGCAGCGTTTGACTAATTACATTCCATGATCGTTCTGGGTCCACACATGGCGGTTTCTGAATGTCTTGGTCCTGGCCATTCATGCACTTTCTGAAACGGCAGTGGTCTTATCCCTCGGGTTGTCAAGCGCGAATGCCAATTAAGAGTTGGCAAGCAGCGTTTGCCTAATTACATTCAATTTCGTTCTGGGTCCACACACGGCGGTTTCTGAATGTCTTGGTCCTGGCCATTCATGCACTTTCTGAAACGGCAGTGGTCTTATCCCTCGGGTTGTCAAGCGCGAACGCCAATTAAGAGTGGGCAAGCAGCGTTTGCCTAATTACATTCAATTATCGTTCTGGGTCCACACACGGGGGTTTCTGAATGTCTTGGTCCTGGCTATTCATGCACTTTCTGAAACGGCAGTGGTATTACACCTCGGGTTGTCAAGCACGAATGCCAATTAAGAGTAGGCAAGCACCATTTGACTAATTACATTCCTGATCGTTCTGGGTCCACATACGCCGTTTTCTTAATGAGTTGGTCCTGGCCATTCATGCACTTTCTGAAACGGCAGGGGTCTTATCGCTCGGGTTGTCAAGCGCGAATGCCAATTAGGAGTTGGCAAGCAGCGTTTGCCTAATTACATTCAATTATCGTTCTGGGTCCACACACGGCGGTTTCTGAATGTCTTGGTCCTGGCCATTCAAGCACTTTCTGAAACGGCAGTGGTCTTATCCCTCGGGTTGTCAAGCGCGAATGCCAATTAAGAGTTGGCAAGCAGCGTTTGACTAATTACATTCCATGATCGTTCTGGGTCCACACACGCCGGTTTCTGAATTACTTATTCCTGGCTATTCATGCACTTTCTGAAACGGCAGTGGTCTTATCCCTCGGGTTGCCAAGCGCGAATGCCAATTAAGAATTGGCAAGCACCATTTGACTAATTCAATTCCATGATCGTTCTGGGTCCACATACGCCGTTTTCTTAATGACTTGGTCCTGGTCATTCATGCACTTTCTGAAACGGCAGGGGTCTTATCCCTCGGGTTGTCAAGCGCGAATGCCAATTAAGAGTTGGCAAGCAGCGTTTGACAAATTACATTCAATGATCGTTCTGGGTCCCCATACGCCGTTTTCTGAATTACTTATTCCTGGCCATTCATGCACTTTCTGAAACGGCAGTGGTCTTATCCCTCGGGTTGTCAAGCGCGAATGCCAATTAAGAGTTGGCAAGCACCATTTGACCAATTCCATTCCATGATCGTTCTGGGTCCACATACGCCGGTTTCTGAATTACTTATTCCTGGCCATTCATGCACTTTCTGAAACGGCAGTGGTCTTATCCCTCGGGTTGTCAAGCGCGAATGCCAATTAAGAATTGGCAAGCAACAATTGACTAATTCCATTTCATGATCGTTCTGGGTCCACATACGCCGGTTTCTGAATTACTTATTCCTGGCCATTCATACACTTTCTGAAACGGCAGTGGTTTTATCCCTCGGGTTGTCAAGCCCGAATGCAAATTAAGAGTAGGCAAGCACCATTTGACTAATTACATTCCATGATCGTTCTGGGGCCACATACGCCGGTTTCTGAATTACTTATTCCTGGCCATTCATGCACTTTCTGAAACGGCAGTGGTCTTATCCCTCGGGTTGTCAAGCACGAATGCCAATTAAGAGTAGGCAAGCACCATTTGACTAATTACATTCCATGATCGTTCTGGGTCCACATACGCCGTTTTCTTAATGACTTGGTCCTGGCCATTCATGCACTTTCTGAAACGGCAGGGGTCTTATCCCTCGGGTTGTCAAGCGCGAATGCCAATTAGGAGTTGGCAAGCACCGTTTGACTAATTACATTCCATGATCGTTCTGGGTCCACATACGCCATTTTCTTAATGACTTGGTCCTGGCCATTCATGCACTTTCTGAAACGGCAGGGGTCTTATTCCTCGGGTTGTCAAGCGCGAATGCCAATTAGGACTTGGCAAGCAGCGTTTGACTAATTACATTCCATGATCGTTCTGGGTCTACGAACGGCGGTTTCTGAATGTCGTGGTCCTGGCCATTCATGCACTTTCTGAAACGGCAGGGGTCTTATCCCTCGGGTTGTCAAGCGCGCATGCCAATTAAGAGTTGGCAAGCAGCGTTTGACTAAATACATTCCATGATCGTTCTGGGTCCACACACGGCGGTTTCTGAATGTCTTGGTCCTGGCCATTCATGCAGTTTCTGAAACGGCAGGGGTCTTATCCCTCGGGTGGTCAAGCACGAATGCCAATTAAGAGTAGGCAAGCACCATTTGACTAATTACATTTCATGATCGTTCTGGGTCCACATACGCCGTTTTCTTAATGACTTGGTCCTGGCCATTCATGCACTTCCTGAAACGGCAGGGGTCTTATCCCTCGGGTTGTCAAGCGCGAATGCCAATTAAGAGTTGGCAAGCAGCGTTTGACTAATTACATTCCATGATCGTTCTGGGTCCACACATGGCGGTTTCTGAATGTCTTGGTCCTGGCCATTCATGCAGTTTCTGAAAAGGCAGGGGTCTTATCCCTCGGGTTGTCAAGCACGAATGCCAATTAAAAGTAGGGAAGCACCATTTGACTTAGTACATTCCATGATCGTTCTGGGTCCACATAGGCCGTTTTCTTAAAGACTTGATCCTCGCCATTCATGCACTTTCTGAAACGGCAGGGGTCTTATCCCTGGGGTTGTCAAGCGCGAATGCCAATTAATAGTTGGCAAGCAGCGTTTGACTAATTACATTCCATGATCGTTCTGGGTCCACACACGGCGGTTTCTGAATGTCTTGGTCCTGGCCATTCATGCACTTTCTGAAACGGCAGTGGTCTTATCCCTCGGGTTGTCAAGCGCGAATGCCAATAAGGAGTTGGCAAGCAGCGTTTGCCTAATTACATTCAATTATCGTTCTGGGTCCACACACGGCGGTTTCTGAATGTCTTGGTCCTGGCCATTCATGCAGTTTCTGAAACGGCAGGGGTCTTATCCCTCGGGTTGTCAAGCACGAATGCCAATTAAGAGTAGGCAAGCAGCATTTGACTGATTACATTCCATGATCGTTCTGGGTCCACATACGCCGGTTTCTGAATAATTTATTCCTGGCCATTCATGCACTTTCTTAAACGGCAGTGGTCTTATCCCTCGGGTTCTCAAGCGCGAATTTCAATGGTAGGCGAATGGTAGGCAAGCACCATTTGACTAATTACATTCCATGATCGTTCTGGGTCCACATACGCCGTTTTCTTATGACTTGGTCCTGGCCATTCATGCACTTTCTGAAACGGCAGGGGTCTTATCCCTCGGGTTGTCAAGCGCGAATGCCAATTAAGAGTTGGCAAGCAGCGTTTGACTAATTACATTCCATGATCGTTCTGGGTCCACATACGCCGTTTTCTTAATGACTTGGTCCTGGCCATTCATGCACTTTCTGAAACGGCAGGGGTCTTATCCCTCGGGTTGTCAAGCGCGAATGCCAATTAAGAGTTGCCAAGCAGCGTTTGACAAATTACATTCCATGATCGTTCTGGGTCCCCATACGCCGTTTTCTGAATTACTTATTCCTGGCCATTCATGCACTTTCTGAAACGGCAGTGGTCTTATCCCTCGGGTTGTCAAGCGCGAATGTCAAATAAGAATTGGCAAGCAACATTTGACTAATTCCAGTTCATGATCGTTCTGGGTCCACATACGCCGGTTTCTGAATTACTTATTCCTGGCCATTCATACACTTTCTGAAACGGCAGTGGTTTTAACCCTCGGGTTGTCAAGCCCGAATGCAAATTAAGAGTAGGCAAGCACCATTTGACTAATTACATTCCATGATCGTTCTGGGTCCACATACGCCGGTTTCTGAATTACTTATTCCTGGCCATTCATGCACTTTCTGAAACGGCAGTGGTCTTATCCCTCGGGTTGTCAAGCGCGAACGCCAATTAAGAGTGGGCAAGCAGCGTTTGCCTAATTACATTCAATTATCGTTCTGGGTCCACACACAGGGGTTTCTGAATGTCTTGGTCCTGGCTATTCATGCACTTTCTGAAACGGCAGTGGTATTACACCTCGGGTTGTCAAGCACGAATGCCAATTAAGAGTAGGCAAGCACCATTTGACTAATTACATTCCTGATCGTTCTGGGTCCACATACGCCGTTTTCTTAATGAGTTGGTCCTGGCCATTCATGCACTTTCTGAAACGGCAGGGGTCTTATCGCTCGGGTTGTCAAGCGCGAATGCCCATTAGGAGTTGGCAAGCAGCGTTTGCCTAATTACATTCAATTATCGTTCTGGGTCCACACACGGCGGTTTCTGAATGTCTTGGTCCTGGCCATTCAAGCACTTTCTGGAACGGCAGTGGTCTTATCCCTCGGGTTGTCAAGCGCGAATGCCAATTAAGAGTTGGCAAGCAGCGTTTGACTAATTACATTCCATGATCGTTCTGGGTCCACACACGCCGGTTTCTGAATTACTTATTCCTGGCTATTCATGCACTTTCTGAAACGGCAGTGGTCTTATCCCTCGGGTTGCCAAGCGCGAATGCCAATTAAGAATTGGCAAGCACCATTTGACTAATTCAATTCCATGATCGTTCTGGGTCCACATACGCCGTTTTCTTAATGACTTGGTCCTGGTCATTCATGCACTTTCTGAAACGGCAGGGGTCTTATCCCTCGGGTTGTCAAGCGCGAATGCCAATTAAGAGTTGGCAAGCAGCGTTTGACAAATTACATTCAATGATCGTTCTGGGTCCCCATACGCCGTTTTCTGAATTACTTATTCCTGGCCATTCATGCACTTTCTGAAACGGCAGTGGTCTTATCCCTCGGGTTGTCAAGCGCGAATGCCAATTAAGAGTTGGCAAGCACCATTTGACCAATTCCATTCCATGATCGTTCTGGGTCCACATACGCCGGTTTCTGAATTACTTATTCCTGGCCATTCATGCACTTTCTGAAACGGCAGTGGTCTTATCCCTCGGGTTGTCAAGCGCGAATGCCAATTAAGAATTGGCAAGCAACATTTGACTAATTCCATTTCATGATCGTTCTGGGTCCACATACGCCGGTTTCTGAATTACTTATTCCTGGCCATTCATACACTTTCTGAAACGGCAGTGGTTTTATCCCTCGGGTTGTCAAGCCCGAATGCAAATTAAGAGTAGGCAAGCACCATTTGACTAATTACATTCCATGATCGTTCTTGGGCCACATACGCCGGTTTCTGAATTACTTATTCCTGGCCATTCATGCACTTTCTGAAACGGCAGTGGTCTTATCCCTCGGGTTGTCAAGCACGAATGCCAATTAAGAGTAGGCAAGCACCATTTGACTAATTACATTCCATGATCGTTCTGGGTCCACATACGCCGTTTTTTTAATGACTTGGTCCTGGCCATTCATGCACTTTCTGAAACGGCAGGGGTCTTATCCCTCGGGTTGTCAAGCGCGAATGCCAATTAGGAGTTGGCAAGCACCGTTTGACTAATTACATTCCATGATCGTTCTGGGTCCACATACGCCATTTTCTTAATGACTTGGTCCTGGCCATTCATGCACTTTCTGAAACGGCAGGGGTCTTATTCCTCGGGTTGTCAAGCGCGAATGCCAATTAGGACTTGGCAAGCAGCGTTTGACTAATTACATTCCATGATCGTTCTGGGTCTACGAACGGCGGTTTCTGAATGTCGTGGTCCTGGCCATTCATGCACTTTCTGAAACGGCAGGGGTCTTATCCCTCGGGTTGTCAAGCGCGCATGCCAATTAAGAGTTGGCAAGCAGCGTTTGACTAAATACATTCCATGATCGTTCTGGGTCCACACACGGCGGTTTCTGAATGTCTTGGTCCTGGCCATTCATGCAGTTTCTGAAACGGCAGGGGTCTTATCCCTCGGGTGGTCAAGCACGAATGCCAATTAAAAGTAGGGAAGCACCATTTGACTTAGTACATTCCATGATCGTTCTGGGTCCACATACGCCGTTTTCTTAAAGACTTGATCCTCGCCATTCATGCACTTTCTGAAACGGCAGGGGTCTTATCCCTGGGGTTGTCAAGCGCGAATGCCAATTAATAGTTGGCAAGGAGCGTTTGACTAATTACATTCCATGATCGTTCTGGGTCCACACACGGCGGTTTCTGAATGTCTTGGTCCTGGCCATTCATGCACTTTCTGAAACGGCAGTGGTCTTATCCCTCGGGTTGTCAAGCGCGAATGCCAATAAGGAGTTGGCAAGCAGCGTTTGCCTAATTACATTCAATTATCGTTCTGGGTCCACACACGGCGGTTTCTGAATGTCTTGGTCCTGGCCATTCATGCAGTTTCTGAAACGGCAGGGGTCTTATCCCTCGGGTTGTCAAGCACGAATGCCAATTAAGAGTAGGCAAGCAGCATTTGACTGATTACATTCCATGATCGTTCTGGGTCCACATACGCCGGTTTCTGAATAATTTATTCCTGGCCATTCATGCACTTTCTTAAACGGCAGTGGTCTTATCCCTCGGGTTCTCAAGCGCGAATTTCAATGGTAGGCGAATGGTAGGCAAGCACCATTTGACTAATTACATTCCATGATCGTTCTGGGTCCACATACGCCGTTTTCTTATGACTTGGTCCTGGCCATTCATGCACTTTCTGAAACGGCAGGGGTCTTATCCCTCGGGTTGTCAAGCGCGAATGCCAATTAAGAGTTGGCAAGCAGCGTTTGACTAATTACATTCCATGATCGTTCTGAGTCCACATACGCCGTTTTCTTAATGACTTGGTCCTGGCCATTCATGCACTTTCTGAAACGGCAGGGGTCTTATCCCTCGGGTTGTCAAGCGCGAATGCCAATTAAGAGTTGCCAAGCAGCGTTTGACAAATTACATTCCATGATCGTTCTGGGTCCCCATACGCCGTTTTCTGAATTACTTATTCCTGGCCATTCATGCACTTTCTGAAACGGCAGTGGTCTTATCCCTCGGGTTGTCAAGCGCGAATGTCAAATAAGAATTGGCAAGCAACATTTGACTAATTCCAGTTCATGATCGTTCTGGGTCCACATACGCCGGTTTCTGAATTACTTATTCCTGGCCATTCATACACTTTCTGAAACGGCAGTGGTTTTAACCCTCGGGTTGTCAAGCCCGAATGCAAATTAAGAGTAGGCAAGCACCATTTGACTAATTACATTCCATGATCGTTCTGGGTCCACATACGCCGGTTTCTGAATTACTTATTCCTGGCCATTCATGCACTTTCTGAAACGGCAGTGGTCTTATCCCTCGGGTTGTCAAGCACGAATGCCAATTAAGAGTAGGCAAGCACCATTTGACTAATTACATTCCATGATCGTTCTGGGTCCACATACGCCGTTTTCTTAATGACTTGGTCCTGGCCATTCATGCACTTTCTGAAACGGCAGGGGTCTTATCCCTCGGGTTGTCAAGCGCGAATGCCAATTAAGAGTTGGCAAGCAGCGTTTGACTAATTACATTCCATGATCGTTCTGGGTCCACATAGGCCGTTTTCTTAATGACTTGGTCCTGGCCATTCATGCACTTTCTGAAACGGCAGGGGTCTTATTCCTCGGGTTGTCAAGCGCGAATGCCAATTAGGACTTGGCAAGCAGCGTTTGACTAATTACATTCCATGATCGTTCTGGGTCTACACACGGCGGTTTCTGAATGTCGTGGTCCTGGCCATTCGTGCACTTTCTGAAACGGCAGTGGTCTTATCCCTCGGGTTATCAAGCGCGAATGCCAATTAAGAGTTGGCAAGCAGCGTTTGACAAATTACATTCCATGATCGTTCTGGGTTCCCATACACCGTTTTCTGAATTACTTATTCCTGGCCATTCATGCACTTTCTGAAACGGCAGTGGTTTTATCCCTCGGGTTGTCAAGCCCGAATGCAAATTAAGAGTAGGCAAGCACCATTTGACTAATTACATTCCATGATCGTTCTGGGTCCACATTCGCCGGTTTCTGAATTCCTTATTCCTGGCCATTCATGCACTTTCTGAAACGGCAGTGGTCTTATCCCTCGGGTTGTCAAGCACGAATGCCAATTAAGAGTAGGCAAGCACCATTTGACTAATTACAATCCATGATCGTTCTGGGTCCACATACGCCGTTTTCTTAATGACTTGGTCCTGGCCATTCATGCACTTTCGGAAAAGGCAGGGGTCTTAACCCTCGGGTTGTCAAGCGCGAATGCCAATTAAGAGTTGGCAAGCAGCGTTTGACTAATTACATTCCATGATCGTTCTGGGTCCACATACGCCGTTTTCTTAATGACTTGGTCCTGGCTATTCATGCACTTTCTGAAACGGCAGGGGTCATATCCCTCGGGTTGTCAAGCGCGAATGCCAATTAGGACTTGGCAAGCAGCGTTTGACTAATTACATTCCATGATCGTTCTGGGTCCACACACGGCGGTTTCTGAATGTCTTGGTCCTGGCCATTCATGCACTTTCTGAAACAGCAGGGGTCTTATCCCTCGGGTTGTCAAGCGCGAATGCCAATTAAGAGTTGGCAAGCAGCGTTTGACTAATTACATTCCATGATCGTTCTGGGTCCACACACGGCGGTTTCTGAATGTCTTGGTCCTGGCCATTCATGCAGTTTCTGAAACGGCAGGGGTCTTATCCCTCGGGTTGTCAAGCACGAATGCCAATTAAAAGTAGGGAAGCACCATTTGACTTAGTACATTCCATGATCGTTCTGGGTCCACATACGCCGTTTTCTTAAAGACTTGGTCCTGGCCATTCATGCACTTTTCTGAAACGGCAGGGGTCTTATCCCTGGGGTTGTCAAGCGCGAATGCCAATTAAGAGTTGGCAAGCAGCGTTTGCCTAATTACATTCAATTATCGTTCTGGGTCCACACACGGCGGTTTCTGAATGTCTTGGTCCTGGCCATTCATGCAGTTTCTGAAACGGCAGGGGTCTTATCCGTCGGGTTGTCAAGCACGAATGCCAATTAGGAGTAGGCAAGCACCATTTGACTAATTACATTCCATGATCATGCTGGGTGTACATACGCCGTTTTCTTAATGACTTGGTCCTGGCCATTCATGCACTTTCTGAAACGGCAGGGGTCTTATCCCTCGGGTTGTCAAGCGCGAATGCCAATTAAGAGTTGGCAAGCAGCGTTTGACTAATTACATCCCATGATCGTTCTGGGTCCACACACGGCGGTTTCTGAATGTCTTGGTCCTGGCCATTCATGCACTTTCTGTAACGGCAGTGGTCTTATCCCTCGGGTTGTCAAGCGCGAATGCCAATTAGGAGTTGGCAAGCAGCGTTTGACTAATTACATTCAATTATCCTTCTGGGTCCACACACGGCGGTTTCTGAATGTCTTGGTCCTGGCCATTCATGCACTTTCTGAAACGGCAGTGGTCTTAACCCTCGGGTTGTCAAGCGCGAATGCCAATTAAGAGTTGGCAAGCAGCGTTTGCCTTATTACATTCAATTATCGTTCTGGGTCCACACACGGTGGTTTCTGAATGTCTTGGTCCTGGCCATTCATGCACTTTCCGAAACGGCAGTGGTCTTATCCCTCGGGTTGTCAAGCGCGAATGCCAATGAAGAGTAGGCAAGCAGCGTTTGAATAATTACATTCCATGATCGTTCTGGGTCCACACATGGCGGTTTCTGAATGTCTTGGTCCTGGCCATTCATGCACTTTCTGAAACGGCAGTGGTCTTATCCCTCGGGTTGTCAAGCGCGAATGCCAATTAAGAGTTGGCAAGCAGAGTTTGCCTAATTACATTCAATTATCGTTCTGGGTCCACACACGGCGGTTTCTGAATGTCTTGGTCCTGGCCATTCATACACTTTCTGAAACGGCAGTGGTCTTATCCCTCGGGTTGTCAAGCGCGAACGCCAATTAAGAGTGGGCAAGCAGCGTTTACCTAATTACATTCAATTATCGTTCTGGGTCCACACACGGGGGTTTCTGAATGTCTTGGTCCTGGCCATTCATGCACTTTCTGAAACGGCAGTGGTATTATACCTCGGGTTGTCAAGCACGAATGCCAATTGAGAGTAGGCAAGCACCATTTGACTAATTACATTCCTGATCGTTCTGGGTCCACATACGCCGTTTTCTTAATGAGTTGGTCCTGGCCATTCATGCACTTTCTTAAACGGCAGGGGTCTTATCACTCGGGTTGTCAAGCGCGAATGCCAATTAGGAGTAGGCAAGCAGCGTTTGCCTAATTGCATTCAATTATCGTTCTGGGTCCACACACGGCGGTTTCTGAATGTCTTGGTCCTGGCCATTCAAGCACTTTCTGAAACGGCAGTGGTCTTATCCCTCGGGTTGTCAAGCGCGAATGCCAATTAAGAGTTGGCAAGCAGCGTTTGACTAATTACATTCAATTATCCTTCTGGGTCCACACACGCCGTTTTCTGAATTACTTATTCCTGGCCATTCATGCACTTTCTGAAATGGAAGTGGTCTTATCCCTCGTGTTGTCAAGCGCGAATGCCAATTAAGAGTTGGCAAGCACCATTTGACCAATTCCATTCCATGATCGTTCTGGGTCCACATACGCCGGTTTCTGAATTACTTATTCCTGGCCATTCATGCACTTTCTGAAACGGCAGTGGTCTTATCCCTCGGGTTGTCAAGCGCGAATGCCAATTAGGAATTGGCAAGCAACATTTGACTAATTCCATTTCATGATCGTTCTGGGTCCACATACGCCGGTTTCTGAATTACTTATTCCTGGCCATTCATACACTTTCTGAAACGGCAGTGGTTTTATCCCTCGGGTTGTCAAGCCCGAATGCAAATTAAGAGTAGGCAAGCACCATTTGACTAATTACATTCCATGATCGTTCTGGGGCCACATACGCCGGTTTCTGAATTACTTATTCCTGGCCATTCATGCACTTTCTGAAACGGCAGTGGTCTTATCTCTCGGGTTGTCAAGCACGAATGCCAATTAAGAGTAGGCAAGCACCATTTGACTAATTACATTCCATGATCGTTCTGGGTCCACATACGCCGTTTTCTTAATGACTTGGTCCTGGCCATTCATGCACTTTCTGAAACGGCAGGGGTCTTATCCCTCGGGTTGTCAAGCGCGAATGCCAATTAGGAGTTGGCAAGCACCGTTTGACTAATTACATTCCATGATCGTTCTGGGTCCACATACGCCATTTTCTTAATGACTTGGTCCTGGCCATTCATGCACTTTCTGAAACGGCAGGGGTCTTATTCCTCGGGTTGTCAAGCGCGAATGCCAATTAGGACTTGGCAAGCAGCGTTTGACTAATTACATTCCATGATCGTTCTGGGTCTACACACGGCGGTTTCTGAATGTCGTGGTCCTGGCCATTCATGCACTTTCTGAAACGGCAGGGGTCTTATCCCTCGGGTTGTCAAGCGCGCATGCCAATTAAGAGTTGGCAAGCAGCGTTTGACTAAATACATTCCATGATCGTTCTGGGTCCACACACGGCGGTTTCTGAATGTCTTGGTCCTGGCCATTCATGCAGTTTCTGAAACGGCAGGGGTCTTATCCCTCGGGTGGTCAAGCACGAATGCCAATTAAGAGTAGGCAAGCACCATTTGACTAATTACATTTCATGATCGTTCTGGGTCCACATACGCCGTTTTCTTAATGACTTGGTCCTGGCCATTCATGCACTTCCTGAAACGGCAGGGGTCTTATCCCTCGGGTTGTCAAGCGCGAATGCCAATTAAGAGTTGGCAAGCAGCGTTTGACTAATTACATTCCATGATCGTTCTGGGTCTACACATGGCGGTTTCTGAATGTCTTGGTCCTGGCCATTCATGCAGTTTCTGAAAAGGCAGGGGTCTTAACCCTCGGGTTGTCAAGCACGAATGCCAATTAAAAGTAGGGAAGCACCATTTGACTTAGTACATTCCATGATCGTTCTGGGTCCACATACGCCGTTTTCTTAAAGACTTGGTCCTGGCCATTCATGCACTTTCTGAAACGGCAGGGGTCTTATCCCTGGGGTTGTCAAGCGCGAATGCCAATTAAGAGTTGGCAAGCAGCGTTTGACTAATTACATTCCATGATCGTTCTGGGTCCACACACGGCGGTTTCTGAATGTCTTTGTCCTGGCTATTCATGCACTTTCTGAAACGGCAGTGGTCTTATCCCTCGGGTTGTCAAGCGCGAATGCCAATAAGGAGTTGGAAAGCAGCGTTTGCCTAATTACATTCAATTATCGTTCTGGGTCCACACACGGCGGTTTCTGAATGTCTTGGTCCTGGCCATTCATGCAGTTTCTGAAACGGCAGGGGTCTTATCCCTCGGGTTGTCAAGCACGAATGCCAATTAAGAGTAGGCAAGCAGCATTTCACTGATTACATTCCATGATCGTCCTGGGTCCAAATACGCCGGTTTCTGAATAACTTATTCCTGGCCATTCATGCACTTTCTTAAACGGCAGTGGTCTTATCCCTCGGGTTGTCAAGCGCGAATTTCAATGGTAGGCGAATGGTAGGCAAGCACCATTTGACTAATTACATTCCATGATCGTTCTGGGTCCACATACGCCGTTTTCTTATGACTTGGTCGTGGCCATTCATGCACTTTCTGAAACGGCAGGGGTCTTATCCCTCGGGTTGTCAAGCGCGAATGCCAATTAAGAGTTGGCAATCAGCGTTTGACTAATTACATTCCATGATCGTTCTGGGTCCACATACGCCGTTTTCTTAATGACTTGGTCCTGGCCATTCATGCACTTTCTGAAACGGCAGGGGTCTTATCCCTCGGGTTGTCAAGCGCGAATGCCAATTAAGAGTTGCCAAGCAGCGTTTGACAAATTACATTCCATGATCGTTCTGGGTCCCCATACGCCGTTTTCTGAATTACTTATTCCTGGCCATTCATGCACTTTCTGAAACGGCAGTGGTCTTATCCCTCGGGTTGTCAAGCGCGAATGCCAAATAAGAATTGGCAAGCAACATTTGACAAATTCCATTTCATGATCGTTCTGGGTCCACATACGCCGGTTTCTGAATTACTTATTCCTGGCCATTCATACACTTTCTGAAACGGCAGTGGTTTTATCCCTCGGGTTGTCAAGCGCGAATGCCAATTAGGAGTTGGCAAGCACCGTTTGACTAATTACATTCCATGATCGTTCTGGGTCCACATACGCCATTTTCTTAATGACTTGGTCCTGGCCATTCATGCACTTTCTGAAACGGCAGGGGTCTTATTCCTCGGGTTGTCAAGCGCGAATGCCAATTAGGACTTGGCAAGCAGCGTTTGACTAATTACATTCCATGATCGTTCTGGGTCTACACACGGCGGTTTCTGAATGTCGTGGTCCTGGCCATTCACGCACTTTCTGAAACGGCAGGGGTCTTATCCCTCGGGTTGTCAAGCGCGCATGCCAATTAAGAGTTGGCAAGCAGCGTTTGACTAAATTCATTCCATGATCGTTCTGGGTCCACACACGGCGGTTTCTGAATGTCTTGGTCCTGGCCATTCATGCAGTTTCTGAAACGGCAGGGGTCTTATCCCTGGGGTGGTCAAGCACGAATGCCAATTAAGAGTAGGCAAGCACCATTTGACTAATTACATTTCATGATCGTTCTGGGTCCACATACGCCGTTTTCTTAATGACTTGGTCCTGGCCATTCATGCACTTCCTGAAACGGCAAGGGTCTTATCCCTCGGGTTGTCAAGCGCGAATGACAATTAAGAGTTGGCAAGCAGCGTTTGACTAATTACATTCCATGATCGTTCTGGGTCCACACATGGCGGTTTCTGAATGTCTTGGTCCTGGCCATTCATGCAGTTTCTGAAAAGGCAGGGGTCTTATCCCTCGGGTTGTCAAGCACGAATGCCAATTAAAAGTAGGGAAGCACCATTTGACTTAGTACATTCCATGATCGTTCTGGGTCCACATACGCCGTTTTCTTAAAGACTTGGTCCTGGCCATTCATGCACTTTCTGAAACGGCAGGGGTCTTATCCCTCGGGTTGTCAAGCGCGAATGCCAATTAAGAGTTGGCAAGCAGCGTTTGACTAAATACATTCCATGATCGTTCTGGGTCCACACACGGCGGTTTCTGAATGTCTTGGTCCTGGCCATTCATGCAGTTTCTGAAACGGCAGGGGTCTTATCCCTCGGGTGGTCAAGCACGAATGCCAATTAAGAGTAGGCAAGCACCATTTGACTAATTACATTCCATGATCGTTCTGGGTCCACATACGCCGTTTTCTTAATGACTTGGTCCTGGCCATTCATGCACTTTCGGAAACAGCAGGGGTCTTATCCCTCGGGTTGTCAAGCGCGAATGCCAAATTAGAGTTGGCAAGCAGCGTTTGACTAATTACATTCCATGATCGTTCTGGGTCCACACATGGCGGTTTCTGAATGTCTTGGTCCTGGCCATTCATGCACTTTCTGAAACGGCAGTATTCTTATCCCTCGGGTTGTCAAGCGCGAATGCCAATTAGGAGTTGGCAAGCAGCGTTTGACTAATTACATTCAATTATCGTTCTGGGTCCACACACGGCGGTTTCTGAATGTCTTTGTCCTGGCCATTCATGCACTTTCTGAAACGGCAGTTGTCTTAACCCTCGGGTTGTCAAGCGCGAATGCCAATTAAGAGTTGGCAAGCAGCGTTTGCCTAATTACATTCAATTATCGTTCTGGGTCCACACACGGCGGTTTCTGAATGTCTTGGTCCTGGCCATTCATGCACTTTCCGAAACGGCAGTGGTTTTATCCCTCGGGTTGTCAAGCGCGAATGCCAATGAAGAGTAGGCAAGCAGCGTTTGACTAATTACATTCTATGATCGTTCTGGGTCCACACACGGCGGTTTCTGAATGTCTTGGTCCTGGCCATTTATGCACGTTCTGAAACGGCAGTGGTCTTATATCCCTCGGGTTGTCAAGCGCGAATGCCAATTAAGAGTTGGCAAGCAGCGTGTGCCTGATTACATTCAATTATCGTTCTGGGTCCACACACGGCGGTTTCTCAATGTCTTGGTCCTGGCCATTCATGCACTTTCTGAAACGGCAGTGGTCTTATCCCTCGGGTTGTCAAGCGCGAAGGCCAATTAAGAGTGGGCAAGCAGCGTTTGCCTAATTACATTCAATTTTTGTTCTGGGTCCACACACGCCGTTTTCTTAATGAGTTGGTCCTGGCCATTCATGCACTTTCTGAAACGGCAGGGGTCTTATCCCTCGGGTTGTCAAGCGCGAATGCCAATTAGGAGTTGGCAAGCAGCGTTTGCCTAATTACATTCAATTATCGTTCTGGGTCCACACACGGCGGTTTCTGAATGTGTTGGACCTGGCCATTCATGCACTTTCTGAAACGGCAGTGGTCTTATCCCTCGGGTTGTCAAGCGCGAATGCAAATTAAGAGTTGGCAAGCAGCGTTTGACTAATTACATTCCATGATCGTTCTGGGTCCACACACGCCGGTTTCTGAATTACTTATTCCTGGCTATTCATGCACTTTCTGAAACGGCAGTGGTCTTATCCCTCGGGTTGCCAAGCGCGAATGCCAATTAAGAGTTGGCAAGCAGCGTTTGACTAATTACATTCCATGATCGTTCTGGGTCCACATACGCCGGTTTCTGAATTACTTATTTCTGGCCATTCATACACTTTCTGAAACGGCAGTGGTTGTATCCCTCGGATTGTCAAGCCCGAATGCCAATTAAGAATTGGCAAGCACCATTTGACTAATTCCATTCCATGATCGTTCTGGGTCCACATACGCCGGTTTCTGAATTACTTATTCCTGGCCATTCATACACTTTCTGAAACGGCAGTGGTTGTATCCCTCGGGTTGTCAAGCACGAATGCCAATTAAGAGTAGGCAAGCACCATTTGACTAATTACATTCCATGGTCGTTCTGGGTCCACATACGCCGTTTTCTTAATGACTTGGTCCTGGCCATTCATGCACTTTCTGAAACGGCAGGGGTCTTATCCCTCGGGTTGTCAAGCGCGAATGCCAATTAAGAGTTGGCAAGCAGCGTTTGACTAATTACATTCCATGATCGTTCTGGGTCCACACACGGCGGTTTCTGAATGTCTTGGTCCTGGCCATTCATGCACTTTCTGAAACGGCAGTGGTCTTATCCCTCGGGTTGTCAAGCGCGAATGCCAATAAGGAGTTGGCAAGCAGCGTTTGCCTAATTACATTCAATTATCGTTCTGGATCCACACACGGCGGTTTCTGAATGTCTTGGTCCTCGCCATTCATGCAGTTTCTGAAACGGCAGGGGTCTTATCCCTCGGGTTGTCAAGCACGAATGCCAATTAAGAGTAGGCAAGCAGCATTTGACGGATTACATTCCATGATCGTTCTGGGTCCACATACGCCGGTTTCTGAATGTCTTGGTCCTGGCCATTCATGCACTTTCTGAAACGGCAGGGGTCTTATCCCTCGGGTTGTCAAGCGCGAATGCCAATTAAGAGTTGGCAAGCAGCGTTTGACTAATTACATTCCATGATCGGTCTGGGTCCACACACGGCGGTTTCTGAATGTCTTGGTCCTGGCCATTCATGCAGTTTCTGAAACGGCAGGGGTCTTATCCCTCGGGTTGTCAAGCACGAATGCCAATTAAAAGTAGGGAAGCACCTATGACTTAGTACATTCCATGATCGTTCTGGGTCCACATACGCCGTTTTCTTAAAGACTTGGTCCTGGCCATTCATGCACTTTCTGAAACGGCAGGGGTCTTATCCCTGGGGTTGTCAAGCGCGAATGCCAATTAAGAGTTGGCAAGCAGCGTTTGACTAATTACATTCCATGATCGTTCTGGGTCCACACACGGCGGTTTCTGAAGGTCTTGGTCCTGGCCATTCATGCACTTTCTGAAACGGCAGTGGTCTTATCCCTCGGGTTGTCAAGCGCGAATGCCAATAAGGAGTTGGCAAGCAGCGTTTGCCTAATTACATTCAATTATCGTTCTGGGTCCACACACGGCGGTTTCTGAATGTCTTGGTCCTGGCCATTCATGCAGTTTCTGAAACGGCAGGGGTCTTATCCCTCGGGTTGTCAAGCACGAATGCCAATTAAGAGTAGGCAAGCAGCATTTGACTGATTACATTCCATGATCGTTCTGGGTCCACATACGCCGGTTTCTTAATGACTTGGTCCTGGCCCTTCATGCACTTTCTGAAACGGCAGGGGTCTTATCCCTCGGGTTGTCAAGCGAGAATGCCAATTAAGAGTTGGCAAGCAGCGTTTGACTAATTACATTCCATGATCGGTCTGGGTCCACACACGGCGGTTTATGAATGTCTTGGTCCTGGCCATTCATGCAGTTTCTGAAACGGCAGGGGTCTTATACCTCGGGTTGTCAAGCACGAATGCGAATTAAAAGTAGGGAAGCACCTATGACTTAGTACATTCCATGATCGTTCTGGGTCCACATACGCCGTTTTCTTAAAGACTTGGTCCTGGCCATTCATGCACTTTCTGAAACGGCAGGGGTCTTATCCCTGGGGTTGTCAAGCGCGAATGCCAATTAAGAGTTGGCAAGCAGCGTTTGACTAATTACATTCCATGATCGTTCTGGGTCCACACACGGCGGTTTCTGAATGTCTTGGTCCTGGCCATTCATGCACTTTCTGAAACGGCAGTGGTCTTATCCCTCGGGTTGTCAAGCACGAATGGCAATTAAGAGTAGGCAAGCACCATTTGAATAATTACATTCCATGATCGTTCTGGGTCCACATACGCCGTTTTCTTAATGACTTGGTCCTGGCCATTCATGCACTTTCTGAAACGGCAGGGGTCTTATCCCTCGGGTTGTCAAGCGCGAATTTCAATGGTAGGCAAGCACCATTTGACTAATTACATTCCATGATCGTTCTGGGTCCACATACGCCGTTTTCCTAATGACTTGGTCCTGGCCATTCATGCACTTTCTGAAACGGCAGGGGTCTTATCCCTCGGGTTGTCAAGCGCGAATGCCAATTAAGAGTTGGCAAGCAGCGTTTGACTAATTACATTCCATGATCGTTCTGGGTCCACATACGCCGTTTTCCTAATGACTTGGTCCTGGCCATTCATGCACTTTCTTAAACGGCAGGGGTCTTATCCCTCGGGTTGTCAAGCGCGAATTTCAATGGTAGGCAAGCACCATTTGACTAATTACATTCCATGATCGTTCTGGGTCCACATACGCCGTTTTCCTAATGACTTGGTCCTGGCCATTCATGCACTTTCTTAAACGGCAGGGGTCTTATCCCTCGGGTTGTCAAGCGCGAATGCCAATTAAGAGTTGGCAAGCAGCGTTTGACTAATTACATTCCATGATCGTTCTGGGTCCACATACTCCGTTTTCCTAATGACTTGGTCCTGGCCATTCATGCACTTTCTGAAACGGCAGGGGTCTTATCCCTCGGGTTGTCAAGCGCGAATGCCAATTAAGAGTTGGCAAGCAGCGTTTGACTAATTACATTCCATGATCGTTCTGGGTCCACATACGCCGTTTTCCTAATGACTTGGTCCTGGCCATTCATGCACTTTCTTAAACGGCAGGGGTCTTATCCCTCGGGTTGTCAAGCGCGAATTTCAATGGTAGGCAAGCACCATTTGACTAATTACATTCCATGATCGTTCTGGGTCCACATACGCCGTTTTCCTAATGACTTGGTCCTGGCCATTCATGCACTTTCTTAAACGGCAGGGGTCTTATCCCTCGGGTTGTCAAGCGCGAATGCCAATTAAGAGTTGGCAAGCAGCGTTTGACTAATTACATTCCATGATCGTTCTGGGTCCACATACGCCGTTTTCCTAATGACTTGGTCCTGGCCATTCATGCACTTTCTTAAACGGCAGGGGTCTTATCCCTCGGGTTGTCAAGCGCGAATTTCAATGGTAGGCAAGCACCATTTGACTAATTACATTCCATGATCGTTCTGGGTCCACATACGCCGTTTTCCTAATGACTTGGTCCTGGCCATTCATGCACTTTCTTAAACGGCAGGGGTCTTATCCCTCGGGTTGTCAAGCGCGAATGCCAATTAGGAGTTGGCAAGCAGCGTTTGACTAATTACATTCCATGATCGTTCTGGGTCCACATACTCCGTTTTCCTAATGACTTGGTCCTGGCCATTCATGCACTTTCTGAAACGGCAGGGGTCTTATCCCTCGGGTTGTCAAGCGCGAATGCCAATTAAGAGTTGGCAAGCAGCGTTTGACTAATTACATTCCATGATCGTTCTGGGTCCACATACGCCGTTTTCCTAATGACTTGGTCCTGGCCATTCATGCACTTTCTTAAACGGCAGGGGTCTTATCCCTCGGGTTGTCAAGCGCGAATGCCAATTAAGAGTTGGCAAGCAGCGTTTGACTAATTACATTCCATGATCGTTCTGGGTCCACATACTCCGTTTTCCTAATGACTTGGTCCTGGCCATTCATGCACTTTCTTAAACGGCAGGGGTCTTATCCCTCGGGTTGTCAAGCGCGAATGCCAATTAAGAGTTGGCAAGCAGCGTTTGACTAATTACATTCCATGATCGTTCTGGGTCCACATACGCCGTTTTCCTAATGACTTGGTCCTGGCCATTCATGCACTTTCTTAAACGGCAGGGGTCTTATCCCTCGGGTTGTCAAGCGCGAATGCCAATTAAGAGTTGGCAAGCAGCGTTTGACTAATTACATTCCATGATCGTTCTGGGTCCACATACTCCGTTTTCCTAATGACTTGGTCCTGGCCATTCATGCACTTTCTTAAACGGCAGGGGTCTTATCCCTCGGGTTGTCAAGCGCGAATGCCAATTAAGAGTTGGCAAGCAGCGTTTGACTAATTACATTCCATGATCGTTCTGGGTCCACATACGCCGTTTTCCTAATGACTTGGTCCTGGCCATTCATGCACTTTCTTAAACGGCAGGGGTCTTATCCCTCGGGTTGTCAAGCGCGAATGCCAATTAAGAGTTGGCAAGCAGCGTTTGACTAATTACATTCCATGATCGTTCTGGGTCCACATACGCCGTTTTCCTAATGACTTGTTCCTGGCCATTCATGCACTTTCTTAAACGGCAGGGGTCTTATCCCTCGGGTTGTCAAGCGCGAATGCCAATTAAGAGTTGGCAAGCAGCGTTTGACTAATTACATTCCATGATCGTTCTGGGTCCACATACGCCGTTTTCCTAATGACTTGGTCCTGGCCATTCATGCACTTTCTTAAACGGCAGGGGTCTTATCCCTCGGGTTGTCAAGCGCGAATTTCAATGGTAGGCAAGCACCATTTGACTAATTACATTCCATGATCGTTCTGGGTCCACATACTCCGTTTTCCTAATGACTTGGTCCTGGCCATTCATGCACTTTCTGAAACGGCAGGGGTCTTATCCCTCGGGTTGTCAAGCGCGAATGCCAATTAAGAGTTGGCAAGCAGCGTTTGACTAATTACATTCCATGATCGTTCTGGGTCCACATACGCCGTTTTCCTAATGACTTGGTCCTGGCCATTCATGCACTTTCTTAAACGGCAGGGGTCTTATCCCTCGGGTTGTCAAGCGCGAATGCCAATTAAGAGTTGGCAAGCAGCGTTTGACTAATTACATTCCATGATCGTTCTGGGTCCACATACTCCGTTTTCTTAATGACTTGGTCCTGGCCATTCATGCACTTTCTTAAACGGCAGGGGTCTTATCCCTCGGGTTGTCAAGCGCGAATTTCAATGGTAGGCAAGCACCATTTGACTAATTACATTCCATGATCGTTCTGGGTCCACATACGCCGTTTTCCTAATGACTTGGTCCTGGCCATTCATGCACTTTCTTAAACGGCAGGGGTCTTATCCCTCGGGTTGTCAAGCGCGAATGCCAATTAAGAGTTGGCAAGCAGCGTTTGACTAATTACATTCCATGATCGTTCTGGGTCCACATACGCCGTTTTCCTAATGACTTGGTCCTGGCCATTCATGCACTTTCTTAAACGGCAGGGGTCTTATCCCTCGGGTTGTCAAGCGCGAATGCCAATTAAGAGTTGGCAAGCAGCGTTTGACTAATTACATTCCATGATCGTTCTGGGTCCACATACTCCGTTTTCTTAATGACTTGGTCCTGGCCATTCATGCACTTTCTTAAACGGCAGGGGTCTTATCCCTCGGGTTGTCAAGCGCGAATTTCAATGGTAGGCAAGCACCATTTGACTAATTACATTCCATGATCGTTCTGGGTCCACATACGCCGTTTTCCTAATGACTTGGTCCTGGCCATTCATGCACTTTCTTAAACGGCAGGGGTCTTATCCCTCGGGTTGTCAAGCGCGAATGCCAATTAAGAGTTGGCAAGCAGCGTTTGACTAATTACATTCCATGATCGTTCTGGGTCCACATACGCCGTTTTCCTAATGACTTGGTCCTGGCCATTCATGCACTTTCTTAAACGGCAGGGGTCTTATCCCTCAGGTTGTCAAGCGCGAATGCCAATTAAGAGTTGGCAAGCAGCGTTTGACTAATTACATTCCATGATCGTTCTGGGTCCACATACTCCGTTTTCTTAATGACTTGGTCCTGGCCATTCATGCACTTTCTTAAACGGCAGGGGTCTTATCCCTCGGGTTGTCAAGCGCGAATTTCAATGGTAGGCAAGCACCATTTGACTAATTACATTCCATGATCGTTCTGGGTCCACATACGCCGTTTTCCTAATGACTTGGTCCTGGCCATTCATGCACTTTCTTAAACGGCAGGGGTCTTATCCCTCGGGTTGTCAAGCGCGAATGCCAATTAATAGTTGGCAAGCAGCGTTTGACTAATTACATTCCATGATCGTTCTGGGTCCACATACTCCGTTTTCCTAATGACTTGGTCCTGGCCATTCATGCACTTTCTGAAACGGCAGGGGTCTTATCCCTCGGGTTGTCAAGCGCGAATGCCAATTAAGAGTTGGCAAGCAGCGTTTGACTAATTACATTCCATGATCGTTCTGGGTCCACATACGCCGTTTTCCTAATGACTTGGTCCTGGCCATTCATGCACTTTCTTAAACGGCAGGGGTCTTATCCCTCGGGTTGTCAAGCGCGAATGCCAATTAAGAGTTGGCAAGCAGCGATCATGGAATTACATTCCATGATCGTTCTGGGTCCACATACTCCGTTTTCCTAATGACTTGGTCCTGGCCATTCATGCACTTTCTGAAACGGCAGGGGTCTTATCCCTCGGGTTGTCAAGCGCGAATGCCAATTAAGAGTTGGCAAGCAGCGTTTGACTAATTACATTCCATGATCGTTCTGGGTCCACATACTCCGTTTTCCTAATGACTTGGTCCTGGCCATTCATGCACTTTCTTAAACGGCAGGGGTCTTATCCCTCGGGTTGTCAAGCGCGAATTTCAATGGTAGGCAAGCACCATTTGACTAATTACATTCCATGATCGTTCTGGGTCCACATACTCCGTTTTCCTAATGACTTGGTCCTGGCCATTCATGCACTTTCTTAAACGGCAGGGGTCTTATCCCTCGGGTTGTCAAGCGCGAATGCCAATTAAGAGTTGGCAAGCAGCGTTTGACTAATTACATTCCATGATCGTTCTGGGTCCACATACTCCGTTTTCCTAATGACTTGGTCCTGGCCATTCATGCACTTTCTTAAACGGCAGGGGTCTTATCCCTCGGGTTGTCAAGCGCGAATTTCAATGGTAGGCAAGCACCATTTGACTAATTACATTCCATGATCGTTCTGGGTCCACATACGCCGTTTTCCTAATGACTTGGTCCTGGCCATTCATGCACTTTCTTAAACGGCAGGGGTCTTATCCCTCGGGTTGTCAAGCGCGAATTTCAATGGTAGGCAAGCACCATTTGACTAATTACATTCCATGATCGTTCTGGGTCCACATACGCCGTTTTCCTAATGACTTGGTCCTGGCCATTCATGCACTTTCTTAAACGGCAGGGGTCTTATCCCTCGGGTTGTCAAGCGCGAATTTCAATGGTAGGCAAGCACCATTTGACTAATTACATTCCATGATCGTTCTGGGTCCACATACGCCGTTTTCCTAATGACTTGGTCCTGGCCATTCATGCACTTTCTTAAACGGCAGGGGTCTTATCCCTCGGGTTGTCAAGCGCGAATGCCAATTAAGAGTTGGCAAGCAGCGTTTGACTAATTACATTCCATGATCGTTCTGGGTCCACATACTCCGTTTTCCTAATGACTTGGTCCTGGCCATTCATGCACTTTCTTAAACGGCAGGGGTCTTATCCCTCGGGTTGTCAAGCGCGAATTTCAATGGTAGGCAAGCACCATTTGACTAATTACATTCCATGATCGTTCTGGGTCCACATACGCCGTTTTCCTAATGACTTGGTCCTGGCCATTCATGCACTTTCTTAAACGGCAGGGGTCTTATCCCTCGGGTTGTCAAGCGCGAATGCCAATTAAGAGTTGGCAAGCAGCGTTTGACTAATTACATTCCATGATCGTTCTGGGTCCACATACTCCGTTTTCCTAATGACTTGGTCCTGGCCATTCATGCACTTTCTGAAACGGCAGGGGTCTTATCCCTCGGGTTGTCAAGCGCGAATGCCAATTAAGAGTTGGCAAGCAGCGTTTGACTAATTACATTCCATGATCGTTCTGGGTCCACATACGCCGTTTTCCTAATGACTTGGTCCTGGCCATTCATGCACTTTCTTAAACGGCAGGGGTCTTATCCCTCGGGTTGTCAAGCGCGAATGCCAATTAAGAGTTGGCAAGCAGCGTTTGACTAATTACATTCCATGATCGTTCTGGGTCCACATACACCGTTTTCCTAATGACTTGGTCCTGGCCATTCATGCACTTTCTGAAACGGCAGGGGTCTTATCCCTCGGGTTGTCAAGCGCGAATGCCAATTAAGAGTTGGCAAGCAGCGTTTGACTAATTACATTCCATGATCGTTCTGGGTCCACATACTCCGTTTTCCTAATGACTTGGTCCTGGCCATTCATGCACTTTCTTAAACGGCAGGGGTCTTATCCCTCGGGTTGTCAAGCGCGAATTTCAATGGTAGGCAAGCACCATTTGACTAATTACATTCCATGATCGTTCTGGGTCCACATACGCCGTTTTCCTAATGACTTGGTCCTGGCCATTCATGCACTTTCTTAAACGGCAGTGGTCTTATCCCTTGGGTTGTCAAGCGCGAATGCCCATTAAGAGTTGGCAAGCAGCGTTTGACTAATTACATTCCATGATCGTTCTGGGTCCACATACTCCGTTTTCCTAATGACTTGGTCCTGGCCATTCATGCACTTTCTGAAACGGCAGGGGTCTTATCCCTCGGGTTGTCAAGCGCGAATGCCAATTAAGAGTTGGCAAGCAGCGTTTGACTAATTTCATTCCATGATCGTTCTGGGTCCACATACGCCGTTTTCCTAATGACTTGGTCCTGGCCATTCATGCACTTTCTTAAACGGCAGGGGTCTTATCCCTCGGGTTGTCAAGCGCGAATGCCAATTAAGAGTTGGCAAGCAGCGTTTGACTAATTACATTCCATGATCGTTCTGGGTCCACATACTCCGTTTTCCTAATGACTTGGTCCTGGCCATTCATGCACTTTCTGAAACGGCAGGGGTCTTATCCCTCGGGTTGTCAAACGCGAATGCCAATTAAGAGTTGGCAAGCAGCGTTTGACTAATTACATTCCATGATCGTTCTGGGTCCACATACTCCGTTTTCCTTATGACTTGGTCCTGGCCATTCATGCACTTTCTTAAACGGCAGGGGTCTTATCCCTCGGGTTGTCAAGCGCGAATTTCAATGGTAGGCAAGCACCATTTGACTAATTACATTCCATGATCGTTCTGGGTCCACATACTCCGTTTTCCTAATGACTTGGTCCTGGCCATTCATGCACTTTCTTAAACGGCAGGGGTCTTATCCCTCGGGTTGTCAAGCGCGAATGCCAATTAAGAGTTGGCAAGCAGCGTTTGACTAATTACATTCCATGATCGTTCTGGGTCCACATACTCCGTTTTCCTAATGACTTGGTCCTGGCCATTCATGCACTTTCTTAAACGGCAGGGGTCTTATCCCTCGGGTTGTCAAGCGCGAATTTCAATGGTAGGCAAGCACCATTTGACTAATGACATTCCATGATCGTTCTGGGTCCACATACGCCGTTTTCCTAATGACTTGGTCCTGGCCATTCATGCACTTTCTTAAACTGCAGGGGTCTTATCCCTCGGGTTGTCAAGCGCGAATGCCAATTAAGAGTTGGCAAGCAGCGTTTGACTAATTACATTCCATGATCGTTCTGGGTCCACATACTCCGTTTTCCTAATGACTTGGTACTGGCCATTCATGCACTTTCTGAAACGGCAGGGGTCTTATCCCTCGGGTTGTCAAGCGCGAATGCCAATTAAGAGTTGGCAAGCAGCGTTTGACTAATTACATTCCATGATCGTTCTGGGTCCACATACGCCGTTTTCCTAATGACTTGGTCCTGGCCATTCATGCACTTTCTTAAACTGCAGGGGTCTTATCCCTCGGGTTGTCAAGCGCGAATGCCAATTAAGAGTTGGCAAGCAGCGTTTGACTAATTACATTCCATGATCGTTCTGGGTCCACATACGCCGTTTTCCTAATGACTTGGTCCTGGCCATTCATGCACTTTCTTAAACGGCAGGGGTCTTATCCCTCGGGTTGTCAAGCGCGAATGCCAATTAAGAGTTGGCAAGCAGCGTTTGACTAATTACATTCCATGATCGTTCTGGGTCCACATACTCCGTTTTCCTAATGACTTGGTCCTGGCCATTCATGCACTTTCTGAAACGGCAGGGGTCTTATCCCTCGGGTTGTCAAGCGCGAATGCCAATTAAGAGTTGGCAAGCAGCGTTTGACTAATTACATTCCATGATCGTTCTGGGTCCACATACTCCGTTTTCCTAATGACTTGGTCCTGGCCATTCATGCACTTTCTGAAACGGCAGGGGTCTTATCCCTCGGGTTGTCAAGCGCGAATGCCAATTAAGAGTTGGCAAGCAGCGTTTGACTAATTACATTCCATGATCGTTCTGGGTCCACATACGCCAATTTCCTAATGACTTGGTCCTGGCCATTCATGCACTTTCTTAAACGGCAGGGGTCTTATCCCTCGGGTTGTCAAGCGCGAATGCCAATTAAGAGTTGGCAAGCAGCGTTTGACTAATTACATTCCATGATCGTTCTGGGTCCACATACTCCGTTTTCCTAATGACTTGGTCCTGGCCATTCATGCACTTTCTGAAACGGCAGGGGTCTTATCCCTCGGGTTGTCAAGCGCGAATGCCAATTAAGAGTTGGCAAGCAGCGTTTGACTAATTACATTCCATGATCGTTCTGGGTCCACATACTCCGTTTTCCTAATGACTTGGTCCTGGCCATTCATGCACTTTCTTAAACGGCAGGGGTCTTATCCCTCGGGTTGTCAAGCGCGAATTTCAATGGTAGGCAAGCACCATTTGACTAATTACATTCCATGATCGTTCTGGGTCCACATACGCCGTTTTCCTAATGACTTGATCCTGGCCATTCATGCACTTTCTTAAACGGCAGGGGTCTTATCCCTCGGGTTGTCAAGCGCGAATGCCAATTAAGAGTTGGCAAGCAGCGTTTGACTAATTACATTCCATGATCGTTCTGGGTCCACATACTCCGTTTTCCTAATGACTTGGTCCTGGCCATTCATGCACTTTCTGAAACGGCAGGGGTCTTATCCCTCGGGTTGTCAAGCGCGAATGCCAATTAAGAGTTGGCAAGCAGCGTTTGACTAATTACATTCCATGATCGTTCTGGGTCCACATACGCCGTTTTCCTAATGACTTGGTCCTGGCCATTCATGCACTTTCTTAAACGGCAGGGGTCTTATCCCTCGGGTTGTCAAGCGCGAATTTCAATGGTAGGCAAGCACCATTTGACTAATTACATTCCATGATCGTTCTGGGTCCACATACGCCGTTTTCCTAATGACTTGGTCCTGGCCATTCATGCACTTTCTTAAACGGCAGGGGTCTTATCCCTCGGGTTGTCAAGCGCGAATGCCAATTAAGAGTTGGCAAGCAGCGTTTGACTAATTACATTCCATGATCGTTCTGGGTCCACATACTCCGTTTTCTTAATGACTTGGTCCTGGCCATTCATGCACTTTCTTAAACGGCAGGGGTCTTATCCCTCGGGTTGTCAAGCGCGAATTTCAATGGTAGGCAAGCACCATTTGACTAATTACATTCCATGATCGTTCTGGGTCCACATACGCCGTTTTCCTAATGACTTGGTCCTGGCCATTCATGCACTTTCTTAAACGGCAGGGGTCTTATCCCTCGGGTTGTCAAGCGCGAATGCCAATTAAGAGTTGGCAAGCAGCGTTTGACTAATTACATTCCATGATCGTTCTGGGTCCACATACTCCGTTTTCTTAATGACTTGGTCCTGGCCATTCATGCACTTTCTTAAACGGCAGGGGTCTTATCCCTCGGGTTGTCAAGCGCGAATTTCAATGGTAGGCAAGCACCATTTGACTAATTACATTCCATGATCGTTCTGGGTCCACATACGCCGTTTTCCTAATGACTTGGTCCTGGCCATTCATGCACTTTCTGAAACGGCAGGGGTCTTATCCCTCGGGTTGTCAAGCGCGAATGCCAATTAAGAGTTGGCAAGCAGCGTTTGACTAATTACATTCCATGATCGTTCTGGGTCCACACACGGCGGTTTCTGAATGTCTTGGTCCTGGCCATTCATGCACTTTCTGAAACGGCAGTGGTCTTATCCCTCGGGTTGTCAAGCGCGAATGCCAATAAGGAGTTGGCAAGCAGCGTTTGCCTAATTACATTCAATTATCGTTCTGGGTCCACACACGGCGGTTTCTGAATGTCTTGGTCCTGGCCATTCATGCACTTTCTGAAACGGCAGTGGTCTTATCCCTCGGGTTGTCAAGCACGAATGGCAATTAAGAGTAGGCAAGCACCATTTGAATAATTACATTCCATGATCGTTCTGGGTCCACATACGCCGGTTTCTGAATAACTTATTCCTGGCCATTCATGCACTTTCTTAAACGGCAGTGGTCTTATCCCTCGGGTTGTCAAGCGCGAATGCCAATTAAGAGTTGGCAAGCAGCGTTTGACTAATTACATTCCATGATCGTTCTGGGTCCACATACTCCGTTTTCTGAATAACTTATTCCTGGCCATTCATGCACTTTCTTAAACGGCAGTGGTCTTATCCCTCGGGTTGTCAAGCACGAATGGCAATTAAGAGTAGGCAAGCACCATTTGAATAATTACATTCCATGATCGTTCTGGGTCCACATACGCCGGTTTCTGAATAACTTATTCCTGGCCATTCATGCACTTTCTTAAACGGCAGTGGTCTTATCCCTCGGGTTGTCAAGCGCGAATGCCAATAAGGAGTTGGCAAGCAGCCTTTGCCTAATTACATTCAATTATCGTTCTGGGTCCACACACGGCGGTTTCTGAATGTCGTGGTCCTGGCCATTCATGCACTTTCTGAAACGGCAGGGGTCTTATCCCTCGGGTTGTCAAGCACGAATTCCAATTAAGAGTAGGCAAGCAGCATTGGACTGATTACATTCCATGATCGTTCTGGGTCCACATACGCCGGTTTCTGAATAACTTATTCCTGGCCATTCATGCACTTTCTTAAACGGCAGTGGTCTTATCCCTCGGGTGGTCAAGCGCGAATTTCAATGGTAGGCAAACACCATTTGACTAATTACATTCCATGATCGTTCTGGGTCCACATACGCCTTTTTCCTAATGACTTGGTCCTGGCCATTCATGCACTTTCTGAAACGGCAGGGGTCTTATCCCTCGGGTTGTCAAGCGCGAATGCCAATTAAGAGTTGGCAAGCAGCGTTTGACTAATTACATTCCATGATCGTTCTGGGTCTACACACGGCGGTTTCTGAATGTCTTGGTCCTGGCCATTCATGCAGTTTCTGAAACGGCAGGGGTCTTATCCCTCAGGTTGTCAAGCGCGAATGCCAATTAAGAGTTGCCAAGCAGCGTTTGACAAATTACATTCTATGATCGTTCTGGGCTCCCCATACGCCGTTTTCTGAATTACTTATTCCTGGCCATTCATGCACATTCTGAAACGGCAGTGGTCTTATCCCTCGGGTTGTCAAGCGCGAATGCCAATTTAGAGTTGGCAAGCACCATTTGACTAATTCCATTCCATGATCGTTCTGGGTCCACATACGCCGGTTTCTGAATTACTTATTCCCGGCCATTCATGCACTTTCTCAAACGGCAGTGGTCTTATCCCTCGGGTCGTCAAGCGCGAATGCCAATTAACAGTTGGCAAGCAGCGTTTGACTAACTACATTCCATGATCGTTATGGGTCCACATACGCCGTTTTCTTAATGACTTGGTCCTGGCCATTCATGCACTTTCTGAAACGGCAGGGGTCTTATTCCTCTGGTTGTCAAGCGCGAATGCCAATTAAGAGTTGGCAAGCAGCGTTTGACTAATTACATTCCATGATCGTTCTGGGTCCACACACGGCGGTTTCTGAATGTCTTGGTCCTGGCCATTCATGCACTTTCTGAAACGGCAGTGGTCTTATCCCTCGGGTTGTCAAGCATGAATGCCAATTAAAAGTAGGGAAGCACCCTTTGACTTAGTACATTCCATGATCGTTCTGGGTCCACATACGCCGGTTTCTGAATTACTTATTCCTGGCCATTCATACACTTTCTGAAACGGCAGTGGTTGTATCCCTCGGGTTGTCAAGCACGAATGCCAATTAAGAGTAGGCAAGCACCATTTGACTAATTACATTCCATGGTCGTTCTGGGTCCACATACGCCGTTTTCTTAATGACTTGGTCCTGGCCATTCATGCACTTTCTGAAACCGCAGGGGTCTTATCCCTCGGGTTGTCAAGCGCGAATGCCAATTAAGAGTTGGCAAGCAGCGTTTGACTAATTACCTTCAATGATCGTTCTGGGTCTACACACGGCGGTTTCTGAATGTCTTGGTCCTGGCCATTCATGCAGTTTCTGAAACGGCAGGGGTCTTATCCCTCGGGTTGTCAAGCACGAATGCCAATTAAAAGTAGGGAAGCACCATTTGACTTAGTACATTCCATGATCGTTCTGGGTCCACATACGCCGTTTTCTTAAAGACTTGGTCCTGGCCATTCATGCACTTTCTGAAACGGCAGGGGTCTTATCCCTGGGGTTGTCAAGCGCGAATGCCAATTAAGAGTTGGCAAGCAGCGTTTGACTAATTACATTCCATGATCGTTCTGGGTCCACACACGGCGGTTTCTGAATGTCTTGGTCCTGGCCATTCATGCACTTTCTGAAACGGCAGTGGTCTTATCCCTCGGGTTGTCAAGCGCTTATGCCAATAAGGAGTTGGCAAGCAGCGTTTGCCTAATTACATTCAATTATCGTTCTGGGTCCACACACGGCGGTTTCTGAATGTCTTGGTCCTGGCCATTCATGCAGTTTCTGAAACGGCAGGGGTCTTATCCCTCGGGTGGTCAAGCACGAATGCCAATTAAGACTAGGCAAGCACCATTTGACTAATTACATTTCATGATCATTCTGGGTCCACATACGCCGGTTTCTGAATAACTTATTCCTGGCCATTCATGCACTTTCTGAAACGGCAGGGGTCTTATCCCTCGGGTTGTCAAGCGCGAATGCCAATTAAGAGTTGGCAAGCAGCGTTTGACTAATTACATTCCATGATCGTTCTGGGTCTACACACGGCGGTTTCTGAATGTCGTGGTCCTGGCCATTCATAAGCTTTCTGAAACGGCAGGGGTCTTATCCCTCGGGTTGTCAAGCGCGCATGCCAATTAAGAGTTGGCAAGCAGCGTTTGACTAAATACATTCCATGATCGTTCTGGGTCTACACACGGCGGTTTCTGAATGTCGTGGTCCTGGCCATTCATGCACTTTCTGAAACGGCAGGGGTCTTATTCCTCGGGTTGTCAAGCGCGCATGCCAATTAAGAGTTGGCAAGCAGCGTTTGACTAATTACATTCCATGATCGTTCTGGGTCTACACACGGCGGTTTCTGAATGTCGTGGTCCTGGCCATTCATAAGCTTTCTGAAACGGCAGGGGTCTTATCCCTCGGGTTGTCAAGCGCGCATGCCAATTAAGAGTTGGCAAGCAGCGTTTGACTAAATACATTCCATGATCGTTCTGGGTCTACACACGGCGGTTTCTGAATGTCGTGGTCCTGGCCATTCATGCACTTTCTGAAACGGCAGGGGTCTTATTCCTCGGGTTGTCAAGCGCGAATGCCAATTAGGACTTGGGAAGCAGCGTTTGACTAATTACATTCCATGATCGTTCTGGGTCTACACACGGCGGTTTCTGAATGTCGTGGTCCTGGCCATTCATAAGCTTTCTGAAACGGCAGGGGTCTTATCCCTCGGGTTGTCAAGCGCGCATGCCAATTAAGAGTTGGCAAGCAGCGTTTGACTAAATACATTCCATGATCGTTCTGGGTCTACACACGGCGGTTTCTGAATGTCGTGGTCCTGGCCATTCATGCACTTTTTGAAACGGCAGGGGTCTTATTCCTCTGGTTGTCAAGCGCGCATGCCAATTAAGAGTTGGCAAGCAGCGTTTGACTAAATACATTCCATGATCGTTCTGGGTCCACACACGGCGGTTTCTGAATGTCGTGGTCCTGGCCATTCATGCACTTTCTGAAACGGCAGGGGTCTTATCCCTCGGGTTGTCAAGCGCGCATGCCAATTAAGAGTTGGCAAGCAGCGTTTGACTAATTACATTCCATGATCGTTCTGGGTCTACACACGGCGGTTTCTGAATGTCGTGGTCCTGGCCATTCATGCACTTTCTGAAACGGCAGGGGTCTTATCCCTCGGGTTGTCAAGCACGAATGCCAATTAAGAGTAGGCAAGCACCATTTGACTAATTACATTCCATGATCGTTCTGGGTCCACATACGCCGGTTTCTGAATACCTTATTCCTGGCCATTCATGCACTTTCTGAAACGGCAGTGGTCTTATCCCTCGGGTTGTCAAGCGCGCATGCCAATTAAGAGTTGGCAAGCAGCGTTTGACTAAATACATTCCATGATCGTTCTGGGTCCACACACGGCGGTTTCTGAATGTCTTGGTCCTGGCCATTCATGCAGTTTCTGAAACGGCAGGGGTCTTATCCCTCGGGTGGTCAAGCACGAATGCCAATTAAGAGTAGGCAAGCACCATTTGATTAATTACATTTCATGATCATTCTGGGTCCACATACGCCGTTTTCTTAATGACTTGGTCCTGGCCATTCATGCACTTCCTGAAACGGCAGGGGTCTTATCCCTCGGGTTGTCAAGCGCGAATGCCAATTAAGAGTTGGCAAGCAGCGTTTGCCTAATTACATTCAATTATCGTTCTAAGTCCACACACGGCGGTTTCTGAATGTCTTGGTCCTGGCCATTCATGCAGTTTCTGAAACGGCAGGGGTCTTATCACTCGGGTTGTCAAGCACGAATGCCAATTAAGAGTAGGCAAGCAGCATTGGACTGATTACATTCCATGATCGTTCTGGGTCCACATACGCCGGTTTCTGAATAACTTATTCCTGGCCATTCATGCACTTTCTTAAACGGCAGTGGTCTTATCCCTCGGGTTGTCAAGCGCGAATTTCAATGGTAGGCAAGCACCATTTGACTAATTACATTCCATGATCGTTCTGGGTCCACATACGCCGTTTTCCTAATGACTTGGTCCTGGCCATTCATGCACTTTCTGAAACGGCAGGGGTCTTATCCCTCGGGTGGTCAAGCACGAATGCCAATTAAGAGTAGGCAAGCACCATTTGACTAATTACATTTCATGATCATTCTGGGTCCACATACGCCGTTTTCTTAATGACTTGGTCCTGGCCATTCATGCACTTCCTGAAACGGCAGGGGTCTTATCCCTCGGGTTGTCAAGCGCGAATGCCAATTAAGAGTTGGCAAGCAGCGTTTGCCTAATTACATTCAATTATCGTTCTGGGTCCACACACGGCGGTTTCTGAATGTCTTGGTCCTGGCCATTCATGCAGTTTCTGAAACGGCAGGGGTCTTATCACTCGGGTTGTCAAGCACGAATGCCAATTAAGAGTAGGCAAGCAGCATTGGACTGATTACATTCCATGATCGTTCTGGGTCCACATACGCCGGTTTCTGAATAACTTATTCCTGGCCATTCATGCACTTTCTTAAACGGCAGTGGTCTTATCCCTCGGGTTGTCAAGCGCGAATGCCAATTAAGAGTTGGCAAGCACCATTTGACTAATTCCATTCCATGATCGTTCTGGGTCCACATACGCCGGTTTCTGAATTACTTATTCCCGGCCATTCATGCACTTTCTCAAACTGCAGTGGTCTTATCCCTCGGGTCGTCAAGCGCGAATGCCAATTAAGAGTTGGCAAGCAGCGTTTGACTAACTACATTCCATGATCGTTCTGGGTCCACATACGCCGTTTTCTTAATGACTTGGTCCTGGCCATTCATGCACTTTCTGAAACGGCAGGGGTCTTATTCCTCGGGTTGTCAAGCGCGAATGCCAATTAAGAGTTGGCAAGCAGCGTTTGACTAATTACATTCCATGATCGTTCTGGGTCCACACACGGCGTTTTCTGAATGTCTTGGTCCTGGCCATTCATGCACTTTCTGAAACGGCAGTGGTCTTATCCCTCGGGTTTTCAAGCATGAATGCCAATTAAAAGTAGGGAAGCACCCTTTGACTTAGTACATTCCATGATCGTTCTGGGTCCACATACGCCGTTTTCTTAAAGACTTGGTCCTGGCCATTCATACACTTTCTGAAACGGCAGGGGTCTTATCCCTGGGGTTGTCAAGCGCGAATGCCAATTAAGAGTTGGCAAGCAGCGTTTGACTAATTACATTCCATGATCGTTCTGGGTCCACACACGGCGGTTTCTGAATGTCTTGGTCCTGGCCATTCATGCAGTTTCTGAAACGGCAGGGGTCTTATCCATCGGGTGGTCAAGCACGAATGCCAATTAAGAGTAGGCAAGCACCATTTGACTAATTACATTTCATGATCGTTCTGGGTCCACATACGCCGTTTTCTTAATGACTTAGTCCTGGCCATTCATGCACTTTGTGAAACGGCAGGGGTCTTATCCCTCGGGTTGTGAAGCGCGAATGCCAATTAAGAGTTGGCAAGCAGCGTTTGACTAATTACATTCTATGATCGTTCTGGGTCCACACACGGCGGTTTCTGAATGTCTTGGTCCTGGCCATTCATGCACTTTCTGAAACGGCAGGGGTCTTATCCCTCGGGTTGTCAAGCGCGAATGCCAAATAAGAGTTGGCAAGCAGCGTTTGACTAATTACATTCCATGATCGTTCTGGGTCCACACATGGCGGTTTCTGAATGTCTTGGTCCTGGCCATTCATGCACTTTCTGAAACGGCAGTGGTCTTATCCCTCGGGTTGTCAAGCGCGAATGCCAATTAGGAGTTGGCAAGCAGCGTTTGACTAATTACATTCAATTATCGTTCTGGGTCCACACACGGCGGTTTCTGAATGTCTTGGTCCTGGCCATTCATGCACTTTCTGAAACGGCAGTTGTCTTATTCCTCGGGTTGTCAAGCGCGAATGCCAATAAGAGTTGGCAAGCAGCGTTTGACTAATTACATTCCATGATTGTTCTGGGTCCACACACGGCGGTTTCTGAATGTCTTGGTCCTGGCTATTCATGCAGTTTCTGAAACGGCAGGGGTCTTATCCCTCGGGTGGTCAAGCACGAATGCCAATTAAGAGTAGGCAAGCACCATTTGACTAATTACATTTCATGATCGTTCTGGGTCCACATACGCCGTTTTCGTAATGACTTGGTCCTGGCCATTCATGCACTTTCTGAAACGGCAGGGGTCTTATCCCTGGGGTTGTCAAGCGCGAATGCCAATTAAGAGTTGGCAAGCAGCGTTTGACTAATTACATTCCATGATCGTTCTGGGTCCACACACGGCGGTTTCTGAATGTCTTGGTCCTGGCCATTCATGCACTTTCTGAAACGGCAGTTGTCTTATTCCTCGGGTTGTCAAGCGCGAATGCCAATTAAGAGTTGGCAAGCAACGTTTGACTAATTACATTCCATGATCGTTCTGGGTCCACACACGGCGGTTTCTGAATTTCTTGGTCCTGGCCATTCATGCAGTTTCTGAAACGGCAGGGGTCTTATTCCTTGGGTTGTCAAGCGCAAATGCCAATTAAGAGTTGGCAAGCAGCATTTGACTTATTACATTCCATGATCGTTCTGGGTCCACACACGGCGGTTTCTGAATGTCTTGGTCCTGGCCATTCATGCACTTTCTGAAACGGCAGTGGTCTTATCCCTCGGGTTGTCAAGCATGAATGCCAATTAAAAGTAGGGAAGCACCCTTTGACTTAGTACATTCCATGATCGTTCTGGGTCCACATACGCCGTTTTCTTAAAGACTTGGTCCTGGCCATTCATGCACTTTCTGAAACGGCAGGGGTCTTATCCCTGGGGTTGTCAAGCGCGAATGCCAATTAAGAGTTGGCAAGCAGCGTTTGACTAATTACATTCCATGATCGTTCTGGGTCCACACACGGCGGTTTCTGAATGTCTTGGTCCTGGCCATTCATGCAGTTTCTGAAACGGCAGGGGTCTTATCCATCGGGTGGTCAAGCACGAATGCCAATTAAGAGTAGGCAAGCACCATTTGACTAATTACATTTCATGATCGTTCTGGGTCCACATACGCCGTTTTCTTAATGACTTAGTCCTGGCCATTCATGCACTTTGTGAAACGGCAGGGGTCTTATCCCTCGGGTTGTGAAGCGCGAATGCCAATTAAGAGTTGGCAAGCAGCGTTTGACTAATTACATTCTATGATCGTTCTGGGTCCACACACGGCGGTTTCTGAATGTCTTGGTCTTGGCCATTCATGCAGTTTCTGAAACGGCAGGGGTCTTATCCCTCGGGTTGTCAAGCACGAATGCCAATTAAAAGTAGGGAAGCACCCTTTGACTTAGTACATTCCTTGATCGTTCTGGGTCCACATACACTGTTTTCTTAAAGACTTGGTCCTGGCCATTCATGCCCTTTCTGAAACGGCAGGGGTCTTATCCCTAAGGTTGTCAAGCGCGAATGCCAATTAGGAGTTGGCAAGCAGCGTTTGCCTAATTAAATTCAATTATCGTTCTGGGTCCACACACGGCGGTTTCTGAATGTCTTGGTCCTGGCCATTCATGCAGTTTCTGAAACGGCAGGGGTCTTATCCCTCGGGTTGTCAAGCACGAATGCCAATTAAGAGTAGGCAAGCACCATTTGACTAATTACATTCCATGATCGTTCTGGGTCCACATACGCCGTTTTCTTAATGACTTGGTCCTGGCCATTCATGCACTTTCTGAAACGGCAGGGGTCTTATCCCTCGGGTTGTCAAGCGCGAATGCCAAATAAGAGTTGGCAAGCAGCGTTTGAATAATTACATTCCATGATCGTTCTGGGTCCACACATGGCGGTTTCTGAATGTCTTGGTCCTGGCCATTCATGCACTTTCTGAAACGGCAGTGGTCTTATCCCTCAGGTTGTCAAGCGCGAATGCCAATTAGGAGTTGGCAAGCAGCGTTTGACTAATTACATTCAATTATCGTACTGGGTCCACACACGGCGGTTTCTGAATGTCTTGGTCCTGGCCATTCATGCACATTCTGAAACGGCAGTTGTCTTATTCCTCGGGTTGTCAAGCGCGAATGCCCATAAGAGTTGGCAAGCAGCGTTTGACTAATTACATTCCATGATCGTTCTGGGTCCACACACGGCGGTTTCTGAATGTCTTGGTCCTGGCTATTCATGCAGTTTCTGAAACGGCAGGGGTCTTATCCCTCGGGTGGTCAAGCACGAATGCCAATTAAGAGTAGGCAAGCACCATTTGACTAATTACATTTCATGATCGTTCTGGGTCCACATACGCCGTTTTCGTAATGACTTGGTCCTGGCCATTCATGCACTTTCTGAAACGGCAGGGGTCTTATCCCTGGGGTTGTCAAGCGCGAATGCCAATTAAGAGTTGGCAAGCAGCGTTTGACTAATTACATTCCATGATCGTTCTGGGTCCACACACGGCGGTTTCTGAATGTCTTGGTCCTGGCCATTCATGCACTTTCTGAAACGGCAGTTGTCTTATTCCTCGGGTTGTCAAGCGCGAATGCCAATTAAGAGTTGGCAAGCAGCGTTTGACTAATTACATTCCATGATCGTTCTGGGTCCACACACGGCGGTTTCTGAATGTCTTGGTCCTGGCCATTCATGCAGTTTCTGAAACGGCAGGGGTCTTATTCCTCGGGTTGTCAAGCGCAAATGCCAATTAAGAGTTGGCAAGCAGCATTTGACTAATTACATTCCATGATCGTTCTGGGTCCACACACGGCGGTTTCTGAATGTCTTGGTCCTGGCCATTCATGCAGTTTCTGAAACGGCAGGGGTCTTATCCCTCGGGTGGTCAAGCACGAATGCCAATTAAGAGTAGGCAAGCACCATTTGACTAATTACATTTCATGATCGTTCTGAGTCCACATACGCCGTTTTCTTAATGACTTGGTCCTGGCCATTCATGCACTTTGTGAAACGGCAGGGGTCTTATCCCTCGGGTTGTCAAGCACGAATGCCAATTAAGAGTTGGCAAGCAGCGTTTGACTAATTACATTCCATGATCGTTCTGGGTCCACACACGGCGGTTTCTGAATGTCTTGGTCCTGGCCATTCATGCAGTTTCTGAAACGGCAGGGGTCTTATCCCTCGGGTTGTCAAGCACGAATGCCAATTAAAAGTAGGGAAGCACCCTTTGACTTAGTACATTCCATGATCGTTCTGGGTCCACATACGCCGTTTTCTTAAAGACTTGGTCCTGGCCATTCATGCACTTTCTGAAACGGCAGGGGTCTTATCCCTGGGGTTGTCAAGCGCGAATGCCAATTAAGAGTTGGCAAGCAGCGTTTCACTAATTACATTCCATGATCGTTCTGGGTCCACATTCGCCGTTTTCTTTAAGACTTGGTCCTGGCCATTCATGCACTTTCTGAAACGGCAGGGGTCTTATCCCTGGGGTTGTCAAGCGCGAATGCCAATTAAGAGTTGGCAAGCAGCGTTTGCCTAATTACATTCAATTATCGTTCTGGGTCCACACACGGCGGTTTCTGAATGTCTTGGTCCTGGCCATTCATGCAGTTTCTGAAACGGCAGGGGTCTTATCCCTTGGGTTGTCAAGCACGAATGCCAATTAAGAGTAGGCAAGCACCATTTGACTAATTACATTCCATGATCGTTCTGGGTCCACATACGCCGTTTTCTTAATTACTTGGTCCTGGCCATTCATGCACTTTCGGAAACGGCAGGGGTCTTATCCCTCGGGTTGTCAAGCGCGAATGCCAAATAAGAGTTGGCAAGCAGCGTTTGACTAATTACATTCCATGATCGTTCTGGGTCCACACATGGCGGTTTCTGAATGTCTTGGTCCTGGCCATTCATGCACTTTCTGAAACGGCAGTATTCTTATCCCTCGGGTTGTCAAGCGCGAATGCCAATTAGGAGTTGGCAAGCAGCGTTTGACTAATTACATTCAATTATCGTTCTGGGTCCACACACGGCGGTTTCTGAATGTCTTGGTCCTGGCCATTCATGCACTTTCCGAAACGGCAGTGGTCTTATCCCTCGGGTTGTCAAGCGCGAATGCCAATGAAGAGTAAGCAAGCAGCGTTTGACTAATTACATTCTATGATCGTTCTGGGTCCACACACGGCGGTTTCTGAATGTCTTGGTCCTGGCCATTTATGCACGTTCTGAAACGGCAGTGGTCTTATATCCCTCGGGTTGTCAAGCGCGAATGCCAATTAAGAGTTGGTAAGCAGCGTGTGCCTGATTACATTCAATTATCGTTCTGGGTCCACACACGGCGGTTTCTCAATGTCTTGGTCCTGGCCATTCATGCACTTTCTGAAACGGCAGTGGTCTTATCCCTCGGGTTGTCAAGCGCGAACGCCAATTAAGAGTGGGCAAGCAGCGTTTGCCTAATTACATTCAATTTTCGTTCTGGGTCCACACACGCCGTTTTCTTAATGAGTTGGTCCTGGCCATTCATGCACTTTCTGAAACAGCAGGGGTCTTATCACTCGGGTTGTCAAGCGCGAATGCCAATTAGGAGTTGGCAAGCAGCGTTTGCCTAATTACATTCAATTATCGTTCTGGGTCCACACACGGCGGTTTCTGAATGTGTTGGTCCTGGCCATTCATGCACTTTCTGAAACGGCAGTGGTCTTATCCTTCGGGTTGTCAAGCGCGAATGCAAATTAAGAGTTGGCAAGCAGCGTTTGACTAATTACATTCCATGATCGTTCTGGGTCCACACACGCCGGTTTCTGAATTACTTATTCCTGGCTATTCATGCACTTTCTGAAACGGCAGTGGTCTTATCCCTCGGGTTGCAAAGCGCGAATGCCAATTAAGAGTTGGCAAGCAGCGTTTGACTAATTACATTCCATGATCGTTCTGGGTCCACATACGCCGGTTTCTGAATTACTTATTTCTGGCCATTCATACACTTTCTGAAACGGCAGTGGTTGTATCCCTCGGATTGTCAAGCCCGAATGCCAATTAAGAATTGGCAAGCACCATTTGACTAATTCCATTCCATGATCGTTCTGGGTCCACATACGCCGGTTTCTGAATTACTTATTCCTGGCCATTCATACACTTTCTGAAACGGCAGTGGTCGTATCCCTCGGGTTGTCAAGCACGAATGCCAATTAAGAGTAGGCAAGCACCATTTGACTAATTACATTCCATGGTCGTTCTGGGTCCACATACGCCGTTTTCTTAATGACTTGGTCCTGGCCATTCATTCATACACATACGCCAGTTTCTGAAGTACTTATTCCTGGCCATTCATACACTTTCTGAAACGGCAGTGGTTTTATCCCTCGGGTTGTCAAGCCCGAATGCAAATTAAGAGTAGGCAAGCACCATTTGACTAATTACATTCCATGATCGTTCTGGGTCCACATACGCCGTTTTCTTAATGACTTGGTCCTGGCCATTCATGCACTTTCGGAAACGGCAGGGGTCTTATCCCTCGGGTTGTCAAGCGCGAATGCCAAATAAGAGTTGGCAAGCAGCGTTTGACTAATTACATTCCATGATCGTTCTGGGTCCACACATGGCGGTTTCTGAATGTCTTGGTCCTGGCCATTCATGCACTTTCTGAAACGGCAGTATTCTTATCCCTCGGGTTGTCAAGCGCGAATGCCAATTAGGAGTTGGCAAGCAGCGTTTGACTAATTACATTCAATTATCGTTCTGGGTCCACACACGGCGGTTTCTGAATGTCTTGGTCCTGGCCATTCATGCACTTTCCGAAACGGCAGTGGTCTTATCCCTCGGGTTGTCAAGCGCGAATGCCAATGAAGAGTAAGCAAGCAGCGTTTGACTAATTACATTCTATGATCGTTCTGGGTCCACACACGGCGGTTTCTGAATGTCTTGGTCCTGGCCATTTATGCACGTTCTGAAACGGCAGTGGTCTTATATCCCTCGGGTTGTCAAGCGCGAATGCCAATTAAGAGTTGGCAAGCAGCGTGTGCCTGATTACATTCAATTATCGTTCTGGGTCCACACACGGCGGTTTCTCAATGTCTTGGTCCTGGCCATTCATGCACTTTCTGAAACGGCAGTGGTCGTATCCCTCGGGTTGTCAAGCGCGAACGCCAATTAAGAGTGGGCAAGCAGCGTTTGCCTAATTACATTCAATTTTCGTTCTGGGTCCACACACGCCGTTTTCTTAATGAGTTGGTCCTGGCCATTCATGCACTTTCTGAAACAGCAGGGGTCTTATCACTCGGGTTGTCAAGCGCGAATGCCAATTAGGAGTTGGCAAGCAGCGTTTGCCTAATTACATTCAATTATCGTTCTGGGTCCACACACGGCGGTTTCTGAATGTGTTGGTCCTGGCCATTCATGCACTTTCTGAAACGGCAGTGGTCTTATCCCTCGGGTTGTCAAGCGCGAATGCAAATTAAGAGTTGGCAAGCAGCGTTTGACTAATTACATTCCATGATCGTTCTGGGTCCACACACGCCGGTTTCTGAATTACTTATTCCTGGCTATTCATGCACTTTCTGAAACGGCAGTGGTCTTATCCCTCGGGTTGCAAAGCGCGAATGCCAATTAAGAGTTGGCAAGCAGCGTTTGACTAATTACATTCCATGATCGTTCTGGGTCCACATACGCCGGTTTCTGAATTACTTATTTCTGGCCATTCATACACTTTCTGAAACGGCAGTGGTTGTATCCCTCGGATTGTCAAGCCCGAATGCCAATTAGAATTGGCAAGCACCATTTGACTAATTCCATTCCATGATCGTTCTGGGTCCACATACGCCGGTTTCTGAATTACTTATTCCTGGCCATTCATACACTTTCTGAAACGGCAGTGGTTGTATCCCTCGGGTTGTCAAGCACGAATGCCAATTAAGAGTAGGCAAGCACCATTTGACTAATTACATTCCATGGTCGTTCTGGGTCCACATACGCCGTTTTCTTAATGACTTGGTCCTGGCCATTCATTCATACACATACGCCAGTTTCTGAAGTACTTATTCCTGGCCATTCATACACTTTCTGAAACGGCAGTGGTTTTATCCCTCGGGTTGTCAAGCCCGAATGCAAATTAAGAGTAGGCAAGCACCATTTGACTAATTACATTCCATGATCGTTCTGGGTCCACATACGCCGTTTTCTTAATGACTTGGTCCTGGCCATTCATGCACTTTCTGAAACGGCAGGGGTCTTATCCCTCGGGTTGTCAAGCGCGAATGCCAATTAAGAGTTGGCAAGCAGCGTTTGACTAATTACATTCCATGATCGTTCTGGGTCCACATACGCCGTTTTCTTAATGACTTGGTCCTGGCCATTCATGCACTTTCTGAAACGGCAGGGGTCTTATTCCTCGGGTTGTCAAGCGCGAATGCCAATTAGGACTTCGCAAGCAGCTTTTGACTAAATACATTCCATGATCGTTCTGGGTCTACACACGGCGGTTTCGTAATGTCGTGGTCATGGCCATTCATGCACTTTCTGAAACGGCAGGGTTCTTATCCCTCGGGTTGTCAAGCGCGCATGCCAATTAAGAGTTGGCAAGCAGCGTTTGACTACTTACATTCCATGATCGTTCTGGGTCCACACACGGCTGTTTCTGAATGTCTTGGTCCTGGCCATTCATGCAGTTTCTCAAACGGCAGGGGTCTTATCCTTCGGGTTGTCAAGCACGAATGCCAATTAGAGTAGGCAAGCACCATTTGACTAATTACATTTCATGATCGTTCTGGGTCCACATACGCCGTTTTCTTAATGACTTCGTCCTGGCCATTCATGCACTTTCTGAAACGGCAGGGGTCTTATCCCTCGGGTTGTCAAGCGCGAATGCCAATTAAGAGTTGGCAAGCAGCGTTTGACTAATTACATTCCATGATCGTTGTGGGTCCACACGCGGCGGTTTCTGAATGTCTTGGTCCTGGCCATTCATGCAGTTTCTGAAACGGCAGGGGTCTTATCCCTCGGGTTGTCAAGCACGAATGCCAATTAAAAGTAGGGAAGCACCATTTGACTTAGTACATTCCATGATCGTTCTGGGTTCACATACGCCGTTTTCTTAATGACTTCGTCCTGGCTATTCATGCACTTTCTGAAACGGCAGGGGTTGTCTCCTCGGGTTGTCAAGCGCGAATGCCAATTAAGAGTTGGCAAGCAGCGTTTGACTAATTACATTCCATGATCGTTCTGGGTCCACACACGGCGGTTTCTGAATGTCTTGGTCCTGGCCATTCATGCACTTTCTGAAACGGCAGTGGTCTTATCCCTCGGGTTGTCAAGCGCGAATGCCAATAAGGAGTTGGCAAGCAGCGATTTCCTAATTACATTCAATTATCGTTCTGGGTCCACACACGACGGTTTCTGAATGTCTTGGTCCTGGCCATTCATGCAGTTTCTGAAACGGCAGGGGTCTTATCCCTCGGGTTGTCAAGCACGAATGCCAATTAAGAGTAGGCAAGCACCATTTCACTAATTACATTCGATGATCGTTCTGGGTCCACATACGCCGTTTTCTTAATGAATTGGTCCTGGCCATTCATGCACTTTCTGAAACGGCAGGGGTCTTATCCCTCGGGTTGTCAAGCGCGAATGCCACTTAAGAGTTGGCAAGCAGCGTTTGACTAATTACATTCCATGATCGTTGTGGTTCCACACACGGCGGTTTCTGAATGTCTTGGTCCTGGCCATTCATGCACTTTCTGAAACGGCAGTGGTCTTATCCCTCGGGTTGTCAAGCGCGAATGCCAATTAAGAGTTGGCAAGCAGCGTTTGACTAATTACATTCCATGATCGTTCTGGGTCCACACACGGCGGTTTCTGAATGTCTTGGTCCTGGCCATTCATGCAGTTTCTGAAACGGCAGGGGTCTTATCCCTCAGGTTGTCAAGCGCGAATGCCAATTAAGAGTTGGAAAGCAGCGTTTGACTAATTACATTCCATGATCGTTCTGGGTCCCCACACGGCGGTTTCTGAATGTCTTGGTCCTGGCCATTCATGCACTTTCTGAAACGGCAGTGGTCTTATCCCTCGGGTTGTCAAGCGCAAATGCCAATTAAGAGTTGGCAAGCAGCGTTTGACTAATTACATTCAATTATCGTTCTGGGTCCACACACGGCGGTTTCTGAATGTCTTGGTCCTGGCCATTCATGCACTTTCTGAAACGGCAGGGTTCTTATCCCTCGGGTTGTCAAGCGCGCATGCCAATTAAGAGTTGGCAAGCAGCGTTTGACTACTTACATTCCATGATCGTTCTGGGTCCACACACGGCTGTTTCTGAATGTCTTGGTCCTGGCCATTCATGCAGTTTCTCAAACGGCAGGGGTCTTATCCTTCGGGTTGTCAAGCACGAATGCCAATTAGAGTAGGCAAGCACCATTTGACTAATTACATTTCATGATCGTTCTGGGTCCACATACGCCGTTTTCTTAATTACTTCGTCCTGGCCATTCATGCACTTTCTGAAACGGCAGGGGTCTTATCCCTCGGGTTGTCAAGCGCGAATGCCAATTAAGAGTTGGCAAGCAGCGTTTGACTAATTACATTCCATGATCGTTGTGGGTCCACACGCGGCGGTTTCTGAATGTCTTGGTCCTGGCCATTCATGCAGTTTCTGAAACGGCAGGGGTCTTATCCCTCGGGTTGTCAAGCACGAATGCCAATTAAAAGTAGGGAAGCACCATTTGACTTAGTACATTCCATGATCGTTCTGGGTTCACATACGCCGTTTTCTTAATGACTTCGTCCTGGCTATTCATGCACTTTCTGAAACGGCAGGGGTTGTCTCCTCGGGTTGTCAAGCGCGAATGCCAATTAAGAGTTGGCAAGCAGCGTTTGACTAATTACATTCCATGATCGTTCTGGGTCCACACACGGCGGTTTCTGAATGTCTTGGTCCTGGCCATTCATGCACTTTCTGAAACGGCAGTGGTCTTATCCCTCGGGTTGTCAAGCGCGAATGCCAATAAGGAGTTGGCAAGCAGCGATTTCCTAATTACATTCAATTATCGTTCTGGGTCCACACACGACGGTTTCTGAATGTCTTGGTCCTGGCCATTCATGCAGTTTCTGAAACGGCAGGGGTCTTATCCCTCGGGTTGTCAAGCACGAATGCCAATTAAGAGTAGGGAAGCACCATTTCACTAATTACATTCCATGATCGTTCTGGGTCCACATACGCCGTTTTCTTAATGACTTGGTCCTGGCCATTCATGCACTTTCTGAAACGGCAGGGGTCTTATCCCTCGGGTTGTCAAGCGCGAATGCCACTTAAGAGTTGGCAAGCAGCGTTTGACTAATTACATTCCATGATCGTTGTGGTTCCACACACGGCGGTTTCTGAATGTCTTGGTCCTGGCCATTCATGCACTTTCTGAAACGGCAGTGGTCTTATCCCTCGGGTTGTCAAGCGCGAATGCCAATTAAGAGTTGGCAAGCAGCGTTTGACTAATTACATTCCATGATCGTTCTGGGTCCACACACGGCGGTTTCTGAATGTCTTGGTCCTGGCCATTCATGCAGTTTCTGAAACGGCAGGGGTCTTATCCCTCAGGTTGTCAAGCGCGAATGCCAATTAAGAGTTGGAAAGCAGCGTTTGACTAATTACATTCCATGATCGTTCTGGGTCCCCACACGGCGGTTTCTGAATGTCTTGGTCCTGGCCATTCATGCACTTTCTGAAACGGCAGTGGTCTTATCCCTCGGGTTGTCAAGCGCAAATGCCAATTAAGAGTTGGCAAGCAGCGTTTGACTAATTACATTCAATTATCGTTCTGGGTCCACACACGGCGGTTTCTGAATGTCTTGGTCCTGGCCATTCATGCACTTTCTGAAACGGCAGTGGTCTTATCCCTCGGGTTGTCAAGACCGAATGCCAATTAAGAGTTGGCAAGCAGCGTTTGCCTAATTACATTCAATATTCAATATCGTTCTGGGTCCACACACGGCGGTTTCTGAATGTCTTGGTCCTGGCCATTCATGCACTTTCTGAAACGGCAGTGGTCTTATCCCTCGGGGTGTCAAGCGCGAATGCCAATTAAGAGTTGGCAAGCAGCGTTTGCCTAATTACATTCAATTATCGTTCTTGGTCCACACACGGCGGTTTCTGAATGTCTTGGTCCTGGCCATTCATGCACTTTCCGAAACGGCAGTGGTCTTATCCCTCGGGTTGTCAAGCGCGAATGCCAATGAAAAGTAGGCAAGCAGCGTTTGACTAATTACATTCCATGATCGTTCTGGGTCCACACACGGCGGTTTCTGAATGTCTTGGTCCTGGCCATTCATGCACTTTCTGAAACGGCAGTGGTCTTATCCCTCGGGTGGTCAAGCGCGAATGCCAATTAAGAGTTGGCAAGCAGCGTTTGCCTAATTACATTCAATAATCGTTCTGGGTCCACACACGGCGGTTTCTGAATGTCTTGGTCCTGGCCATTCATGCACTTTCTGAAACGGCAGTGGTCTTATCCCTCGGGTTGTCAAGCACGAACGCCAATTAAGAGTGGGCAAGCAGCGTTTGCCTAATTACATTCAATTATCGTTGTGGGTCCACACACGGCGGTTTCTGAATATCTTGGTCCTGGCCATTCATGCACTTTCTGAAACGGCAGTGGTCTTATACCTCGGGTTGTCAAGCACGAATGCCAATTAAGAGTAGGCAAGCACCATTTGACTAATTGCATTCCTGATCGTTCTGGGTCCACATACGCCGTTTTCTTAATGACTTCGTCCTGGCCATTCATGCACTTTCTGAAACGGCAGGGGTCTTATCCCTCGGGTTGTCAAGCGCAAATGCGAATTAGGAGTTGGCAAGCAGCGTTTGCCTAATTACATTCAATTATCGTTCTGGGTCCACACACGGCGGTTTCTGAATGTCTTGGTCCTGGCCATTCATGCACTTTCTGAAACGGCAGTGGTCTTATCCCTCGGGTTGTCAAGCGCGAATGCCAATTAAGAGTTGGCAAGCAGCGTTTAACTAATTACATTCCATGATCGTTCTGGGTCCACACACGGCGGTTTCTGAATGACTTGGTCCTGGCCATTCATGCACTTTCTGAAACGGCAGTGGTCTTATCCCTCGGGTTGTCAAGCGCGAATGCCACTTAAGAGTTGGCAAGCAGCGTTTGACTAATTACATCCCATGATTGTTCTGGGTCCACACACGGCGGTTTCAGGTGACGCTCTTCCAGCAGGAACCACGGTAATCGCTTCATGCCACTCTTCGAGACCAGTCCCAGCTGCAACAGGAGCCGTAGTATTCGTGCCGACGCGGCGTCACAGTCAGACAGAGCCACTGGTTTTCCCGGGTCGCAAATCGCTAAAGAGTGGACCAATAAAATGGTCAGGTTTCATCTGCCACCGCGGAAACCATGCCTCCCATCCTAACATCCGCACAACCGTCATTCACCCGCTTTGAGTCCTGCGACAGAATAAGAACTATGAGCGATGGTCGTTGCTCTCAGAAAAGAGGAGCGACACGTGCACATCCAGGTACAAAAAATACGGCTTAAGATGGAGCGGGCACTGGGTGAAGTCAACGCCCGCATTGCTGAGAAGGCTGCGCAGCGCGAGGAGCTCCAGGTGCTCCAACGGAGCATTCGCGCGGATTACGCCTCGCCAGCCATGGTGATGTCACCCAGCGTGGTGCAAACTTCGCTGCAAGATCATGTCACAACAGACCATATCGTCAAGAAGGGCCTGCGGACCATCATGGACAGACCGGTACTTGCCGGAATCCTCCCCTTGCAAGCCTGCTCCCTTGCTAAGCGTCGGCAGACGCAGTGCTTACTAAAGCCACCCACCATAACACAATGATGGCTTCAACTTCACGGGTTGCCATCCGTGACAACCGTAGTGCCGTGGAACTGCTGGCCTCTTAGTAGTAGAAAAGTTGACTTCATTGACAAAGTTCAGTTATTTCAGGGAAGAAACACTGCAGCTATTATTCCACTTGCGGAGGTTAACGAACCACACGTGAGGATCACATAGTACTAACGATATGCACCCCACGATGACTATGAACAACCTGTCAAAGTGGCACTGTTCATCCACAAGGCGTTTACGTACGTAGAACACGACACTCTACCGTGCTGCAACGCTTTCACTCAAGTAGGAGGTGTCGAGTAGAAATATCGCCATACCGAACAGTTTTGGTGTTTTCTGTGTGTATAAGTCCAGAACGCGCACGTAAGAAATCGCAGTTATCACCTATAAACTTCAGCTTCTTGCAGCATTTTCAGAAGATGTATCCGAAGGACGTTTCAGTTATGTGCGGTGATTTTACGCTCAGTATTTTGCCTGGAGTGACGGGAAGACCAGTGCCCCGAGCAAGCAAATAAAGGCAGACGTGACGGCATACGGCCTGACGTTGCTAACGCGCCAACGACATACACTCGGTTAGGGCAAACACACAAGCAAGCAGACACGACGCCGGATCTCCCCTGGGTGTCGTATTCTAAGCTTGCCAGGTTGTAAACCTTAGAGGATACGTTTGGGATTGACCACCAGCCCCTTCTAACCCATCTCCGCACTGGAGGACTACGCCCAAAGCGAAGCAACAATTGGTCTTACGCGAAGACGGCGTACATTAGGCACTGGGACAGGTATCGGCCCCTTTATTGGAAGAACCCCCATCAGCCGGAATTCAAAATCTCACAGACCAGCCATGCTTTGAGCAATAACAATCTACCAAAAAATTGCGCGTCCATCCAGGTCACCCTGAGCCAGACAGACTTGGGGACGCTGTGGAACCAGGGTTGCGAATTTTCGGTGAATTCAAAAGGTCTGGAGTGCACCACATCTGAAGCCATCTGAAAAGAAAATCGAGAGTCACAGTAACGCACTAGCCACCGAGCGTTGGATGGATGTGTGTGAGACCATAAATTAGCACACCCACTCTTCCAAAGTCTGGGCTTTTCTCCGATGCCTCATTGGACCGCGCAAAACAAACAACGGGGACGTGCGGGTCGCACTTCGTGAAGGTGTGGGCGTAAAGGAGTTCGCCGAATAAGCTGCTACCGCTTTTTTACTCATACGTCTCACGCTTCTGCAACTACGTAAAATCGGAACGATACATCTGCCAATAAGAAGGCTTACAACGTCCCGTTCACAATGAGTGAATTACACCATGCCCTCGAAGGAGCGAACTCTCGCAGCTTGCCAGGGACCGACGAAGTAGGCGCAGCCCACCTGCGACACCGGCCGGAAAGCCCCAAGTCAGCCCTTCTTGATGAAATAAACCACAACTGGGACAGTGGCGAGCTACCTATGACCAGGAAGTTCTCAATCGTAAAACCCATGCCGAGGCCAGGCATGTCACCTCTCTCTGTGCAACCTTCGGCCAATGTCCTTAACATCGTGCGTATGCAAAAGTATGGAGAGCTTGGTAAACACACGAACAATAGGGTACCTGGAGGAGCACCAGCTGTTGCCACCAATGCAGTATGGCTTTCGATCTGGAGAGTCTACTCAAGCCGTGTTAGTTCGCCTTTGAGAAGACATGCTTGACATGCACTCTAACCCGCCTCGTGCCGTGGTTGGTGCTGACATTAGGAACGATTTTGATTCGGTTTTGCATGACGCTGTGCGGAGCAAGAACCGAAAGCTCCGAATACGCAGGAGGTTTTATAACTTCATCAGAGCGTTCTTGCAAGAACGCACCTATCAGGTCCACATAGGCCAGGAGCCCAGTGCTATACATCTCAACAACGTCGTACTGCCTCAAGGCTCAGGTATTGCGCGTACCCCGCTCAGCATTACCATGTACGGCCTTCCATTGTAAGTTGGGAGTTGTAGCAGGGCTTCAATACGCCATTCATGCCGACGACTTCACTGTGCGGACGCACCAGGCTTCCGTCGGTGCACAAGAGGCCACGCTCCAGCAGCCTCTCAATATCAAAAACGATCACATGTGCAATGTCGGCCTCACTATTTCACCAGATAAAGGGGATTTGTGGTCATTCATGTGGGAAGGCGTACAACAGTAAGTCAGGTAGAGAAGGATGGGAAGCCAAGAGATCTCAAGGAAACCACCCGTCAGAATTGGTGGTATGCACCCGGAAGAGAACTCTGCCGCCTCTACCGGGTTGCAAAGGACTTTTAAGACGTGCAAGTGAATTCTTCACTTTCTCAGACGTATTCACTGAAAGATGTTTCAACTAAAGGAAGATGCGGCTGATCGTGGAGGCATTACGAGTATCTCGTATTGTGTACGCACTTTTTTTACCATAAGGTCAACCGCACCAAGAAGTTGGCACTCAAAAGGATGCTCAACGAGGCACGACGCATTGCCACAGGACTTCCCCGCTACACCGGCCTCTAAGCGCTAAAGAGGTGCAGCTTTTTCAAGGACTTGTCCGAGATCACAGACATGCACCGGCCCACTCAAGATGTCCGGCGTCGTGCGACAAAGTCTGGCTGTGACACCTTTCGCCGTCTAGGCTATTCCAGGGACCATTACTCCCGCGACACACACCTCCGTGGGAGTACATTACCATTACAGATGGCCAGCCACTCCCGTCCAAATGAGACGTCATCACTGCGGTCGAAAAGCAGCCCATGCGAAACGTCACGCGCGCTTCACACAGGCGGCATTTAACACGAGTGTGTCATCTACATAGACGTCACCATGCCTATTACGCCAGACTCACCCCAGCAAACCACGTTACGCCAATCAATCAATCAAAGAAGTTTATTTTTCGCCATATATACAACGAAAAAAAGGTGGTCGGAGAAAAAAGCCGCACTTTCGAAGCTTGACGAAGCTCCATCCACCCGTACACAGCAGTGGTAGGCGCGAGAGAAAAAAAGGAGAAAAGAAGGGGGAAAAAAAGGAGGAAAAGGGAAATAAAGAAAAAGGTAGACGAAAATACAGATTGTAAAATTCGTTTAAAATTTCGATTAAAAGATTCGCTTAAAATTTTCACCCAGGATACAACACGATAAAACCGCGATGATGCATGTAAATGTACATTTCACACGTCAAAATTATATGTAACTCACTCGTGAAGCGAAGCATTCTCTTCAACGCTGGAGTAAGAAGGTATGTATATACACATTATATATCTACATACACACGTATACATACATACATGCGCATACGCACGCAGACATACCAGACACACATATATATGTATACATATACTGCAGGTGCCGCAACTCACACGCCATACAAAGAAGCAATATTTGAGAATGACACAGGGCGTAAAACTCACAGCACTGCATTAAATAAGCAATAAGCAACCAGACAACAAACGAAACAAGGGCAGTAAGCGAGTACCGTGACAAGGTCAGGCTGCTTGCGGTACAGCAAAGTATTTTTGAGGCATTATACATTCTTAGAAACATGCGATGGAAGCATAACTTGGTAAAAATAAAAAATGACATTTTGTGCTGACAAATTCCCTCACAATAACAATGCAAAAATACCTTTACGAGGCATGTTTAGGATGTCTATGCGTCCTACATCAAAAAAGTTTAGTGTAGCGGGTAATGCGTGTCGAATTCGTTCCGTCCCGTACGTAGTACGAGAAAATGGTATCTTCCATGGTGGTCTGTAGCGTAGAGGATATATATTATTCGGTATATTTAGATGAGCATGTTCTAGAAACATGTACAGCCTTCCCTGGACGGCACTTTTGTAGGTACACAACAATCTGAATATGTAGATATTTTGCGCTTTCATTATGGCATGTTTTTCAAAAAGTGGCGCTGTGTGCTGTAGGTATGAAACGTTTTCTATAATACGAATAGCTTTTTTCTGGAGTAAATAAATTCTGTGTAGGTTAGATGGAGTAGTTTTAGCCCATACTAGTGCGCAGTAACAGAGTTGTAAATAAAAAAGCGTGTTGTACAGGAGCTTTTTAATCCTACATGGTAGCAATTGCCTGTTGCGGTTTAACATGCCGATTATTTTGCTGAGCCTAATCGACAAATTTCTAACGTGATCATTCCACGACATGTGCTGGGTAAAGGTAACGCCCAGTGTTTTTATGGATTTTTCTACCGCAATACTGAAGGGACCTAGAGTAATTGTGTCTGGATAGGATACATCGGTATTTTGGGTCCTATACAGTACGCATTTTGTTTTTGCTTCATTCAGAGTTAAGCTGTTTTTTCTGCACCATTTTTGGAGATGGTGGCAGAAATTACCGGCCGTTCGTGTTATTGCTTTTATATCCTTGCCACTAGTAAACACTGCACAGTCATCTGCGTAGATAACAAATTTACAAGTTTTATCTAACATGACAATATCATTAATATAAAAAAGAAAAAGGATCGGTCCAAGAATACTGCCTTGAGGGACGCCTGATTGAATAGGTCTCAATTCTGATTTGCATTTGTTTATTTCAACAAACTGGCAACGGTTTGAGAGATAAGATTGAATTAGGTTCTGATTTTCGGCAGCAAAAGAAAGCAGACTGTCAATGTAGCTTAAAAATGCTGAGAAGCTTCCGTTTGGTGGTCTGTATAGGACCGTGAAAATAGTTTTTTTGTTCCTAATTGATAGCACTTCGTAGTCATTGGTCATTGCAGTGTAATCTTTAAGAATTTCAAATCCTGAGACTACGCTTTGAATGGCCACCCCTCCACCCCTCGTGCCTGAGCGATCCAAGTGGTAATGGCAGTAGCCCGGGAGTACAACGTGATCAGAATCTTCAGTGTACCACGTTTCGGTGAAAAATAATATATCGAATGAGAGGCCGCAAGATTCTAATAACGAAAACACTTCGTCTCGCTTAGGTGAGATTGACCTGCCATTCAAGTGAAACAACTTCAACCACTTTCCAGCATGATTTGTTGAGACTAAATGTGGCAAATCTTTCGGGAGAACGCAAACCGCCATATCTTCACACGACAAGTGGACCGGACTGTGTGGTTTTATGCGTGTTCACTTCGAATTTCACTTATTATTTTGTCGAGGTCACTTTCATGTTGAATTGATACGGCATCGGAAGAGTCAGTTCGGCGGGCGAAAATGCGTCCCTTTTTTGTCCATACATAGCGCCAGTTGTGCTCACGCTTTCGAGCCACGGCCATTCCCAAAAGCCTTTTAAGGTAAGGGCAAAGATGCTCATTTACGAAAATGGGCGTGTCTTCCGACTCAGACGTTGATTCTGCCAACCGCAGCCCGATACCTTCGTTCGTAAGCTTTGTCTTACGGCTTTTCTCGAGAACTTTGTCCCGCTTTTCACGCCTCTGAAACTGGACAATTATGTTTGACTCTTTTTTGTTTTTAGTTGGGACCCTGTGACATACATCTACATCGCTAGGTAGATGTATGTCACAGGGTCCCAGAGACGTCAGCAATAACAGAGACGTCAGCAATCGACATTGCAGATTTCCAGGAGACATACCGTTGGGGTCCAAATACATAAATTCAACATTGCTACAACTGCAAAAAACCCATCCAAATCACACAAAGGATAACGTAGACTAGACCTCTCATGGTACTTTTATATGCTGTTTACGGGATGTTACCTTAGTGGTACGTCTAATGGATATTGTAGTGGTACGCATGCAAGACGTATTCAGATGTCTGTTCTACATTCTTTTTTTGGCTTCTGCACAAGCATTAGTTTATATTCATGACGTGTGTGCGTTAGTAGGACATTGTTCAGATGAACTTGTATGCTTGAAATTTGCATTGTTGATACATTTTTTGGGAGTTTGGCCAGCCCCCTTTGCAAGGTTGCCTACGTGTTGTGGGCATTTATACTACAAATACATGTCTTGCTAGCTACTCAGCACTGTTTCCTGTTACTTGGCACCTGGTTTATAGGTTAATGGGTTTGCACTTTTTAAGTGCTGCATACGGCATGAAGTCTCATATGTGAAGTGCCAAGCTGACCACGCAAGAGTGCGTGGTCAGCTTGGCACTTCACTTGGCACACGAAGGACCGCTCTAAACAAGAAATGTCGCATCGAAAACAAGTGCCAGCTAGTAACAGCAAACCAGGCCTGATGAGCACAGACGCCCTTGACACTAAGGCAACCACAGTAGCTTCAGCGAACTGTACCACACAAAACTGCTGTACAGGCCTTCTGCAGATAAACTATCAGAGAAAAAATTCAAAAATTAAACTAATTAAAATGACAGTCTTGCCCACCTAGCTGTAAGTGCATCTGGGTAGTAATAAAGCTTTCATAAAACAGGTTATATTGACTTCCAAGTTATGTAATATGCTTTTGCAAGTCAACCACTTTAGTTTTGATTCCTATCTGCCGTGGCCCACATGGTACGGATCGTATAATAACAAGAATAGTACAAATATTCATGACTGCCCTCCTGAAAAGTTCCGTATATACGGAAGTATGGGAATACGGAGTACTTTCCTAGAATGACACAACGTCGCAACAAAACCCGGAATATTTTTGAGAAACAAACGTGAACGAAATAGTGCATACTTATCCAAAACTTGGACACCAATTTTATCTCTGTAAGTTAACTTAAAGCACCAAATCATTGTCCGTATGAATTCCGTATATACGGAGTATGCGGAAAACATACGGAGCGTCATTTTTCTTATTATTGAAGATAAAAACACGAAACCTGTGCGAAACGTTTTATTGACCACAGTAATGTGATTCCCTGTTTTTTATACTAACATATACATTCAGTGCGCTTGGGTGTGGCATAATCTGCATGAACTCGATACTATTTAGATAGTCCCGTATATACGGAACGTTTCAGTAGGGTATAAGTCACACACAGCAGAAGGGTTGACAAAAAATAGGAAAAAAAAGCAAACATGTAAACCCATGGTACAAGCACAAGATAGTTATGCAACTTGAAGTATCTCACAATATGTGAAATGGGTGGAAAACAATGCAAGAAAAGTGTGGAAACAAAAAATGATTGAATGGTGGTTACAAAAGCAAAGCAAAATAACAAACTGAGTATTTCAAATCTAGTGACAAATTTGGGGAACAATAAAACAAAGGCACCTTGGAAACAAAAAGTGGTGTTGAGTGGTGATTGTGAGTACCAAACAAACTTCAGCTACTTTAAACAAACCAACATCTAGGAAAATGGTTATGATCTATAGAAAAGGTGTGTATAAAGAAATGACTTACGGTGGTTACAAGAGCAGTAGAAATTTACGTGATGAAATGAATCACATTTAGTGAAATGGCAGACCGACAATAAAACAACAAAAAACTTTACAAAGAACCTATTGAATTCTGGTTAGGAAAACAATACAAAGTTACACTATTTCAATATTTCACACAAATTGATATCATTTGGGAACAAACGAGAAAACCGGGAACACGGAAATGATTGAACAATGGTTACAACAAGACAGATTTAGAGGACTACATCAATCACATCAAGTGATGCGCCTAAAGAATAATAAAACAAAATAAAAACGCACAGAAGCACGGAAATATTTCAATGGTGTTTCAATGGTGAATGCATCCATCATCAGTTTTGGTAGAGATTCTTGAACAGTTTGCATTCTTCGTTGTGGTGCCAGAAACTACCAAGACCGGATTGGTTGGAAAGTGAGTAAAAAAGTCATGGTTCAAAGGCTGAAAGAAATTTATTACCTCTTCTAGCAAGAAAAACTAAGAAGCCGCAGGTTGTCGACAAAGCTGATATTTGCGCAGGATGTGACTGACAATAAAAATCTCGGCCCTATACATCGTCTGGTGAAAGTATTTCACGAAAGAACAACACGAAGACATCTAGTTATACACAATGCAGGATGCCAGTCACAGGTGGAAAAAAGCGTGCTTCTCTTTTTCCGAAAGGAAGAGAACTCCTGCGTCAAGTTCACCGTCAACTGTTGCTTGAGCAGGCGCCTTAGGCAGACTGTTGCAGTAGCGCCTCCCTTGCAAGCCAGTTCTTCAATCTAGGCTTGGGTACAGGAAAATCTGTGTTGTAAATACAGCTTTTGAGACTGGTGTTATACTGAATAGCCGCCTACCATTCTCCCTGAAAAAGACAGTGTACGACTGCTGCACCTTACGGGTGCTCACCTAAGGGGCAGATACTTCCGGGGTCAATAAAATGGCCTAACATAAATTAAGTACGACTTAGCATGCAATAGAACGCTAGATGATGGGTGTAACATTAAGGGACAGAAAGAGAGTGGAGTGGATATAATTTAATGTTAGCATTGGCACTACTAAGGCAAACTTAAAACTAACTATGACAGCGAATGTGAGGTACCACTATACATAAGAACTATATTTCGTTTTTAGCCCAGCTGCAGGTCCCATATGAACTTACAAAATATTTTTGTCTCTATCCTAACCGATTGGTAGCTTTGAAGTGACAATATATACACGGATGAAGCCATGTCCACAAAATGTAGCAAAAGGAAACATGCACAAACCCGGACAGCATAACTGCCATGGACGTATACATCCTGAAGCAGAATGGCGAGGTGGGCCAGTTGGTATATATGCATAACTAAATCTTCAAAAAGCCCATCACTGAAAAACTCGCCCTGTTTTCCTGTTCTCTTGTACTGTTAGGGCTACATTTTTAGTTGAAGTATACGTTGTACAGCAGGAAGCATCAAATTAGTGCAAGAACTTTTTACTGAACAATCACATTTCAACATAGCCTTCCCTTAATTTAAACTCTGTCAAATTTTCAGTGGCCACTGTATTAGAATTGCCAAGGTGAAATTCGATTGTGTTGAGTTATTTATGCAGGGTTTCATTAAATTTATGCATTTTGCTCATGTTCTTTCAGTGGCCTCTACGTTTAATTAAACAACGGCCATGTGACGGTGGTGGCTGCGGCATTGCCTAAATACCGGGTAGGAATGAAACCAAAATAATACATCCCCCACTCACTTTGGCTATTACTGCACCTACTATACTCTGATCCCAAGCAAGCTGCATTTTTTTGCAATTCAACTTTGCATCACATGCACAGTTAATGAGGCTACATAAGAACACCTACCGAACAATTTCTACAATGGAGTGCAGTGTGGGACATGGGACCGCATGGGCTTGCACCAGGAGCTACATGGGGAAAACAAGATAACAAATCTTTGTATCAACATTTAGGCCCACGCAAAATAAAAGGACATGGGTTGTATTTAGGCTACAAACTTGACTGGCACACGGGATAATCAGGACGCAAACAAGATGCACGTGAAGGAAAACATGACACAAGAAATCTGCAATTGATACTGGCTCAATTTTACGGCATACAGCTGGCTTTGGTCGTTGCATAGGTTGTATGAATTGACTGTATAGCATGCTATTCGGGGAAGGTCTTCCCCAAGTAAAAGTTGGCAGTCAGTCTAGTTACGAGTTTTGTGTTGCATTTGTAGTTCAGCGCTAGAAATGAAAAAGACGCCAACTCATGCGTAAACATGGTTGCTCTATACAGCAGAACGGTGTGCGAAAATTAGAAATCTCACAATTGCATTCTTTTAAGCTCCTTATGCTTAAAATTGATGAAGGTCCTAAAGTGAGTCACTATCATCACCAGCCAGTCTACGCCCACTGCAGGGCAAAGGCATCTCCCATACATCGTCAATTGCCCCGGTCCTGCGCTAACTGCGATCAATTTACCCCCGCAAACTCGATCTCATCTGCTCATCCAACTTAATTTCTGCCGCCCACTGCCACGCTTGCCTTCTCTATGGATCCACTCTGTTACCCTTAATGACCAACGGTTACCTTGCCTTCCAATTGCATGCCCTGCCCACGTCCATGTATTCTTAAGTTCTACTAATATGTCCTTAACACGCGATCGTTCCCTGATCCACTCCGTTCTCTCCTTGTCCCTTAATGTTATACCTTTCATCTTCCTTTCCATTGCGCGCTCAGTGGTTGGGCGCCTCCATTTTATTGCGTGCTTAGCACCATCGCACAAATTCTGTCATCTTACAGTTTCTCCGCCCAAATCGCAAATATCTACAAACAGGATGTAAAAATAGGAATGCCTGCCACTCCTGTTCACTACATCACTGCCGCACATCAGGGTTTCCCCGTTCTGGTGAACAATCTCTCGTTTTGTTTTTTTTACTGACTGTACAAAAGGCGTCTTCAATGCTGCTGTCAGAGTGGCCGGTTTTAGTAAGGACTTGTCTTGGAAAGAGATAAAACTGTTTAATGACAGGAAAACTGATTACATTGCGTTATAGGATCGGGGAAACAGCACTGAGAACGTCCGTCGCGATGAGCGGTGGTGGGGCGACTGCCCGCGCACGAAGTTCAGTTTACCCTCGCAAGCGAGGGTCCGAAATCCGAACCACTCGTACACAGCACGTATAAACGCGGGCGCCGCTCGGGGCCGCATGATGGTACGTATAAACACTGGCGGCGACTCGGGGAGGCGTTGGCGGCGTAAGCTGTGGCGGTGTCGTATACGCTGCAGGGCCGTCTTCTCCGCTTTCCGTTCGTTCTTCTATTTTCTTTCGTTCGTCAGCCCCCAGCGAATTCTTTGTAGCCCCTGACATGACCTCCCTTTAGAAGGATCTGACCCCAGGTCCTTCACCGAGGTGGCGCCCGATGGAGCTATCCGCGAGCTCTGTGGGTGTCCGCGTTGTTTGACGTCCGTTCGTATCCAGAGACGTAACTGTGCACGAATGTTTGCGCACTTGCTTGATGCTGGCGTTTTTTTTTTCTCGTTGCTCCGGATAAACTTTGTTTAGTGGGCGTTCGTTTCGAAGAGATCGGCGAATTTGAAACTGACTTGATTTTTGCGCACCGTGGGATTCGTTTCGTCGGACCTGAACTTGGGAGCACTTACGGCGTTGCGTTGGTCACGTCGCTTCCGTCGGCGATTGAGTCTGTGTAGCTTCTTGCGGGTTTGATGCGCGTGGGAATGTTGGCGTGCGTTTCGTCTGGTGGCGAGATGCGTTCCGTGAAAGTCGCGGAGTTCGGTGCGTTGAGGGCGTTGTTTTGCTTGAGTTGTGCGTTTCGTACGGTTCGGGAGCCGTTTGCCTTTTCGTTCAGCCTGTGGTGGCGTGGCGTTGCCGTGAGTTGGCTTGGCTGATCGGTAGGGCATTCGATGCTTTCGTGTGGATTGGCCTCGTTCGTTGTCGTTCTCGCCGTGACCGTGTCGTCCCTAAGGCTCTCGTTGCTTGCCTGTTGTTTCGAAAGTGGTGCGGTAGGCATTCCTCTCGTGCAAGCAGGCTCGATGGCGTCTCGTTCACCCGGTGCCCATATGCTCGCGGCTGCATCCTCCTGTACCATGGTGGTGTTTGTCGGATGAGTCTCGATCGGAGCAGCGGGGGCCGGGGAACTTGTACGTTCCGGCTCGAAAGTGCCGCGTGCGCTGGGTGCGTAGTTGCTCGTAGACGGGTTCACCTGCGCGAGTGCGGTGTCGTTCGTTGGGTGAACTCGGGCTGGAGCAGCGGGTGCCGGAGAGCTCGTACGTTCCGGCTGGGTTGAACAACGTGCGCTTGGCTTTTCGTTTCTCGTGGCAAGGTTTGTTCCTGCGGTTGTTACGTTCGCTGGCCAAGTCCGGAAGGCAGCAGCGGGACCGGAGGGTGTCATGAATAGCGTTTCCTTCGTGCGTGCTTTCTTGGTCGTGTTCCGTGCGTCGGGTGTTTCGTTGGTCGTGGTCAGCGCCTCTGGTCTGGGTACGATGTCGTTCGTCGGCGGTACCTGGACTGGAACAGCGGGTGCGATTGTTGTCGTGCGTACCAGCTCGGGTGCGTTCCGTGCGCTGTTCGTTTCGGCTGTGGTGGTGAGATCCACCAATCCGGGTTCGATGTCGTTCGTCACCTCGGATGCGTTTCGTGTAGTTTGCGTCTCGTTCGTCGGGGCCATGTCCACCAATCCGGGTGCGTTGTCGTTGGTTGCGTGGACTGGGGCCGGAACAGCATGTGCGGAAAATTTCGTATGCACTGGCTCGGTTGCGTTCGGTGCTCTGGGCGTTTGTTTCGTGAGCTCCACCGATTCGGGTACGGTACCGTTCGTAGGCGAGGTCTGGACCGGAGGAGCTAGTGCCAGGTACGTGCTGCGTTCTGGCTTGTGCGCGCTGCTTACGTTGCGCCTCTCGTTGCTTGTTGCCGGGAAGACCTGTGCGTGGGTGATGTAGCTCGTTGGTTGGCTCGGTGTCAGAGCTGCGGTTGTTCGCGATCTCGCCAGGAATTCACTGATCTTCGCTTGCGTTTCCGTAATCGTGGCGATCACCTGGGAGAGGTCCGATGAGCGGGTGGTGCACCGTTTTGCATTCGTCGTTTCGTTCGTGTGCGTGCTGTTGTGCGTGCTGCGCGTCTCCGGACCAAGGTGTGCGTCGTATCGTTGAAGGCTTGCCGCTGGCTCTGACACCGTGCGAAACGTGTGGCCGACTCTCGCCAGTTGTCTCCGAAGACGTTCTCGTTCTTCGCGCAGCCTCCTGTTCTCGAATAGCGCCGCTTGCAGGTTCGTCTGCCATTTGTCGTCGTAGGCAGCCTGAAGTATCGCTGGCACATTCGATCGTTTGGAGAGCTGGCGACGTTTTTGTTGTCCTCTAGGAGACGCGAGACGATGTCGTCCTTCCGGCCAGAGCAAGGGAGCCCTCGTGATCGTAGTTCGTTCACCAACTGCTGCTTCTTCGTTGAACACAGGACGTCGCGTTCCGTTGAAATCAGCAGCCTGTCGATCACCGTTGACGTGGAGTCCGTCGTTGCCCCTCGTCCGCGTGCTGCACTCTCGTAGTCGTGGTGCAGTTCGCCCGCGTCGTTCGTCTCCTCGTCCGTTCGTTCCGTGGCCTCAAATCCTGATCCTGTCGGCTGCGCCATGTCAGAGTGGCCTGTTTTAGTAAAGACTTGTCTTGGAAAGAGATTAAACTGTTTAATGACAGGAAAACTGATTACATTGCGTTATAGGATCGGGGAAACAGCACTGAGAACGTCCGTCGCGATGAGCGGTGGTGGGGCGACTCCCCGCGCACGAAGTTCAGTTTACCCTCGCAAGCGAGGGTCCGAAATCCGAACCACTCGTACACAGCACGTATAAACGCGGGCGCCGCTCAGGGCCGCGTGATGGTACGTATAAACACTGGCGGCGACTCGGGGAGGCGTTGGCGGCGTAAGCTGTGGCGGTGTCGCATACGCTGCAGGGCCGTCTTCTCCGCTTTGTGTTCGTTCTTCTATTTTCTTTCGTTCGTCGGCCCCCAGCGAATTCTTTGTAGCCCCTGACACTGCGAACACCAAAAAATCCCGTATACACTTCTAAGGCGTTGTGCCTTTACGCACGAGTGGGAAACGAGAATGCGCTAAAAAAATGGGCAAAACATCCACACAGCTAGGCCACTGTACCGAATCAGCTTTACGTACTCAGTAGGAGCAACGGGTGTAGCTGGCATTCGGGAGAAGATTTTTACGTCAGCTGGTGTGGCCATTCCTATGGGATGGGTCCCGGTTTATGTCCTTCGTGTCTGAAGAAAACTCAGTTACAGTTCAGCGCTTTGTCGGTCTTCTCTTCTTGTTATGTGTTCGTCTACGTGCGCTGCTAATCCATTGAAGATCGCATCGCTAACAACCGTTTTTGTTGAGGCATGCTTCACAAGAGTTTGAACTTCGGCTGGTTTGTTAGCGAGAAGTCGGGAGCCGACGGAGAGGGCGGGATGGAATCTAGAGTGTTTTAGAATAATGTACGCAACCGTACGCGAACAGTTAGCGAACGCTATTTCTTCGCGTCGATCTCACAGCGCATGCGCCGTGCGTAAACCCTCTTCTGTGTTTATGGGACGGAAGACGAGCCGACGCTATTTCAGCGAAATAGCATGGCCACGTAAGGCCGTTGGCGTTTTAAACATGGCGGCAAGTAGAGCGGCAAGCATCCACGGTTACGCTTTTCTGTCGACAGCAATTTTCTTCTGATGGACAAAGGGCCTTACTCCTATGTTTTTAAATACGTCGAGTGCTTAGCACATCTCCCTCGCGCAGTTCTGTATCGTCGTGACATCGCTGACTGTCCGAACGAAGGTTTGTAGCCAGGCCAGCGAACGAAGCGCTGTGGTGTGAGTGTGCGTGTTGTGAGCGGGTTTGCGAAGAGGTGCGACGTTGTGCTTCTGCTGTGGACAGTGCTTCCCATGCTCTGGATTGTCTTCCTCGAGCGACGTACGACTCAGACTCGAATCGGGTATGTACAATGTGTGTGGTAAAAAGCTTTCTTGGCTTCCGCGACAGAGATAAGTGACTGGCTGTTGGACCCGCAAACCGCGCGCAAATTGACTGCCGAGTTTGCAACGGGGTGGAGGAGGCAACCCATCGCCGGTAAATCGCGGTTCGCATTTGCAACGCATGTCGTGACGTTGTGTTAGTTCGAAACGCAACTCTGCATTGTTTTGAAGTTGAATAAAATGTATGCGTCAAACGCGGGCATTCGGCGAGGGCGTCCTGTGAGATTGCACGAAAGAGGTTCCGCGGGACTTCAACGCTTTCTTTATGGAAAGTACTCAGGTAAGAGAATATTCATGTCGTGCTGTGGCCGTGTTGCATTCAACACGAACAGGAAAGCATTTGCTTGCACTTGTTTGAATAGTCGTAAAATGTCCAAGCACTCCGGCACTCCACCGGAAGATCAGACGGCGAGTAATTTCGCAAAACATTCGAGAGATGGCGCCGTATTCATTAGCGTGTCTCTATGAAAAGCTGATGAGAAGCTGTACTAAAACTCCCCTCGCGGTGTTTACGTAGCGGGATGCAAAAGTGTGGCGATTAGCGTAGGCAAAGGCAAGAAACGCTGTACTAAAACTCTACCAAAGAAGCAAAGCGCAAGTGTTTATCTACTTATCGCTCCGTCCCGTCTGTAACGCCGCCGCTTTATTTCGAAGGCAAGTTTCCTACAACGACAGCAACAAATTAGAACCCATATGTCTTTTCACAGATATGGTGACAAAACCAATAAAGAGCGATATTTTATTAGTAATGACGTTGAGATGCACAATACCCACGAGGGGAAGGTGATGTTCAATGTCGCAACGGCAACGGTTTAAATAGCGTTGCATCGGTGACAACTGTCGACAACTCGACTCTTTCGACAACTCGGCTTTCGACTCGCGGAGCTCTTGCAGACGAATTGAGTTCACAAGACAATTCACAGGGCTCCACACAGACTTCATTCATTTACAGTAGCAACAGTAGGCATATGAGTAAAATTCAAGGCTCTCATCCTGTTACACGTTAAAAGTGAAAGGCACAGCACGCGTCTGACAGTAGCACTTCTTGAATGCCGAAGGTCATGACCAGTAGATTGAATTGGCTCATATGATCTGTCTTCATAACATCGTCGTAACTGTGCGGTCTAAAAACAACATATAAAATATACACTTTTGAATGGTTCAAACTCCAGCGTAAGTTCACATTTTGTGTATTTTATGTACGTTTTATCTCAACGGGAGGAATTCATACCCCGCTTTGGTCATTGCGGGTATAGGCGGTGAGATGTTTGAGTGGCGCCCCCTGGATCTGACGTCTGGAGGGACCCGCTCCGCTGTCGTCTGCTACATTCGCGCCGCTAGTACACCCGCGCCGCGGTCGTCCGGTTATGACGGCCAGAAGTGAATTTGCTAGAAATCGCTCTCTTTGATGATTTGGTGCCTTAAAAAGAGTGTTTTCAATAACATTCTGACAGCTCTGAATAACTTGAAGCTTTATCCCGCACAAGTTTACAACACACGAGGAGAGAGAGAAAGTCTTTCATAGAGAATCGCTCAGGCGATCGTGTGTAACTCGTCCTATCAGGCGTATTTGCGAGTTTCAGTGGTCATAGCTCCTCGATAAGTATTCAAAATGCGTAGGTTTCCCTTAAATACTTCCGAGATACTCTTATGAAGACTCAACAGTCTAATGGTACGCATCAAGCAGCGGGTCGCACAGCAGGAAATAAATTTGTGCCCAACGCATTCACTTTTCTGTACTGTCCCAAACGTCCTAAGAGGTTTTGGGATGTTTGGGAGGCTGACAAAGTTCGTGTGGATATGCAATGCAACGAGATTTCTGCTACGGCGCAGATAACGTAGTCCACAGTACCCGAAGGCGGCTTTTGTGCACGTAATTTGTATCGAACCATCGTTATCGTGACGAACTCAATCTCAACCCGAACAGTTATCGCATGATTATGGTGTTGAAAACTTGATATACTCGCAAACGAACGCAATAAGTAGTATACATGCCAATTTTCAGTATAACACAATTCGAATCCAATGAATATGTCCAGGCAGCTCTTTATTGTATTGCAACCCCTTCAGTCGCAAAGAACAAATGCTGGCCTACTCGGGGTTACTTTCGGTAAATTGAAGAATGAATCTTACTCTCTCGTCTTAGACTGAGGAGCTTGCCCACTAACCAGCTTGATTTTACTGTTAAAAATTTCTCCTCTTGCTGGACCTCCTCCTCTTGAGGGCAGTTTTACTATAACGCCTGTCTGAATATCGGAATGATATGGCTGTGGCAAATGTACCTAAATGTCCCTACAAATATTAACAAACATAGCCTTAATGTGTGCTTGTCATACAGGTTACTTGTTTTGCTCAAGAAGCTTGCATACAGGTTAGAAGCCTGGTATAAAACCAGCACGCGCCTATACACACAGCAGGGTATTTGGAAATCAACCTACATTATTTGTTCCCATAGTGCATGTCGGCACACTTTCATGCCGTGACAACGTAACGTTACCTGACGCAATAGGTTTGAGCGTTAGGCAAGGGGTACATAACCTTACCTTACCTTACATACCTTAAGGTTACTTTACATAAGGTTACCTTACATACGATTAGCTGGAATCGTAATGCCTTCTGCCAAAGCCGACAGCCCCGAAGGCCTGGAATTTGTTTTGGTCTTCCATTTTCGCTGTTGTCGGTTATCATTCTCCGGCTGTTACCTTTGTTCGAAATACTGCTGAATACAGAGGCTGACGCTTAGCTCCGATTCTTCGCGCTCCGCACAGGACCAGCTTCGCAGAAATGCATGGGTGACGCCGGCAATGTTTTTTCCCTGGTGATATCAAAAACTATACTTAAAATTACGCCTTGAGCTAGTTTACGCTATTTTTAGTCTTTTGTTGCGAAAAAAAGTTGCGCATACGCGAGATCTGCTGCGGACAAGCACAAAATCTCAACCACGCGCACAAAAACAGCAGAAGGAGCGAGCCCAAGGACCAATTAAGATGGTGGTTTCACTGAATAAAAACTCCTATGAGGATCACATTTTGTTCAGGCATATGTTGAGTGTAATTTAATTATGTCATCCGCATTTATATTTCCTTAAAAGCAATATTGGTGGATTACAAAACTTCCACACAACCCCTTTGTACAAAACCGATACAAAACACATACGAAACCTCTCGGTAACTTCAAAACAGTACGCCTGCGGAGTGTTTGAAAATAAAGTATAGCAGATATAGCTAAATATATGTAACTGCGATAGATATGTACGAAGTAAAAGGCGGACCTACAAGCAACAGCTGAACAACGTCAGCAAAATATGTCTAAATAACATCCATAAATGAAGCAGAAGCAACATCGAGAGCATAGTTGAAATAACATCAGACATTAAGGTACCAGCAACGTTAAAACAACATCTAAAAATTTTCATAAAAATATTGCTTGTTGTACGGATGTCTAACGTTCGGATCTTTTTAGACGTCGCAGAGATGTTAGTGGTTTGCTTGGACGCATTGTGTACGGCACAGCCTGGTCGACGAATCTATGGACTTGAAGGTCACCTTCACAACGTCGGCGGCACTCCGGCTCACAGCATACAAGCTGAACTGTAGGCCATCCGTGACTACCTCGACGCAGCTCTCCAGGAAGACCTAACAGCTTCCCGGCACATCACCATGTGTACACAGACTCACAGGTGCCGTATTGAGCCTGTAGCGATGCGAAACGTTGTACGGATGTCTAATAGAGATACCGCTGAGACATAGACGTTCGGATCTTTTTGGGACGTCGCAGAGATGTTAGTGATTTGCTGGATAGCCTTTCGCAGTGTGGCAATGATGTGAAGACAAATAGGAAAACGCTCAATGAATTTTTAAACAAGGTCTAACAGCCCGACCGTGTAAGTACACGACGTAAGAATGTATCCGTTGTCACCGACCCCACAGAAATTGCAATGTCCTTGTGTGAATAGGTTTTTTCACAATGTTTATATCGCCATGGCTTCGGATTAGGCACCACCTTTTATTCGCAGTTTTCAAACTTTTTTATTGAACCCCACCCGTCCGCAAGAAGTTCAGCCTATTCTTAACACCCTAAAGGTAAGAGGCCATATATTATATGGTATTCTTGGCAAACATGTTAGTGTTAGTAAACTCGTACCTCATGTACTGAGCCACCTTTTTAACTCTGTATTTATTACCGCAATTTTTCCACAACGACTAAAAGGGGCTAAGTTTGTTCCTGCATTTAAAAAGGCCATCCCTAAAACACGAAAACTACAGACGAATTTCAATTGTTTCTTTTTTCTACAATGTTTACAGAAACTTATAGAGGTGAGATTGTGTAGTATTTAAGCAAGTTTAATATTCCCACTTCCAACCAATTTGGATTCCGAAAAGGTCTCTGGAGTGACATCACCACTGCTATATTTACTGATCAGGTTAAATGTTACATCGATGAAGGGAACATTTCGGGAGCGGTCCTAATAGATTTTTTTAAAGCTTTCGAAACCATACAGTATCTTGCTTAAAGAATTGCAATATTATGGCCTAAATGGTTCATGTCTAACTACTGTAAAACGTTTCCTTCAAAAGAGATATCAAATTGTTTCCTATAACAGTCCCAATTTCGCAAGGGTAATAACAAACAGAGGGGCTTCCCACGGTTCTATCCTAGGTCGCTAGTATTTTAAACTACACTAAAGAAAGACCCGGTGGCCTGCGTGTTTTGCTGTTTGTGTCACCAGTGGACGGTCGCTTGTGGCCTCACGACCTCGGCGGAAGGCAATGTTTGTCTCGAAGCTGTCTCTCGGAGACAACACCAACCCTGCTCCAAGAACACTTTTGCAGCATTGGAGTACAGCCTCTGGCCTGTTGTCGACTGAAGACGCGCTATGCCTCATATTCGTCTTCCCACGTTGCTTTGGAAGACGAGGCGTTCCAGCCCATTCCTGATCGTAACCTGTGGTTCAATAATTGTATGTTCAAACCGTTCGAAGGGACGCTACACGACCATCATCTTCACCCATCTGAAACCAGGCAAGCTGTAAAGGACACTTAGCGTGCTCTAAGTACTAATCTTAGGCGAAAAAAAAAATGTCATTTCAAAATGTTGATGCCTTTCTAAAGGCTTTTCAACCATTGCGTCCCAGCTCATGGACTGTTGTGCACGTGCATATTCGGAGCATTCGAAAACATTAGGATGAGTTTGCCCTAATCTCGAACATTCTGTCAACCACGGTTGACGTTTTGCACTTACTGAAATGAATGTCACTGACGACCTTTCCAGCACCTTCTGTCTTCCTGACTACAGCAAACACTTCCTCACACGCAAAAATAGCAGGGGTGGTGGCATTGCCATGTTCATTAGGCACAGTTTGTTATTTTCAAATATTAACATTGTATTATAATCGGCTTAAGCTCTGGCTTTTGAGCTAACCGAAAACCACCTTGTAACTCGTTTACTAGTTCTTTATCGTCCTCCCTCCGAAAGTGCGCTTTGCTTTACAGAAGAATTGCGGGAGGTGTGCAGGAAAACTTCCAGCTCAGGCAACTTGTTTATAATCGGGGATTTCAACATCGACTTGCTGCGAAGCGACCGGTCAGCTGTTGAACAATACTTGAACGACCTTTCCGAATTCGGTTTGAGCTTCTTATCTGGGAACCCACAAGATGGAGTTAGCAAATGATAATCTCACCCGTACATGTATTGATCAAGTCAACGTGCAAGCATCCGACCTTTCTTGTTATTAGACAGATTAGACAGCTATTAGCTGATCACTACTTTGTTGGGGGTCAGTTAACCTAATCCAACTCTTAACAATCGGATCATACTCATACTGTAACCATCTTAGATTAAAAATGTTTGACAAACAAATTGCTAGCTTCGACTGGAATTCTTGCAGTGTAGATAATAACAATGCCGCGGCATATAAGAATTTTGTTCGCGCGTTAGGCCAGATGAAGGAGGCGTGTATAAAACGGTTGCAATAAAAAAACGGAAGGCTGAGCATCAATGGCTTGCCACTGGTATTTTGGCACTGGTAAAAAAATTATGCTTTGGGCAAGATGTCACCGACATCTGACAACACAGCGCTGCGCGACCACGCTGATTTGTTTGTCAAGGAGGCAATTCTGTAACGAACAGTTCAAAGCGTCTAGTCGCAATATGACTAAAACTTGGTCATTAGTAAATCTATTACGAGGTAACAAATGCCTGTCTACAAAAATCCCAATAGAACGAAACTTTGGTTCCGCTACTTCCGACCTAGCCAAATAATTCAATGGGTCGTTTCACTGGAACAAAAACGATCTAGTTCATTGTGCAAGTAAAAATATACTACGAAATCTTGTGTCATCGTCCGCATTTATCCAGTTTTTCACAAATCCTCATCTCCTTTGCATAGTCTGTAGTTTATGCCGCCACAAATCATTAGGTATTAGTAACATACACATAATTGATCTCTCCAAAAATATTGGGTATTTAAAAGGTGTTATTACGTTGACAGTTTAAACTGCGCCCGCGTGTTTCACCTCTATAAAAGCCGCAAACAAGGACCCTTTAAACTACCGCACTCTTTCAGTCGTATCTTATTTTTCGCAGTCTTGAAAAGCACATATTGGGTGTCATAGCTTCCGCTGTGACAAAACGTGAGTTAATGAGTGAACATCAATAGTTGTGCATCTCCGGCGCGGGCACGCGAGTGTTACTTGAAAAGTTGTCTGATACCCTTTATAAGAGCATAAATCAGAGTGAGGTTTGGTTTGGGTTATTTCTTGATGTTAAGAAACCGTTTACTATTGTGAACCATGGTATACTCTGTATTAAGTTATACCGTTATGGCTTCCGCGTGCCATATGCTATGTCTGCTTCAAAATTACCTTCGGGATCGTTCTCAAGTTGTGTCACTTGGAATGGTGCTGAGTGATAGTATCAGACTTAAAAAGTGTCCCACAAGGGTCTATCTTGACATTTCTTTTTTTTAATTTGTGTGGTTATGACCTAGCTGCTGTTGTTAAAACTTCGAACATTTATCAATACGCCGATGACACCCTGCTGGTATCGGGAACTCTCGTTATTCTCTCGGTCTCTCAAATCTTCAAGACAATGCCAGAAATGAAGCGGATTGGTTCGAAGGCAATTTAATAACAATCAACCCTGTAAAAAGTCGGATTGTTTGTTTCCGCAATCGACAGGAAACATTGCAGAACGACTGCTTCAATATAATGCACTCATAAAATTGTGCATCTTGTTCCTGTGCCCGAATTTTCTGTGTCGAATCTGTTAAATACCTAGGTGTACATTTTGATGGGGATCTTTCGTGAAGCACAAACATGACTAACGCATGTAAAAACCTCAGAACTACTTGCTGTTTGCTTTACAACATAAACGTGATTCTGTCTTTCTCTGTTCGCAAAATACTAGCTCAAACTTTGGGCTTTGGTGTTCTTCGTTATGGCATGTACTGTTTTAACTGCTCCGCTACATGGAAAACGAGAGTTAACAGCATTTTAAAAAACAATGCCAAGAGTGGTCTTTATAAGTCACTCGTGCAGAAACCGGACAGTGTACCTAATTCAAGCGGTTTACGATCATTCGATACATTGTTTAGGCACATTGTCGTTGGAAAATATTTCTGGTGTACGGATTACCGAACTCCCGATGTTAAACGTATGCCTTTGCGGCACATACCTCGATATATGGCGCCAAGGGGCGGTAACCATTACGGAATGGCTACGCGGCCATATTATGTTTCTGCTATCTTTCACGAATTGCCTGACGAATATTTCTCTTCACCAACGCGGAAACACTTGCGTGCTGCTATGCCGGCATTAAAAATATGTATGTAAGTATGTAAGTATGTAAGTATGTATGTATGTATGTATGTAAAATATGTAAGTATGTATGCGTATGTGGTGATTGGTAGCGATTTCTTTGTTGTCAAAGTGTTTTCTTGTGATGAGAAAAATGCCACCCATGTTCTCTGAAACCCATGTTGACTTAATGTATCATTGATTATCTGTTTGTATTCATCTTTTCTGTTTCTCGGTTGCTTGCTTTCCTTCTTGCTTTCCTGCCTTTAAATTTTTCAACTTCTCTCTTTTTCTCTTTCTTTGCTTCTTCTCTTTTTCTCTTTTATTTGTTTGCTTGTCTTTTTTTTACCTTCCCATTCAGTTACCACTGTCGAGTGTTTTTTTTAAAGAAGTGAAGGCCGTTGCTTCCGGGCGACGCCACACAAGCCGACCTGTAGGCTTTGGAGGCCCCATTTTGCTTCTGTATGTACTCCTTGATTAATAAATTCCTTTCTGTGTCTTTATTTCTACTTGTATACTTTATGCCAACGATACCACGTTTTTATGACACCATCAGGTTGTCGATTCCCTTATCCCTAATTTACAATCAGACCTCTTCTCTCTCGAGCAGTGTTCTCATGCCGATAAACTTTCTTTTAACGTCTCGAAAACTTGTTTCGCGCCCTTCTATTCCCCTCAAAGAAAACTTTCTGCCATCTCATCCTTGAACACCGATTCACAACCAATTACGCTGCATGAAAATGCTTCTGTCGTGAGTATCATTACCAACGATTCTCTAAAATTCCACTTTCAGTTTGTCTCTACATGAAAAAAATTGCTTGTGGTGTAATAAAACTTGTAATGGCCAGGCATTTTTTAACTAGCGAACGCTCACGAGTCCGTATTTATCATCCATCCACACTCACCTAAACTATTGCATTTTATCGTGGGGAAGCGTATAAGATGTTCATAGTAGCCCGTTAGAAAAAATTCAAAAACAGGCCATGCATATCATCACTTTCTCGCACCGTCTATCACCATGGTTACGTCGTATTCAAGTATTGAATATTTTTCTTTTTTCTAAATTTATGCATATAGCCTTGCCACCATGTTATTCCGTCCAACAAATAACGACCTTGTCCCTTCTCATTTAGTGTCCAACCGTAATATTACACGTTCTGGTTTTAAAAATAACGTGTTATTTCCCAAAGTACGAACAAATTATAGTAGAGAAATTATCGCATTTTGCGCAATAAGCTTTTGGAACACTTTAAGCGTTGAGCTTAAAAACTCTAAATACCTGTTCTTCTTTAAAAAGTATTTATGCATGCACCTAGTTATAATAAAGGAACTAGACTTTTTCACTATTACTGGTTTTGATTGTGAAGAACACTTCTTGCGTCTTTTTTGTTTGCTTGTGCACATGTATCAATTTTTTCTAATGAAAATTTATTGTAGATAATTTTTTTCCATTTTGCTCTGTTTCTTGACTGGTTTGCTCTTATTTGGCATCGGCAGTACCTAGATTTGAGCAATATTGTGTTTATATTTTACTATTGTTTGATTTTTAGGTGTCTCTGTACGCCACTAATTTTTTTGCCGAAACAGGCTAATGGATTGCTAACTTCAAAGTATGTCTTTTTTTATGCTCGCTATTTATGGTGTAGACGCTGAGGACGTCCCACCCGCGGTTTCTTACCTTGGGACCTCGTCTTGTATACTTACATCGTGTGTTGGCATATCATTGTATTTTTTAGAATGAACGTTTAACCCTGAAATAAATACCGATTCTGAACAAACTTTCTGATACATTAGCAAAATAATATTCTCTGATACAACCACATGGTGGGAGACATTCTAGTCTTTTGTTACAAAAAGAAGCAGTGGTTATGGCATGTCGTCCAAGGGGGTGAAAAAAATGCTGAACCCTCAGGTAACGAAGTGGCTACCAAGAAAATGAATTGTACTAGGAAAAAGAAAACAACTTTTTGCAAGGATCATTGAAGACAATGAAGCTGGAAGTCAATCATGGAGGCTGTTGAAAACGTCCAGGGAGTCAAGGGAGGAAGCCGTTGTCTGGGAAAATGCCATACATTTACACTATATACAGCGAACCGGGTGCTACGCAGCCATCTCGTCGCCTCGCCTGATCGTCTTCTCCTTCGTCTGTGTGCCTTCTAAGCTGATTGCGAGATTCTTCGTCCTCCATGAAAGTTCCAACATCTTCCGGCGTCACAAGAGTTCGTTTGAGCGGTGATGTTGTTGGTCAATTTGCTGTTAGTGTCCAGGCAGTGTCTCAGGTTCGTTTTTTTTTCTTATATTCGGCGTTCTGTTTCTTCTTGTCTTTGCCTTTTTTCTCACTTTTGCCCTATGTTTACTTTTGATGTCTGCGTCAGGCGACTGGTCGCAGTCGTATCTTCCTTTGCAGTTCAGAATGAACACAGACTGAGGGTATAATTTCTTTGACAACGTGCTTTTGCACCCGATGCCCCGGTTTAAATCGTGAACGTTAACATCTTGTTCAGTGTGTACGTTCTCAGGACCACGCTTCCCACTTTTATTCTATTTGTGAACACGTCTGTTGGCCTGCTTATTCGTACATGTGAGCATGCCGACGACAGCGTTGTCATCTGGCCTATTTCCTGGAAAAGGGGATGCGTAGTCTGCAGCAGTGGCGAAGTCGACATAAAGGTGTCATCAACGACTCCGAGTCTTTACGGGCAGCGCGTTGAAACAGTTCGTTCCCTGTAGCACAGATATCATGTGGTTGTAGCCACAGCACTAATATCTGGGTCGTACGTTTCACTCCGTTAACGCACTCCTGTCGCCGACACACATCCGGAACGTGGTCGCGCTTTTGTCTGAGTGTTGACTCGTTATTGTCCTGTGTAGTTCTTTGCACGTTTGGCGGTAGCCCACCTGTATCAGGATTCACTTCTTCCATCTTCAGAAAATCCTCCTGCATACATTCAGCACGTACATATTTTTTATACTCATGGTGGGTCTCATGCACCTCAGGCGCGTAGGCTTCCCCGGTGATGCTTTCGGCAGCCGGTTTGTCGTCCACAATTTTCTCTTGGGGCACGGATGTGGTGGACGTAGATTGCGATGATTTCAATGATTCCGGGTATCCCTCGGTGGCTGGTGTGGTGTATCCATTATTACGACGTCTTCATTTCTGAGCGAGGGATGCACCGTTGTCAGGCGTGACGTCTCAGCCGAGTGGTCATGATACAAATATGCTTGATGGTTCTTGTGGTTCATGAGCGATTACCGAAATGGCTCATTACTCTCTCTTCTACGACTCGATTCAAAATGCGGTAGTTGTTGCCTTCTGTCCTCTCTTGCGAGATGTCGCTCCTGAGGGTCGAGGCTTCTCGTCCGTAAAGTCCTTTTTCCAGGACTTTACGGACAAATACTTCTGTATGCTTCTTTGACAGAATCTAGAGCGTCCTGGTGCTGGCCATCGACACTGGTTTCGCATGCAAGGGCATCCCGCTTCTCGCTGATTCCAGCAAGCCGGTCGGCACGGTGCTGAAGCCTTGCTAACGAAACTACGGCCTCCACGTCTTTGTTGTGGTATAAAGTAGACGTTCTCCCGGCCATAAGCGTCCGATTCAATTGGAGAAGGCTGTTCTGGGCAATCTTTAGCCGAATTATCTGTCTCGACGCTTCCTCCTCGCTACGAGGTGAGATGTGCATTCGGTGAAATAAATTCCGCTTCATGGCTCAGCTCATCTTGTCGCTTGACGTCCCGGGTTTCCGCACCAGGCGGAAAACGCCCACTCAAGTAAGGGAGGAAGGCGTCGTCTCGGAAAATGCAATATATTTACACAATGTACACTGAACTGGGTGCTACGCAGCCATATCATCGCCTCGCCTGATTGTCTTCGTGTTCTTCGTCTGTGTGCCTGTTGAGCTGGGTGCGAGCTTCTTCCGCTTACACGAAAGTTCCAAGAGAGGCCTCCTTCCAGCCGTAAACACAATCACTGGTATATGTAATGGTATTGTTGTATAGTGCCAAAATTTACCTTGCATAAACGTTATTACTCCAGAATAATGGAGAGACTATCTTGAAGTGACTGACGGGGCGGCGCCTTGTTATCTTTAGAAACCCTTCGACATTTCTAGGTTGTAAGAAAAAAATACCACATCTTTTAATGAGTGTTTTCCAAAGGTGTCCTGAAAACGAATGTAACAATGCAAATGTCTGAGTTTTTAAACGAGATTAGATGTCACTAGAAACAGACAGTTGGCTGGTATCTCGTCTAGTTCATTCCTTTTTGATAATTTGCTTGTAGAAAGTTGTTTGACGAGAAGAAATTTCAGAATATACTGCCAGCATAAAAACATTCGTTATGCAATTTCCAAAAGTAGGCTTCCAAAGATAACGATAAGTGATCAGAGGCCGTGGAGGGCGTAATAGAACAAGTTCTTACTATAGTCCGTGAGAGCTTGGCGGGGCATTATACTTACAGAGCACAGCGCTAAATTGACATTGACGAAGGATGGAAAACACATTATGCATATTACAGAAAGCGCTAACAGTGTTTTGTTAATATGAGTTCCGACTGCTGTTTCGGGTAACAATGACTAGTTACTATAATGAATTAGAATTTATTCCAGTTAGGCGTATGATTGCAATGTGAAACTTCTAACGGATCAGCAGGCAATCGGAAATTCAATGTTAATATTTAAAAAAATTAATTTTTTGTGTCGCTATGTGCGGAGTACTTCAGTCCTCCGGCCATAAGCATTGAGCGCTGTGCGGATGCAAAGCGGTTTAAGACATCCCCCCGTTGAGCTCACTCGAGGCTGTACACAACACACGTGCGCCGCATTACTTTTAGTTCCAGACAAGGTAGTGCCATGACCTCGATACAGCAAAGGCGTTCACGCGCGCGAGCCTCATCTGTTAACTGGTTGTGATAAAGCTCGCCATTCCTTTCCCGTTCATAGCTCCGAGTGGTGTCAACATGCGAGCATGGCGTTGCGGCGCTTTGGAGCCGGCGAGCTTCAGATACGCTCGTCCGAAGGACTGAGGTACTCAGCCCCTAGGTGGAGGTGCAAACTCAGCCCCTGGGTACAAGGAAAACTACACCTACGCACATTTAACGCTGCATATTCGGTTGCGTGGTGATCCTCTACTATTTCCACATCACAATCACCAGCCTAACTTCAATAATAAAATGGAATTAAAATTCTACGTTATTGTGACACTAAATAACACTTTGAAGTCGTTTTATTGCGCACGCGGGGCTCGAGATCACTTCCAGCAAAGAAAACAATTTGGGCTCCCAGAGCATAATTTAAAAAATACCTAAGAAGCACTCGGTATATACACGTCCGTGGGTAATAATGAAATTGCGCTATGATGGCGCATTCTCTGTTATGTGTTTATTGTGATTCCATCAATTTATATAGCCCTAAAAACGACTGAAATAGGAACCTATGGCTCCACTTGCAGATATCATTGTTTCTATTGAGGATTTTATCAAAAGAACTTTGACAAATTTTCAACGGTACAAACCGCCACATGAAGTCCTAGTGCCTAATACTTGTCATCTTAGACGAAAGTTTTCAATTTTTGGTTTGGGGCAAATTCAAAATGAATAACTTTCTTGTACCAGATTTTTCAAATGAACTCAAGTAGCAATAAAAGTGCCCGTATTCACGAAATATCACCGAAAAAACTACACAATACTTATTTAAAGCAAGAAACAACTGTTGTACTGCTTGACGAACATGTTAAAGGAATAAATCAAATTTCCCAAATCAAAGCTAGTGAGCACCTACTGCTGTAGAAGTAAGAAATCGGCACGCAGCGCTTGTGAAAACACTTTTTAAGCTCGATGCCCTTCAGTACCTCGCAATGTCCGTACCGATGTCTGGCGGTGTCCGTGCGCAAGGAGCTTTCCGTAAGGCCCCTAAAAAACTAAGGTAGCGCCATTCTATGATCTCGCCGCCTTTCACCCTCACCCGCGCTCCTGTCCTCCTCCGTGTTTTGCTATGTTCCTTTTCTCCGGGACGCCGCCAGGGGGCCACAGCGTGCAATCACCTCGTTTGTGGGCTCTTGTATTTTCTATCTGGGTTAGCGAACTTTTTAGTATCCTGGTTATTAAAGTGATTACGAGTCTTCGTGAACATGTGGTGAACCCCTTGACACAAAGATTCGGCCCCTAAGACCACCGAGTGCTTCAAAGACGACTTCGGATTCCTCGGATCGGCGGCTAGGCCTAACGCACCAGCGGCGTTCTAAAACTCGCATTCCTGCAACAGCGGCTACCGGCGCCGCGGCGGCCGCTTACCTGGTGGCGGCTGTGCCTGCGGGGGTGGCTGCGAGATCTCAACCGGCACCATCGAAGCCATCGAGTGGACACTGCGTCTCCCTCAAGACGCATGAAGCTGCGATGCTTCAGAAAGACACGAACGGCCAATCGGACCCCATGACCATGCCATCAAATACACGCATCCGTCAGAACGAAGGTGAGGACAACGACGCGCCAGTCGACCAGATGCAGCATGACCTCGACGACGAAGAAGGCTGGCAGCGAGTTCCTCTAGCCAAAAAGAAGAGACCCACACGTAGTGACCGGGTAAGTCGATCACGAATCAACCTGCAGTTGAGACCTTTAGCTAAAATTAGAATCAGACGCGTTCCTCGCCACGCTATAGCCAATGCTATCGGTTGTACTGCCCCCTCAGCAGAATTGGCTGAAATGGCTGCGGTGACTTTTGACGACGCAGGTAATAGCGCTCATACAGCGCTGTACGACAAAAAACATGCGGCCAAGCAACTCCAAGTAGATAGACTAACCTTTCGAAAGGATGGCAAGACCAAATCGATTGAAGTGGTAATTGAACTCCTTCCAACTTACAAAAACACCATACGAGGTGTTATTCAAGTACACCCGGCGGAAAGCAACGAGGCGGAAAGCAATGAAATGGGTTCGCTGCGAACATGCGGAAATCCTTCGTGTTCAAAAGATTGGAAAGACTGACCGAGCTGTGTTACCTTTTGACACGACTACTTTACCGAGAGTGGTGAAATACTACACGGAGCTAGTTAGGGTCCCAGAGTATCGCCCAAAACGCGTAGTCTGCTTTACCTGTCATGACCTTGGGCACATGGCAAAATTCTGCCCCTCTCCCAGTGTCTGCAAAAAATGCGGCCGCTGTCATCCGGAAGCTGGTGATTGCGCTGACACTGAATTCTGCGTGGCATCGAAGAAGACTGGCCACTTATCTGTTCGCAAATTTTATCCTAGTCGTCTCCCGAAAGTCCAACAAAAAACTGTTCAAACCCAAACTGTATGCAACAATCCTCCAGCGTCCGGATCTATGAGTGCCTCCAGCCCAGCCTCTACTGGAGTCTCGTGGGCTTCTGCGGTGACTGGCATGAATATGGATAACGCACAATCTTTGCGCTCTCTACCTCCAAGTAACGCGTTAATGGTGGAGAAGGCATAACTTAAAAAAGAATTTCATGAATTACGCATTGAGCTGCAAAACTTGAAGAACGAACTTGGATCTCTCCGAAAATCCGTGCGTCGCAAGGAGTCGAATTACAACCTCCACCAGAGTTTCGAACGGCGAAGCCATTCTCGAGTTCAGCGCAAAAAAAAAACACCTTACTTGACGCCTCCTCCGCGTTCATGACGGAGCAGATGCTTGAGCAGCGAGAGGCGCAGCTAAAATTTCAAAACAACAAAGAGTGCTAGAAAGCTTTTAGCGGCATTACGGCCCTACAAGAACAATGCAACAGTCTTAAAGAATACATCCAATAGGTCACACAGCAATTGCAAGAATTCACTAGAATGATGACGCCGGAGGAAGCCAAACGCAGAAAAAAAGAAAAGCAGTAGATGTCCTTCTCGCCTGCCCCTCCTCCCAAAAGGCTAATAGTTCAGTGGAACTGTCGCAGCTTTGCTCAAACAGGTCGTCTTCTTAAACACCAAATTTCTTCTCTACAGCCTTTGGCCCTACTATTGCAATAAACTAGAGGCACGTGCAAAATTCCTAATTATGTTTCTTTTTCGGACCTTACCATACCCCACAAGTCAAAAGACCCTAACAAACACCCAGCGTTTATGGTCAGGCCACTATTCTTGTTCACAAGTCTTGCAAAGCTGTCCAGCATCATTGGGGCAAAGCTAGCGATTTATCTCGTGAGGTAATAATTGTACAAATCGACCCCCGGGTGGCAAAGCCCTTCTACTAGTCTGCGTCTATTACCGCCCTCAATGTACCTCGCACGTTCGGGGCACATACGACTGGATTCCGCATGTTCTTTCTTTGAATTTTTCTGGACCCATCATATTTGGTGGAGATTTCAATGCTCGAAGCACACTTTGGGGATACCTCATTAGCGATCTCCGTGGGAAGCTTCTCGAGCAAGCGATAGAGTTTAGCCATCTGCAATTGCGAAACGAGCCTTTTGTTCACACTCTCGTGGGTCTACACTCCTCCCACAGAGACACAACGCCAGACCTCACCTTCTCCACACCTGGTATAGTCAAGTCATGGCACACTGCCCCTTGTACTTGGGGTAGCGATCACTACCCTATTCTTCTTCATTTGAATGCCAAGAAACTCCGACCTAAATGTCAGTACTCTACCATTAACTGGAGTCGTTTTGGACTCTATTTACGCCAACTGACATTTCCGACATCCCGACACTGGTTGCTAATATCAGGACAGCTCGCACGAATGCTATCGAAACTGTTGAAAGCACTGTTGAGATTTCCCAGCCAGACCTCCACATGCACAACTTTTTACGAACTGCGGAGCGACTTACTAATCGCTACCGATCTCAAGGAAAGAACCATCGCGCTTTATTGAAGCTCAAAGGCAGTATAAAATTATTAACGAATACCAGAAAACCCTCCGAAACGAGAAATGGCACGATCTCTGCCAACGACTAGGTCAGGAGAGAGGGCTCGCACGCCTTTGGGGAATCTTTCGTGGCCTGTGTGGCAAGAATAAGACCAAGCTCTCAATCGTCGAAGATCTATGCCTACACATGAATTACACGGATGCTGAAAAGGCTATCCCGAAAACCTTCTTCCCCCATGCGACATCTGACTCAAGTTGCCTGCAGCCCCTTCCTGTTATTGAGATTCCAGAACCTGACCCTTCTCTAGATAGTCCCTTTACACATGGGGAACTCCAAATAGCACTCAACCAAGGGAAGCCTCAGTCTGCCCGAGAAAACGACGCAGGAATCTGCCCCCAGAGGGGTATTCTATTCTTCTCGAGCTTGTTAATCGGTAATGGGAATCAGGCAAAGCTCCTGAACACCCCAAAACAACGATCATATACCCTATTCCCAAGGCAGGAAAGGATGCTAGAAAACCTGAAAATTTGCGGCCCATTGCACTTACTCCTCCTCTAAGCAAGATAATGAAAAGACTGATAAATAATCGTTTGAAATATCATTTGGAACGCACAGGCTGCTTCCACCCAGCTCATACTGGCTTCCGCCCAAATCTCGGAACGCACGACTTGCTATGACTCTTGCGTCGGGGCATCAACCACAAATCCAGAAAATGCATCCCATATTGCGTCCTCTCTTTACACATACGCAAGGGTTTTGACAGTGTTTCCCAAAATGGCATCCTACAGGAGCTGTCCCAGGCTTTTCGCAGTGCCAAGGCACAAACCTGGATCCAAAATTTTCTGCAACATCGCCCTATACAACTGAAATCTCCAGGCCATGAAGTCACCACTTACTACGTAGACCGAGGAGTTCCTCAAGGCTCCATACTCGGACCAATGCTGTTCAACCTTGCTATGAACCGTGTGGCCCGACAGCTTGAAAGGGATACCTCAGCTCGATTCGCCCTGTAGGCCGACCATGTCGTCGTCCGGACAGAAGCGGCCGACTACGATGGCAAGGAAGCCATGCAGTCAGAACTTCACGCTGCCGTTTTTAGCCTAGAACGCTCTTTGTCGGCCTTCAACCTGGAGCTCTAACCACAGAAGATGGAATTTGGCAGCATCAACAGCAAGCGCAAAACTGATCTGTCTCATATCTTGACCCTTCATTTCGGAGGTACCTCAATCTCATCCCAAAACGGAACCGTCCGACTTCTCGGTCTCCAACTGAGCAGCTGCAAGAGCCACAAGCATGGATTCGGAGCCTTGGTACCACCTGGCGCATCTCAAGCAAGTACGGTGGGTCACAACAAGCCTCTTGTCAAACTCTCGTCAGAGCAGTGGCCCATGGCCGGCTAGCATGCGGTTTTCCAATATATTACTTCAGCCCCCGGCATCTGCGCGATTTGGAAATACTAAATCGTTCTATGATTCGCACCAACACGGGTCTTCTTCGACACACCAGAAATGATCTTCCAGAAATGGCAATTCCTCCTTCCCGCTAAGACAACTCGTGGAGGAAACTCAGCTACGTTTTCAAAGGCGCCTAGAATGCTCACCGCAAGGACAAGCAGTCCTAAAATGGGGCGCGTTGAACAGCGTCTTTGAGGAGGCACCCTTTGAAGGCACTATCCCCCCATGGGAACGTCCACCGCTTGGACTCATCAGACGACGGCCTATACGTCGCTCCAACCCGGCGGCTAGAGAGCGTCTTGTTAGGCGTATACGTCAAGGCAAAGCCATTGACGAACTAAATGTTTTCACGGACGCAGCAGTGGCCATCAATGCCAAAGTGGTAGCTTGGAGTTGCTCTGAATTTCTACCCCTGAATGGGTCCTGCAATATCTCACAAATCCATGGCCTAGTAGCAGAAGCTGAACTTTTCGGAATTCTAGGTGCCCTACAAAGCATCCAAGATGATCGCCCGTCACTTCCTTATACCAAACTACGCTTTATCACATACTCTAACGTAGCACTTAGTGAATTAAATCGTTGTTTCACCCCAAACGCAACTGCCACTACTATAATGAGAATGATACAAAAACTACGGCATGAATTCGTATGCGTTCGTTTGGTTTGGACCCCGGCGAACACCGATGGTGACACAGGAAACCAGTTAACTCACATGGCTGCCCGGGAGAGTCTCTCACATCCTCCCATGGTTTCTTCTGACCCACCCCCACAGGACGCATCCTGGCCTGAAAACTACCACAAATCAAAGACACATAGTCGTCAGCGCCCACAGGAATCCTCTCCTGTGGGTTTCCCTACAGCTAAAACGTCTGCCCGAAAAGGAGACGTCATTGCAAACAAGATCTACGCAAACTATGCATATACTCTCTACATTCTTTTCAAATGAACCTATCCTCATACAGCATATACTCGAAACTGCATATTTTGTGGGGAATCAGTGGTTTCCAATCTTTACCACCTTATCTGGATGTGCTCTGCCTTTTCACGAGTACGACCAGAACTTTTAACACTACACTCCATCCCGTGTGATGAACAGGACCATATTCGTCAAATGCGCGCTAATCCATCTTTATTAGAGGCAGTTGTAGAATTCTCTCTCCTGAATGGTCTCTACAGAGCCGTTTGATTCGTGATTGACTCAGCCCTCTATGGGTCAGTGATTCTGGGACAAGTATGAACTGACTTTCTAATTGGACAAGAAGTGCAAATGTGTGTTCAATAACTTTTTATTTTTATAATTTTTTTCCCTTTTCCACTCTCCCCCATCCCCTTCAGGGTCTTCTGACCTTTTCCAATAAACAGCCAGTCAATCAATCAACCGTTTCTCCGGCAAGCACCGGCGGCCATTGGTCAACAGAAAAGTCACAGAGTATATTTCTCGCCGATGCTTCGCCGGCTGGGACATTCCGCAAAGCCGCTGCTGTGGCGCTATTTCTTTCCGCCCAGCTTCAGCGCCGGCTTTATCGTAGGCGCCAGTAAGAGCAAAGTAAGAATTAGCTGCTCGTTCCGAACAAGTGTCGCATCGGTGTCGCTTTATGTTGCTTCTCGGTGCCGATGTGTTGTGCCTTAGGCAGCGCGAATATCGCCAGGGAGGGCAAAAGAGTGCGCTATTCGGCCGGGAAACGCTACGCAGAAAGGAGAAACGTTTGTTTGCAAAGATTTGAACGGGCATACCTCAGGCCGACGCTGCCATGACTCTTTTGCGAGGTAAGTTTCTAAATGCTTGTTCTTGCTCTGTTCTTGCTCTGCGCAAGCTTTAGCGGTCACGTACGAAAAATTGCGTATTCACTACGCGACCGTTGTCCTCCTTTCGTTTTGAGTAGGCATTGTACGCAGCGGCGAGTTCGTCCCGTCGTAAGCTTTGCTTTGGATAAGGGGCCTTGTATTTGTCATGTGCGTACAAAACTTCCAGCATAATGAACAGCGGTGTAGCATGTTCAGTGGGTTGTCGTAAGGTTTTCGTGAGGCGAGAATTGTTCACCTGAATTCGTCCTTGTTTTTCCCGACGGCAGCTTGCGTTTGACCATGTAGCGTGTGCGTTCTAGTGCGTGTAACCTCTTTGTGGCGTGAACTCTTCTTTTGTGTGTTAGCGACCCGGGTGGTATTATAATCTCGTCGTTATGACATTGAAGTGATTTGCTGCGTAATATGCGCTTCGTCGGTGCGGTGAAAATTGAGGCTGTTACGAGAGAAAAAATTGCGGCTAGGTAATACAATTTAAGGCCAGCTAATGTAGTGGCCGCGCCGTTGACGAACGTTTGATTCGCCATTTCTGTTATCGCTTTGTTATTTCACGCACGTTTGAATGGGCCCTGAAGTGTATATTCGCACCGCCACGGCTGTACGCCCTTTCTTGCGTGTATGCACAAAGGACCGTTAATTATATCTTACGTTTGCAGAACACGGGATGCCGTACATTTGCAGTGTGCGCGCTTACCTAATCCTAGTAGTCAACGGCAGAGCGTATCCAGTCATTGCGATGTGAACCAAACACACTGGGCTTATATAAAATTGTCAGCAGACCTTTTTTTCTCCAGCAAAGCGTTTTTAAACGCATTTAGTGCAAGCGAGTTGAGCGTGGACACGACACTCAGCAGATGCGCGAACACGAATTTGTTCTTGCTACGATAGAACGCTCACTCTCTCCTGCAATGCATTATTGCCTATATTTTGCGTAGTGTTTGTGGCGCATCTCCAACTCGGTGGTGACATTCTTTCCCTTCTCAATAGGAATATTTCGCGCATTAATTTGAGCAACCGATTTTGGAGAAGCTTGGCGTTAAAAAAACTAAACCCAAATGCCACTCGCAGCATTTTTTCTCTCAGGTAGCCGCACAAGCCCCCTGCACGACGTCATTACGGACGTTTGTCCCAATAAATTATCTATTTGGTGGCACTATTTCATTTTTGTGATATACCCTATTGTTATCTCTTGATAATCATTGTGACATTGGCTCTCATCTTTCCAAGTTTTTTCGGGTGTGTTTCTGTGTAAGTGCAGTGTACAAATATGCCAGAATATATCCCAGCACAAAGTAATTTAGTCCAGGCGCCTTCTTTCTGAAAGGCTGTAAACGACCGAGATCACTAAAACGTATTGCACTAAAACGTAAAGCACTATAAACCGCATGGAATTAGGGTAGGATGTAGGTCGTTAGTAAAAGTTGGTGCAGAGGGAACGCTCTTAATGATTCAGAACCATCGCAAGCATGGCGAATGCAAGGACGCCAGCGCAGCGCTCGACCGAAGGCAATTGCGAATGTAGCGCTCTGTATACTGCCCCCAGCCGTGCGCAAGCCCTATGTGCAGTGATTGCACGACCACAGTCACGCGAATGCAAGAACGGAACTACCGTAACAGAGCAGTTTGAAATGTCCACGCTCCATCTTTTCGCATTCACGTGCTATCCTGAGATGTTACAGCATGCCGCACACGTAAACACAAACCGCGCTGTGCGTATGCGCCGGCGTCTTTCACCCCGCAAATATCCATTCGTAGACAAAAATATGAAACAAAACACCCTCACTATGTGCTTGTTGGTAAAACGGGGCTCTAGAAATCCTATAAACTCCCAAAAAGCGATTGCGGCGTAAAAACAACAGCAAACTGCACGAAAAACTGCTGCGAGCGGCCCGAAGCAATGCGAGGGCGTCTGCTCTGAAGCAGCCTACAAAAATGGAGGAATCGCAGCGTAGTTAAAGGGAACACGGCGACGCGGTTGAGGGGAAAGAAAAAAGAGCACGGCAGCTGAGAAGAAGGGAGCAGTTGGCGCTATATTAGTAATTTTAGGAATTTTAGCTTTACGTGTGCTTGTACGCCATCTATCGAGAACGGGGCACACTGTAGTACGATCCGCGCGCCATCTCGAGAGAGTGCCAGTAACTGCAGTAGTAAGGAGACCGAATTTCAAAGAGCAGGAAACGCAAAAAAAAGCAAAATCATCAAAACAAAAAAAATATTTCGCGGGAAAAGACGCATTGAACGCAAAGAAGCAGTGGGGCGCGAATTGCCTTTCGTGTGGCGCTAGTCATTTACAGTGCATTTACTGCACCGCAAAATTATTTAAAGTTCAGATCATTTAAAATCATTTAAAACGCTTATCACACAAGCAATACACAACTTGCGTACCAGCGCTTCGCACCCTAGGCATCTTCACGGCGTGCAGATGTGTGATTTTTTATTAGTGCTTGCAATACCTCTTTTTGGGGATTTGGAGACAGGACCGCACTTCGAAGTCAATTTTACTTACACGACACAAAATTCTTGTTTACGGTGTCTGTACGTAAAAGTGGCAACACTGTTTTTGGGCTAAGAGAAGAAAGAAAAACGTTTTTTGGTAAATTGGGAAATACTCCTTTCTTCAAAAGTAAAACCATGCTAGTGCCATAGATACAAATAAACAGTTTACAGACAGTGGCTTACTGGATGCCATTTCTGAAAATATTGAACAGAAGTGTAAATTTCGGACATTTTACGAGAACAGCCAAGATTACTCGCGCAAGCAATTTTTTATGTACAATAATATTTGCAGTAGTCTTGTTACCGACCGTAGCCTTTCAAAGTAAACAAGCAACATAAAAGTAGAAAACACTTCGCGTAAAAGACAGGACCGTGACAAGTAGACAGGACAAGCGCAGGCTCACAACTAACTTTATTGAAACAATGAAGAAGAATATATGTCATTTCTGGCACATGCGCACCCAGAAGCCCGTTCGTTTATCTTTTTCTGTCAGTGCGCCATCCTCTTTAAAAATTCAAATTCATTGCCGTACAAAGCAACGGATGGCACGCTAACACAATTTTTGTCATTCCTGCGTATAAAAAACGCCTCCATCAACTCTCGGGTGATTCGATCACGGCCTTTGCCCAGCACTGTAGTTTCATTTATCAACGGCCGACATGGTTTATCTTCATAGCCAAGACAATGGTGCGGAAGGTGGGACCCCGTTTTGTTTTTCATTGAAAGCTGCGCTTGTCCTGTCTACTTGTCACGGTCCTGTCTTTTACGCGCAGTTTTTTCTACTTTCATGATGCTGCACCAACTAGCCCAACAACATGCTGTACTAAACAAGCAAATCTCGTGGAAGGAATCCTTATTTTTAAAGAAGAAATATCACTTTATTTAAAAAGCAATGTATGATAATTATTGAATGCCGACTGCGTGTCTCATATTGTAAAGATGTGCAAAAGGTGGGCACCGAGGAGTGGCCATAGGTAATTATAAATGTTCTATAAACGCAATTTATCTGATCCAGAAGACTCTTGCAGTCTTGCAACCACATGTAGTCACATAGAAATCATCACGTCGCGTACCAAAACTTTGACAGCGCGAAATATCCTGCAACCAGGTTAGGTCTCTTCCCTGTCTTTAGGTTCGGTTTCTTGGATTGCCTCCAAAACGTAACCCTCTTACACCAATTGTTCGCTTTAGTGGCCATACCGTTCAAGTCCCTCTAAAGAGAGCGATCAACTTTGGCAAGAAAGATGTCGCTTAGTATTAGAGCCACTCGCGAGCCGATACATACTCCCGACTTCTGCGTGTACACTACACCATCCCGGCAAACAACCAAAGAGTTTAAATAAAATCTTGAGAGGGACCTGAACGGTATGGCCACTAAAGTTTTCCGTTACGTTGAAAACTACCTGGTTATTTTTTAGGATTCCTCCAGCCTAAGAGGGACAGTGGATATTTTAAAGGTATTTAAGCAAAGTGGTTTGGGACTCAATTTCACGATTGAAACTACAAAACAGAATGGCATCCAGTATCTGGATCTCTATCTTCGGTTTATAAGGAGCATGTATGCTGGATGTATGCGCCACGATCGGTCAAGCCTTTGGTGAACTACTGATCGGGCCATACCAAGCTTGTACAAAACGCAATTGCCTTGTCATGTTTTCGCTCAGCCATTTCAAAATCGTGCCAGCACTTGAACACAAACAGCTTCAATGACCAAGTTAAAAAGTTAAGGGAGGTGGGATTTCCACAGCATTTCTTGTCATGGTCATGTGAAAAATCCTAAAAGCAAAGTGCGGCGGCCGGAAGGTTGCTGAGGACACACAAAAGCCCCAAAAAGTTGCCGTCATACCATACATTCATACGATCACACACCGCCTAAAAAAGTACGCCATCGCTATGGAGTGCAAGTGGCTATCACGGCCCGTAAAAAGGTGTGTTCTTTATGTGGCAGGCTTGACAGAAATATGCCGAAAGTGTGCCCCAAGACCGGCCCGTCTATGGCCGCTTTCTGGCATGTCTGGCCAGCATCGAGTTTCTGGCAGCCACTGATCATGCGTTGAACGGCCCACATTCGGCAACCAGCGCTTCGGTATTTTTCCGTCCGCCCGTGTCCGGACGCACAACGGCAGCTAACCGGCTGCAAGATATTCAGTTCTCTTACGGCTGCTGATGTTGAGAAAGAGAACGGCCGAAGTACGGCTTTAGGGCATTCGTTTTTTCTTCGGGAAGCGGAATTCGGCCGAAGCACGGCAAGCGACCGGCCACAGAATATGCGTATTCTTGCGGCAGTTGGTGTTCGAAAGGAGACCGGCCGGAGCGCGGCTGCCGTGCATTCGTTGTTTCAACGGTGAACCCCACGTCCGGCGGTAGAATATTCGTTTTCTTCGGGCAACCAGTGTTATGAAGGATACCGGCCGACGTACGGCCCCTGAATATACGTTTTTCATTCGGTTAGCGGTCCTCGGCCGAATTACGGCAACGAATGGCCACAGAATATTTGGCAACCGGTGTTCAATAGGAGACCGGCCTACGTAAGGTATCGGGTTATACGTCATTTTTTCGGCAAACGGCATACAGCCGAACGATGGCACGCGCCTGGGCGCCGAGAATTCATGCACGGACGTGTTTGGAAGGAGACCGACCGGTTTTTTTCCTGGGGGGAGAAAAAGCAGTTAGGGAGCCGAACGACGGGGACGCTTTTTTCATCCGCTCCATGTTTCTACGGTTTAAATGAAGGAACATCGTTTGCCTAACAGTAACGAGTGTTCTCGGTGAATGGACAAGGTGCAAGGACTCACTGGACATTAGCAGGGAACCTTTTAGGCCATCGAAATGTCATTTATTGCCACAAGAAGACTGTGCCACACCGACGGGTAAGCTCAGCCTCGCCAGTCATCACCGCTACCACGCCTCTTCCGCCAGCTTCGTCGACGCATCAGCTCGAGGCTATTCGCCCCCTCAAGAAATGGAGAGAATGGAGACATCGACCCGGCAGAGATGTCCGATCCGAGCTGGAGATGGTTCACCAAAATAACTGGCCTTCAAGGGCGTCGAGCAAGCGGCCACCACGCAGGAGCTAAACCGCCAAGGACTCCCCACCAAAGAAAGGCAAGTGCGAGCAAAAGCGCAAGTTATTCTGCCTAAATTAAACTGCGACAAGCAATGTTGCACAATGTTGTTCGTGATAAACGTAGAAGAGACTCGCTCATGCATTGGTAGGATCAACTTCATGCCCTGCACTATGTTACTTCACGGGATTTTACGACTGCCTATTTAGAAAAAAAATTATTTTAAATTTGCGATAACAACAGAGCCTTGTCACTGACGAAGCCTAGCTGTTATTTTAGTTCCGATATTTAAAGGTGAGCTTAGCTACTCTTGGGATATCACTCATTTGGTTAAACTAAATCGCCAGCATCCTAGCAAACACGGATTTTGTCAGGATTTTCTAGCTGAACGCAGATTGTTGAGTTCACGCATGATTTGGCTCTTGCAATAGATAAGCTTAAAGTGGTTGACTGTATATTCTTGGACTGCAAAAAAGCAAATGATGGTGTTCCATACCACCTTCTGCGTAGTACAGTTCATCCTATGAACTGAATGAATCGGTTTTTGCATTGTTATTACTATTGGCCCTATAGCTTTGTTCAAAAGTACTGTGTAGTTTACCGGAGTATAGCGAATGAACGTGATTCCGTATACCGGCAGCTTTATTCCAATTTAATAACATCCTGGTGGGCTGATTCAGAAAAGTTTTTGGATGTTAAACAGTGTGTTAATGGTACCTTTACAAGAAAACCTTCATTCCACTTGAATACGTATACCGTAAATTATGCTGCTGTGACAACGGCCGAGGAATATAAATACCTAGGAGTTTATTTAGGGAGTGGTTAGAAGTTAAATAGGCAGGTTCACACCATAAAAGTTACGGCTGCATATGTTTTTGGCTTTCTGAGAAGAAATTTCAGTGAACCTCCATCGAACTGAAAAGAACAACCGTATTTCACTCATGTGCGCTCAATCTTGGAGCACGCATGTGTTTTGGTGGATCCCTACACCCAAGAGCTGGTTGATACGCTCGAAAACATACAGAATATGTAAGTGCGATTCGTATTAGGTAATTGGCACGTTCAACTTAGCATGAGAGAAAGTGAAAGTAAACTGAAATGGCAGGACGTAAAAGATCACAGACGAAACCACAGGTTGAACTTTTTTCGTAATATCTATCATGCGAAAACTGCAGTAGAAGGGGAGAAGTATGTCCAAGCACCATTCTACATATCGCAAAGTGGGACCGCTAGCTTAAAGCAAATTATTAACTTTCCTTTAAAGGTGACGCCTTGCGCGATTCATTTTATTTTACATCAATACTGCAGTGTAACTATCTTCCACGTATGATTGCTATAACTGTTTATATTGACGATTTTCAGCGCGTTTTGTAAAATTATTTTGTTATTTTGTCTTATATTTAATGCTTCGTGTTATGTATCTCTCTTCTGTAATGCATGCAAAGGCAAGCAGGCATCAAATAAATAAATAAAACAATGAACAAAAAAATGAATAATATAAATAAATAAACACATAAATAAATAAATGAACTTCCAGAGGCGCAAGTTTGCCTCCGACGGGTTGAGAACCCTACGCATTCAACCTGACCAATGAAATATTTGTTGCCCTATTCATTGCAGTATGCAAGGTTTCCTGTATGCATGCTACTATTGCTATGTTATTGGTTTGAAACAAATTATGTAACTCTAATTTTACGCCTTCCCTTGCGTGAACACAGAGGGATACAACTGCAGCTACCTGAAGCAGGGCGTCATTCGCAACGCGTCCAGAATTTTTTGAGCGTAGTATGACATTATATAGTATGACAATATGACCAAAATCAAGTTCTTTTGGAGTATTAAGTGGTTCCACGTATACTCATGAAAACAACATTAAAATAGATTGAAAATGAAAGTACCTGTTCGCTCCTTCTTAGGATCAGCCCTGCGCAAGATCATCAGAAAAGTTGATCGAGTAGAAAATGTCTTTGCAAGAAAAATGGGCAAAAACTGGACATACTTTTTTGTGAAGGAGTTATATTAAATGCTCCTGAGTGTTTTGTTGAGAACCAAAACGCTTCGTAAAGGCATTCACGCCGGTTTTATATACATCAAAATTGGTCAAGCGACTGTTATAAAAATAGTTTATGTAGTCATAGCATGAAAGTGTTCCGGAATATTGCCCTAAAAGAAATTGGCTAAAACGGCGCAATTTATCTCTCTGAAATTCAACCCACTAAAGTAAGCGCCCTCAACTTCCCCCCCCCCCTCCTCTTTTCCCGCTTATTACAGTAAAGCCGCCCCACAGAGGATATCAGGACCTGGACAATACATCTATTCAAGCTCTACAAAGAACTAAATATTTTCTGTGTTCGGCAGTAAAAGAGGCACAGCAATTAAAGGAACGACAATTTGTGAGCACTGTTCATTAAATGAATTTTGCTGTCAACTGAGGCTGGTAATTAGGCAAGGCTGCGCTGAAAGCTTGACGGCTGGTGGTTGCGCGCGAGCTCACTTTGATGTGGCTGCATTAGACCCAAAATGCTGCGTTTGTGATGCTTCTGCACTGCGCGAATGAGTCATCTGCTTGCGCGACATGCAGTGACCGACCAATGCCCGCAGCACGGCCGTATTTTCGGTAGCTTTAGTCCGGCTGGAGTCCGACGACCGCATCTCGGCTGTCTTCCGGCGGCCGTACTTCGGCCGTACACGGGTGGCTTTGGAATGGCCAGAGCCGTACGGCTGGAATCTGGCCGTATGACCGTAAGCCGGTCGACTGGCTGACGGACACTGGCCGTTGGACAGCCATGGGAGTACTGCCGTATACGGCCAAAAGGCCCACATTTGGACGTGGGCCGAACATGGCTGCCGGAAAACGGCCGGACAGAAAATCACCGGCCAAAGTACACCGGCCTGTTTTAGGCCGAACAGTCCTGTTCTGCCTGGGTGAGTAGAAAGGTGCTGGTTATGGTGTCAACCACAAGAACCCGTATGTCGCATGCGCAACGGGAGTTGTGTACAGTATTCCTTTGCCTTGTGGCTGAACTTATGTTGGGCAAACTGGCCGCTGTATCAACGTGCGTTTAAGAGAACATGAATTGTCATTGAAAGGCCCTGTATCATCACATCTTTCTTCGCACTGCGCCAAGTGCAGCCAATGCAAACCTAATTTTCCTGCCACTAACATTTTATTTAGGCACCGTAACCAAACAACCCTCGAAATCATGAAGGCATTCCACATAACAGAATGAGGTGATAAGTGTGTAAGCCAAACAAGCGTGTGTCTCCATCCGAAAGAGAGTGCGTATCTGCGTGTGCCTTGATTGTAACATGCGTATAATGTCTTGTGGTATCAACGTGACCTTTGCAAACTTGTTTTGCCCATGTGCAGTGTCTTTGTATTGCTTTCGTGTTTGTGTTCAGTATTTATATTCACCCTTTCTAACATTAAAATTCAGTTGTTAGACCAGCGGCTGTCCTTGTGGTACACTTTCTTCGTCTTCGTCTCACTTAGGGCTGGTTTTATCCAAGAATGTCAAATTTCCAACTAGCCTATCTTGCAACCCTCTGTTTTTTTCTGATTGTGCACTGGACCGACGAAATCCACACGCCAATTGCAGATGATTCTGCGGTCATTGAGCAGTCCGAATAAACGAGCGTGTGCTCTGCTTAGGTGGTAAATATATATTCAAGTATGGAAAACATCAGTGGAGGTGCCGGAATGGACGACTTTTTGCTTGTTCCGGGAATATTGTTTTTATATTTCATGATGCGAGTATACACAATTGCAATGCCGGTTTGACAGGTCGCTTCAATGTTTGCTTTAGGCCGGTCTTTTACATGTGATGCAATGATGTCTGGCACATAATGCGCATTGCACCGAGTGACATGGCAGAGACATTCGAAGGCAATCTTGATGTTGAAGCTGTGGCGCAGAGAGACACGGAGGTTCCCGCAAAATTCCAATTCTCGATGTGCATTTTGGAAGACCGAGGCACACGCCTAGAGCTCTCGGCAGAAGTGAATTTGGGACCTTTAAATTTGTAGAAGACAGTTAATGTATGGCCGGTAGGCTGAAGCGTAAAAGGTCGAGAAAGAGTGCTTGATAGAGTCTAAGAAGAGAGGACACGGAGCATCCCCGAGATTGTCCAATCAGCTTGCGCAAAATGCGCACGAAAGACAAAAGCCTTTTTTCTGTGAATATGGTGAGTTCAAGACATCGAGGGGTCAAAGACGACACCGATAAGTCTGTAGTGGTGACATTGGGTGTATGCGTATATTCTGCACTGAGCGTATCTCGTGAGACGTCACACTGTGTGAACGCAATCGCTGCACACTTCTGAGGCGGAAAGATCAGCCAGCAGCATATTAGGTACTATCGCATCCCCAGGGTCGCTTTTTGAAGTGAGGCGCGAATGTTTCGGCGGTTTTTGACTGAGGCCCAGATGCAGATGTCATTTGCGTAAAGAGAAATATGGACGCTTAGGAGAATACTCGTTGGCAGGCATATAAGGCATATGCTGAAACGAGTCGGACTCACGACACCGCCCTGAGGAACTCCATTTGTGAGAGGATTCTGGGTCGTTGCGCCATGACTCGGGACCATATAGATGTACCGATGTTGTAGGCAATCACCGAGCCACTTTAACTTACGTCCTCGCGGGCCTCCGAACTTTATCTCTCTTCGGATAGCTTCGTGTGCCACACTGTCCAACGCTTCAAACGTCAAAAAACACAGCTATAGTGGTTTTTTAAGGTGCTTTTTGTCGCAAGATATTTGCCACCAAGGAAAGTACGTTATCTGTGCTGCTTCGTCCTCTCCTGAATACAGACATTTCCGATCGATGAATGCCTCCATTTTCAAGGTCCCAAGCAAGCCATTCTAAAACCATCTTCTGCATCACCATGCCGATAAAGCTTAAGAGTTCAATTGGCCGGTACGAATCTATTTCTGCTGGCGGCTTGACTGGTTTAAGGACCACGACGATCCGGCCGATTTTACAGCTGGCGTCAAGGCGGCCTCTCTGCCACGATTCGTTGTACCTAGAGAGGAGCTGATTCGGGCCCATGTGGCGTACAGCCAAATACGTGGTGCCATCAGCACCAGGGGAAGAAGACAAATTGAGATTGTTCAACGCCCTGGTGAGCTCTTCAATGTAGGAAGGTTCATTCCTCAGCGTCACATTTGTGGTGGAGTGGCAAAACCTCTGAGATGACAACGTTGCAGGGCGGAGTGGTGATCTTCGTGCCAATTTTTTGTGCAACACTCACTTTACTAACTACCTTATGAAGAGCAAGCGTAGAGAACAGGTGAAGTGGCTTGACGGGGTTTTTAAAGTGCGGCAAATTTGCCAGATACGTGTTTGTGGCTTTCGTGGATATAGCCGAGAGCAGAACTGGCTCCAGCGCTGTTTATGGAGCTTGCGGGTATACTTTGAGACATGTTTCTGCGCACGTATAGCTGCTCGAATGTCGTCCGGAGACATCGTCGTGAGTTCTCAAGGCTCTGCTTTCCTGTGTAGGGCGCGAAGGCGCTTGTACTCATTGTGTATTCCTGATACTTTGGGAAGGAAAGAAGGTCTCTGGGACGCAGCCCTCGTGTTAATATAGTGCTAGCAAACTTTTCATGAGTGGGAAAAGTGGCGCCGCCAACCTCCAGGATATCTTTAAACTTCTGTCTTGGGCAACAGAGCGAACTAACGGGGACACAATTAAGAAAGAGGTGAACCGGACAAGCACTTGTCCTGTTCACTTCTTTCCTATTAGTGTCCGTGTTTGTTCGCGCTGTTCCCAAAGATGCAAGTACACCAATTAACCCAACTCGCCACCCTACCCTAACCGTCTCCCAATTTGTGCAGCACGCTGTGAATTTTGGCGTACCAGAAACCAATTCCTATGATTACTGTGTATGTTGGAAGATGGTCACTGCCGAAGCTATCCACATCAGCAAACCCATACGCGGATGTCACCACGGAGACATAAATCATTGCCACATCAAAATCACTCGATGTTTTTCCACAGACGAATGTGCCGCTGCCCGTGTACATGATGTGTAATCTGGCGTCGCTAGCTATGGTTCAAAGGACGTTTCCCCGAGGTGTTGTTTTCTGCTGCCCTAAGGCGGGTGATATGCATTGACGTCACCAGTAAGAACACGTGGTGATGGCGGGTTGACCAAGTGCCAGTGCTTGGCCTCAATGTTCGCTCGTGGTGGTATGTAGCCTGTGGTGACAAAATTTTACGTCATTGTGTTGTCCCCATGGCCGTGAAGTACTTATTAAGAGAGTCCGAGGGCAATGTATGAACAACGAAGGTCAGATCATTCGAATCGCCAACAGGATTCTGCTTGGGCCCCTTCCAGTGAAGGATTTCAAGAGCGAAATAGCCAGAAATCTGAACCTCACCCGGCAGGTTAGATTCAAATATTGCAGTTATTGGGAAATGGTGCTTGCTGACAACTTTCCAGAGATCAGATAGAAGTTAGTGTAGTCCACAGGCATTCCATTTAAATACGGTAGCATGATCACGGATAGTTTGTAGCAGCATTGTAGTGCCAGTGGTCAATGCAATTCCTACATGAAAGGAGCAATGACATCAAGTAATGTTTAAAACGCACGCACCACTGGAGACGTAAAAGGAGCCAAGAGAAACCGTACAGCATTCAACAGCCCTTGCCATGAGGAGCTTGAGGTGTAGGCGGGCTGCTCTTGCTGCCGGCATGTTGGAGTTCGACGAGGACCGCTGCAGGCTAGCCTTAGTGGTGTTGTAGTCTGCGGAGCACAATCCCCGCTAGGGGAAGATGAGGCGATTGAGGTTCCCCTATTGCCTGATCGCTGAGGCGGAAGCGGTGGGAATTCGGATAAATCATCGACTGCAGCGGCCTTGAGGTGTTGATCCCGTTTCTTCCCTTGGGCAATGTTGGTGCCGGGTGTTTGGGGCTTTCATTCGTAATGACAGCTTCTCTTGCTGCCTGGTAGTCAACCATTTTCAGACTCTTCTTATACTTGTAGGTGGACTTCTATTGGCGGAAGGCTGGACAGGAGGCATGGGCAGCTTCGTGTCTTCTTAAGTCATCGAATTAAGTCATCGTATTTCTTTGGTTTTGGAGTCACTTTGATCATGGTCGGCTCCGCACCGGGCACACCGGAGTTTGCGGTTGCATGTGCCAGGTATGTGTCCGAACCGTTGGTATTCAGAGCATTGTTTCGGTTTTTCTGTGTATTCATACAATTTATACCGAGTGTAGCCCAAGACAACATGTCAGGCTTTGTGTCGATGTTGTAGACGATGTGAATTGATTCCGACGGTTTTCCCAGGCGACGTGCTGATATCACTGGTGGCCTTTGTAACAGGTGCTTTGTTATTTTACGCTCGGTGTTCTGCAGCGGCACGACTCTGAAAACTACATTGGCGCAGTTGTGCAGGCGTGGTTCATCAGCTTCCTCAGCGATGCCCATGAGAGTGCCTATCTTCAATAAACATGCTGTAGAGTCGATGTTTCTCGTGTCAAGCGCAAGGAGATCAAACCTGTGATTTTGCCGCAGCTGTAACACGCCGTTGGGGGCCACGAGTTTTATGCTAGCATTCAGCTGTATCCCACTCGCACTGATCAGAAGAGAGGTACTTGGGGAGGATGTTGCCAAGGGTGGGATAAAATCTTTCCATCAACCCACTAGTATGGGCATTGTAGTCCTCAGTGCTGTGGTGGGTGACGTTGCATGCTTTGAGGGAAGCCTCGCCACTTTTTGGGAAACGACAGGCCCCGTCTCACTTAAAAGTTCCCGAAGAGCGCCCTGCCGCAGTATAAAACTATGCAAACTGAAAGGAGCATATTCGCCCGACGCTGCAGCTGGTATAACAGCGTTCGCAGCATATCGCGTGGGGTGCCAGACGTCGACGATGATCAAACGGCCGCCGGCAGCAGTTAGTGGTGCTTGGCCATATAAATCTACCCCGACGTGGTCAAAAGAGCGTTCGCGGCATGATGAATATTGTAACGGGACGGTTAGTGGCTGATGCAGCGACTTTTGATGTTGACAGTCTGGGCACTACCGGATCAACATAGTTCAAAGAAATACATCCCTCACCAAAAGTAGAGCAGCCGAAACTTCGGCTACGTCTTAACGACTCCTGCATTGGCGAACTGCGCACCCGTGTGGAAACTAGCCCAGTTAGCAGAGCGCAATTGAGGGAATAACAACCACTTACGGCCGTACGGAAGGTAATTTCAGCAATACAGAAGGACGTCAGTAATAGAAAAATGCACAGCCTGACGTCGCAGTGCCCGCTAGGCGCTACGTTGATGAAATTGCCGCGAACCGTACATTGAGTTTGTTTATTTGTGTTTTGCTTTTACCGCCCGGCTGCGCCGGTCTGTGTTATCTCTGCGCCAAGGGAAGCGCGTGTTCCATTCTTTCTTTCTGTGCAGCATGTGTTATCTGTTGTGATAGGGAGAGCATTCCGATCTAACGTGAACAGCCCAGAATAACATTCTTGGATCTACTATGTTCTCGATGTGAATCGACGTTTCGAGAACCACGCGCCCCGAAAGATAAAAAGCCTGCAGGGCGGACGCCGGAGCATTCGATTCTGCTACGCTCGCCGACGCAAGTCACTTTGTTGACCGGTGCTTCGCCGCCTCTGTATTCTTTTGAGTTGTTAGGGGAGCACACGTTCGCTCCAATAAACGTGTTTCTCATTCAAGACAACTGCATCGTCCTTGTCTTCGTGACATCTGGTAGATGTGCTGGGTACGCACCCTTCATGCCCACTACAACCTCTGGAAGCCGCCAAGCCAGTCCAACAAGAGCCAGCCTCCGCGTGCAAGATTTACCACCCGAGTTCGGTCTACTACCGGAGAAGACGAAGAAGAAAGACGTCGCAACCAGCACCATGCTCAACCAAGCCAATCCTCCTGTCGTTCTGCAGCAGCCACGGGAGCCGCCATCATTCCGAGAAGCCCCCGCAGAAGACCCAGAAGAATGGTTGGAGAAACTGGAGCGCGTCCAGAAATTCAACAGGTGGGACGACGCAGAAACGTTCCGGCACGTTTTCTTTTACTTGGAAGATTCGGCTCGCACTTGGTTCAAGAACCACGAGAGCTCCTTGACAAACTTGGCTCAGTTCAAAAGCGAGTTCACTAAGACCTTCACTACCGTGGTCAGAAAAGAACGCGCAGGGCTTTTACTTGAAACTCAAACGCAGCACCCCAACGAAGAGGTAGTGATCTTTGATGAGGAGATGAAGAGGTTGTTTCGACGTGCGGATCCGGAGATAACAGAAGAAACGAAACTAAGGTTTCTCACGCGAGGGGTAAAGCAGGAGATTTTTGCTTCCTTGTCCGCAATCCTCCGAAGACGGTTGCCGAATTCGCGTCTGAGGCGGCCGCGATGGAGAAGACGCTGGAAGTTCGAACGAGGCAGTACGATCGCCCGGTCAACGTGCTGGTTTCCGAGACGATCGGTGCCTGGGCTACAAGTTCCGATACACTGCGTGAGACCATCCAAGCAGTGGTCAGGGAGGAGCTTCGGAAGCTTTTCCCGACGACACCGCAACCTCAAGTGGCTTCCCTGACTGACGTCATCCGCGAAGAGGTTCAACACGCTTTGGGCACTTCTATGCCATCCGAGGCACCCCGCGAGCCACAGGCGATGACCTATTTCGCGGCTGTTCGTCGACCACGCCCTGCTCCAACCCGTCCAGAAGAAAACACCCAGAAAAACACAAATAAACAAACGTAATGTATGGTTCGACGCCATGCTTCCGATGCTCGACGCCATGCTTCCGCACGTAAAAGACGACAAGCTCAACGCCGACGTCCACGGATATCTTCAACGTGCGGAGGAGGCCCGCCAGCTCGCTCGGGTTCGGTTAACGGACCAGCAGCTGGTGGATGCGGGCCGCTACAACCTCCGACGCCGAGAAGCCGAATACCAACCAGGGGATCGTGTGTTGGTTTGGACTCCCATCCGACGACGCGGACTCAGTGAGAAGCTCCTGCGACGCTATTTCGGACCCTACCAGATTCTACGACGTGTTGGCCAACTTACCTACGAAGTGATCCCCGATGGTGACTCCGGCACATCACGACAACGCACGCAGCCTGAAGTCGTCCACGTGGTTCGCTTAAAACCTTTGTACGGACGATAACGAATTTTATTTTTATTTTCAGACTGTCGCTTATGTTATCATCGGGTCGACGCACTCTTGGAGGCGGGTAATGCCGCGAACCATACCTTCGGTTTGTTTTTTGCTTTTACCCCCCGGCTGCGGCGGTCTGTGTTATCTCTGCGCCAAGGGAAGCGCGTGTTTCATTCTTTATTTCTGTGCCACATGTGTTATCTGTTGTGATAGGGAGAGCATTCCGATCTAACGTGAACAGCCCAGAATAATCTTCTTGGATCTACTATGTTCTCGATGTGAATCGACGTTTCGAGAACCACGCGCCCCGAAAGATAAAAAGCCTGCAGTGCGGATGCCGGAGCATTCGATTCTGCGACGCTCGCCGACGCAAGTCACTTTGTTGACCGCTGCTTCGCCACCTCTGTATTCTTTTGAGTTGTTAGGGGAGCACAAGTTCGCTCCAATAAACGTGTTTCTCATTCGAAAAAACTGCATCGTCCTTGTCTTCGTGACAATATCTACAGGTCCTTGCCTTGCTCGCCAGCCATGTCCTGAAGTGGTTCAGATGCCTGTGGGCAATCAATGATTGTAATCTCCGCTGAATGGTGGATAAAAGTGAAAACAGCCGATACCGATAACTGCTTCCAGAGCGGTATATCCCTCGGATGTCATATTCCTAAATGCGAAGAGACTAATCGGCAATGCGACCGGGTGGATCCTACAGGGACAAGGGCCAACAAAGTGCATAATCATCTGTGACTACATGGAAGGTTAGACCAACAGATATTGTTACAGTTTGTCAGTAGCCAAATCACGAAATGTCAGTACGTAGCCCCAAGAATAACGGACATGTGGTAGGGCTCAGCTGGGAAGAAGAAGATGTTCGTGCTAGGTGCAAAGTGGTGCTCGCTTCCCTGTGCATGCGTGTGTGAAATACACCTTCATTTTCACCTATTCCTCTCCGTAACACATTGGTGGAGGTTGCCCGACATCTCTTAACTCTCGTCTTGGCGCTCAAATCCTTGAGGCTTCGTGACCCTTCATCACGTTACTCCGCAGCGGGCGTGACTCATATTCACCCTGCCACCATAGCTCCGCCCAGAGAGTCGGCGACTCCGTTGGTCGTCATTACTCAGCCCCGCGAGCCTGGTTTCTTCCCCGGCACTGACAATGTCGACGTCGAAGATTGGATCAAGCACTACGAGCGGACCAGCACCCACAACCATTGGGACCCCACTATCATGCTCGCGAACCTCCCTTGCTGCTTCAGAGGCACGGCGCTCACTTGGTTTGAAACGAATGAATCCACACTCACCAGCTGGGACTGTTGTAAAGCCAAGCTTTTGGAAGACTTCGGCAACCCTGTCGCCCGCCAGCTACGCGCAAAAAGTGAACTTGCCTCCGTGCCAAAACGTCGACAGAGCCGTACATCGCCTACATCCACGACGTTCTGGCTCTCTGCCGTAAGGTCGATGCGAGCATGAACGAGCAGGACAAGGTCGGGCATGTGCACAAAGGAATAGCTGAGAACTCCTTTCATTTGCAATATGCAAGGACTGTATGACAGTGGACGCTATCCCGAAAGATCACCAGCGCTTCGAGCACGCGAAGAGCCGGCGCATCACGCAGCAGTTCCAACGGCTGCCGAACACCGCTGCTACTTCTTGCGACGCACCAGCTCCTCAGTCGTTTTCGCCCGCCCACTTCTTACCGCGACGCCCTAGAGCACACCGTCCAAAAAATAGTACGCCGAGTACTTGAAGCGACAGCTCCTGCCGAAACTTGCGACAGCTCCTGCCGACAGCTCCTGCCGTATAATTACCTAGGTGTCAACGGATCTTGTTGCCCGTGCCTTGTTTTCACCGTAGTTTAGACATTTCGGCAGTTATAGCGCTTGCTTCTCTTGCTCCGATCTTGCTGACAAGGCCAACTATGCTAGTGTTACAAGCGATTTAGCCCAATCTCCCTTATTTGACCCAAGCAAAGCTATCGCAAATCATCCCAGATCTCTTCCATGCAAGCGACGGTAGACATGAATAAAATGAAATACGCAGCTAGTTTGGTAACGCTTGCTTGTCACGCACTGATCTCGCAGACAAGCCACATCTCGCTAATACGACAATTGATGACACCAAATCTGTTGGTAAAACGACTGCTCACAGCAGCGAAATCCTCTGAAGTCGTAGAGTACGTGGGGATAGCTCAAGGTGCAACATTAGAAAGCAACCGAAGCGCCGAACGACGCGAAAACCGTGATGGGTACAGCAAACAGGTACTGTGTGCGGCAGCGACGAGCAAAGAAAATGTTACAGGCCGCTCCCAGCGGCCCGTGTTAAAATAGAAATAGAATCCCTGCTTACACGCCCTGAAATGTATAACGATTTTTCTGTGTACATTGCCATCGGGATTTTGTTCTAAAGGAATTGCCATGTGTGTAGGTGTGTATAGTTTATTTCTTTTTGGTCCCTGAAGTGTTGCTTTTGTAATCACTGCTCTGTATTTTAACCACTCCTGCTATAGCCCTTAAGGGGCGGCAGTATGTGAAAATAAATAAATAAATAAATAAATAAATAAATAAATAAATAAATAAATAAATAAATAAATAAATAAATAAATAAATAAATAAATAAATAAATAAATAAATAAATAAATAAATAAATAAATAAATAAATAAATAAAATAACTACGTCTGCACAGCCTATTGAGTTTGCTGCTAAAGAAAAGCAACCAAGGCTGCAGCAAAAAACTGTGTTTGTTTTGGTAGGACCCAGAGCATGTCTTGACATTGTTGTTTGGTAGGGCTTCTGACTGTTACTTAAAGAAGGGACAATACAGCGTGGACAGTCAGGGCACAAAAGTGTACGTCTAGCGTCTGTCATACACTGTTTTGGAGGATACGGCGCCACGTGCAGAAACAAATACTTTACCGTGAGCAGTTTGGCTCTACATAATACTTTTCACTGAAAAAAAAAGCTGAAGCTCAATCTTCTTATGCAGCTTCGCCACAGTGCTTTTATGGATTAAGCATATCCTATCAGTAGATGTTACATGCTCTAATTCTTATTGAAACATTGTAAAATTTAAACTGAGACATTTCTTCAATGCCCCCTCCCCACTCAAAATTCCCCCTACACCCAATGAGGACAACCCCCCAAAAGCGAAATTCTGGATGAACCCTTGTTTGAACTCAATTTGTGCACCTTCCAGTAAGGTCCTTAAAAACATTCCCTGAAGAAAGTAGGGATGTCAATTGCGCTTTTTAGTTTTGGTCGGTTGTCAACATATAACGCCCTCAATAAGAATGCACCGGCGTTGCCCCCCAATACCGGTGCAACGCACAGTGCCAGGTGACGGTGTGCACCCGGCATGGAGCGTTGATCGAGGACAAACAGGGAAATTCTACCCAAGTGACAATACAGAAGCATAACGTGATACCGCGCTACGAGAAAGTGATATTTATTGAAGGGCAATGGCTATGTGTACATACAACCCATATCCGTCACACAAGCGCAACAACGCCCTTTCACCGCTTCCACTTAACAGCTACATACACGCTGCTTCTCTTCTTCGTTAGAGCCATAATACGAGTGCCTGTTTCTGTCCAACCTTCCGCTTGATGGTCTAGGCACCCCTGTAACTGTTCATGACAATTTAATCGAACGAAGCGAATGCAAATCTCCAACTGACTGGGAATTCATGCAGCCTTCTTTGCAGTACACAAAGTTCGCGTCTTCATTTACAATCTCTGGCCGTTGTTTCCTCCGTTCGGAGCCCGTCGCATCGTTGCCCAATGATTTCGCAAACAAGTTATCCTTGTCAGCAACAACTTACAGCTCTGTCCACCTTCACACAAGTGCATCGATGCGCCATCACCACCGTCACTTCAGCAGACGGTGGAGGAAGCCGCTTCTCCAGCGTGGTTCGCAGTGTATCTTGTGATTGCACCCCGGAGCCCCGTCGACTCCCACAGTGTGCGGCGGGCAGCCAAAAATTGCCCCACGACGGTGTGGCCCGGTTTATGGAGGGCAGATGGTGCACACCGGCGCAGTTTATCGAGGATGAAGAGGCGCACCGGTGCGCCCCGGTGTGCACTGGTGCAGTTTATCGAGGATGCTATTAGTAGAAATCACTGTGTTTTTACGTGTCATGTTTAAATTTCACCCAATAATGCTGTCAGTTCACTTTGCAATAGGGTGGAAGAGCTGTGTGTTTAGATTGCCCAGTCCAATTTCGGGTCATTGAATGGTTGGCTGAACACAGTCGACCAAATAGTCTGAGTACCAGTTCGTGCCCTCGGTCAGACATAGAAATGCCTGCTGGTGTGCATGTAGGGGGGATAGGGGTAGCAGATTGAGGAATCAGATGGCGAGGACATGAGTTAAAACCTAACACACCCACAATAATGACTAACAAACAAAAAGACGTCAAAAACACTGAAATTTTAAAGCAAGGCTAACACGGTGGGCAGCAAGCACAGCAACACCCACAAAATCGTATTGATTAATGATCGTATTGATCCAAGACTTCATCGTATTGAACCATGACCCATGATGTAACTTTTTGTATCTTTTGTATCTGATGTCTCTTTTTAATATTGTTTTTGCTGATTTACAGCTGTGTGCAGTGTTATATTCTAGCCCCTCGTGCTGGGGCCCTTAAATGGGCCTGCATTATTCTGTAAACAAATAAATAAATAAATAAAAGACACTGTACACAGAAATTACTTTCAAGAGATACGACAAAAAAAATGTGGGGAATCTACGGCGCCATTCACCAGAAATCTGTATGCAGTTGTCAATGGGTACAGCAATACCGCCAAAGAGAACGTGCCTACGAAACACATCCACCTTACTGTCTAGCCATGTACACCACCGGGTTGGAAAACTCTGAGCGTACAAAACTATGAAAATGACTATGACTAAGAGATGCAACAGAAAAAAAATAGAGGTCGGGGGGCGGGGAGATTGTACCATGCCATTTACAAGCCAGGCTATACCAGTTGCTGACAAGCACAGATGTACACAAGCCCAAGAACCAAAAACAAGAGGGCAATAGGAACTTAAGCACTGCAATTTACTGCGAAGCCCTCATTGCGAAGAGCCAACAAGGTTATTCATGAAGATGAAAAAGTGGGGTTGCTCAGTATCTTTAGTTTTTGTTAATATAGCAAAAAAAAAATTCTGTATTCAATGACCCTAGTTTGCACATAGTCAATTCTCATTGTTGCAAACTTGACCGGAAATTGGAAGTTTGTTGAATGGGCAGAAGTCATTATAGATATCACTCTGGCCAAAACAAAAGTGCACGTTCTGTTTGGACATGAATTTTAATGACATTTTTTAGCATTTTCAAGAATAACGTACACAAAACAAACTTAAAACAGAGGTGAAAGGTCCACAAATGGCTAATCCGTCTTCTACTGCTGACCAGAAGTTTTAGGGTCTATATAACAAGATTGCTCATTTTCAACAAATATGAGTCACCTCAGAAATGACGGTTTTGAAAATGACCAAAGTAATTACGGTCTTTGAATATTGAGTAGGGCTAAGAACAATGCTCTACACTAGCGTTTTGCTTTATTATGAACGTTGGTTTAGTAGCAAAACATTTGTTTTCGATTCCTTGACATTCCTAAATTAAATTTTCAACTGTTTAGTGATATTTGAACACAAATATTTAGCAGGTGGCAATGAAGCAACAGATATTTGCTAGTTTGGACAAGAGCAATTTATAAATTAACTGAGTGTAATTCAAACTGAGTTTGAATGACACATTCTGTAGAAACATTGAGAGAACAACAGAATAAACAAGAATTTGAATTGTGTGTAAGTAAACTCGAGAGTGCACAGTGTACTGTACTTTATTTTGTAATGTACCTTGTACTTCCTTCCTGTGCTGACAAGGCAGAATATATGTTGTCAGCAATATGTTAAAGAAACCACAGGGCACACTGGGCTAATTTTGCGATATGTCACAAGTCGTAAGACTACCTTGTCACAGTAAGAAGTCGTAAGACTACCTTGCGATATGTCACAAGTCGTAAGACTACGTAAGACTACGTCGTTTGACGCTATGCTATAACAGGCCTTTATGACATTGTAGCACATCGACATGTCGTTGAAGGCCTTCTGAAGTTAGACATGCCGTTGTAGTCTTTGCGACATCGTACCTTTACGATATTAGAGGACAACGATAAGTCGTTGATGTCTTTGCGACATCGGACCGTTACGATGTTAGAGGACAACGATAAGTCGTCGAAATCTCTGCGACATCGAAAACATGTCATTGAAATCTGTGCGACATCGAAGACTTGTCGTTTAAATAGTTATGATATCATTCAATAAATGGTTATCGTTGCCATATTTTCATTAGGGAAGAACGAGTTGAGCTGTTGCTGCTGACGCAAATCGAACACCCTAACCAAGGTGTTGTGGTGTTCGTTGAAGTGATGAAGATTCTGTTCCCACGAGCTCACCCCGAAGTGGCAGAAAAGAACAAGGTGCGCTTTCTTTAGCGGGAAGTTAAACAAGAACTCTTCGCTGGACTCATTCGCAACAAGCCCACAACCGTCCACGAGTTCATGACCAAGGCTTTGATGATCGAGAGTAGCCTGGACATGCGTTCGAGGCAATACGTTCGACCACTCAACGCGTTTTTGACGAACCCCGTTAACGGACCAGGATTCGCGAAGGAAGACTAGTGGGAAATGATCCGCGCCATCGTTCGCGAAGAACTGAGGAAGCTTTTCCCAACCACGTCGACAACACAAGTTGCCTCCCTGAGGGATGTGATGGGAGAAGCCCAACTCGCACTGGGGACTTCTACGCCGAAGGAAGCACCCCACGAACCACAAGCGATGACCTATTCTACGGCTGTTCATCTACCCGGACCAGCTCCAACCCGTCGTCAAGAAGCCCCGCCATACGGCCGTTCACTGTCGCCCGCACAACGCCCTGCAGCCCAAAACCAGACGCTGAGGAAGACGGACATATGGCGAACCACCGATATTCGTCCGATGTGCTACCACTGCGGAGAGGCCGACCACATCTACCGTCGCTGTCCCTGAAAGTTTCGGGTTGCGAGGGTTCTGTGTCGACGCCCCACGTCCTCAACCCGGGCAGCGCCCTACTGAGATCGAAGAATACCTCTCCAACACCAACCGAGAACCAGCCCGTTTGAACCATTCACAGTCGCCCTACCCGAAAAGTCGCCTAACCGCCGGATTGCTGGTGACTTCTCCTATAGAAGGTCCCCCGCCCACGCGGCGGATTCTAAAAGCAGCAACTTCTCGAGTGAAGTTGCACGACTGCGAAAAAATGAAAACCCTCTAACGACGCAGGGACTCGAAAAACCATACCCTCAGCATGACGACCCGATCTAACACTGACGTAATTCCCGAACATAACGACAGCCAAACGGAGCCACGCGCGTACCCGACATGACCGCACCTGCTGATGCGAATGCGACGGCGACGATGGCGTTTAGTGGGCGACCGTCAACACGTACGACGAGAGATACGACGCCACGGCGCACCCGGAACTCGAGAAAGACGGCATCCGACGTCAAGGTGTCCATCGACGGCTTTGGTGTAGTCGCCATCATAGACGCGGGAGCCGACTACTCCCCTATAAGCGGATGATTCGCGTCTATGCTGAAGAAAGTTACGACCATGTGGGACGGTCCGCACATACGCTCCGCAGGAGGCCACCTCGTACGCCAAGTGGAAGGTCACATCGCGCGTCACCATAGACGGCACAACGTACCCTGCGGCGCTCGTCGTTTTGCCTAACTGCTTCGGCGACGTAATTATCAGAATGAAATGACGGACAATGGTGCGATAATTGATCTACAGGCCAAGTTCATAACATTTTTTGATCTACCGGCCAAGTTCATAACATTTTCCTCCGATCACAGCATGACGGCGGAACCGAACCCAAAACACCATGCCAGTGTAAGGACCGCCGACAATCCCGTCAACCTGCCACCCCGCGCAAGCTTGATAATTAGCGTCTACTGTGAAGATACGGTTCCTGACGTGACGCTGTCGTAGAGAGTGACCAAAGGCTGAGTGCTTCTGGGCCGCGGTGTCTCTGTCGCAAGGGGCATTGCGTGCTTTAATCGACGCCAATCCATCGTTTTGGCCCGTAATTTCACCGACTAGTACCAGCATTGAAACAAGGTCACTGAAATTGCGTTCCTCGAGAAAATGCAAGAAATGAATGACGTGATCGCGTCTTCCGATTTAGAACGCGCACCCGAAGATACCTTCAAGCTTCCGAATCCCTTCGACGTGAATCCGGCGTTACCGCAAGCAGAACGGAACAAAGTCGTGGCTTTGCTGCATCGCTACAAGGAGTGTTTTTTGTCGAACTCAAAACTACGTCAGACACCTCTAGCGGATCACTGAATATTAACCGAAGATGGAGTCCGAACTACCAGACAGTCGCCGTACCGTGTCTATTTAAACAAGGGCGAAGCCTTTTGGACTCAAGTCGACCACATGCTCACTGGTGATATTATACAGCCATCGAAGAGCCCCTGGGCTGCACCGGTCGCACTGGTAGAGAAAAAAGACGGCACATTCAGGTTTTGTGTAGAATACCATCGACTGAACAACATTACCGAAAAGGACCTGTACCCCCGGCCACGAATCCACGACGCCCTCGACCACCTCTGCCATGCGAAGTTCTTCCCATCGATGAATCTGAAGACCGGCTTCTGGCAAATTGAACTGGATAAGAGAGACCGAGAAAAGACCGCGTTTATAACACCGGACGGCCTATACGATTTCAAGGTGATGCCCTTTGGGCTGTGCACGGCGCACGCAACGTTTTTAAGAGTTATGCACACTATGCTAGCTGGCCTGAATTGGCACACTTGAATCGTATACCTCGACGACGTTGTAGTATTCACCAGGGCCTTCGACGAACACTCTGCAATGTTGGAGTCTGTACTCGAGGCCATTCGTACGTCGGGGTTAACACTGAAGCCCATTAACAGCCGTTTCCCGTAAGAGGTGGTGAGGCTTTAGGGCCACGTCGTCAACGCTGCGGGAGTCCCACCTTACCCGGCAAAAACTTCAGCCATTGCGAACTTCCCAAGGACGACAGACAAGAAGGGCGTGCGAAGAATTCTGGTACTGTGCGCATACGGCCGGTGCTTCGTCGCAAACTTCGCACGCATTGCCGAGCCACTCACACCCTTGACTAAACATAGCACCTTTTTCAGCTGGGAAAGCGACCAAGAAGAAGCGTTCTGCGAGCAACAAAAACGCCTGAAACGCCTGCATGTGCTCTCTCATTTCGACGAAAACGCCGAAACGAAAATGCACATGGGCGCTAGTGGTATAGGCTGGGGTGCTGTCTTTATAAAAAAAATGCGGTTGCGATATAGTAATCACATTTGTCAGCCGTGGTCTGTCGGAGGAGCAGAAAAACTACTGAGCGTCTCAAAAAGAGTGTCTCGCTAATATATGGGCGATTTAAAAATATCTCCCTTACGTGTATGGTAGACCATTGAAGGGGGTGACAGACAATCATGCGCTGTGATGGCTCACCAATTTGAAGAATCCCTCAGGCCGTTTCGGAGGTGAAGCTTGCGCCTGCAAGAGTTCGGCGTTGTGATCGTCTATAAATCCGGCAGGAAATACTCCGACGCCGAGTGCCTATCCGGCGCTCCCGCCGACCCACCACCACGTACCTCTCATGAAGACAGCGCGTGATTCGTAGACGTGAAGGAGAGCCACCTAGCCGCACAGCAGCGTGCCGAACGCGACTTAATCGTTATAATGAACTACCTCGAAGGATGCAATGTCGCCGTGCCTACGACCTTCAAGCGAAACCTTCCAGCATTCAGCCTGAAAAACTCCGTTCTCGTTAAGAAGAATTTCGGCCACGGAACGAGAACGATTTATCTTCCTGTCTTCCTCGCAGACCTTCGTGACGAAATTTTGGAAGCGTGCCACGACGATCCGCCTTCCGGACATCTCGGCACAGCCCACACAATTGGAAAAATCAAGGCGAAGTACTACTGGCCCCGCCTCACATCCTACATCACCCTATACGTCCGTAGCTGCCTTGACTGCCAGCGAGAAAAAAATGCCACCGATAAGACCCGCCGGACTTCTTCAGCCGATCGCCATCCCATCGAGGCCCTTTCGAAAAATTGGAATGGACCTTCTGGACCCGTTTCCTACTTCCCGATGCGGTAACAAGTGGATTGTCGTAGCGACAGAATACATGAAACGCTTCGCAGAGACCGCCACTCTTCAGAGGGGGACCGCACGAGAAGTAGCAAAGGTCTTCATCAGCCAAGTTGTGCTGCGACATGGAGCCCCAAAAGACCTCATCACGGACCGCGGAATAGCCTTTACTGTGGAGCTGAAGCAAGGAATATTGCGCTACAGAAACATGATCACTGAATAACGACGGCGTACCACCCCCAAACGAATGGAATAACAAAACGTCTGAACAACACAATCGCGGACATGCCGTCAGTGTACGTCGACATTGAACATAAGACTTGGGACGAAGTGCTCCCGTATGTCACGTTTTCGTACAACACGGCTATTTTGGAAACTACGCAGATGACGCCATTCGAGCTTGTCTACAGAAGGCAGCCGACTACGATGCTTGGCGCCATGCTTCCGCATGTAGAAGACGATGACCTGAACCCCGACTGCCAAGGATACATTCAGCGTGCGGAGTATGCCCGCCAGCCTCGCTCGAATTCGTAGAACGTACCAGCAGCTGGCAAATGCCGGGTGCTAGAACCTCTGACGCCGAAAGGCCGAGTACCACCCTAAGAACCGTGTTTCGGTTTCGACTCTCATCCGTCGACGCGGAATCAGTGAGAAGCATCTGGGAAGGTATTTCGGAGCCTACCCGATTCTACGACGTGTCGACCAACTTAACTACGAGATGATCCTCCATGGTGATTCCTAAACATCACGATGTCACACGCTGCAAGACGTCGTCCACGTGGTTCGCTTGAAGCCTTACTATGGAAGATAAAGGACTTTGTTTTGTTGTTTGTTCGGACTTTCTTTTATTTTAGCATCGGGTCGATGCACTCTTAGAAGGGGGTAATGCCGCGAACCATGTATGGGTTTGTTTGTTTGTTTATTGCTTGTTTCGACTGCGCGGCCACGCCCGGTTCTGTTATCTTTCTCCCAAGCGAAGCGCGTCTTTCATACGTTTTTTATGCCGCCTGGGCTATCTAATTCAGATAAGCAGAGTCTTTTGCCCTAAAGTTACTAGCCCAGAACAATCTTCTTTGATCTACAATGTTCAGGGGGTAAATCGACGGTTCGAGAAACACTCCCGCTGAAAGATAAAAGGCTGCAGAACAGACACCGCGGCATTCGACTCTCGACGCTCGCCTACGCACGTCACTTTCTCTACTGCTGTCTCACCACCTGTGTATTTTTTTAGTAGTTTGGGGAGCTCAAGTTCGCTCCAATAAAGTTGTTTTCTTCGAAGACAGCAGCGTTGTCTCTGAATTCGTGCCGATATGGTTAATGTGATTATTCAATGTCAAGTTACTGGTTAGATATACGCCAAGGTATTTATAGGTGGAAGTCCTGTCCGCGAGGCTGCCGTTTAATATGTAGATTGCTGAATTTTGGGAGGCGTTACTAGTCAAGGACACTAGTTGTGCTTCAGCGAGGTAATACATTAGCCAGGTCAGTTGTGCTAATACATTAGCCAGTTGAGCACCATTTTTATAGCATTAAGGTCAGATTGAAGAAGGTCGGGGCTCTGGTTAGATTGAATTTTACGGAATACTACGCAGTCACCCGCAAATATTTCTATGTTAGATTTAACGCAGTCTGGTAGATCAATATCATATACTAGAAAACGCAAGGGTCCCTGAGGGACACTAGATGTGACAGGGACTAAAGATAAGTTGTAATTGTTAACTGATGTAATTGCATCCTGTTAGAAAGTTTTCTTCCTTGTTATAACACCATTGTCGACTTTCAGTGGCGTACGCTTGTGAATAAGTCGTTGGTGAGGAACAGGATGAAATGCTTTCGCGAAGTCTTAGAAAATTGCCTTGAATTTAATTTCACCGTCTGCAGATGATTGTTCTTCGCGAATGAAGCCAGCTAGTTGGCTGTCACATGAATCGCCTTTAGTTAAAACCATGCTAAAGCCAAAAACTAAGGTTATCGTTTTCGAGGTTTGTAATGATCTGGGAGCGAATAATATGCACGATGAGTTTGCATATGGTACTGGTTAGTGAAATGGGGAGATAGTTCAGGGGTGAGGTACGATCACCAGATTTCAAAAACGGAACACCCTCCTCCACCTTCCAGTCAAGGGGTATAACGTCAGTGGATAGAGCAGAAAATAATGTGATGATGCTTTCTGCCATAATTTCGGAATAGTTTTATTTACACCATTTTTTTCAGCCGAAGAAGAAATGTTGAGATTAAACTAAAGCAAATTTATGCCAGCCTCTGTTATGGTTATTTAAGGTACAAATGCGTCAGTGGGACGGCGTATGATTACCTTTGGGTTGAAAGATTGAATTGTAAATACTAAGGAAATTGTTTTTTTTTCAGTAGTTCCGAACACTCACTGCGACCTATTATTACTCCGTTCTGATAAGTAGAGACGACGTTGGGATTACGCTTGGGATATACGACACGCAAAAAATGATGAGGATTACTTGTTAGCATGGATAGTAAATCAGTTGAAAAAGCTGCAAGCGAGAGGTTTTGAGCAATTTTTGATATTCTCTGTCACATTCTTTATACCGTTCCCAAGAAACAGTGTTTTTCCTTTGGTCAGCTTGCCTGAATAATCTTTTCGTGTTGTTTAGGCGGCGAAGTGTCTGTGAAAACCAAGGGGCACTGTTATCGGATTTTATAGAGATGACCGGGATGTGCTTGTCTATCACATTTGTGAGTGTTTTCAGTAGCAACCAGTTTTCTTCGATGGTCCGTAACAAGTTAGAAGTCAATGGCAAAAAGTCATAGTTCGTGGTTAATATGATCGAAATTAGCTTTCTTGTAATATCGAATGAGCTTTTTAACTGTTAGCCGTTTGATAAAAGGGGGAACAATGCAACCGGTTAGCACTTCGTGATCGGATGAACCATTAGGATGTGTTATATCAGAGCATATATCTGCATTGTTAGTCACTGCAAGGTCAACAATATTCGAACAGTGCGTTGAACGCCGTTTCGGGGCTTGTAACTAATACGGTGAGGTTTAAATCAAGACAACGTTGTAGAAAAGCATTAGACTCGAATGGTATGCTGGAAGGTAATTGAGTAGGCCACGCTATGTAAGGGAAGTTGAAATCCCCCAAAATTATAATGCTTGACAACGGAGACGAACGAGCAAGTTCGGCAAGAATACGATAAAATTCTACAGTGAAACTGTTTACAATCTGGAGAGCAATAAAAATCGCCGCCAATTACATTATTGGATTTGAAAAAAAAATTACTACACATTTCATAAAAGGGCTGATGATTATGGCGCAACCAAGTACTGTCGGCTTACAGCAAGAAGGACACCGCCTCACTGGCAGTTTTGCCTTACGCAACAAAAAAATTCAAGTCTGATTTACAAATGAATATTCTAGGGCTAGTAATTGAAATATTTACCCCAGTTTCAGTGAAAGCTCCAATGGTTGCAGAAGTTGAGATGATTATTGAAGATAATGAGACATTTTTACTAGTAACACTCCTAATGTTGTGTATAAAAAGTGACAGCTATCCTCTGTACTTTTATTGCTATTTGATGTTGCTCGGGGCAGCTTAGCTGAAGATGAACGGCTTACGTGGCGTCAATTTGGAGAAACCACAGGGAAAACAAGCTTCGCAAAATTCAGTTCGGGATCCCATTAGTAAACATCCTTATTAATTTTTAGCTTGTTAAGGACAAGGTTCATGCGGTCTTTTTCTTTCTAATAACCTTTGAGAACTGCCATATTTTTTTCACAACCTGCCTCAGAATAATCTCCCGAAATCCAAAATTCTCCTTCTTTCAAGTTGTGGCCATTACTTTGTATAGTGTGAATTTCTTTATCATTGAACAACTTCACAAGTATGGGTCGAGTGGGCTCGTTCGAAAACCGACCAAGGCGAAGCGCATGTGTAATCGATGCTGCTGTTACTCGCAGCTGGTGTTCGCAGAAAGTTTTTACCATTTGCTCGGACGTTTGCCACCATTCTGATTCGCCCGTGTCTTGAATGCCAAAAAAAGAAGTTTAGAACGCCTGAAGCGGTTTTCTAAATAGTCTATCTTGTCATGCATTAAAAGAATGTCACGCTGGCTGCGTCTGGTAGGGTGAGTCGAAACACCTGATGCACACTTTGATTCTAAGTCTTTGATTTTGTTTTGCATTTTTGTTAGACTAGCATCCGGACTCGATAGTGATGCCTGGGCAGACAACGCTTCAAATTTGCCTTTATTTCGTCTGTGCGTTTGGTAAGCCATTCAATGTCGTTTTTAGGTTCAATTGAGTGCATAGCTCTTTGTTAACCGATTCCAGCAGGTTAACATTACTTGCTTCCAAACATTGCATGGCAGTGAACACCATATCAAGTTTTTCCTCTAGCGCTTTGGTCATGGGACTTGGATTGGTTTCGATGTCGCCCCCAAGGAACAAAATGTGCCAAAAGTACAGTGCTCTACGTGCCAACCTCTTCGAGCGCTTGGACAGGTCATGAGGCCACGACACCGCAATAAGGCACATATTGCGGCTACGGTACCATGACGTTTCACGGTAACAAACCTGTCAAGTGCAAGCAGTGAGTGCAACATTCTAACTCCGGTGGCGTGGCCCGAACGGCCGAAGAAGGTTGCATTAATAAATGCAGCAGGGTCAGCTGATATGGTTCCGCGTTTCCACCCGACTGGTCAAAAAACCATGACACTTCCTGGCACGCCATCCTGCGGGTCTCGTCCGCTTGTTATGGTCCGTGGCTCGCCGCTTGTATCTTTGAAGGCGCACCATCTGCCCAGTCGACGACCAGGCAGTGGTGCCGGCGATGATGCAGACGAATGACCTAGTATCAACACCGCGTTGCCACCCGACTGGTCAAAAAACCATGACACTTCCTGGCACGCCATCCTGCGGGTCTCGTCCGCTTGTTATGGTCCGTGGCTCGCCGCTTGTATCTTTGAAGGCGCACCATCTGCCCAGTCGACGACCAGGCAGAGGTGCCGGCGATGATGCAGACGAATGACCTAGTATCAACACCTGCAGCACCTGTGCAAGCGCAAGCGGTGAGTGTAACATCCTAACTGCGGTGGCGTTGCCCGAACTCCGATTTTTCGGGTCGCCCGATCATGGCCCTATTGACGTGTCGAAAGCAGAGGCTGGGGTTGACGACTTGGAGAGGTGTTGATCTGTCAAGCGTGTTGACAGGAAGGACAGGCACTGTCTAATCGTCACAAACCGAAACGATCGTGGCACCTTGCTGTAGCGAAATTGTTTCTGCAGCAGCAAGGTAAGCTGAACAAGATGAAAAATAGACAAGGCAGGAAGGTGTTACTAGGCCTTAAAATCCCAGCTGGTTTTAATCAACACATCACCATCAGTGACTGTGGTCAAGGAGATGGGCAAAACTGTTTCTTCTCCTGGGGAGAGAAGAGAATCGCTCGTCAAAACTAAGCGGTGTTGCTTCGGTCTTTTGGGAACAGTGTCAATGGAGGCGTCCGCGATATGCATGGTGGGTTGGCGACAGGTGATGACCGCTGAGGCTGATGACAGAAAATCCCAACCCAAAATGACTTGATGTGCACATGAGGACAACACTACGAAGTGTGTGGGGTGACGTATGGCATCGATGAAAACACGGGCTGTGCAAAATCCGGAGGTTGGAATAATAACACAGTTGGCTCCCCGAAGAGTTGTACCATCATAGGGCGTTGTAGCTTTGCATAACCTACTGCACAAATCTGCATGAATGACGAATACACTGGCACCTGCATCTACTAAAGATTATGCCCAAACGTCTTCTATAAAAACCGTCAATGTATTTGATGGCGATTTAAAGGCACTTGAAGATTTTCTCTGTGATGCACTTTTCCCCCAGAAACCTGCTCCTTTCAGTTTTCTGAGAGCCAGTCCACAACGTAGGAGGAAGGCGAAGAGGAGACGACGACCGGCGTGTGATCGACGAGCGGGACAATGTTGTGTGCGTGGAGGGACATAGGAGTCAGCCGGGGGCGGAGTGTGAAGGGTAGCCGGTGGAAACAAGGGTTGTCAATAGGCGCGTGGGCTGTTTTCACCGCGTGCGCCTCATAGAGTAATAGTATCGATTGACCTGTGGACGATGTCGGCAAAAACGGCCAATATGGCCTCGGATGCCACAGTAGTAACAAACGGTTGTGAATGCCGCAGACGGAATACGACTGTGGAGTTGACGAGACCACAGAAATGGGAGCCTCCTGAGCGTAGATGACCCCACGTGCGTTGGAGGCGTCGACGTTTGCATGAGCTGTGGCAGTGGGGAATCAGAGGCAGCAGGGCGTATGCAGGAGTGCTCTTGCATGTTACGGAGGATCGCATTTATTAGCGACCAGCTCATCCATGATTAGATCACGCAGGCCAGGAGTCAAGTTTTCATGGGGCGCTGCGTGGACTGTAGTACTCAGAGGCTGGTGGCGATTGTCTGGGAGATTGTTCGAGAGGTGTCCTTGAAGTTCCTCTCAATTGATCAGTCGAATCGTGGCGCGCTAGTCGAAGACCTTGGAGAAGCTGCCGCCCCACATGGCTGGCTCCAACCGCATAGATTGTAGGTCTACGAGTTGTTTGAACGTGGCTATTATGTCCTGCACGCGGGAATGGTTCAGCAGGCCAAGTGCCTGAAAAAAAAACGTGGAATTCCTTTCATAATATGCCGAACCCGGGTTCCGACATGCTGCCATCCACTTGTCGGCAAAGGACGAATGTATCCTCCGTGTAAGACGTATAGGTCTCCGTGAGATTTGGCACGTGCTCATTGAGTTTTATCTTAGCAGCTTGAGAGCGCGTGGAGGATGTGCCGAAAATTCGAAGCAAGTCAGTGGTAAAATTGTCCAAATCGGCGAAATCTTCGCGATGTATAAAAACCAAGTTTTAGTCACCTCGCTCAGATTAAAGCACACCTCCAAAAGCTTGTAAGAGCCATCCCATCGATTGAAGGAATTTACGTGCTTGTAAGAGTCGAGCCACTCTTTGACGTCGTCACCGCAGAGGCCAGCGAAAGATGGAGGATCGCGCTGGGGGTTGGTGATAGTAAAGGGAGGCTGGGTCGGAGTTGCAGCGTTGCTGCACAAAGGCTGGTGGCCAAAACTAATCGATGACTTGATCGTAGCTCCAGTGCTACGTAAGCAAGACATAGACTGCTAGATCACAGCATCCTCCATCACGTGAGAGGCTCTTGGAGTCACCAGGCCGGGGGCGTTCTTCTTGTGGTCACAGTGTTGGGGAGACTCAGTCAGAAATAAGATGTGGATGACACTGTATATATATATATATATATATATATATATATATATATATATATATATATATCAAGGTGTCGAACCGGAACCGAACCGAACCGAAAACCGGAACTGAACCGGTATTTTTGCCGGAACTGAACCCGAACCCGAACCGTTATTTTTTGATCACACTGAACCCGAACCGGAACTGAACCGAAAAAGAAATAACGGTTACCGGTTCATGCCGAAACGGTTCGACCCTCCGTTGTTGACATTGCACAGTCAATGCAATTCAGGCCTTTTTTTCTTTCACGTACCATCAACTTCGTACCCGCTGGCGCACTTTCTCCTCCAGACAATTGAACACTATCACGCTCTATGTAACAACAAGGGAAATGAATGAGCACCAATGTAGCAATGGTCTGTTGCTGCTGGAAGTGCGAGCGTAGTGCAAGCTGACCAAACGAAATGTCATTCTCCGCAGCTTGCAGGGGATATAAAACGACTTTGCCCTTCCATAGCTGCAACTTTAGTGGAACAATCAGGCTGCAGGAGTGCTCCAGTGCGCAGCAGCGAAAGCCCATACCCGATGTGTGCAAACGTTTTGCATTAATTATTTTTTTAAAAGGTCCGACACCTGCAAATTGTTAATACTTGACAAGTGTGACCGCAGGAGCTGCTCAGTGGCTAAACCGCTTGCTGCTGACCACAAGTGGCTTCGATGTCCCTTACCCACGACCATTTTTTAGGACAGTACAGTGGACAAGCTCCGTTTTTTACAAGTGTAAATAACAACAGATATGTCAGGGAAAACTGTTAAGGTGCGCACTTAATCCCTTGGCAAGAAACTGCAGGCTTTGACCTTGTCTTAGAAGCAGAAACACTGATAAAGCATATGACATGTGCAGAAAGGCAGGCCGGTACCTCACACTGTCCCATTCGCCCAGCGATCATCTTTTCTGTTGAGCAAACTTTCCTTCAGCCCTCAAGGCACCAAGTTCATGGGCTCGTGACGGTGGACGTTCGCAAGGCTTTCGATACCCTCCTTCACGACGCTATCCTGTCCCCCCTCCAAGACACTAATTGTGGCTCCCATCTCTACTCTTACGTTCGTTCTTTCCTTCGCTCCCGAACGGCTCGATTCCGGCTGGGGAACACACTATCACCACCGATCACCCTCACTCGCGGTACTCCTCAAGGAGCTGTATTATCGCCTACACTCTTTAACCTCGGCCTTTCCCCTCTTGCCAGAGCATTGTCCGAGATCCCGAACCTTCACTCAATTCTCTACGCCGATGATATTACACTGTGGTGCACTCATGGGTCTCCAGGGGAGGTGGAACTCACTTTGCAATGAGGCCTTGACCTCGTTTCTCGATTTTTTGCCCGCACAGGCCTGCAAGCAGCTCCAGAAAAATCTGAGCTGCTCTTGCTTTCCGGCTCTAAATATCAACGATCTGTGAACCCGCTCTTGTCGCTTACCCTTGATGGTACCCCCATCCCCCGTGCTTCCTCCTGCCGTGTTCTGGGCTTTCCCCTCCAAGACCATTCCTTCACCCATGTCATGAAGTCCACGATCACCACATGCCAACAAGTTACTCACTTGGTCCGACGGGTTGTCAAGCGGCGTGGTGGTCTCGATGAACGCAGAGCCAGTCAACTGGTAACAGCCTTCGCCCTCAGCAAAATCTTGTACTCTCTCCCATATTGCACATTAGCCCAGACACAATTGCGAAGGGTTCAGTCTGCCCTTAACACACTTTACAAAGCTGCCCTGCATCTCCCAATGCACGCATCTACAGAGAAAGTATACGCCACAGGTCTCTTCCTTCCTCTTCCCGATCTTTTGCGCCTCCACAGGGATCGACAGCTGGGCCGTCTGTCTGGTTCTAAGCAGGGCCATTGGCTGTTGCAGCAGGCGGGCATTCGGCCAATTGAGTTTCCTCTGCACAACCCCCAACGGCCCCTTCCCGGTCCTCCGCTGTGCCCCCATTCCGTCCAACATGACCCCACGCCTTCACGAGGGAAGACGACAAGCTCGTGCCCACCACCACGAACCCTTCTCTCCGGACACTGTCACATGCTATGTTGACGCCGCATATAACCCTACTCGGGGCTCCACTGCTTGTGTCATTATGGCTAGCTCCGATGGCCCCCCAATCACCTCCACAGCAGGCCCTTTCTCCCATCCTACTTCACCCTTAGCACTCGAACTGGCGGCGATCGTCCACGCAGCTAGAGAACTCACTTTGCAACCCCGTTCTCCCCGCTATCGCATTTGCTCTGACTCTATGGCGGCGATTCGAGCTCTTCGCGACAACCGACTTCCCGAAGATCTCCATGACGACATATCTGAATCTCTTTCGCTCCTCTCCCCTGCCTCGGTTGCTGTGGTGTGGGTGCCAGGCCATTCAGGGATCACCGGCAATCAGCTGGCTCACCAGCTGGCCCGCGAGATTACTAGCCGGGCGCCGGTGATCCCTTGGCCTTCCCCGCCCTTAGCGGACGAGGCATATCTCTACAAGAAAACCCTCAAACAACACTACAAGCATCTCCGACACTCACTTCAGACCCTTCCGTCACCCCACACTTCCTTATCTACTGCACAAGTACACACCCTTCGGGCAATTCAGCTGAACACTCTAATCACTCCGGCACGCCTTTACCTCTATCGTCGTCGCTCAGACCCATCCTGTCCCAACTGCGCCTGTACGTACGCAAATGTTGAGCACATCATCTTCTCCTGTCCAGTCGCCCAGCAGTCCCCTCATTACCCTAACCCTCCTCTTCCCAACTGGCGGGTGTGGTTGGCGTCGGCGGCCCTCGACGACCAGCTCAGCATGGTTCTTCTGGCTGAAGAACACCAATAGGTCTTAGTCTGACCGGAAATAAAGTCTTTTCTCTCTCTTTCTCTCTCTTTTCTGTTTGTTCTGAAGTTTTGTCTCTTTTAGATCTGCTTTTTTTTTTCGAAGGTGCACTTGTGCTGGCTGCCCAACTCGCTACATTACTTCCGGTGCTACTCGTTCCGGAGGGGAGTACTGATTTGATTTGATTGTGGGGTTTAACGCGCCGACCCAGCACAGGCGAGGAGGCCGCCGTAGTGGAGGGCTCCGGATTAATTTTGACCACCTGAGGATCTTTAACGTGCGCCGAAATTTCGTACACACCAGCGTTTTTGCTTTTCGCCTCCAGCAGAAAAGCGGCCGCCTCGGCCGGGAATCGAACCCGCGACTTCGCGCTCAGCAGTGCCTTAGCCACTGAGCCACCGTGGCGGGCCGGAGGGGACTTGCTGTGGACGAATTAAAGAGCGTCTAGCCGAAAAAGTTCATCTCATGCTCCACGTGTCAAATTTCCCTTTCATTTTGCAACAGCATAATCTGTTACAAGATTCCGCAATGTAGCACACGGAACGATGGCCGGGGGTCAGGCGGTACGATGACATACTGATAGTAATGCACACATCCAGTATAGCTTTCGCAAAAGGAATTGCAGTGGTCAGAGCAGTATTGCAGTGACTGAGCGTTAACTAAAGCTTACTTTTAACAAAAGTGTGGCTAACACATTCGATAAGGTGGCAGCTAACAAATTATTCAGTGTGACGAAATGATCTAATTCATTGGTAGTATTTATGTGCCTGTAGTAGGATTTTTCTGTTTTGTTACAAATATGAAAAAATGTGCGCCATTGGTATAAAGCGCAGATATTTGAACGCGCCCGTACGCAGACCTAAATTTGAGGCTTCAAGGTTAGCGTGATGCGCGATTCCATAGCGACGATTGCGATTTCAACAAAAAATGAAAGGGCAGAAAATATATCCCACCGTCATATCTCTTGGCGGTGGTTTTATGAATAGTCGCTAGGACAACATAAAGTCTGGATGAGAAAGTAGGTGGTAAATCGTCACCACTTCATTTGTTTTTCTAATATCTCGTGATTGTTTAAACTTTGCTTTGCAGTTGCGCCACTGCCCTTGGGGAACAGCAGCATTTTGAATGTTTGTTTGTGTTTTGATTTTACTGTCGCTTTAAACTACGAAATGTTTTTTTTCTAATTTCAGTGACAATTCAACTCATCGAACCGGTTCGCGAACCGGTTCAAGCTCCCGAACCGGTTCGCGAACCGGTTCGGTACGTGATTTTGACGAACCGGAACTGAACCGGAACGAAATTATTTCACCCGTACCCGAACCGTAACCGAACCGGTATTTTTTTCGGTTCGACACCCTGATATATACATACATATATATATATATATATATATATATATATATATATATATATATATATATACGGTGACGTACGGGGCACAAGACCCCGCGTGGTCTTGTGCCCCGTACGTCACTCTAACTTTATCTTTTCGTTTTTGAGTTTCAGGACAGGCCTGTTTCAGGAATGTTGGTGTGGGTGACACGTGCCATTTCAGTTGCCGGGTCGTTGCTTTTTCTTTAGTGTGTGGGTTTATGTGGTTTCCCTCCCTGTTTTTTCTCCTTTTTTTCTTTTTTCCTTGACCTAGTTAGTTTTCCCCCGCCTCTATCTTTTCTTTTGACCTGAGGCTTGCAGATAGTTTCTGATAAGGACCCCACCCTCACCGCCTGGTCTGCTTCCTGCAGTTCTGAGATCCTTTCCCTATACCCCGCGGCGGGTCAATAAGCACCCTCTCATCCTTTCTGTCCAAAAATTCCACGAATATCAGCCATCAGCTGACCTCCGTGTGACCTACTTCGCGGCTTAAACTAGACAACCTTCTTGGCCCCTCAATCTCTCCCCCGACACACTCCGAAACCAATCAGCTTGCTCAATTTCCCTTCCATCTTTCCCTCTCCTTTCAACTGGGGTCCTACCCCTATATAAACCCTGCCTGCCAGGCGAGAGATTGCCCTGAGGAAAGCAAGTTCTCTTTGCTGAAACGTAGGCCACAATGGTGCTTTTACCTTGTTCGAAGTTTTTCTTCTCTTGTGTTCTCTACCATCTTCAAAGTTCTACTACTCCCTATAGATATATATATATATATATAGATATATATATATATATATATATATATATATATATATATATATATATATATATATATATATATATATATATATATATATAAGATGTGGACCCTGATGCCGCCACGTAAGACGTGGTCGGAGGTCGGGGTTAGCAATTGGCACATCCGAACTTCTGGAGCCAGAGCCTTCGTAATGAATGTAGGAGAACAGAAAGATACGGGACGAGGGACTCAGTCAAGACACATATCAAGGTTGCAGTCGATATTGCCAGTGCTCTTCAGCTGTTTCCGAAGTATTTAATAGTGTCGAAAGAGGTGTGTTTGTCATGCTTCTTTGATACAGTGATAAATAAGCGAAAATATATCGAGAAATAATCCGTACTTTTCTCCGGTAACGGGAGTCGAGCCAACATCTCCGCATAACGCGTGCGGTGCGTTAACCAATTACGCTACCCCGCAGCGGCTCCTCTCTCGACTTTACAGGAGGGGTTTATATTTACAAGTGCTCTGAGGCCGGTCAACTAGCGCCACCCCTCGACCACCGCGGGAGACGTAGAACGTCGATTTTCCAAGCAGCCGCCACGAAGGACGTAGTTGGAGGTTCGGGTTAGCAGCTGGCATATCCGAACTGCTGGATCCAGAGCCCTCGTAATGAATGAAGCAGAGCCGAAAGATACGGGACGAGGGACTCAGTAAGGACACATATCAAGGTTGCAGTCGTCATTGCCAGTGCTTTTCGGCTGTTTCCGAAATATTTATTAGTGCCGAATGACGTGTGTTTGCCATGTTGCTTTGATACAGTGATAAATAAGCAAAAATGTAAGTCGAGAAAAAATCCGTAGTTTTCTCCGGGAGCGGGAGTCGAGCCCACATCTCTGCATAACCCGTACGGTGCGTTAACCAATTACGCTACCCCGCCGTGGCTCCTGTCTCGACTTTACAGGGGGGGTTTATATTTACAAGTGTTCTGAGGCCAGGCAACTAGCACTACCCCTCGACCACCACGGGAGACATAGAACGTCTTTTTTCCCAGCGGCCGCCACGTAAGACGTGGTCGGAGGTCGGGGTTAGCAATTGGCATATGCGAACTTCTGGAGCCAGAGCCCTCGTAATGCATGTAGCAGAACAGAAAGATACGGGATGAGGGACTCAGTAAGGACACGTATCAAGGTTGCAGTCGTCATTGCCAGTGCTATTCGGCTGTTTCCGAAATATTTAATAGTGCCGAATGACGTGTGTTTGTCATGTTTCTTTGATACAGTGATAAATAGGCGAAAATATAAGTCGAGAAAAAATCCGCCGTTTTCTCCGGGAGCGGGAGTCTAGCCCACATCTCAGCATAACCAGTACGGTGCGTTAACCAATTACGCTACCTCGCAGCGGCTCCTCGCTCGACTTTACAGGGGGGGGGGGTTATATTTACAAGTTCTCTGAGGCCGGTCAACTAGCGCCTCCTATCAACCACCGCGGGAGACGTAGAACGTCTTTTTTCCCAGCGGCCGTGACGTAAGACGTGGTCGGAGGTCGGGGTTAGCAATTGGCATATCCGAACGGCTGGAGCCAGAGCCCTAGTAATGCATGTAGCATAACAGAAAGATACGGGACGAGGGACTCAGTAAGGACACATATCAAGGTTGCACTCGTCATTGCCACTGCTGTTCGGCTGTTTCCGAAATATTTAATAGTGCCGAAAGACGTGTGTTTGTCATGTTTGGTTGATACAGTGCTAAATAAGCGAAAATATAGGTCGAGAAAAACTCCGTAGTTTTCTCCGGGAGCGGGAATCAAACGCACATCTCCGCATAACGCGTGCGGTGCGTTAACCAATTACGCTACCCCGCAGCGGCTCCTCTCTCGACTTTACAGGGGGGTTTATATTCACAAGCGCTCTGAGGCCGGTCAACTAGCGCTACCCCTCGACCACCGCAGGAGACGTAGAGCGTCGTTTTTCCAAGCGGCCGCCACGCAAGACGTGGTTGGAGGTGGGGGTTATCAATTGGCATATCCGAACTGCTGGAGCCAGAGCCCTCGTAATGCATGAAGCAGAGCCGAAAGATACGGGACGAGGGACTCAGTAAGGACACATATCAAGGTTGCAGTCGTCATTGCCAGTGCTTTTCGGCTGTTTTCGAAACATTTAATAGTGCCGAATGACCTGTGTTTATCATGTTTCGTTGATACAGTGCTTAATAAGCGAAAATATAAGTCGAGAAAAGGTCCGTAGTTTTCTCCGGGAGCGGGAGTCGAACCCACATCTCCGCATAACGCGTGCGCAGGTGCGTTAACCAATTGCGCTACCCCGCAGCTGCTCCTCTCTAGACTTTACAGGGGGGGTTTATATTTACAAGTGCTCTGGGGCCGGTCAACTAGCGCCATCCCTCGACCACCGCGGGAGACGTAGAACTTCTTTTTTCTCAGCGTTGCCAGCGCGGCCTCGTTTGCGCAGTGGCTGCTGCTCTCGCGACTTTTCCTTCGGAGCTGCTGCACCGTGCGCCACCTCGTCCTCGGCTCCACTAGCCGCTAGAACGTCGCTAGCCGCTGGAGCTCTAGCCGCTAGAGCTGAGTATGGCGGATATAGAGGCAGGTATGTTTGCTGAAGCATTTTGAGGAGGACTGCCGTGGTGCCCTGGAGGGTGTGCAAAATGTTTTTCATTGTCTTGGTAGTTTGGCCTTTACTTTTTGAAAGGTCAATCAAATATCTGAGTAGTCGCCATGTCTTAGATGTGGTGATAGTACCACCGAAGCTGTGCAGATCGTGAGCCAATTATACTATGCAGATCGTGAGCGGCATACTTGACCACATCATGAGTCAGGGCTGCCATTCATAATTAGAGTTTGCGATTGTGTTTTGCATCTTCTATCTGCGGATGACTGACCGGTCAGCTTCCCATAAGTAGAGTAGTTTGGTGTGTATACGCGGAACTTGTGTTGTGTTATTTAGCTGTTGCGGTGGCTTTTACGTCAGCTCACAGCGCTTGCGTCCAGGCGTGATATCTTGTATTACAAAAGGAGATCTTGTTGGTTGGAAGACGACGACACCGAAGTGCAGACGAGCAGCCGCCACATGTTGAGCGAAGCTCAAGACATCTCTTCGTCGATCGAATAACGCTAGCCGCTAGAACGTTGTCAATAAAGCGGCGTCCTCTATTCTTCGCCTGCTTCCTGGTTTTCAGCAATTTGGTGCCATGACGAGCATTGAACAAGCACACCGTTGAAGACCCCTAGCGGTGAAGCAAGCCCACTGAAGAGGACGCACCGGCCAAGAACGATGACTCAAATTAGCTCCCACCAGAATGGCATCTCTGCCTACCGAGCCGCATCACGAACCACCTGAAAAGGAAACGTGGTGTCGTCGGCTCCTCTACTACAAAGGTCATCGGCGAAATGAAGTCCATGATGAAGGTGACCCCACTAACTATCGGTGAGCTGTCTGAACAGCTTAATATGCTTAAGCGGAAAGAGGCTGCCTTAAGAGAAATAAACAAAGAAATAGAGCAACTTCTCCCTGATTTAGAACTAGATGGTGAACTGAGAACCGTAGAAGATTACCAGGATTCTATCGCAAGCATGTCCTTCCACACTGAAAGATATGTTCCAGCCACATGCACTTTAACGATTCCCAGTTTGGTACAGGCCGCAACGTCGCCTCAAGAACTAGTTCAAGTTAAATTGTCCAAACTTGAGATCCAACCTTTTGACGGAGAATTCATATGGTGGCCTGCATTTTGGGACCAATTCGAGTCAAGGATAATCAGAACCTGTGCCTAACAGACGTTGACAAATTGAAGTACCTGCGCAGTTATCTGAAGGGGAAAGCGCAAGCCGTAATCAGTGGATTATGTACCACTAACGACCGGTACCCCTTAGCCATCAAACTGTTACTGCAACGTTTTGGAGACAAAACCGTGATAATTAACGTCCACATACGCAAACTGCTAAACCACCCGAAGGTGACATCTTGTGAAGACTTCAAGAACACTCAGACGCTCCATGAATGTGTGCACACTCATTTTAGGTTACCTAAAAACCTTGGAGTACACACTGAGTCATACGGCTTTCTGTTAAAGATGGTGCTGTTGCAGATGTTGCGTTATAAGCTCATGCTCAGGGTAAACCAGGTGACGTTAACAACACCACAAGCACCGGAAAGAGAACAGGCTGGTGAATTATCGAGGTTACTTGAACTTTTGAACCAGGAAGTGAGAAGTCGGGAGATCACTAATAACTGGATCAGACATGCCTACCAGAACAAAACCACAACGGAACTAAGTGAAAGAAAACATACAATGTTCTCCTTCCGCACTAACGTTAACGATATCCCGCCATGGATGTCTTCTCTGTGAATCGAACAACCACCTCACAGAAGACTGACGCGATCAAATTAAACTAGACTAAACGAAAGCGAAATTGCGAAAACAAGGTTGCTGCTTTCGTTGCGCCAGGCCCTTCCACCGCGCCAAGAATTCCAAAAAGGCCAGAAGACTCCCTTGTCGGAATCGCAAACGATTCCACACCACCTCCTTGCGCGATCCGAAATGTAAACAACCGACACCAGAAAAATTGATGACTGTGTCCACATCGACAGCTATATCAGATACGCCCCCGAAGAGTATTTATCGGTGGACCAAATTTGTCATGGAAACCGAATTTGTGCCCCTCACGCGACCTGGAGGTGATTTTAACGAGCCTTCAATGTCGTGTGCCCCAGTTGAATAGATACCTTCACAGGTCTCGTCCGGCACAGTCTGCCATGTGCAGTACCGTAAAGAAAAAGAGTCTGTCGACCATTTCCTTTTGACATGTAGACAATTTTCAAGCCTCAGACGTCAGCTCATTCAGGTGCCGCATTATCGCCTGGGGTTGGCATTATCAGTGCCGGGTCTATTATCATATGGGGCTTCAGAAACGGGATAGTGCCGCTGGGCTGTCTGTTCTGCTCTTCTGCGCTTCATATAAAATTTTAAAAGTTTCAAAACCTAATTCGTATCTTATTCTCCAATAGCATCCATTTGTAAATATTTTCTTTCTTTTTTAGAGTTTACCATCTCATTCTTCTTCCTATTATTATTCTTCTTTATTTATATTTATTTATTTATTTATTATTTATTGATTTATTGGTAGTTTTTTTTTCAATATTGTCTAGTCTCCAAACTTGATTCCTCATGCAGAAAAAGAAAAAAGCTTCACAAATTTTTAAAACTTTCTCGAATCATCCAACGAGGCAGTAATCTCATTCGAATGCACGACTGATGTTTGGCCGATCCCCTAATTGTGTATGCGCTAATAATGGAGGAACAACAACAACAACAACAGCCAGCGCATGAGGAGCGAGGTTCAAGACATCCTCTTCCTCGATCGAATAATGCCAGACTCTGCAACATTGTCAATAAAGCGGCGTCCTCTAACAATCGCCTGCTTCCTGGTTTTCAACATCATCTATTATGGAGCTAGGCGGCTCAGCGCTGCACTCGCGGAACGTAAAGGGTGGTTGAAAGGACTGCGTGGTCACTGCTTCGATTTTAATCCATGTTCACCCATGTGGCGTGGTTGACGTTTTAAGTAAATGTCAAATCCGGGCACGTGTCGTGAGTTACGGTGTTGGCAATTCGCGTCGGCGAACAGCAGGCAGTAAGTAGCACCAAACCCTATTCATCCAAGCAGTGGAGAAGCTCATTGCCTCTCTTGTTCGCATATCGGTATCTCCATACGGGGTTGGCTGCGTTGAAAGCCCCAAGGTGTGAATAACTCTTTTGCTCTATGCTATATTACGCAGCTTGGTTTTTGTTGAATAGGCATGCTCCCGATGATGTTACGAATTTTTCAATTAGGCGACCTCGGGCATGTTTGCGGGAACAGCCTCAGAGTGAATATTGTGCATTGAGTTTGGCTAAGACTACGTAAGGTTCAGGTAGTTGATCTATCAGGGCCTCAAAATCAGGGTTCTATAGTTGTAATCAGGATGGATGTAGAGGGAGCATACCTTTATTAAACTATTATAAATTATCCTGTGAATTGTGACAGCATCAAACATGGTCTTTAGGTGGAGGGTGTGACACGCGAAGTAAGTTGCCTATCATGGCCACAACACCAGAAGAAAAAGTGCAAGTGTGCCTGTATTTTCGAAATACTAGTAGCTATTCAAGAAGTTACTACGTTTACTGTTTAGATGTGTTTTCTGAAGTATCCGGTACACATTATCTAAATTTTTGATAAGGCCTCTACAGTTCTATTTAGTGATGTTTTCTGTTCCCATTATTTACATTTAGCAATGACTGTCGCGTGTGTGAGTGTGTTCATGTGTTGCCTTTCTGGGCTGTTATTCTGGGGTTTGGCTTTTTAGGCCTTTCTGTAGTTTTGTACGTCGGAAGCCGCTCCTTGCGCTGCGTTGCAGGGAGCGACGGCCCGACATGCATCTCCTAGTCAGACGTAAGAGGGATGCCGGACGGACAAGACCAATACTTGGCCGTGCTAAGGGTCCCTTCGTTTGAGCCACCACCGCTGAGGGCGTCAGGGCTGCCACAGGTGTCAATGCGGAACCACCACTGTCCCCTCGACAGCCTCCAACCCACTGAAGCACGGGGAGGCAGGTGCGGTAGAGGCATCGGTCAAGACGGACCACACCCGCAGCTGCCTCATCAAGTGGTGTGGCGACGCGTTGGGCTTCCTAAGGCAACACAGCGAGGGGTAGCAGCGGGACCAGATCACGCCCGCTGAACCTGATCCCTGTGCAAAGCACAGGCCGCTCCGCCTCCCAGCGAGCTGCGTCCGCGTACTTCCCCAGAGTGAAAGTGCGGCGTGAGTGCTTTGGCCAGGGCTGTTTGAAAGAGAATTGAAAGGTACCTAGTACTAAAGATCAGGTGATCCCTGCGGAGGTGCTTTCAAACGAATTATCTATGACCTAAATGCTATAACAGCACCGTAAAAGTCCCCGTTTTCACTGAATGCTTACTTGAGGAATGCAAAATTGACAACCAATAGAAGAGACATAAATGTGCGTTTTTGATGTAATGATACGCATTAAAAAATTGTTTTCGAATGTGGTAAAAATGAAAGTATGCCTTTCTGTTTTCAATGTTTTAAATTCTTGTTCCCCGTGTAGGCTACAAGAAAACTGTAACACCGTTAAAAATAAATTCATGCATTTTTTATGCATAAACCACTGTGTCAAACACCCCCTTGCCCGCTCGCACAAAAAGAGGCCCGAAAACAAGTATTTACAGTGTGGCCGAGCCGTGCGGGTGCTCGTGCACCTAAAATGCTGCAGTGAATGACAGTTCACAAGGGAATATGAGTACGCTTTATAATAAATGTGTTTTAGTGCATCAACATTATGAGATTACATCGGGGCTGACAGCGCTTGACTAAAGAAACAAGAAATGAAAACCATTACGCGGACACCCCGTTCTGCGCGCAGGCACTACGTGGGGGATGCCATACGATGCTCGCACTTGCGCGCTGAGCGGCTTACGCACGGCGTTCACTAGACAAGTTACAGCTCCCCAAAAAAACTTCACACAATGAGGAATACAGAGACAGAGGCCTACACCATAACAGTACGCAACAACAATAGCAAAAAACCTAGCAGGTAGGAAAGTTGTCCGCGACACAAGAAAAACTAGGAGGAGGCATACGTCGTACCCCTAGGCGTGGCTATGGGTAACCGCGAGTGGAAAGTCGCAGCAGTCGGAAATGACGAAAAGTCACGGCGAAGTGGAATCGGCTTCACCGGGTTGCCGCTTACGTTTTCGGGGATCCAGGGTGCGGAGTCAGGTTGGCCTACAGACCCTCGATGACGAGGCGAACTCGATCCCGTAGATGAGACGCTGGTCGTTCTACCGCGGGCCTACCGACGGACATTGTACTTCAAAAATCTCCAGCCAACTCACCAAGCTACCGCTCGCACAACCTTAGACAAACTTCGCCAGAACCCCAGACTATCCCGCACCTTTGTCTTGTTGTCCACCGTCCCACACCTTTGAATCCCTGGGCCTGGCGAACACGCTGGGTGCTTGTCTGCTCGCGTGATTGTGACCGCCTTCCCGGAATCGGAGACGCGCGGAGCTAGCCGAACTACCACAACCCTGATCTTGATCTCTTTGGAGCAGCAATTACGAAAGGCAGGACGAAGAGAAAGACAAGCAAACACGGGAAAACTGGACGGGGTGAATCACTTGCCATAGCCCGACGAAAAATGGCCTTCCTCTGCTGGGCAAGCCGTGATGTCGCCCACTTGAATGAAAAATTTGACGGCCTCGGCGGCTATTTGTGACACTGTTTCCCCCTGAGGAATATTCTACCCGAATATTCTAACCTACACAAACGACAGGCCACCACACTTACAAAGCACTCTAAACAGGCGAGACACTGAACAGGTAATACGAAAAAGAAACAAAAAGTCAGTAACGAGATTCAGTGTTCCTGTGGTCGAACTGTTCCTGTTCCAAATTTTGCCGGGTTTTGCAAAACTGATCCAGACTCTGCCGCTCTGTTCGTCCTCACTGCTGACAGCCTAGGTCCACATAGGTGAAAACACGCAAACCGAGAACCATGGCACACTTCGTTCTCGGGAAAATTCTGAAAACAAACACATCCTGCGCTAAAGCACATTACTTGTGCGATCCACTACTTAAGAAAAGTATGGCAACGCACCACACTCAAAAAGTCATCCCTGTACACACACACACACACAAAAATTCACCTTAAACCAAACCTCCACTCGCGTGCTTCGAGGACACAAGCAGTATCACGCTAAAAGAATATCGTCTCCCCTCGCGGGAACCCCTGTGTAGATGCGACGCATAGGGGGTTCCGCTGTTGTTTCCGTTAGGTTGATTCTCGCATCGCGTGAAACGTGCCGTGAACCCCCTGCCACGGCTATGACGCGACGTGCCACGGCTATGACGCAACACAATCCAACACAATCCACTTTATTTTAATCCATTCCAATCCAATCCTAGCCAAGCCAAGCCAAGCCAATCCAATCCAATCCAAGCCAATCCAATCCAATCCAATCCAATCCAAGCCAATCCAATCCAATCTAATGCCCCTCGCGAGAGAGTATTCGCTATCGGAGAGGAGAGGGGGTGAGCGGCGGAGAGCGCAGCTGGCGCGGTTAGGAGAATGGGAAAGGGGCTGACGACAACGCCGACGACGACACCGGAGGGACAAGGCGAGTGAATGAGATGCAGTCGCATCTAAAAAGGAAAAGACTACAGCCTACCTAGACATGAAAAATCTGTTTGAATATTCACCAATCCAGCTACACAAAGCGGTCTCTGCATACCCAGTCAAACTACATTTCTCGGCAAACGGTTCCCGTGACCAGTCCCCCGAGGGGGTACGAGGGGACAATCGCCCTGATGATTCCTGAACCCTGGGTGCGACTGCGTGGCCAGCATGACAGACAGACATAGGCCCTATACCTCCCTCTCCCGCGGGAGTCTGAACTCCGCGAATGCTAGCTGCCACGTGCTTCGCGCCTAGCGAGCATCGCTGTCTCACGGGCAAGTAACAAGTGGTAGTCAAACCATTTGGTTAGGGGAACAACGCTGAAAATATTCCGCACCTCGCCACTCTGGCGAAAGCTCGGTTCCTCAGTCAACTCTCCTCGACGACGTTTCTTACCCTTACAGTCTTCTAGTTTACCCTCAGACTCTGACTTTCAACGGCTCGTTAATTGTGCGTCAGTCCTGTTTCTCCTGCCCTCTGGCTCAAACCTTTAACGGCTCGATAACTGCGCTTCAGTCTTGTTAATCTCGCCCTATGGCTGAGACTTTCCACTGCTGGTTAACTGCGCGGGAGTGTTGTTCTTCTCACCCTCAAGCTCAGTTTCCACAGCTCGTTAACTGCGCTTCAGTCTAGTTTCTCTCGCCCCCTGGCTGAGACTTTCCGCGGCTCATTAACACGCCTCAGTTTTATTTCTCCCCTCATATGGGTCAGACTTTCCAGGTCTAGTTAACTGCGCCTCAGTCATGTTTCTCGCGCCCTCTGGCTCATTCTTTCCACGGCTCGTTAAGTGCGGCGCAGTCTTGTTTCTCACGCCCTATGGCTCAGACATTCGACGACTCGCTAACTGCGTCTCAGTGATGTTTCTCTCGCCATCTGGCTCAGACATTCCACGGGAAAATAACTGTGTCTCAGTCTTGTTTCTCTCGCCCTCTGGCTGAGTCTTTCCACAGCTCATTAACTGCGCCGCAGCATTGTTTCTCCCCATCTGGGTCTGACTTTCCAGGTTTAGGTAACTGCGTATAAGTCTTGTTTCTCGCGTCCTCTGGCTCAGACATTCCACGGGTAAATAACTGCGCCTCAGTCATGTTTCTCTCGCCCTCTGGCTGAGTCTTTCCACGGCTCATTAACTGCGCCCCAGCATTGTTTCTCCCCATCTGGGTCTGAATTTAAAGGCTTAGGTAACTGCGTTTAAGTCTTGTTTCTCGCGCGCTCTGTCTCAGACATTCCACGGGTAAATAACTGCGTCTTAGTCTTGTTTCTCTCGCCCTCTGGCTGTGTCTTTCCACGGCTCATTAACTGCGCCGCAGCATTGTTTCTCCCCATCTGGGTCTGACTTTCCAGATTTAGGTAACTGCGTCTAAGTCTTGTTTCTCGCGCCCTCTGGCTCAGACATTCCACGGGTAAATAACTGCGTCTCAGTCTTGTTTCTCTCGCCCTCTGGCTGAGTCTTTCCACAGATCATTAACTGCGCCGCAGCATTGTTTCTCCCCATCTGGGTCTGACTTTCCAGATTTAGGTAACTGCGTCTAAGTCTTGTTTCTCGCGCCCTCTGGCTCAGACATTCCACGGGTAAATAACTGCGCCTCAGTCTTGTTTCTCTCGCCCTCTGGCTGAGTCTTTCCACGGCTCATTAACTGCGCCGCAGCATTGTTTCTCCCCATCTGGGTCTGACTTTCCAGATTTAGGTAACTGCGTCTAAGTCTTGTTTCTCGCGCCCTCTGGCTCAGACATTCCACGGGTAAATAACTGCGCCTCAGTCTTGTTTCTCTCGCCCTCTGGCTGTGTCTTTCCACGTCTCATTAACTGCGCCGCAGCATTGTTTCTCCCCATCTGGGTCTGACTTTCCAGATTTAGGTAACTGCGTCTAAGTCTTGTTTCTCGCGCCCTCTGGCTCAGACATTCCACGGGTAAATAACTGCGTCTTAGTCTTGTTTCTCTCGCCCTCTGGCTGTGTCTTTCCACGGCTCATTAACTGCGCCGCAGCATTGTTTCTCCCCATCTGGGTCTGACTTTCCAGATTTAGGTAACTGCGTCTAAGTCTTGTTTCTCGCGCCCTCTGGCTCAGACATTCCACGGGTAAATAACTGCGTCTTAGTCTTGTTTCTCTCGCCCTCTGGCTGTGTCTTTCCACGGCTCATTAACTGCGCCGCAGCATTGTTTCTCCCCATCTGGGTCTGACTTTCCAGATTTAGGTAACTGCGTCTAAGTCTTGTTTCTCGCGCCCTCTGGCTCAGACATTCCACGGGTAAATAACTGCGTCTTAGTCTTGTTTCTCTCGCCCTCTGGCTGTGTCTTTCCACGGCTCATTAACTGCGCCGCAGCATTGTTTCTCCCCATCTGGGTCTGACTTTCCAGATTTAGGTAACTGCGTCTAAGTCTTGTTTCTCGCGCCCTCTGGCTCAGACATTCCACGGGTAAATAACTGCGCCTCAGTCTTGTTTCTCTCGCCCTCTGGCTGTGTCTTTCCACGGCTCATTAACTGCGCCGCAGCATTGTTTCTCCCCATCTGGGTCTGACTTTCCAGATTTAGGTAACTGCGTCTAAGTCTTGTTTCTCGCGCCCTCTGGCTCAGACATTCCACGGGTAAATAACTGCGTCTTAGTCTTGTTTCTCTCGCCCTCTGGCTGTGTCTTTCCACGGCTCATTAACTGCGCCGCAGCATTGTTTCTCCCCATCTGGGTCTGACTTTCCAGATTTAGGTAACTGCGTCTAAGTCTTGTTTCTCGCGCCCTCTGGCTCAGACATTCCACGGGTAAATAACTGCGCCTCAGTCTTGTTTCTCTCGCCCTCTGGCTGTGTCTTTCCACGGCTCATTAACTGCGCCGCAGCATTGTTTCTCCCCATCTGGGTCTGACTTTCCAGATTTAGGTAACTGCGTCTAAGTCTTGTTTCTCGCGCCCTCTGGCTCAGACATTCCACGGGTAAATAACTGCGTCTTAGTCTTGTTTCTCTCGCCCTCTGGCTGTGTCTTTCCACGGCTCATTAACTGCGCCGCAGCATTGTTTCTCCCCATCTGGGTCTGACTTTCCAGATTTAGGTAACTGCGTCTAAGTCTTGTTTCTCGCGCCCTCTGGCTCAGACATTCCACGGGTAAATAACTGCGTCTTAGTCTTGTTTCTCTCGCCCTCTGGCTGTGTCTTTCCACGGCTCATTAACTGCGCCGCAGCATTGTTTCTCCCCATCTGGGTCTGACTTTCCAGATTTAGGTAACTGCGTCTAAGTCTTGTTTCTCGCGCCCTCTGGCTCAGACATTCCACGGGTAAATAACTGCGCCTCAGTCTTGTTTCTCTCGCCCTCTGGCTGTGTCTTTCCACGGCTCATTAACTGCGCCGCAGCATTGTTTCTCCCCATCTGGGTCTGACTTGCCAGATTTAGGTAACTGCGTCTAAGTCTTGTTTCTCGCGCCCTCTGGCTCAGACATTCCACGGGTAAATAACTGCGCCTCAGTCTTGTTTCTCTCGCCCTCTGGCTGAGTCTTTCCACGGCTCATTAACTGCGCCGCAGCATTGTTTCTCCCCATCTGGGTCTGACTTTCCAGATTTAGGTAACTGCGTCTAAGTCTTGTTTCTCGCGCCCTCTGGCTCAGACATTCCACGGGTAAATAACTGCGCCTCAGTCTTGTTTCTCTCGCCCTCTGGCTGTGTCTTTCCACGGCTCATTAACTGCGCCGCAGCATTGTTTCTCCCCATCTGGGTCTGACTTTCCAGATTTAGGTAACTGCGTCTAAGTCTTGTTTCTCGCGCCCTCTGGCTCAGACATTCCACGGGTAAATAACTGCGTCTTAGTCTTGTTTCTCTCGCCCTCTGGCTGTGTCTTTCCACGGCTCATTAACTGCGCCGCAGCATTGTTTCTCCCCATCTGGGTCTGACTTTCCAGATTTAGGTAACTGCGTCTAAGTCTTGTTTCTCGCGCCCTCTGGCTCAGACATTCCACGGGTAAATAACTGCGTCTTAGTCTTGTTTCTCTCGCCCTCTGGCTGTGTCTTTCCACGGCTCATTAACTGCGCCGCAGCATTGTTTCTCCCCATCTGGGTCTGACTTTCCAGATTTAGGTAACTGCGTCTAAGTCTTGTTTCTCGCGCCCTCTGGCTCAGACATTCCACGGGTAAATAACTGCGCCTCAGTCTTGTTTCTCTCGCCCTCTGGCTGTGTCTTTCCACGGCTCATTAACTGCGCCGCAGCATTGTTTCTCCCCATCTGGGTCTGACTTTCCAGAGTTAGGTAACTGCGTCTAAGTCTTGTTTCTCGCGCCCTCTGGCTCAGACATTCCACGGGTAAATAACTGCGTCTTAGTCTTGTTTCTCTCGCCCTCTGGCTGTGTCTTTCCACGGCTCATTAACTGCGCCGCAGCATTGTTTCTCCCCATCTGGGTCTGACTTTCCAGATTTAGGTAACGGCGTCTAAGTCTTGTTTCTCGCGCCCTCTGGCTCAGACATTCCACGGGTAAATAACTGCGCCTCAGTCTTGTTTCTCTCGCCCTCTGGCTGAGTCTTTCCACGGCTCATTAACTGCGCCCCAGCATTGTTTCTCCCCATCTGGGTCTGAATTTCCAGGCTTAGGTAACTGCGTCTAAGTGTTGTTTCTCGCGCCCTCTGGCTCAGACATTCCACGGGTAAATAACTGCGTCTTAGTCTTGTTTCTCTCGCCCTCTGGCTGTGTCTTTCCACGGCTCATTAACTGCGCCGCAGCATTGTTTCTCCCCATCTGGGTCTGACTTTCCAGATTTAGGTAACTGCGTCTAAGTCTTGTTTCTCGCGCCCTCTGGCTCAGACATTCCACGGGTAAATAACTGCGCCTCAGTCTTGTTTCTCTCGCCCTCTGGCTGAGTCTTTCCACGGCTCATTAACTGCGCCCCAGCATTGTTTCTCCCCATCTGGGTCTGACTTTCCAGATTTAGGTAACGGCGTCTAAGTCTTGTTTCTCGCGCCCTCTGGCTCAGACATTCCACGGGTAAATAACTGCGCCTCAGTCTTGTTTCTCTCGCCCTCTGGCTGAGTCTTTCCACGGCTCATTAACTGCGCCCCAGCATTGTTTCTCCCCATCTGGGTCTGAATTTCCAGGCTTAGGCAACTGCGTCTAAGTGTTGTTTCTCGCGCCCTCTGGCTCAGACATTCCACGGGTAAATAACTGCGTCTTAGTCTTGTTTCTCTCGCCCTCTGGCTGTGTCTTTCCACGGCTCATTAACTGCGCCGCAGCATTGTTTCTCCCCATCTGGGTCTGACTTTCCAGATTTAGGTAACTGCGTCTAAGTCTTGTTTCTCGCGCCCTCTGGCTCAGACATTCCACGGGTAAATAACTGCGCCTCAGTCTTGTTTCTCTCGCCCTCTGGCTGAGTCTTTCCACGGCTCATTAACTGCGCCCCAGCATTGTTTCTCCCCATCTGGGTCTGAATTTCCAGGCTTAGGTAACTGCGTCTAAGTCTTGTTTCTCGCGCCCTCTGGCTCAGACATTCCACGGGTAAATAACTGCGTCTTAGTCTTGTTTCTCTCGCCCTCTGGCTGTGTCTTTCCACGGCTCATTAACTGCGCCGCAGCATTGTTTCTCCCCATCTGGGTCTGACTTTCCAGATTTAGGTAACTGCGTCTAAGTCTTGTTTCTCGCGCCCTCTGGCTCAGACATTCCACGGGTAAATAACTGCGTCTCAGTCCTGTTTCTCTCGCCCTCTGGCTGAGTCTTTCCACAGATCATTAACTGCGCCGCAGCATTGTTTCTCCCAATCTGGGTCTGACATTCCAGATTTAGGTAACTGCGTCTAAGTCTTGTTTCTCGCGCCCTCTAGCTCAGACATTCCACGGGTAAATAACTGCGTCTTAGTCTTGTTTCTCTCGCCCTCTGGCTGTGTCTTTCCACGGCTCAATAACTGCGCCGCAGCATTGTTTCTCCCCATCTGGGTCTGACTTTCCAGATTTAGGTAACTGCGTCTAAGTCTTGTTTCTCGCGCCCTCTGGCTCAGACATTCCACGGGTAAATAACTGCGCCTCAGTCTCGTTTCTCTCGCCCTCTGGCTGAGTCTTTCCACGGCTCATTAACTGCGCCCCAGCATTGTTTCTCCCCATCTGGGTCTGAATTTCCAGGCTTAGGTAACTGCGTCTAACTCCTGTTTCTCGCGCCCTCTGGCTCAGACATTCCACGGGTAAATAACTGCGTCTTAGTCTTGTTTCTCTCGCCCTCTGGCTGTGTCTTTCCACGGCTCATTAACTGCGCCCCAGCATTGTTTCTCCCCATCTGGGTCTGAATTTCCAGATTTAGGTAACTGCGTCTAAGTCTTGTTTCTTGCGCCCTCTGGCTCAGACATTTTTTGGGTAAATAACTGCGTCTTAGTCTTGTTTCTCTCGCCCTCTGGCTGTGTCTTTCCACGGCTCATTAACTGCGCCGCAGCATTGTTTCTCCCCATCTGGGTCTGACTTTCCAGATTTAGGTAACTGCGTCTAAGTCTTGTTTCTCGCGCCCTCTGGCTCAGACATTCCACGGGTAAATAACTGCGCCTCAGTCTTGTTTCTCTCGCCCTCTGGCTGAGTCTTTCCACGGCTCATTAACTGCGCCCCAGCATTGTTTCTCCCCATCTGGGTCTGAATTTCCAGGCTTAGGTAACTGCGTCTAAGTCTTGTTTCTCGCGCCCTCTGGCTCAGACATTCCACGGGTAAATAACTGCGTCTTAGTCTTGTTTCTCTCGCCCTCTGGCTGTGTCTTTCCACAGCTCATTAACTGCGCCCCAGCATTGTTTCTCCCCATCTGGGTCTGACTTTCCAGATTTAGGTAACTGCGTCTAAGTCTTGTTTCTCGCGCCCTCTGGCTCAGACATTCCACGGGTAAATAACTGCGCCTCAGTCTTGTTTCTCTCGCCCTCTGGCTGAGTCTTTCCACGGCTCATTAACTGCGCCCCAGCATTGTTTCTCCCGATCTGGGTCTGAATTTCCAGGCTTAGGTAACTGCGTATAAGTCTTGTTTCTCGCGCCCTCTGGCTCAGACATTTAACGGGTAAATAACTGCGTCTTAGTCTTGTTTCTCTCGCCCTCTGGCTGTGTCTTTCCACGGCTCATTAACTGCGCCGCAGCATTGTTTCTCCCCATCTGGGTCTGACTTTCCAGATTTCGGTAACTGCGTCTAAGTCTTGTTTCTCGCGCCCTCTGGCTCAGACATTCCACGGGTAAATAACGGCGCCTCAGTCTTGTTTCTCTCGCCCTCTGGCTGAGTCTTTCCACGGCTCATTAACTGCGCCCCAGCATTGTTTCTCCCCATCTGGGTCTGAATTTCCAGGCTTAGGTAACTGCGTCTAAGTCTTGTTTCTCGCGCCCTCTGGCTCAGACATTCCACGGGTAAATAACTGCGTCTTAGTCTTGTTTCTCTCGCCCTCTGGCTGTGTCTTTCCACGGCTCATTAACTGCGCCGCAGCATTGTTTCTCCCCATCTGGGTCTGACTTTCCAGATTTAGGTAACTGCGTCTAAGTCTTGTTTCTCGCGCCCTCTGGCTCAGACATTCCACGGGTAAATAACTGCGTCTCAGTCCTGTTTTTCTCGCCCTCTGGCTGAGTCTTTCCACAGATCATTAACTGCGCCGCAGCATTGTTTCTCCCCATCTGGGTCTGACTTTCCAGATTTAGGTAACTGCGTCTAAGTCTTGTTTCTCGCGCCCTCTAGCTCAGACATTCCACGGGTAAATAACTGCGTCTTAGTCTTGTTTCTCTCGCCCTCTGGCTGTGTCTTTCCACGGCTCATTAACTGCGCCCCAGCATTGTTTCTCCCCATCTGGGTCTGAATTTCCAGATTTAGGTAACTGCGTCTAAGTCTTGTTTCTCGCGCCCTCTGGCTCAGACATTCCACGGGTAAATAACTGCGTCTTAGTCTTGTTTCTCTCGCCCTCTGGCTGTGTCTTTCCACGGCTCATTAACTGCGCCCCAGCATTGTTTCTCCCCATCTGGGTCTGAATTTCCAGGCTTAGGTAACTGCGTCTAAGTCTTGTTTCTCGCGCCCTCTGGCTCAGACATTCCACGGGTAAATAACTGCGTCTTAGTCTTGTTTCTCTCGCCCTCTGGCTGTGTCTTTCCACGGCTCATTAACTGCGCCGCAGCATTGTTTCTCCCCATCTGGGTCTGACTTTCCAGATTTAGGTAACTGCGTATAAGTCTTGTTTCTCGCGCCCTCTGGCTCAGACATTCCACGGGTAAATAACTGCGTCTTAGTCTTGTTTCTCTCGCCCTCTGGCTGTGTCTTTCCACGGCTCATTAACTGCGCCGCAGCATTGTTTCTCCCCATCTGGGTCTGACTTTCCAGATTTAGGTAACTGCGTCTAAGTCTTGTTTCTCGCGCCCTCTGGTTCAGACATTCCACGGGTAAATAACTGCGTCTTAGTCTTGTTTCTCCCGCCCTCTGGCTGTGTCTTTCCACGGCTCATTAACTGCGCCGCAGCATTGTTTCTCCCCATCTGGGTCTGACTTTCCAGATTTAGGTAACTGCGTATAAGTCTTGTTTCTCGCGCCCTCTGGCTCAGACATTCCACGGGTAAATAACTGCGTCTTAGTCTTGTTTCTCTCGCCCTCTGGCTGTGTCTTTCCACGGCTCATTAACTGCGCCCCAGCATTGTTTCTCCCCATCTGGGTCTGAATTTCCAGATTTAGGTAACTGCGTCTAAGTCTTGTTTCTCGCGCCCTCTGGCTCAGACATTCCACGGGTAAATAACTGCGTCTTAGTCTTGTTTGTCTCGCCCTCTGGCTGAGTCTTTCCACGGCTCATTAACTGCGCCCCAGCATTGTTTCTCCCCATCTGGGTCTGAATTTCCAGGCTTAGGTAACTGCGTCTAAGTCTTGTTTCTCGCGCCCTCTGGCTCAGACATTCCACGGGTAAATAACTGCGTCTTAGTCTTGTTTCTCTCGCCCTCTGGCTGTGTCTTTCCACGGCTCATTAACTGCGCCCCAGCATTGTTTCTCCCCATCTGGGTCTGAATTTCCAGGCTTAGGTAACTGCGTCTAAGTCTTGTTTCTCGCGCCCTCTGGCTCAGACATTCCACGGGTAAATAACTGCGTCTTAGTCTTGTTTCTCTCGCCCTCTGGCTGTGTCTTTCCACGGCTCATTAACTGCGCCGCAGCATTGTTTCTCCCCATCTGGGTCTGACTTTCCAGATTTAGGTAACTGCGTCTAAGTCTTGTTTCTCGCGCCCTCTGGCTCAGACATTCCACGGGTAAATAACTGCGCCTCAGTCTTGTTTCTCTCGCCCTCTGGCTGAGTCTTTCCACGGCTCATTAACTGCGCCCCAGCATTGTTTCTCCCCATCTGGGTCTGAATTTCCAGGCTTAGGTAACTGCGTCTAAGTCTTGTTTCTCGCGCCCTCTGGCTCAGACATTCCACGGGTAAATAACTGCGTCTTAGTCTTGTTTCTCTCGCCCTCTGGCTGTGTCTTTCCACAGCTCATTAACTGCGCCCCAGAATTGTTTCTCCCCATCTGGGTCTGACTTTCCAGATTAAGGTAACTGCGTCTAAGTCTTGTTTCTCGCGCCCTCTGGCTCAGACATTCCACGGGTAAATAACTGCGCCTCAGTCTTGTTTCTCTCGCCCTCTGGCTGAGTCTTTCCACGGCTCATTAACTGCGCCCCAGCATTGTTTCTCCCGATCTGGGTCTGAATTTCCAGGCTTAAATAACTGCGTATAAGTCTTGTTTCTCGCGCCCTCTGGCTCAGACATTCCACGGGTAAATAACTGCGTCTTAGTCTTGTTTCTCTCGCCCTCTGGCTGTGTCTTTCCACGGCTCATTAACTGCGCCGCAGCATTGTTTCTCCCCATCTGGGTCTGACTTTCCAGATTTAGGTAACTGCGTCTAAGTCTTGTTTCTCGCGCCCTCTGGCTCAGACATTCCACGGGTAAATAACTGCGCCTCAGTCTTGTTTCTCTCGCCCTCTGGCTGAGTCTTTCCACGGCTCATTAACTGCGCCCCAGCATTGTTTCTCCCCATCTGGGTCTGAATTTCCAGGCTTAGGTAACTGCGTCTAAGTCTTGTTTCTCGCGCCCTCTGGCTCAGACATTCCTCGGGTAAATAACTGCGTCTTAGTCTTGTCTCTCGCCCTCTGGCTGTGTCTTTCCACGGCTCATTAACTGCGCCGCAGCATTGTTTCTCCCCATCTGGGTCTGACTTTCCAGATTTAGGTAACTGCGTCTAAGTCTTGTTTCTCGCGCCCTCTGGCTCAGACATTCCACGGGTAAATAACTGCGTCTCAGTCCTGTTTCTCTCGCCCTCTGGCTGAGTCTTTCCACAGATCATTAACTGCGCCGCAGCATTGTTTCTCCCCATCTGGGTCTGACTTTCCAGATTTAGGTAACTGCGTCTAAGTCTTGTTTCTCGCGCCCTCTAGCTCAGACATTCCACGGGTAAATAACTGCGTCTTAGTCTTGTTTCTCTCGCCCTCTGGCTGTGTCTTTCCACGGCTCAATAACTGCGCCGCAGCATTGTTTCTCCCCATCTGGGTCTGACTTTCCAGATTTAGGTAACTGCGTCTAAGTCTTGTTTCTCGCTCCCTCTGGCTCAGACATTCCACGGGTAAATAACTGCGCCTCAGTCTTGTTTCTCTCGCCCTCTGGCTGAGTCTTTCCACGGCTCATTAACTGCGCCCCAGCATTGTTTCTCCCCATCTGGGTCTGAATTTCCAGGCTTAGGTAACTGCGTCTAACTCTTGTTTCTCGCGCCCTCTGGCTCAGACATTCCACGGGTAAATAACTGCGTCTTAGTCTTGTTTCTCTCGCCCTCTGGCTGTGTCTTTCCACGGCTCATTAACTGCGCCCCAGCATTGTTTCTCCCCATCTGGGTCTGAATTTCCAGATTTAGGTAACTGCGTCTAAGTCTTGTTTCTTGCGCCCTCTGGCTCAGACATTCCACGGGTAAATAACTGCGTCTTAGTCTTGTTTCTCTCGCCCTCTGGCTGTGTCTTTCCACGGCTCATTAACTGCGCCCCAGCATTGTTTCTCCCCATCTGGGTCTGAATTTCCAGGCTTAGGTAACTGCGTCTAAGTCTTGTTTCTCGCGCCCTCTGACTCAGACATTCCACGGGTAAATAACTGCGTCTAAGTCTTGTTTCTCTCGCCCTCTGGCTGTGTCTTTCCACGGCTCATTAACTGCGCCGCAGCATTGTTTCTCCCCATCTGGGTCTGACTTTCCAGATTTAGGTAACTGCGTATAAGTCTTGTTTCTCGCGCCCTCTGGCTCAGACATTCCACGGGTAAATAACTGCGTCTTAGTCTTGTTTCTCTCGCCCTCTGGCTGTGTCTTTCCACGGCTCATTAACTGCGCCGCAGCATTGTTTCTCCCCATCTGGGTCTGACTTTCCAGATTTAGGTAACTGCGTATAAGTCTTGTTTCTCGCGCCCTCTGGCTCAGACATTCCACGGGTAAATAACTGCGTCTTAGTCTTGTTTCTCTCGCCCTCTGGCTGTGTCTTTCCACGGCTCATTAACTGCGCCGCAGCATTGTTTCTCCCCATCTGGGTCTGACTTTCCAGATTTAGGTAACTGCGTATAAGTCTTGTTTCTCGCGCCCTCTGGCTCAGACATTCCACGGGTAAATAACTGCGTCTTAGTCTTGTTTCTCTCGCCCTCTGGCTGTGTCTTTCCACGGCTCATTAACTGCGCCCCAGCATTGTTTCTCCCCATCTGGGTCTGAATTTCCAGGCTTAGGTAACTGCGTCTAAGTCTTGTTTCTCGCGCCCTCTGGCTCAGACATTCCACGGGTAAATAACTGCGTCTTAGTCTTGTTTCTCTCGCCCTCTGGCTGAGTCTTTCCACGGCTCATTAACTGCGCCCCAGCATTGTTTCTCCCCATCTGGGTCTGAATTTCCAGGCTTAGGTAACTGCGTCTAAGTCTTGTTTCTCGCGCCCTCTGGCTCAGACATGCCACGGGTAAATAACTGCGTCTTAGTCTTGTTTCTCTCGCCCTCTGGCTGTGTCTTTCCACGGCTCATTAACTGCGCCCCAGCATTGTTTCTCCCCATCTGGGTCTGAATTTCCAGGCTTTGGTAACTGCGTCTAAGTCTTGTTTCTCGCGCCCTCTGGCTCAGACATTCCGCGGGTAAATAACTGCGTCTTAGTCTTGTTTCTCTCGCCCTCTGGCTGTGTCTTTCCACGGCTCATTAACTGCGCCGCAGCATTGTTTCTCCCCATCTGGGTCTGACTTTCCAGATTTAGGTAACTGCGTCTAAGTCTTGTTTCTCGCGCCCTCTGGCTCAGACATTCCACGGATAAATAACTGCGCCTCAGTCTTGTTTCTCTCGCCCTCTGGCTGAGTCTTTCCACGGCTCATTAACTGCGCCCCAGCATTGTTTCTCCCCATCTGGGTCTGAATTTCCAGGCTTAGGTAACTGCGTCTAAGTCTTGTTTCTCGCGCCCTCTGGCTCAGACATTCCACGGGTAAATAACTGCGTCTTAGTCTTGTTTCTCTCGCCCTCTGGCTGTGTCTTTCCACGGCTCATTAACTGCGCCCCAGCATTGTTTCTCCCCATCTGGGTCTGACTTTCCAGATTTAGGTAACTGCGTCTAAGTCTTGTTTCTCGCGCCCTCTTGCTCAGACATTCCACGGGTAAATAACTGCGCCTCAGTCTTGTTTCTCTCGCCCTCTGGCTGAGTCTTTCCACGGCTCATTAACTGCGCCCCAGCATTGTTTCTCCCCATCTGGGTCTGAATTTCCAGGCTTAGGTAATGCGTATAAGTCTTGTTTCTCGCGCCCTCTGGCTCAGACATTCCACGGGTAAATAACTGCGTCTTAGTCTTGTTTCTCTCGCCCTCTGGCTGTGTCTTTCCACGGCTCATTAACTGCGCCGCAGCATTGTTTCTCCCCATCTGGGTCTGACTTTCCAGATTTAGGTAACTGCGTCTAAGTCTTGTTTCTCGCGCCCTCTGGCTCAGACATTCCACGGGTAAATAACTGCGCCTCAGTCTTGTTTCTCTCGCCCTCTGGCTGAGTCTTTCCACGGCTCATTAACTGCGCCCCAGCATTGTTTCTCCCCATCTGGGTCTGAATTTCCAGGCTTAGGTAACTGCGTCTAAGTCTTGTTTCTCGCGCCCTCTGGCTCAGACATTCCACGGGTAAATAACTGCGTCTTAGTCTTGTTTCTCTCGCCCTCTGGCTGTGTCTTTCCACGGCTCATTAACTGCGCCCCAGCATTGTTTCTCCCCATCTGGGTCTGAATTTCCAGATTTAGGTAACTGCGTCTAAGTCTTGTTTCTTGCGCCCTCTGGCTCAGACATTCCACGGGTAAATAACTGCGTCTTAGTCTTGTTTCTCTCGCCCTCTGGCTGTGTCTTTCCACGGCTCATTAACTGCGCCCCAGCATTGTTTCTCCCCATCTGGGTCTGAATTTCCAGGCTTAGGTAACTGCGTCTAAGTCTTGTTTCTCGCGCCCTCTGGCTCAGACATTCCACGGGTAAATAACTGCGTCTTAGTCTTGTTTCTCTCGCCCTCTGGCTGTGTCTTTCCACGGCTCATTAACTGCGCCGCAGCATTGTTTCTCCCCATCTGGGTCTGACTTTCCAAATTTAGGTAACTGCGTATAAGTCTTGTTTCTCGCGCCCTCTGGCTCAGACATTCCACGGGTAAATAACTGCGTCTTAGTCTTGTTTCTCTCGCCCTCTGGCTGTGTCTTTCCACGGCTCATTAACTGCGCCCCAGCATTGTTTCTCCCCATCTGGGTCTGAATTTCCAGGCTTAGGTAACTGCGTCTAAGTCTTGTTTCTCGCGCCCTCTGGCTCAGACATTCCACGGGTAAATAACTGCGTCTTAGTCTTGTTTCTCTCGCCCTCTGGCTGTGTCTTTCCACGGCTCATTAACTGCGCCGCAGCATTGTTTCTCCCCATCTGGGTCTGACTTTCCAGATTTAGGTAACTGCGTATAAGTCTTGTTTCTCGCGCCCTCTGGCTCAGACATTCCACGGGTAAATAACTGCGTCTTAGTCTTGTTTCTCTCGCCCTCTGGCTGTGTCTTTCCACGGCTCATTACTGCGCCCCAGCATTGTTTCTCCCCATCTGGGTCTGAATTTCCAGATTTAGGTAACTGCGTCTAAGTCTTGTTTCTTGCGCCCTCTGGCTCAGACATTCCACGGGTAAATAACTGCGTCTTAGTCTTGTTTCTCTCGCCCTCTGGCTGTGTCTTTCCACGGCTCATTAACTGCGCCCCAGCATTGTTTCTCCCCATCTGGGTCTGAATTTCCAGGCTTAGGTAACTGCGTCTAAGTCTTGTTTCTCGCGTCACTGGCTCAGACATTCCACGGGTAAATAACTGCGTCTTAGTCTTGTTTCTCTCGCCCTCTGGCTGTGTCTTTCCACGGCTCATTAACTGCGCCGCAGCATTGTTTCTCCCCATCTGGGTCTGACTTTCCAGATTTAGGTAACTGCGTATAAGTCTTGTTTCTCGCGCCCTCTGGCTCAGACATTCCACGGGTAAATAACTGCGTCTTAGTCTTGTTTCTCTCGCCCTCTGGCTGTGTCTTTCCACGGCTCATTAACTGCGCCGCAGCATTGTTTCTCCCCATCTGGGTCTGACTTTCCAGATTTAGGTAACTGCGTATAAGTCTTGTTTCTCGCGCCCTCTGGCTCAGACATTCCACGGGTAAATAACTGCGTCTTAGTCTTGTTTCTCTCGCCCTCTGGCTGTGTCTTTCCACGGCTCATTAACTGCGCCGCAGCATTGTTTCTCCCCATCTGGGTCTGACTTTCCAGATTTAGGTAACTGCGTATAAGTCTTGTTTCTCGCGCCCTCTGGCTCAGACATTCCACGGGTAAATAACTGCGTCTTAGTCTTGTTTCTCTCGCCCTCTGGCTGTGTCTTTCCACGGCTCATTAACTGCGCCCCAGCATTGTTTCTCCCCATCTGGGTCTGAATTTCCAGGCTTAGGTAACTGCGTCTAAGTATTGTTTCTCGCGCCCTCTGGCTCAGACATTCCACGGGTAAATAACTGCGTCTTAGTCTTGTTTCTCTCGCCCTCTGGCTGAGTCTTTCCACGGCTCATTAACTGCGCCCCAGCATTGTTTCTCCCCATCTGGGTCTGAATTTCCAGGCTTAGGTAACTGCGTCTAAGTCTTGTTTCTCGCGCCCTCTGGCTCAGACATTCCACGGGTAAATAACTGCGTCTTAGTCTTGTTTCTCTCGCCCTCTGGCTGTGTCTTTCCACGGCTCATTAACTGCGCCCCAGCATTGTTTCTCCCCATCTGGGTCTGAATTTCCAGGCTTTGGTAACTGCGTCTAAGTCTTGTTTCTCGCGCCCTCTGGCTCAGACATTCCGCGGGTAAATAACTGCGTCTTAGTCTTGTTTCTCTCGCCCTCTGGCTGTGTCTTTCCACGGCTCATTAACTGCGCCCCAGCATTGTTTCTCCCCATCTGGGTCTGAATTTCCAGGCTTAGGTAACTGCGTCTAAGTCTTGTTTCTCGCGCCCTCTGGCTCAGACATTCCACGGGTAAATAACTGCGTCTTAGTCTTGTTTCTCTCGCCCTCTGGCTGTGTCTTTCCACGGCTCATTAACTGCGCCCCAGCATTGTTTCTCCCCATCTGGGTCTGAATTTCCAGGCTTTGGTAACTGCGTCTAAGTCTTGTTTCTCGCGCCCTCTGGCTCAGACATTCCGCGGGTAAATAACTGCGTCTTAGTCTTGTTTCTCTCGCCCTCTGGCTGTGTCTTTCCACGGCTCATTAACTGCGCCGCAGCATTGTTTCTCCCCATCTGGGTCTGACTTTCCAGATTTAGGTAACTGCGTCTAAGTCTTGTTTCTCGCGCCCTCTGGCTCAGACATTCCACGGATAAATAACTGCGCCTCAGTCTTGTTTCTCTCGCCCTCTGGCTGAGTCTTTCCACGGCTCATTAACTGCGCCCCAGCATTGTTTCTCCCCATCTGGGTCTGAATTTCCAGGCTTAGGTAACTGCGTCTAAGTCTTGTTTCTCGCGCCCTCTGGCTCAGACATTCCACGGGTAAATAACTGCGTCTCAGTCTTGTTTCTCTCGCCCTCTGGCTGAGTCTTTCCACGGCTCATTAACTGCGCCCCAGCATTGTTTCTCCCCATCTGGGTCTGACTTTCCAGATTTAGGTAACTGCGTCTAAGTCTTGTTTCTCGCGCCCTCTGGCTCAGACATTCCACGGGTAAATAACTGCGTCTTAGTCTTGTTTCTCTCGCCCTCTGGCTGTGTCTTTCCACGGCTCATTAACTGCGCCGTAGCATTGTTTCTCCCCATCTGGGTCTGAATTTCCAGGCTTAGGTAACTGCGTATAAGTCTTGTTTCTCGCGCCCTCTGGCTCAGACATTCCAAGGGTAAATAACTGCGTCTTAGTCTTGTTTCTCTCGCCCTCTGGCTGTGTCTTTCCACGGCTCATTAACTGCGCCGCAGCATTGTTTCTCCCCATCTGGGTCTGACTTTCCAGATTTAGGTAACTGCGTCTAAGTCTTGTTTCTCGCGCCCTCTGGCTCAGACATTCCACGGGTAAATAACTGCGCCTCAGTCTTGTTTCTCTCGCCCTCTGGCTGAGTCTTTCCACGGCTCATTAACTGCGCCCCAGCATTGTTTCTCCCCATCTGGGTCTGAATTTCCAGGCTTAGGTAACTGCGTCTAAGTCTTGTTTCTCGCGCCCTCTGGCTCAGACATTCCACGGGTAAATAACTGCGTCTTAGTCTTGTTTCTCTCGCCCTCTGGCTGTGTCTTTCCACGGCTCATTAACTGCGCCCCAGCATTGTTTCTCCCCATCTGGGTCTGAATTTCCAGATTTAGGTAACTGCGTCTAAGTCTTGTTTCTTGCGCCCTCTGGCTCAGACATTCCACGGGTAAATAACTGCGTCTTAGTCTTGTTTCTCTCGCCCTCTGGCTGTGTCTTTCCACGGCTCATTAACTGCGCCCCAGCATTGTTTCTCCCCATCTGGGTCTGAATTTCCAGGCTTAGGTAACTGCGTCTAAGTCTTGTTTCTCGCGCCCTCTGGCTCAGACATTCCACGGGTAAATAACTGCGTCTTAGTCTTGTTTCTCTCGCCCTCTGGCTGTGTCTTTCCACGGCTCATTAACTGCGCCGCAGCATTGTTTCTCCCCATCTGGGTCTGACTTTCCAGATTTAGGTAACTGCGTATAAGTCTTGTTTCTCGCGCCCTCTGGCTCAGACATTCCACGGGTAAATAACTGCGTCTTAGTCTTGTTTCTCTCGCCCTCTGGCTGTGTCTTTCCACGGCTCATTAACTGCGCCCCAGCATTGTTTCTCCCCATCTGGGTCTGAATTTCCAGATTTAGGTAACTGCGTCTAAGTCTTGTTTCTTGCGCCCTCTGGCTCAGACATTCCACGGGTAAATAACTGCGTCTTAGTCTTGTTTCTCTCGCCCTCTGGCTGTGTCTTTCAACGGCTCATTAACTGCGCCCCAGCATTGTTTCTCCCCATCTGGGTCTGAATTTCCAGGCTTAGGTAACTGCGTCTAAGTCTTGTTTCTCGCGCCCTCTGGCTCAGACATTCCACGGGTAAATAACTGCGTCTTAGTCTTGTTTCTCTCGCCCTCTGGCTGTGTCTTTCCACGGCTCATTAACTGCGCCGCAGCATTGTTTCTCCCCATCTGGGTCTGACTTTCCAGATTTAGGTAACTGCGTATAAGTCTTGTTTCTCGCGCCCTCTGGCTCAGACATTCCACGGGTAAATAACTGCGTCTTAGTCTTGTTTCTCTCGCCCTCTGGCTGTGTCTTTCCACGGCTCATTAACTGCGCCGCAGCATTGTTTCTCCCCATCTGGGTCTGACTTTCCAGATTTAGGTAACTGCGTATAAGTCTTGTTTCTCGCGCCCTCTGGCTCAGACATTCCACGGGTAAATAACTGCGTCTTAGTCTTGTTTCTCTCGCCCTCTGGCTGTGTCTTCCCACGGCTCATTAACTGCGCCGCAGCATTGTTTCTCCCCATCTGGGTCTGACTTTCCAGATTTAGGTAACTGCGTATAAGTCTTGTTTCTCGCGCCCTCTGGCTCAGACATTCCACGGGTAAATAACTGCGTCTTAGTCTTGTTTCTCTCGCCCTCTGGCTGTGTCTTTCCACGGCTCATTAACTGCGCCCCAGCATTGTTTCTCCCCATCTGGGTCTGAATTTCCAGGCTTAGGTAACTGCGTCTAAGTCTTGTTTCTCGCGCCCTCTGGCTCAGACATTCCACGGGTAAATAACTGCGTCTTAGTCTTGTTTCTCTCGCCCTCTGGCTGAGTCTTTCCACGGCTCATTAACTGCGCCCCAGCATTGTTTCTCCCCATCTGGGTCTGAATTTCCAGGCTTAGGTAACTGCGTCTAAGTCTTGTTTCTCGCGCCCTCTGGCTCAGACATTCCACGGGTAAATAACTGCGTCTTAGTCTTGTTTCTCTCGCCCTCTGGCTGTGTCTTTCCACGGCTCATTAACTGCGCCCCAGCATTGTTTCTCCCCATCTGGGTCTGAATTTCCAGGCTTTGGTAACTGCGTCTAAGTCTTGTTTCTCCCGCCCTCTGGCTCAGACATTCCGCGGGTAAATAACTGCGTCTTAGTCTTGTTTCTCTCGCCCTCTGGCTGTGTCTTTCCACGGCTCATTAACTGCGCCGCAGCATTGTTTCTCCCCATCTGGGTCTGACTTTCCAGATTTAGGTAACTGCGTCTAAGTCTTGTTTCTCGCGCCCTCTGGCTCAGACATTCCACGGATAAATAACTGCGCCTCAGTCTTGTTTCTCTCGCACTCTGGCTGAGTCTTTCCACGGCTCATTAACTGCGCCCCAGCATTGTTTCTCCCCATCTGGGTCTGAATTTCCAGGCTTAGGTAACTGCGTCTAAGTCTTGTTTCTCGCGCCCTCTGGCTCAGACATTCCACGGGTAAATAACTGCGTCTTAGTCTTGTTTCTCTCGCCCTCTGGCTGTGTCTTTCCACGGCTCATTAACTGCGCCCCAGCATTGTTTCTCCCCATCTGGGTCTGACTTTCCAGATTTAGGTAACTGCGTCTAAGTCTTGTTTCTCGCGCCCTCTGGCTCAGACATTCCACGGGTAAATAACTGCGCCTCAGTCTTGTTTCTCTCGCCCTCTGGCTGAGTCTTTCCACGGCTCATTAACTGCGCCCCAGCATTGTTTCTCCCCATCTGGGTCTGAATTTCCAGGCTTAGGTAACTGCGTATAAGTCTTGTTTCTCGCGCCCTCTGGCTCAGACATTCCACGGGTAAATAACTGCGTCTTAGTCTTGTTTCTCTCGCCCTCTGGCTGTGTCTTTCCACGGCTCATTAACTGCGCCGCAGCATTGTTTCTCCCCATCTGGGTCTGACTTTCCAGATTTAGGTAACTGCGTCTAAGTCTTGTTTCTCGCGCCCTCTGGCTCAGACATTCCACGGGTAAATAACTGCGCCTCAGTCTTGTTTCTCTCGCCCTCTGGCTGAGTCTTTCCACGGCTCATTAACTGCGCCCCAGCATTGTTTCTCCCCATCTGGGCCTGAATTTCCAGGCTTAGGTAACTGCGTCTAAGTCTTGTTTCTCGCGCCCTCTGGCTCAGACATTCCACGGGTAAATAACTGCGTCTTAGTCTTGTTTCTCTCGCCCTCTGGCTGTGTCTTTCCACGGCTCATTAACTGCGCCGCAGCATTGTTTCTCCCCATCTGGGTCTAACTTTCCAGATTTAGGTAACTGCGTCTAAGTCTTGTTTCTCGCGCCCTCTGGCTCAGACATTCCACGGGTAAATAACTGCGCCTCAGTCTTGTTTCTCTCGCCCTCTGGCTGAGTCTTTCCACAGATCATTACTTGCGCCGCAGCATTGTTTCTCCCCATCTGGGTCTGACTTTCCAGATTTAGGTAACTGCGTCTAAGTCTTGTTTCTCGCGCCCTCTGGCTCAGACATTCCACGGGTAAATAACTGCGTCTCAGTCTTGTTTCTCTCGCCCTCTGGCTGAGTCTTTCCACAGATCATTAACTGCGCCGCAGCATTGTTTCTCCCCATCTGGGTCTGACTTTCCAGATTTAGGTAACTGCGTCTAAGTCTTGTTTCTCGCGCCCTCTGGCTCAGACATTCCACGGGTAAATAACTGCGTCTTAGTCTTGTTTCTCTCGCCCTCTGGCTGTGTCTTTCCACGGCTCATTAACTGCGCCGCAGCATTGTTTCTCCCCATCTGGGTCTGACTTTCCAGATTTAGGTAACTGCGTCTAAGTCTTGTTTCTCACGCCCTCTGGCTCAGATATTCCACGGGTAAATAACTGCGCCTCAGTCTTGTTTCTCTCGCCCTCTGGCTGAGTCTTTCCACGGCTCATTAACTGCGCCCCAGCATTGTTTCTCCCCACCTGGGTCTGAATTTCCAGGCTTAGGTAACTGCGTCTAAGTCTTGTTTCTCGCGCCCTCTGGCTCAGACATTCCTCGGGTAAATAACTGCGTCTTAGTCTTGTTTCTCTCGCCCTCTGGCTGTGTCTTTCCACGGCTCATTAACTGCGCCGTAGCATTGTTTCTCCCCATCTGGGTCTGACTTTCCAGATTTAGGTAACTGCGTCTAAGTCTTGTTTCTCGCGCCCTCTGGCTCAGACATTCCACGGGTAAATAACTGCGTCTTAGTCTTGCTTCTCTCGCCCTCTGGCTGTGTCTTTCCACAGCTCATTAACTGCTCCGCAGCATTGTTTCTCCCCATCTGGGTCTGACTTTCCAGATTTAGGTAACTGCGTATAAGTCTTGTTTCTCGCGCCCTCTGGCTCAGACATTCCTCGGGTAAATAACTGCGTCTTAGTCTTGTTTCTCTCGCCCTCTGGCTGTGTCTTTCCACGGCTCATTAACTGCGCCGCAGCATTGTTTCTCCCCATCTGGGTCTGACTTTCCAGATTTAGGTAACTGCGTCTAAGTCTTGTTTCTCGCGCCCTCTGGCTCAGACATTCCACGGGTAAATAACTGCGTCTTAGTCTTGTTTCTCTCGCCCTCTGGCTGTGTCTTTCCACGGCTCATTAACTGCGCCGCAGCATTGTTTCTCCCCATCTGGGTCTGACTTTCCAGATTTAGGTAACTGCGTCTAAGTCTTGTTTCTCGCGCCCTCTGGCTCAGACATTCCTCGGGTAAATAACTGCGTCTTAGTCTTGTTTCTCTCGCCCTCTGGCTGTGTCTTTCCACGGCTCATTAACTGCGCCGCAGCATTGTTTCTCCCCATCTGGGTCTGACTTTCCAGATTTAGGTAACTGCGTATAAGTCTTGTTTCTCGCGCCCTCTGGCTCAGACATTCCACGGGTAAATAACTGCGTCTTAGTCTTGTTTCTCTCGCCCTCTGGCTGTGTCTTTCCACGGCTCATTAACTGCGCCCCAGCATTGTTTCTCCCCATCTGGGTCTGAATTTCCAGATTTAGGTAACTGCGTCTAAGTCTTGTTTCTTGCGCCCTCTGGCTCAGACATTCCACGGGTAAATAACTGCGTCTTAGTCTTGTTTCTCTCGCCCTCTGGCTGTGTCTTTCAACGGCTCATTAACTGCGCCCCAGCATTGTTTCTCCCCATCTGGGTCTGAATTTCCAGGCTTAGGTAACTGCGTCTAAGTCTTGTTTCTCGCGCCCTCTGGCTCAGACATTCCACGGGTAAATAACTGCGTCTTAGTCTTGTTTCTCTCGCCCTCTGGCTGTGTCTTTCCACGGCTCATTAACTGCGCCGCAGCATTGTTTCTCCCCATCTGGGTCTGACTTTCCAGATTTAGGTAACTGCGTATAAGTCTTGTTTCTCGCGCCCTCTGGCTCAGACATTCCACGGGTAAATAACTGCGTCTTAGTCTTGTTTCTCTCGCCCTCTGGCTGTGTCTTTCCACGGCTCATTAACTGCGCCGCAGCATTGTTTCTCCCCATCTGGGTCTGACTTTCCAGATTTAGGTAACTGCGTATAAGTCTTGTTTCTCGCGCCCTCTGGCTCAGACATTCCACGGGTAAATAACTGCGTCTTAGTCTTGTTTCTCTCGCCCTCTGGCTGTGTCTTCCCACGGCTCATTAACTGCGCCGCAGCATTGTTTCTCCCCATCTGGGTCTGACTTTCCAGATTTAGGTAACTGCGTATAAGTCTTGTTTCTCGCGCCCTCTGGCTCAGACATTCCACGGGTAAATAACTGCGTCTTAGTCTTGTTTCTCTCGCCCTCTGGCTGTGTCTTTCCACGGCTCATTAACTGCGCCCCAGCATTGTTTCTCCCCATCTGGGTCTGAATTTCCAGGCTTAGGTAACTGCGTCTAAGTCTTGTTTCTCGCGCCCTCTGGCTCAGACATTCCACGGGTAAATAACTGCGTCTTAGTCTTGTTTCTCTCGCCCTCTGGCTGAGTCTTTCCACGGCTCATTAACTGCGCCCCAGCATTGTTTCTCCCCATCTGGGTCTGAATTTCCAGGCTTAGGTAACTGCGTCTAAGTCTTGTTTCTCGCGCCCTCTGGCTCAGACATTCCACGGGTAAATAACTGCGTCTTAGTCTTGTTTCTCTCGCCCTCTGGCTGTGTCTTTCCACGGCTCATTAACTGCGCCCCAGCATTGTTTCTCCCCATCTGGGTCTGAATTTCCAGGCTTTGGTAACTGCGTCTAAGTCTTGTTTCTCCCGCCCTCTGGCTCAGACATTCCGCGGGTAAATAACTGCGTCTTAGTCTTGTTTCTCTCGCCCTCTGGCTGTGTCTTTCCACGGCTCATTAACTGCGCCGCAGCATTGTTTCTCCCCATCTGGGTCTGACTTTCCAGATTTAGGTAACTGCGTCTAAGTCTTGTTTCTCGCGCCCTCTGGCTCAGACATTCCACGGATAAATAACTGCGCCTCAGTCTTGTTTCTCTCGCACTCTGGCTGAGTCTTTCCACGGCTCATTAACTGCGCCCCAGCATTGTTTCTCCCCATCTGGGTCTGAATTTCCAGGCTTAGGTAACTGCGTCTAAGTCTTGTTTCTCGCGCCCTCTGGCTCAGACATTCCACGGGTAAATAACTGCGTCTTAGTCTTGTTTCTCTCGCCCTCTGGCTGTGTCTTTCCACGGCTCATTAACTGCGCCCCAGCATTGTTTCTCCCCATCTGGGTCTGACTTTCCAGATTTAGGTAACTGCGTCTAAGTCTTGTTTCTCGCGCCCTCTGGCTCAGACATTCCACGGGTAAATAACTGCGCCTCAGTCTTGTTTCTCTCGCCCTCTGGCTGAGTCTTTCCACGGCTCATTAACTGCGCCCCAGCATTGTTTCTCCCCATCTGGGTCTGAATTTCCAGGCTTAGGTAACTGCGTATAAGTCTTGTTTCTCGCGCCCTCTGGCTCAGACATTCCACGGGTAAATAACTGCGTCTTAGTCTTGTTTCTCTCGCCCTCTGGCTGTGTCTTTCCACGGCTCATTAACTGCGCCGCAGCATTGTTTCTCCCCATCTGGGTCTGACTTTCCAGATTTAGGTAACTGCGTCTAAGTCTTGTTTCTCGCGCCCTCTGGCTCAGACATTCCACGGGTAAATAACTGCGCCTCAGTCTTGTTTCTCTCGCCCTCTGGCTGAGTCTTTCCACGGCTCATTAACTGCGCCCCAGCATTGTTTCTCCCCATCTGGGCCTGAATTTCCAGGCTTAGGTAACTGCGTCTAAGTCTTGTTTCTCGCGCCCTCTGGCTCAGACATTCCACGGGTAAATAACTGCGTCTTAGTCTTGTTTCTCTCGCCCTCTGGCTGTGTCTTTCCACGGCTCATTAACTGCGCCGCAGCATTGTTTCTCCCCATCTGGGTCTAACTTTCCAGATTTAGGTAACTGCGTCTAAGTCTTGTTTCTCGCGCCCTCTGGCTCAGACATTCCACGGGTAAATAACTGCGCCTCAGTCTTGTTTCTCTCGCCCTCTGGCTGAGTCTTTCCACAGATCATTACTTGCGCCGCAGCATTGTTTCTCCCCATCTGGGTCTGACTTTCCAGATTTAGGTAACTGCGTCTAAGTCTTGTTTCTCGCGCCCTCTGGCTCAGACATTCCACGGGTAAATAACTGCGTCTCAGTCTTGTTTCTCTCGCCCTCTGGCTGAGTCTTTCCACAGATCATTAACTGCGCCGCAGCATTGTTTCTCCCCATCTGGGTCTGACTTTCCAGATTTAGGTAACTGCGTCTAAGTCTTGTTTCTCGCGCCCTCTGGCTCAGACATTCCACGGGTAAATAACTGCGTCTTAGTCTTGTTTCTCTCGCCCTCTGGCTGTGTCTTTCCACGGCTCATTAACTGCGCCGCAGCATTGTTTCTCCCCATCTGGGTCTGACTTTCCAGATTTAGGTAACTGCGTCTAAGTCTTGTTTCTCACGCCCTCTGGCTCAGATATTCCACGGGTAAATAACTGCGCCTCAGTCTTGTTTCTCTCGCCCTCTGGCTGAGTCTTTCCACGGCTCATTAACTGCGCCCCAGCATTGTTTCTCCCCACCTGGGTCTGAATTTCCAGGCTTAGGTAACTGCGTCTAAGTCTTGTTTCTCGCGCCCTCTGGCTCAGACATTCCTCGGGTAAATAACTGCGTCTTAGTCTTGTTTCTCTCGCCCTCTGGCTGTGTCTTTCCACGGCTCATTAACTGCGCCGTAGCATTGTTTCTCCCCATCTGGGTCTGACTTTCCAGATTTAGGTAACTGCGTCTAAGTCTTGTTTCTCGCGCCCTCTGGCTCAGACATTCCACGGGTAAATAACTGCGTCTTAGTCTTGCTTCTCTCGCCCTCTGGCTGTGTCTTTCCACAGCTCATTAACTGCTCCGCAGCATTGTTTCTCCCCATCTGGGTCTGACTTTCCAGATTTAGGTAACTGCGTATAAGTCTTGTTTCTCGCGCCCTCTGGCTCAGACATTCCTCGGGTAAATAACTGCGTCTTAGTCTTGTTTCTCTCGCCCTCTGGCTGTGTCTTTCCACGGCTCATTAACTGCGCCGCAGCATTGTTTCTCCCCATCTGGGTCTGACTTTCCAGATTTAGGTAACTGCGTCTAAGTCTTGTTTCTCGCGCCCTCTGGCTCAGACATTCCACGGGTAAATAACTGCGTCTTAGTCTTGTTTCTCTCGCCCTCTGGCTGTGTCTTTCCACGGCTCATTAACTGCGCCGCAGCATTGTTTCTCCCCATCTGGGTCTGACTTTCCAGATTTAGGTAACTGCGTCTAAGTCTTGTTTCTCGCGCCCTCTGGCTCAGACATTCCTCGGGTAAATAACTGCGTCTTAGTCTTGTTTCTCTCGCCCTCTGGCTGTGTCTTTCCACGGCTCATTAACTGCGCCGCAGCATTGTTTCTCCCCATCTGGGTCTGACTTTCCAGATTTAGGTAACTGCGTCTAAGTCTTGTTTCTCGCGCCCTCTGGCTCAGACATTCCACGGGTAAAACACTGCGTCTTAGTCTTGCTTCTCTCGCCCTCTGGCTGTGTCTTTCCACGGCTCATTAACTGCTCCGCAGCATTGTTTCTCCCCATCTGGGTCTGACTTTCCAGATTTAGGTAACTGCGTCTAAGTCTTGTTTCTCGCGCCCTCTGGCTCAGACATTCCACGGGTAAATAACTGCGCCTCAGTCTTGTTTCTCTCGCCCTCTGGCTGAGTCTTTCCACGGCTCATTAACTGCGCCCCAGCATTGTTTCTCCCCATCTGGGTCTGAATTTCCAGGCTTAGGTAACTGCGTATAAGTCTTGTTTCTCGCGCCCTCTGGCTCAGACATTCCACGGGTAAATAACTGCGTCTTAGTCTTGTTTCTCTCGCCCTCTGGCTGTGTCTTTCCACGGCTCATTAACTGCGCCGCAGCATTGTTTCTCCCCATCTGGGTCTGACTTTCCAGATTTAGGTAACTGCGTCTAAGTCTTGTTTCTCGCGCCCTCTGGCTCAGACATTCCACGGGTAAATAACTGCGCCTCAGTCTTGTTTCTCTCGCCCTCTGGCTGAGTCTTTCCACAGATCATTAACTGCGCCGCAGCATTGTTTCTCCCCATCTGGGTCTGACTTTCCAGATTTAGGTAACTGGGTCTAAGTCTTGTTTCTCGCGCCCTCTCGCTCAGACATTCCACGGGTAAAAAACTGCGTCTTAGTCTTGTTTCTCTCGCCCTCTGGCTGTGTCTTTCCACGGCTCATTAACTGCGCCGCAGCATTGTTTCTCCCCATCTGGGTCTGACTTTCCAGATTTAGGTAACTGCGTCTAAGTCTTGTTTCTCGCGCCCTCTGGCTCAGACATTCCACGGGTAAATAACTGCGCCTCAGTCTTGTTTCTCTCGCCCTCTGGCTGAGTCTTTCCACGGCTCATTAACTGCGCCCCAGCATTGTTTCTCCCCACCTGGGTCTGAATTTCCAGGCTTAGGTAACTGCGTCTAAGTCTTGTTTCTCGCGCCCTCTGGCTCAGACATTCCTCGGGTAAATAACTGCGTCTTTGTCTTGTTTCTCTCGCCCTCTGGCTGTGTCTTTCCACGGCTCATTAACTGCGCCGCAGCATTGTTTCTCCCCATCTGGGTCTGACTTTCCAGATTTAGGTAACTGCGTGTAAGACTTGTTTCTCGCGCCCTCTGGCTCAGACATTCCACGGGTAAATAACTGCGTCTTAGTCTTGCTTCTCTCGCCCTCTGGCTGTGTCTTTCCACGGCTCATTAACTGCGCCGCAGCATTGTTTCTCCCCATCTGGGTCTGACTTTCCAGATTTAGGTAACTGCGTCTAAGTCTTGTTTCTCGCGCCCTCTGGCTCAGACATTCCACGGGTAAATAACTGCGTCTTAGTCTTGTTTCTCTCGCCCTCTGGCTGTGTCTTTCCACGGCTCATTAACTGCGCCGCAGCATTGTTTCTCCCCATCTGGGTCTGACTTTCCAGATTTAGGTAACTGCGTCTAAGTCTTGTTTCTCGCGCCCTCTGGCTCAGACATTCCTCGGGTAAATAACTGCGTCTTAGTCTTGTTTCTCTCGCCCTCTGGCTGTGTCTTTCCACGGCTCATTAACTGCGCCGCAGCATTGTTTCTCCCCATCTGGGTCTGACTTTCCAGATTTAGGTAACTGCGTCTAAGTCTTGTTTCTCGCACCCTCTGGCTCAGACATTCCACGGGTAAATAACTGCGTCTTAGTCTTGCTTCTCTCGCCCTCTGGCTGTGTCTTTCCACGGCTCATTAACTGCTCCGCAGCATTGTTTCTCCCCATCTGGGTCTGACTTTCCAGATTTAGGTAACTGCGTATAAGTCTTGTTTCTCGCGCCCTCTGGCTCAGACATTCCACGGGTAAATAACTGCGTCTTAGTCTTGTTTCTCTCGCCCTCTGGCTGTGTCTTTCCACGGCTCATTCACTGCTCCGCAGCATTGTTTCTCCCCATCTGGGTCTGACTTTCCAGATTTAGGTAACTGCGTATAAGTCTTGTTTCTCGCGCCCTCTGGCTCAGACATTCCTCGGGTAAATAACTGCGTCTTAGTCTTGTTTCTCTCGCCCTCTGGCTGTGTCTTTCCACGGCTCATTAACTGCGCCGCAGCATTGTTTCTCCCCATCTGGGTCTGACTTTCCAGATTTAGGTAACTGCGTCTAAGTCTTGTTTCTCGCGCCCTCTGGCTCAGACATTCCACGGGTAAATAACTGCGTCTTAGTCTTGTTTCTCTCGCCCTCTGGCTGTGTCTTTCCACGGCTCATTAACTGCGCCGCAGCATTGTTTCTCCCCATCTGGGTCTGACTTTCCAGATTTAGGTAACTGCGTCTAAGTCTTGTTTCTCGCGCCCTCTGGCTCAGACATTCCACGGGTAAATAACTGCGTCTTAGTCTTGTTTCTCTCGCCCTCTGGCTGTGTCTTTCCACGGCTCATTAACTGCTCCGCAGCATTGTTTCTCCCCATCTGGGTCTGACTTTCCAGATTTAGGTAACTGCGTCAAAGTCTTGTTTCTCGCGCCCTCTGGCTCAGACATTCCACGGGTAAATAACTGCGTCTTAGTCTTGTTTCTCTCGCCCTCTGGCTGTGTCTTTCCACGGCTCATTAACTGCTCCGCAGCATTGTTTCTCCCCATCTGGGTCTGACTTTCCAGATTTAGGTAACTGCGTATAAGTCTTGTTTCTCGCGCCCTCTGGCTCAGACATTCCTCGGGTAAATAACTGCGTCTTAGTCTTGTTTCTCTCGCCCTCTGGCTGTGTCTTTCCACGGCTCATTAACTGCGCCGCAGCATTGTTTCTCCCCATCTGGGTCTGACTTTCCAGATTTAGGTAACTGCGTCTAAGTCTTGTTTCTCGCGCCCTCTGGCTCAGACATTCCACGGGTAAATAACTGCGTCTTAGTCTTGTTTCTCTCGCCCTCTGGCTGTGTCTTTCCACGGCTCATTAACTGCGCCGCAGCATTGTTTCTCCCCATCTGGGTCTGGCTTTCCAGATTTAGGTAACTGCGTCTAAGTCTTGTTTCTCGCGCCCTCTGGCTCAGACATTCCACGGGTAAATAACTGCGTCTTAGTCTTGTTTCTCTCGCCCTCTGGCTGTGTCTTTCCACAGCTCATTAACTGCGCCGCAGCATTGTTTCTCCCCATCTGGGTCTGACTTTCCAGATTTAGGTAACTGCGTCTAAGTCTTGTTTCTCGCGCCCTCTGGCTCAGACATTCCACGGGTAAATAACTGCGTCTTAGTCTTGTTTCTCTCGCCCTCTGGCTGTGTCTTTCCACGGCTCATTAACTGCGCCGCAGCATTGTTTCTCCCCATCTGGGTCTGACTTTCCAGATTTAGGTAACTGCGTCTAAGTCTTGTTTCTCGCGCCCTCTGGCTCAGACATTCCTCGGGTAAATAACTGCGTCTTAGTCTTGTTTCTCTCGCCCTCTGGCTGTGTCTTTCCACGGCTCATTAACTGCGCCGCAGCATTCTTTCTCCCCATCTGGGTCTGACTTTCCAGATTTAGGTAACTGCGTCTAAGTCTTGTTTCTCGCGCCCTCTGGCTCAGACATTCCACGGGTAAATAACTGCGTCTTAGTCTTGTTTCTCTCGCCCTCTGGCTGTGTCTTTCAACGGCTCATTAACTGCGCCGCAGCATTGTTTCTCCCCATCTGGGTCTGACTTTCCAGATTTAGGTAACTGCGTCTAAGTCTTGTTTCTCGCGCCCTCTGGCTCAGACATTCCTCGGGTAAATAACTGCGTCTTTGTCTTGTTTCTCTCGCCCTCTGGCTGTGTCTTTCCACGGCTCATTAACTGCGCCGCAGCATTGTTTCTCCCCATCTGGGTCTGACTTTCCAGATTTAGGTAACTGCGTGTAAGACTTGTTTCTCGCGCCCTCTGGCTCAGACATTCCACGGGTAAATAACTGCGTCTTAGTCTTGCTTCTCTCGCCCTCTGGCTGTGTCTTTCCACGGCTCATTAACTGCGCCGCAGCATTGTTTCTCCCCATCTGGGTCTGACTTTCCAGATTTAGGTAACTGCGTCTAAGTCTTGTTTCTCGCGCCCTCTGGCTCAGACATTCCACGGGTAAATAACTGCGTCTTAGTCTTGTTTCTCTCGCCCTCTGGCTGTGTCTTTCCACGGCTCATTAACTGCGCCGCAGCATTGTTTCTCCCCATCTGGGTCTGACTTTCCAGATTTAGGTAACTGCGTCTAAGTCTTGTTTCTCGCGCCCTCTGGCTCAGACATTCCTCGGGTAAATAACTGCGTCTTAGTCTTGTTTCTCTCGCCCTCTGGCTGTGTCTTTCCACGGCTCATTAACTGCGCCGCAGCATTGTTTCTCCCCATCTGGGTCTGACTTTCCAGATTTAGGTAACTGCGTCTAAGTCTTGTTTCTCGCACCCTCTGGCTCAGACATTCCACGGGTAAATAACTGCGTCTTAGTCTTGCTTCTCTCGCCCTCTGGCTGTGTCTTTCCACGGCTCATTAACTGCTCCGCAGCATTGTTTCTCCCCATCTGGGTCTGACTTTCCAGATTTAGGTAACTGCGTATAAGTCTTGTTTCTCGCGCCCTCTGGCTCAGACATTCCACGGGTAAATAACTGCGTCTTAGTCTTGTTTCTCTCGCCCTCTGGCTGTGTCTTTCCACGGCACATTCACTGCTCCGCAGCATTGTTTCTCCCCATCTGGGTCTGACTTTCCAGATTTAGGTAACTGCGTATAAGTCTTGTTTCTCGCGCCCTCTGGCTCAGACATTCCTCGGGTAAATAACTGCGTCTTAGTCTTGTTTCTCTCGCCCTCTGGCTGTGTCTTTCCACGGCTCATTAACTGCGCCGCAGCATTGTTTCTCCCCATCTGGGTCTGACTTTCCAGATTTAGGTAACTGCGTCTAAGTCTTGTTTCTCGCGCCCTCTGGCTCAGACATTCCACGGGTAAATAACTGCGTCTTAGTCTTGTTTCTCTCGCCCTCTGGCTGTGTCTTTCCACGCCTCATTAACTGCGCCGCAGCATTGTTTCTCCCCATCTGGGTCTGACTTTCCAGATTTAGGTAACTGCGTCTAAGTCTTGTTTCTCGCGCCCTCTGGCTCAGACATTCCACGGGTAAATAACTGCGTCTTAGTCTTGTTTCTCTCGCCCTCTGGCTGTGTCTTTCCACGGCTCATTAACTGCTCCGCAGCATTGTTTCTCCCCATCTGGGTCTGACTTTCCAGATTTAGGTAACTGCGTCAAAGTCTTGTTTCTCGCGCCCTCTGGCTCAGACATTCCACGGGTAAATAACTGCGTCTTAGTCTTGTTTCTCTCGCCCTCTGGCTGTGTCTTTCCACGGCTCATTAACTGCTCCGCAGCATTGTTTCTCCCCATCTGGGTCTGACTTTCCAGATTTAGGTAACTGCGTATAAGTCTTGTTTCTCGCGCCCTCTGGCTCAGACATTCCTCGGGTAAATAACTGCGTCTTAGTCTTGTTTCTCTCGCCCTCTGGCTGTGTCTTTCCACGGCTCATTAACTGCGCCGCAGCATTGTTTCTCCCCATCTGGGTCTGACTTTCCAGATTTAGGTAACTGCGTCTAAGTCTTGTTTCTCGCGCCCTCTGGCTCAGACATTCCACGGGTAAATAACTGCGTCTTAGTCTTGTTTCTCTCGCCCTCTGGCTGTGTCTTTCCACGGCTCATTAACTGCGCCGCAGCATTGTTTCTCCCCATCTGGGTCTGGCTTTCCAGATTTAGGTAACTGCGTCTAAGTCTTGTTTCTCGCGCCCTCTGGCTCAGACATTCCACGGGTAAATAACTGCGTCTTAGTCTTGTTTCTCTCGCCCTCTGGCTGTGTCTTTCCACAGCTCATTAACTGCGCCGCAGCATTGTTTCTCCCCATCTGGGTCTGACTTTCCAGATTTAGGTAACTGCGTCTAAGTCTTGTTTCTCGCGCCCTCTGGCTCAGACATTCCACGGGTAAATAACTGCGTCTTAGTCTTGTTTCTCTCGCCCTCTGGCTGTGTCTTTCCACGGCTCATTAACTGCGCCGCAGCATTGTTTCTCCCCATCTGGGTCTGACTTTCCAGATTTAGGTAACTGCGTCTAAGTCTTGTTTCTCGCGCCCTCTGGCTCAGACATTCCTCGGGTAAATAACTGCGTCTTAGTCTTGTTTCTCTCGCCCTCTGGCTGTGTCTTTCCACGGCTCATTAACTGCGCCGCAGCATTCTTTCTCCCCATCTGGGTCTGACTTTCCAGATTTAGGTAACTGCGTCTAAGTCTTGTTTCTCGCGCCCTCTGGCTCAGACATTCCACGGGTAAATAACTGCGTCTTAGTCTTGCTTCTCTCGCCCTCTGGCTGTGTCTTTCCACGGCTCATTAACTGCTCCGCAGCATTGTTTCTCCCCATCTGGGTCTGACTTTCCAGATTTAGGTAACTGCGTATAAGTCTTGTTTCTCGCGCCCTCTGGCTCAGACATTCCTCGGGTAAATAACTGCGTCTTAGTCTTGTTTCTCTCGCCCTCTGGCTGTGTCTTTCCACGGCTCATTAACTGCGCCGCAGCATTGTTTCTCCCCATCTGGGTCTGACTTTCCAGATTTAGGTAACTGCGTCTAAGTCTTGTTTCTCGCGCCCTCTGGCTCAGACATTCCACGGGTAAATAACTGCGTCTTAGTCTTGTTTCTCTCGCCCTCTGGCTGTGTCTTTCAACGGCTCATTAACTGCGCCGCAGCATTGTTTCTCCCCATCTGGGTCTGACTTTCCAGATTTAGGTAACTGCGTCTAAGTCTTGTTTCTCGCGCCCTCTGGCTCAGACATTCCTCGGGTAAATAACTGCGTCTTAGTCTTGTTTCTCTCGCCCTCTGGCTGTGTCTTTCCACGGCTCATTAACTGCGCCGCAGCATTGTTTCTCCCCATCTGGGTCTGACTTTCCAGATTTAGGTAACTGCGTCTAAGTCTTGTTTCTCGCGCCCTCTGGCTCAGACATTCCACGGGTAAATAACTGCGCCTCAGTCTTGTTTCTCTCGCCCTCTGGCTGTCTTTCCACGGCTCATTAACTGCGCCCCAGCATTGTTTCTCCCCATCTGGCTCTGAATTTCCGGGCTTAGGTAACTGCGTCTAAGTCTTGTTTCTCGCGCCCTCTGGCTCAGACATTCCACGGGTAAATAACTGCGTCTTAGTCTTGTTTCTCTCGCCCTCTGGCTGTGTCTTTCCACGGCTCATTAACTGCGCCGCAGCATTGTTTCGCCCCATCTGGGTCTGACTTTCCAGATTTAGGTAAATGCGTCTAAGTCTTGTTTCTCGCGCCCTCTGGCTCAGACATTCCACGGGTAAATAACTGCGTCTTAGTCTTGCTTCTCTCGCCCTCTGGCTGTGTCTTTCCACGGCTCATTAACTGCTCCGCAGCATTGTTTCTCCCCATCTGGGTCTGACTTTCCAGATTTAGGTAACTGCGTATAAGTCTTGTTTCTCGCGCCCTCTGGCTCAGACATTCCACGGGTAAATAACTGCGTCTTAGTCTTGTTTCTCTCGCCCTCTGGCTGTGTCTTTCCACGGCTCATTAACTGCGCCGCAGCACTGTTTCTCCCCATCTGGGTCTGACTTTCCAGATTTAGGTAACTGCGTCTAAGTCTTTTTTCTCGCGCCCTCTGGCTCAGACATTCAACGGGTAAAACACTGCTCGCAGTCTTTTTTCTCTCGCCCTATGGCTGAGTCTTTCCACGGCTCATTAACTGCGCCGCAGCATTGTTTCTCCCCATCTGGGTCTGACTTTCCAGGTTTAGGTAACTGCGTATAAGTCTTGTTTCTCGCGCCCTCTGGCTCAGACATTCCACGGGTAAATAACTGTGTCTCAGTCTTGTTTCTCTCGCCCTCAGGCTGAGTCTTTCCACGGCTCATTAAATGCGCCGCAGCATTGTTTCTCCCCATCTGGGTCTGACTTTCCAGATTTAGGTAACTGCGTCTAAGTCTGGTTTCTCGCGCCCTCTGGCTCAGACATTCCACGGGTAAATAACTGCGTCTTAGTCTTGTTTCTCTCGCCCTCTGGCTGAGTCTTTCAACGGCTCATTAACTGCTCCACAGCATTGTTTCTCCCCATCTGGGTCTGACTTTCCAGATTTAGGTACTGCGTATAAGTCTTGTTTCTCGCGCCCTCTGGCTGAGTCTTTCCACGGCTCATTAACTGCGCCGCAGCATTGTTTCTCCCCATCTGGGTCTGACTTTCCAGGTTTAGGTAACTGCGTATAAGTCTTGTTTCTCGCGCCCTCTGGCTCAGACATTCCACGGGTAAATAACTGCGTCTTAGTCTTGTTTCTCTCGCCCTCTGGCTGTGTCTTTCCACGGCTCATTAACTGCGCCACAGCATTGTTTCTCCCCATCTGGGTCTGACTTTCCAGATTTAGGTAACTGCGTCTAAGTCTTGTTTCTCGCGCCCTCTGGCTCAGACATTCCGCGGGTAAATAACTGCGCCTCAGTCTTGTTTCTCTCGCCCTCTGGCTGAGTCTTTCCACGGCTCATTAACTGCGCCCCAGCATTGTTTCTCCCCATCTGGGTCTGAATTTCCAGGCTTAGGTAACTGCGTCTAAGTCTTGTTTCTCGCGCGCTCTGGCTCAGACATTCCACGGGTAAATAACTGCGTCTTAGTCTTGTTTCTCTCGCCCTCTGGCTGTGTCTTTCCACGGCTCATTAACTGCGCCGCAGCATTGTTTCTCCCCATCTGGGTCTGACTTTCCAGATTTAGGTAACTGCGTCTAAGTCTTGTTTCTCGCGCGCTCTGGCTCAGACATTCCACGGGTAAATAACTGCGTCTCAGTCTTGTTTCTCTCGCCCTATGGCTGAGTCTTTCCACAGATCATTAACTGCGCCGCAGCATTGTTTCTCCCCATATGGGTCTGACTTTCCAGATTTAGGTAACTGCGTCTAAGTCTTGTTTCTCGCGGCCTCTGGCTCAGACATTCCACGGGTAAATAACTGCGTCTTAGTCTTGTTTCTCTCGCCCTCTGGCTGTGTCTTTCCACGGCTCATTAACTGCGCCGCAGCATTGTTTCTCCCCATCTGGGTCTGACTTTCCAGATTTAGGTAACTGCGTCAAAGTCTTGTTTCTCGCGCCCTCTGGCTCAGACATTCCACGGGTAAATAACTGCGCCTCAGTCTTGTTTCTCTCGCCCTCTGGCTGAGTCTTTCCACGGCTCATTAACTGCGCCCCAGCATTGTTTCTCCCCATCTGGGTCTGAATTTCCAGGCTTAGGTAACTGCGTCTAAGTCTTGTTTCTCGCGCCCTCTGGCTCAGACATTCCACGGGTAAATAACTGCGTCTTATCTTGTTTCTCTCGCCCTCTGGCTGAGTCTTTCCACGGCTCATTAAATGCGCCGCCGCATTGTTTCTCCCCATCTGGGTCTGACTTTCCAGATTTAGGTAACTGCGTCTAAGTCTGGTTTCTCGCGCCCTCTGGCTCAGACATTCCACGGGTAAATAACTGCGTCTTAGTCTTGTTTCCCTCGCCCTCTGGCTGAGTCTTTCAACGGCTCATTAAATGCTCCGCAGCATTGTTTCTCCCCATCTGGGTCTGACTTTCCAGATTTAGGTAACTGCGTATAAGTCTTGTTTCTCTCGCCCTCTGGCTGAGTCTTTCCACGGCTCATTAACTGCGCCCCAGCATTGTTTCTCCCCATCTGGGTCTGAATTTCCAGGCTTAGGTAACTGCGTCTAAGTCTTGTTTCTCGCGCCCTCTGGCTCAGACATTCCACGGGTAAATAACTGCGTCTTATCTTGTTTCTCTCGCCCTCTGGCTGAGTCTTTCCACGGCTCATTAAATGCGCCGCAGCATTGTTTCTCCCCATCTGGGTCTGACTTTCCAGATTTAGGTAACTGCGTCTAAGTCTGGTTTCTCGCGCCCTCTGGCTCAGACATTCCACGGGTAAATAACTGCGTCTTAGTCTTGTTTCCCTCGCCCTCTGGCTGAGTCTTTCAACGGCTCATTAAATGCTCCGCAGCATTGTTTCTCCCCATCTGGGTCTGACTTTCCAGATTTAGGTAACTGCGTATAAGTCTTGTTTCTCGCGCCCTCTGGCTGAGTCTTTCCACGGCTCATTAACTGCGCCCCAGCATTGTTTCTCCCCATCTGGGTCTGAATTTCCAGGCTTAGGTAACTGCGTCTAAGTCTTGTTTCTCGCGCGCTCTGGCTCAGACATTCCACGGGTAAATAACTGCGTCTTAGTCTTGTTTCTCTCGCCCTCTGGCTGTGTCTTTCCACGGCTCATTAACTGCGCCGCAGCATTGTTTCTCCCCATCTGGGTCTGACTTTCCAGATTTAGGTAACTGCATCTAAGTCTTGTTTCTCGCGCCCTCTGGCTCAGACATTCCACGGGTAAATAACTGCGTCTCAGTCTTGTTTCTCTCGCCCTCTGGCTGAGTCTTTCCACAGATCATTACTGCGCCGCAGCATTGTTTCTCCCCATCTGGGTCTGACTTTCCAGATTTAGGTAACTGCGTATAAGTCTTGTTTCTCGCGCCCTCTGGCTCAGACATTCCACGGGTAAATAACTGCGTCTTAGTCTTGTTTCTCTCGCCCTCTGGCTGTGTCTTTCCACGGCTCATTAACTGCGCCGCAGCATTGTTTCTCCCCATCTGGGTCTGACTTTCCAGATTTAGGTAACTGCGTCTAAGTCTTTTTTCTCGCGCCCTCTGGCTCAGACATTCCACGGGTAAATAACTGCGCCTCAGTCTTGTTTCTCTCGCCCTCTGGCTGAGTCTTTCCACGGCTCATTAACTGCGCCCCAGCATTGTTTCTCCCCATCTGGGTCTGAATTTCCAGGCTTAGGTAACTGCGTCTAAGTCTTGTTTCTCGCGCGCACTGGCTCAGACATTCCACGGGTAAATAACTGCGTCTTAGTCTTGTTTCTCTCGCCCTCTGGCTGTGTCTTTCCACGGCTCATTAACTGCGCCGCAGCATTGTTTCTCCCCATCTGGGTCTGACTTTCCAGATTTAGGTAACTGCGTCTAAGTCTTGTTTCTCGCGCCCTCTGGCTCAGACATTCCACGGGTAAATAACTGCGTCTCAGTCTTGTTTCTCTCGCCCTCTGGCTGAGTCTTTCCACAGATCATTAACTGCGCCGCAGCATTGTTTCTCCCCATCTGGGTCTGACTTTCCAGATTTAGGTAACTGCGTCTAAGTCTTGTTTCTCGCGCATTCTGGCTCAGACATTCCACGGGTAAATAACTGCGTCTTAGTCTTGTTTCTCTCGCCCTCTGGCTGTGTCTTTCCACGGCTCATTAACTGCGCCGCAGCATTGTTTCTCCCCATCTGGGTCTGACTTTCCAGATTTAGGTAACTGCGTCTAAGTCTTTTTTCTCGCGCCCTCTGGCTCAGACATTCCACGGGTAAATAACTGCGCCTCAGTCTTGTTTCTCTCGCCCTCTGGCTGAGTCTTTCCACGGCTCATTAACTGCGCCCCAGCATTGTTTCTCCCCATCTGGGTCTGAATTTCCAGGCTTAGGTAACTGCGTCTAAGTCTTGTTTCTCGCGCGCTCTGGCTCAGACATTCCACGGGTAAATAACTGCGTCTTAGTCTTGTTTCTCTCGCCCTCTGGCTGTGTCTTTCCACGGCTCATTAACTGTGCCGCAGCATTGTTTCTCCCCATGTGGGTCTGACTTTCCAGATTTAGGTAACTGCGTCTAAGTCTTGTTTCTCGCGCCCTCTGGCTCAGACATTCCACGGGTAAATAACTGCGTCTCAGTCTTGTTTCTCTCGCCCTCTGGCTGAGTCTTTCCACAGATCATTAACTGCGCCGCAGCATTGTTTCTCCCCATCTGGGTCTGACTTTCCAGATTTAGGTAACTGCGTCTAAGTCTTGTTTCTCGCGCCCTCTGGCTCAGACATTCCACGGGTAAATAACTGCGTCTTAGTCTTGTTTCTCTCGCCCTCTGGCTGTGTCTTTCCACGGCTCATTAACTGCGCCGCAGCATTGTTTCTCCCCATCTGGGTCTGACTTTCCAGATTTAGGTAACTGCGTCTAAGTCTTGTTTCTCGCGCCCTCTGGCTCAGACATTCCACAGGTAAATAACTGCGCCTCAGTCTTGTTTCTCTCCCCCTCTGGCTGAGTCTTTCCACGGCTCATTAACTGCGCCCCAGCATTGTTTCTCCCCATCTGGGTCTGAATTTCCAGGCTTAGGTAACTGCGTCTAAGTCTTGTTTCTCGCACCCTCTGGCTCAGACATTCCACGGGTAAATAACTGCGTCTTAGTCTTGTTTCTCTCGCCCTCTGGCTGTGTCTTTCCACGGCTCATTAACTGCGCCGCAGCATTGTTTCTCCCCATCTGGGTCTGACTTTCCAGATTTAGGTAACTGCGTCTAAGTCTGGTTTCTCGCGCCCTCTGGCTCAGACATTCCACGGGTAAATAACTGCGTCTTAGTCTTGCTTCTCTCGCCCTCTGGCTGTGTCTTTCCACGGCTCATTAACTGCTCCGCAGCATTGTTTCTCCCCATCTGGGTCTGACTTTCCAGATTTAGGTAACTGCGTATAAGTCTTGTTTCTCGCGCCCTCTGGCTGAGTCTTTCCACGGCTCATTAACTGCGCCGCAGCATTGTTTCTCCCCATCTGGGTCTGACTTTCCAGGTTTAGGTAACTCCGTATAAGTCTTGTTTCTCGCGCCCTCTGGCTCAGACATTCCACGGGTAAACAACTGCGCCTCAGTCTTGTTTCTCGCGCCCTCTGGCTGAGTCTTTCCACGGCTCATTAACTGCGCCCCAGCATTGTTTCTCCCCATCTGGGTCTGACTTTCCAGATTTAGGTAACTGCGTATAAGTCTTGCTTCTCTCGCCCTCTGGCTGTGTCTTTCCACGGCTCATTAACTGCTCCGCAGCATTGTTTCTCCCCATCTGGGTCTGACTTTCCAGATTTAGGTAACTGCGTATAAGTCTTGCTTCTCTCGCCCTCTGGCTGTGTCTTTCCACGGCTCATTAACTGCTCCGCAGCATTGTTTCTCCCCATCTGGGTCTGACTTTCCAGATTTCGGTAACTGCGTATAAGTCTTGTTTCTCTCGCCCTCTGGCTGTGTCTTTCCACGGCTCATTAACTGCTCCGCAGCATTGTTTCTCCCCATCTGGGTCTGACTTTCCAGATTTAGGTAACTGCGTATAAGTCTTGTTTCTCGCGCCCTCTGGCTGAGTCTTTCCACGGCTCATTAACTGCGCCGCAGCATTGTTTCTCCCCATCTGGGTCTGACTTTCCAGGTTTAGGTAACTCCATATAAGTCTTGTTTCTCGCGCCCTCTGGCTCAGACATTCCACGGGTAAACAACTGCGCCTCAGTCTTGTTTCTCGCGCCCTCTGGCTGAGTCTTTCCACGGCTCATTAACTGCGCCCAGCATTGTTTCTCTCCATCTGGGTCTGAATTTAAAGGCTTAGGTAACTGCGTCTAAGTCTTGTTTCTCGCGCCCTCTGGCTCAGACATTCCACGGGTAAATAACTGCGTCTTAGTCTTGTTTCTCTCGCTCTCTGGCTGAGTCTTTCCACGGCTCATTACCTGCGCAGCAGCATTGTTTCTCCCCATCTGGGTCTGACATTCCAGATTTAGGTAACTGCGTATAAGTCTTGTTTCTCGCGCCCTCTGGCTGAGACAATCCACGGGTAAATAACTGCGTCTTAGTCTTGTTTCTCTCGCCCTCTGGCTGTGTCTTTCCACGGCTCATTAACTGCGCCCCGGCATTGTTTCTCCCCATCTGGGTCTGAATTTCCAGGCTTAGGTAACTGCGTCTAAGTCTTGTTTCTCGCGCCCTCTGGCTCAGACATTCCACGGGTAAATAACTGCGTCTTAGTCTTGTTTCTCTCGCCCTCTGGCTGTGTCTTTCCACGGCTCATTAACTGCGCCGCAGCACTGTTTCTCCCCATCTGGGTCTGACTTTCCAGATTTAGGTAACTGCGTCTAAGTCTTTTTTCTCGCGCCCTCTGGCTCAGACATTCAACGGGTAAAACACTGCTCGCAGTCTTTTTTCTCTCGCCCTATGGCTGAGTCTTTCCACGGCTCATTAACTGCGCCGCAGCATTGTTTCTCCCCATCTGGGTCTGACTTTCCAGGTTTAGGTAACTGCGTATAAGTCTTGTTTCTCGCGCCCTCTGGCTCAGACATTCCACGGGTAAATAACTGTGTCTCAGTCTTGTTTCTCTCGCCCTCTGGCTGAGTCTTTCCACGGCTCAATAAATGCGCCCCAGCATTGTTTCTCCCCATCTGGGTCTGAATTTAAAGGCTTAGGTAACTGCGTCTAAGTCTTGTTTCTCGCGCCCTCTGGCTCAGACATTCCTCGGGTAAATAACTGCGTCTCAGTCTTATTTCTCTCGCCCTCTGGCTGAGTCTTTCCACGGCTCATTATCTGCGCCCCAGCATTGTTTCTCCCCATCTGGGTCTGAATTTCCAGGCTTAGGTAACTGCGTCTAAGTCTTGTTTCTCGCGCCCTCTGGCTCAGACATTCCACGGGTAAATAACTGCGTCTTAGTCTTCTTTCTCTCGCCCTCTGGCTGTGTCTTTCCACGGCTCATTAACTGCGCCGCAGCATTGTTTCTCCCCATCTGGGTATGACTTTCCAGATTTAGGTAACTGCGTCTAAGTCTTGTTTCTCGCGCCCTCTGGCTCAGACATTCCACGGGTAAATAACTGCGTCGCAGTCTTGTTTCTCTCGCCCTATGGCTGAGTCTTTCCACGGCTCATTAACTGCGCATCAGCATTGTTTCTCCCCATCTGGGTCTGACATTCCAGATTTAGGTAACTGCGTGTAAGTCTTGTTTCTCGCGCCCTCTGGCTCAGACATTCCACGGGTAAATAACTGCGTCTTAGTCTTGTTTCTCTCGCCCTCTGGCTGTGTCTTTCCACGGCTCATTAACTGCGCCCCAGCATTGTTTCTCCCCATCTGGGTCTGAATTTCCAGGCTTAGATAACTGCGTCTAAGTCTTGTTTCTCTCGCCCTCTGGCTCAGACATTCCACGGGTAAATAACTGCGTCTTAGTCTTGTTCCTCTCGCCCTCTGGCTGTGTCTTTCCACGGCTCATTAACTGCGCTGCAGCATTGTTTCTCCCCATCTGGGTCTGACTTTCCAGATTTAGGTAACTGCGTCTAAGTCTTGTTTCTCGCGCCCTCTGGCTCAGACATTCCACGGGTAAAAGACTGCGTCGCAGTCTTGTTTCTCTCGCCCTATGGCTGAGTCCTTCCACGGCTCATTAACTGCGCCCCAGCATTGTTTCTCCCCATCTGGGTCTGAATTTCCAGGCTTAGGTAACTGCGTCTAAGTCTTGTTTCTCGCGCCCTCTGGCTCAGACATTCCACGGGTAAATAACTGCGTCTCAGTGTTGTTTCTCTCGCTATCTGGCTCAGACATTCCACGGGTACATAACTGTGTCTCAGTCTTGTTTCTCTCGCCCTCTGGCTGAGTCTTTCCACAGCTCATTAACTGCGCCGCAGCGTTGTTTCTCCCTATCTGGGTCTGACTTTCCAGGTTTAGGTAACTGCGTATAAGTCTTGTTTCTCGTGCCCTCTGGCTCAGACATTCCACGGGTACATAACTGTGCCTCAGTCTTATTTCTCTCGCCCTCTGGCTGAGTCTTTCCACGGCTCATTAAATGCGCCCCAGCATTGTTTCTCCCCATCTGGGTCTGAATTTAAAGGCTTAGGTAACTGCGTCTAAGTCTTGTTTCTCGCGCCCTCTGGCTCAGACATTCCACGGGTAAATAACTGCGTCTTAGTCTTGTTTCTCTCGCCCTTTGGCTGAGTCTTTCCACGGCTCAAAAACTGCGCCGCAGCATTGTTTCTCCCCATCTGGGTCTGACATTCCAGATTTAGGTAACTGCGTATAAGTCTTGTTTCTCGCGCCCTCTGGCTCAGACATTCCACGGGTAAATAACTGCGCCTCAGTCTTGTTTCTCTCGCCCTCTGGCTGAGTCTTTCCACGGCTCAATAACTGCGCCCCAGCATTGTTTCTCCCCATCTGGGTCTGAATTTCTAGGCTTAGGTAACTGCGTCTAAGTCTTGTTTCTCGCGCCCTCTGGCTCTGACATTCCACGGGTAAATAACTGCGTCTTAGTCTTGTTTCTCTCGCCCTATGGCTGTGTCTTTCCATGTTCCATAACTGCGCTGCACCATTGTTTCTCCCCATCTGGGTCTGAATTTCCAGGCTTAGGTAACTGCGTCTAAGTCTTGTTTCTCGCGCCCTCTGGCTCAGACATTCCACGGGTAAATAACTGCGTCTTAGTCTTGTTTCTCTCGCCCTCTGGCTGAGTCTTTCCACGGCTCATTAACGGCGCCGCAGCATTGTTTCTCCCCATCTGGGTCTGACTTTCCAGATTTAGGTAACTGCGTCTAAGTCTTGTTTCTCGTGCCCTCTGGCTCAGACATTCCACGGGTAAAACACTGCGTCGCAGTCTTGTTTCTCTCGCCCTATGGCTGAGTCCTTCTACGGCTCATTAACTGCGCCCCAGCATTGTTTCTCCCCATCTGGGTCTGAATTTCCAGGCTTAGGTAACTGCATCTAAGTCTTGTTTCTCGCGCCCTTTGGCTCAGACATTCCACGGGTAAATAACTGCGTCTCAGTGTTGTTTCTCTCGCCATCTGGCTCAGACATTCCACGGCTAAATAACTGTGTCTCAGTCTTGTTTCTCTCGCCCTCTGGCTGTGTCTTTCCACAGCTCATTAACTGCGCCGCAGCATTGTTTCTCCCCATCTGGGTCTGACTTTCCAGGTTTAGGTAACTGCGTATAAGTGTTGTTTCTCGCGCCCTCTGGCTCAGACATTCCACGGGTAAATAACTGCGCCTCAGTCCTATTTCTCTCGCCCTCTAGCTGAGTCTTTCCACGGCTCATTAAATGCGCCCCAGCATTGTTTCTCCCCATCTGGGTCTGAATTTAAAGGCTTAGGTAACTGCGTCTAAGTCTTGTTTCTCGCGCCCTCTGGCTGAGTCTTTCCACGGCTCAATAACTGCGCCGCAGCATTGTTTCTCCCCATCTGGGTCTGACTTTCCAGATTTAGGTAACTGCGTCTAAGTCTTGTTTCTCGTGCCCTCTGGCTCAGACATTCCACGGGTAAAACACTGCGTCGCAGTCTTGTTTCTCTCGCCCTATGGCTGAGTCCTTCTACGGCTCATTAACTGCGCCCCAGCATTGTTTCTCCCCATCTGGGTCTGAATTTCTAGGCTTAGGTAACTGCGACTAAGTCTTGTTTCTCGCGCCCTCTGGCTCAGACATTCCACGGGTAAATAACTGCGTCTTAGACTTGTTTCTCTCGCCCTATGGCTGTGTCTTTTCACGTTCCATAACTGCGCTGCAGCATTGTTTCTCCCCATCTGGGTCTGAATTTCTAGGCTTAGGTAACTGCGTCTAAGTCTTGTTTCTCGTGCCCTCTGGCTCAGACATTCCACGGGTAAATACTGCGTCTTAGTCTTGTTTCTCTCGCCCTCTGGCTGAGTCTTTCCACGGCTCATTAACTGCGCCGCAGCATTGTTTCTCCCCATCTGGGTCTGACATTCCAGATTTAGGTAACTGCGTCTAAGTCTTGTTTCTCGCGCCCTCTGGCTCAGACATTCCACGGGTAAATAACTGCGTCTCAGTGTTGTTTCTATCGCCATCTGGTTCAGACATTCCACGGGTAAATGACTGCGTCTTAGTCTTGTTTCTCTCGCCCTATGGCTGTGTCTTTCCACGTTCCATAACTGCGCCGCAGCATTGTTTCTCCCCATCTGGGTCTGAATTTCCAGGCTTAGGTAACTGTGTCTAAGTCTTGTTTCTCGCGCCCTCTGGCTCAGACATTCCACGGGTAAATAACTGCGCCTCAGTCTTGTTTCTCTCGCCCTCTGGCAGAGTCTTTCCACGGCTCAATAACTGCGCCCCAGCATTGTTTCTCCCCATCTGGGTCTGACATTCGAGATTTAGGTAACTGCGTCTAAGTCTTGTTTCTCGCGCCCTCTGGCTCAGACATTCCACGGGTAAATAACTGCGTCTTAGTCTTGTTTCTCTCGCCTTCTGGCTGTGTCTTTCTACGGCTCATTAACTGCGCCGCAGCATTGTTTCTCCCCATCTGGGTCTGACTTTCCAGATTTAGGTAACTGCGTCTAAGTCTTGTTTCTCGCGCCCTCTGGCTCAGACATTCCACGGGTAAATAACTGCGTCTCAGTGTTGTTTCTCTCGCCATCTGGCTCAGACATTCCACGGGTAAATGACTGCGTCTTAGTCTTGTTTCTCTCGCCCTATGGCTGTGTCTTTTCACGTTCCATAACTGCGCTGCAGCATTGTTTCTCCCCATCTGGGTCTGAATTTCCAGGCTTAGGTAACTGCGTCTAAGTCTTGTTTTTCGCGCCCTCTGGCTCAGACATTCCACGGGTAAATACTGCGTCTTAGTCTTGTTTCTCTCGCCCTCTGGCTGAGTCTTTCCACGGCTCATTAACTGCGCCGCAGCATTGTTTCTCCCCATCTGGGTCTGACATTCCAGATTTAGGTAACTGCGTCTAAGTCTTGTTTCTCGCGCCCTCTGGCTCAGACATTCCACGGGTAAATAACTGCGTCTTAGTCTTGTTTCTCTCGCCTTCTGGCTGTGTCTTTCTACGGCTCATTAACTGCGCCGCAGCATTGTTTCTCCCCATCTGGGTCTGACTTTCCAGATTTAGGTAACTGCGTCTAAGTCTTGTTTCTCGCGCCCTCTGGCTCAGACATTCCACGGGTAAATAACTGCGTCTCAGTGTTGTTTCTCTCGCCATCTGGCTCAGACATTCCACGGGTAAATGACTGCGTCTTAGTCTTGTTTCTCTCGCCCTATGGGTGTGTCTTTCCACGTTCCATAACTGCGCCGCAGCATTGTTTCTCCCATCTGGGTCTGAATTTCCAGGCTTAGGTAACTGTGTCTAAGTCTTGTTTCTCGCGCCCTCTGGCTCAGACATTCCACGGTTAAATAACTGCGCCTCAGTCTTGTTTCTCTCGCCCTCTGGCTGAGTCTTTCCACGGCTCAATAACTGCGCCCCAGCATTGTTTCTCCCCATCGGGGTCTGAATTTCCAGGCTTAGGTAACTGTGTCTAAGTCTTGTTTCTCGCGTCCTCTGGCACAGACATTCCACGGGTAAATAACTGCGTCTCAGTGTTGTTTCTCTCGCCATCTGGCTCAGACATTCCACGGGTAAATGACTGCGTCTTAGTCTTGTTTCTCTCGCCCTATGGCTGTGTCTTTCCACGTTCCATAACTGCGCCGCAGCATTGTTTCTCCCCATCTGGGTCTGAATTTCCAGGCTTAGGTAACTGCGTCTAAGTCTTGTTTCTCGCGCCCTCTGGCTCAGACATTCCACGGGTAAATAACTGCGCCTTAGTCTTGTTTCTCTCGCCCTCTGGCTGAGTCTTTCCACGGCTCAATAACTGCGCCCCAGCATTGTTTCTCCCCATCTGGGTCTGAATTTCTAGGCTTAGGTAACTGCGACTAAGTCTTGTTTCTCGCGCCCTCTGGCTCAGACATTCCACGGGTAAATAACTGCGTCTTAGTCTTGTTTCTCTCGCCCTATGGCTGTGTCTTTTCACGTTCCATAACTGCGCTGCAGCATTGTTTCTCCCCATCTGGGTCTGAATTTCCAGGCTTAGGTAACTGCGTCTAAGTCTTGTTTCTCGCGCCCTCTGGCTCAGACATTCCACGGGTAAATACTGCGTCTTGGTCTTGTTTCTCTCGCCCTCTGGCTGAGTCTTTCCACGGCTCATTAACTGCGCCGCAGCATTGTTTCTCCCCATCTGGGTCTGACATTCCAGATTTAGGTAACTGCGTCTAAGTCTTGTTTCTCGCGCCCTCTGGCTCAGACATTCCACGGGTAAATAACTGCGTCTTAGTCTTGTTTCTCTCGCCTTCTGGCTGTGTCTTTCTACGGCTCATTAACTGCGCCGCAGCATTGTTTCTCCCCATCTGGGTCTGACTTTCCAGATTTAGGTAACTGCGTCTAAGTCTTGTTTCTCGCGCCCTCTGGCTCAGACATTCCACGGGTAAATAACTGCGTCGCAGTCTTGTTTCTCTCGCCCTATGGCTGAGTCTTTCCACGGCGCATTAACTGCGCCCCAGCATTGTTTCTCCCCATCTGGGTCTGAATTTCCAGGCTTAGGTAACTGCGTCTAAGTCTTGTTTCTCGCGCCCTCTGGCTCAGACATTCCACGGGTAAATACCTGCGTCTTAGTCTTGTTTCTCTCGCCCTCTGGCTGTGTCTTTCCACGGCTCATTAACTGCGCCGCAGCATTGTTTCTCCCCATCTGGGTCTGACTTTCCAGATTTAGGTAACTGCGTCTAAGTCTTGTTTCTCGCGCTCTCTGGCTCAGACATTCCACAGGTAAATAACTGCGTCGCAGTCTTGTTTCTCTCGCCCTATGGCTGAGTCTTTCCACGGCTCATTAACTGCACCGCAACATTGTTTCTCCCCATCTGGGTCTGACTTTCCAGATTTAGGTAACTGCGTCTAAGTCTTGTTTCTCGCGCCCTCTGGCTCAGACATTCCACGCGTAAATAACTGCGTCTTAGTCTTGTTTCTCTCGCCCTCTGGCTGAGTCTTTCCACGGCTCATTAACTGCGGCGCAGCATTGTTTCTCCCCATCTGGGTCTGACTTTCCAGGTTTAGGTAACTGCCCAGCAAACCACTAACATCTCGGCGACGTTCCAAAAAGATCCGAACGTCTATGTCCCAGCAGTATCTCTATTATACATCCGTACAACGTGCGATATTTTTCTGGAAATGTTTGGATGTTGAGATAACGTTGCTGGTACCTTAATGTGGGACGTTATTTCAACTATGCTGAAGACGTACTCTAGATGTTGCTGCTGCTTCATTTGTGGACGGTATTTAGACATATTTTTCTGACGTTGTTCAGATGTTGCTGGTACGTCTGCTTGTTACTTCGTACATGATATATTTTTAGCTATATCTGCTATACCATATTTTCAAACTCTCCGCAGCCGTAACCTTTTCATGTTACCGAGGGTTTTGTATGTGTTTTGTATGGGTTTTGTACCGAGGGGTTTTGTGCAAGTTTTGTTATCCACCAATATTGCTTTTGATGGATTGTGGGGTTCAACGCGCCGACGCAACGCAGGCGATGAGGCGCGCCGTAGTGGAGGGCTCCGGATTAATTTTGACCACCTGGGGATCTTTATCGTGCGCCGAAATCTCGTACACACGGGCGTTTTTGCTTTTCGCCTCCATCAGAAAAGCGACCGCCGCGGCCGGGAATCGAACCCGCGACCTCGTGCTCAGCAGCGCAACGCCTTAGCCACTGAGCCACCGCGGCGGGTACCAATATTGCTTTTACAGAAATATAAAGGCGGAGGACATAATAAATAAATTATCTTCAACATAAGTCTGAACAAAATTTGGTGCCTAAAGGAGTTTTCATTCACTGAAACCACCATTTTACTTGGTCCTTGTGCGCGCTCTCTTCGATGTTTCTTTGCGCGCGGTTGAGATTTTGTGCTTGTCAGCTGCAGATCTCGCGTATGCGCACCTTTTTTCGTAACAAAAGATTTAAAATGGCGTAAACTAGCTCAAGGCGTGATTTTAAGTATAGTTTGTGATACCGCTCCGGAAAAAAACATTGCCGGCGTCGCCCATGCATTGCTGTGAAGCTGGCCCCATGAGGAGCGCGAGGAGTCTGAGCTAGGCGTCAGCCTCTGTATGCAGCAGTCTTTCGAACAAACGTAAAAGCCGGAGGCTGACAACCGACAACAGCGAAAATGGAGGACCAAAACAAATTCCAATCCTTCAGGGCTGTCGGCATTGGCAGAAGGAATTACGATTCCAGCTAATCGTATATGTAAGGTAAAACAGATTTGGCAACCTTGCCTAACGCTCGAAACTATTGTATAATGTCACTTTACGTTATCACGGCATGAGAGTGTGCCGACATGCACTATGGGGCGCAAATAATGTAGGTTGGTTTCCAAACAACCTTCTGTGTGTATAGGCGCGTGCTGGTTTTATACCAGGGAGTATGCAGGCTTATTGGGTATGCAGTAGGCAGGCTTATTGAGCAAGACGAGTAACCGGTATTGCAAACATACAGTAAGGCAGTAAGGCAATTTAGAGGGATAATTTGGTACATTTGCCACAGCCTTATTATCCCAATATTCAGATAGGCGTTATAGTAGAACTGTACTCAAGAGGAGGAGGACCAGCCGGAGGAGAAAACTTTAGCAGTAAAATCGAGCTGGTTAGTGGGCAGGCACCTCAGTCCCAGACGAGAGAGAAAGATTCATTCTTCAATTCATCGAACGTCACCCCGAATTGCCCAGGATTTGTTCTTTGCGCCTGAAGGGGTTGGAAAACAATATAAAGCTGCCTGGACATATTCATTGGTTTCGAATTGTGTTATACTTAAAATTGGCATGTAGACTATTTACTGCGTTCGTTAGCGAGTATATCAAGTTTTCAACACCGTAATCATGGTATAACTGTTCGGGTTGAGATTGAGTTCGTTACGATAACGATGGTTCGATAGAAATTAGGTGCGCAAAAGCTTTCTTCGAGTACTGTGGACAACATATTATCTGCGGCGTAGCACAAATCTCATTGCATTGCATATCCACACGAACTTTGTGAGCCTTGAAAACATCTCCAAACCTCCTGGGACGTTTGGGACGGTGCAGAAAAATGAATGCGTTGGGCACAGAAAAAAAAAAAACTTTCATCTAACACAAGTCAACAGAAACGAAAGAAATGGAAAACACCCGTCCCAGCCGAAAAAAACCATTGGCCGACCAATTGGTCCAATTTGCCACCCAATGGGTCCAAATGGAATCCCAATGGGTCCAAATGGAAACCCAATGGGTCCAATGGGACCTATTGGAGCGATCCGAATTGGACCCATTGGCTCGATTAGGATGGCCAGTTGGCCCAATTGGACCCATTGGCTCCAACCATAAAGTTAATACTATAGACTGCTCCAACATGATGATCCAATCGGGGAGCCATTTTGGATAGTATTTGGATAGTATTCAATTACGACAACAATTGGCTGAAATTTAATTCTCTCTCTCACCTTTAATTTGAAACCTTCAGAAATGTTCAAAACTTCAACCTTTACAAATGTATATTTATGAGGCAATTAATTTTGATATCACAATCAGCAATTCAAGATAAAGTTCTTAAAAAACATAACAAACAAACACTAATGAAAACTTTCCGACGGGAGTAGCAAAATTGTTTTGAAATAAAACCAATAAAACCCCGATCTAATCCAATCGAATCCAATCCATAGACGGACAGTGGATTCAACGTGGTGTTGGCGGTGTAGGTAGTGTAGGCGTGTTGGTCGGTTGCACACGCAGTCTTCTCTGACTGCATTGCGCTGGAAATGTAGGGTGGTCTGCAACTGCAAGAGTGTGAGAAGTGGCGACGATGATGTCGCACACCCATAGCAGTGTGTTTCAAGATGCATCTTTACGCTGAACGCCGCTAAGCCTCGCACCGAAGGAAGAGTGTCTCGTGTGTGAGTATACTGTTTGTATGAGTTTTCCTTGCCATTTTCACTCCTCATAGCGTGAGAGGTGTTATTAAGAATTAATTTGTCTGCCTAAATATATTTCAGGGCTGTTCATGTTACGATTGACGGGTTCACGACATCGCCGCGCAACGCAGTTCGCCATGCATGGGACGTTGTTGAAGAGGTGAGCTCACGCCACTCAACATTTCAGTGCCTTGTTGTTTTAATGCGCGAAACTGCGGTTTATTATAAACTTAACCCATTGTTCGCTTTTGCCACTCACTTTGTGAAGGTCCAGCCAGCCTGCGGCGAGCGGAGTACGGCATGGACAATGGCCTGTGAAAAATTGCTCAAACGACGAACTGTCTACATGCTGTGTATACAAGCAGAGCAATAAAGATATTAATTCATTCCAAGAGTTCTTGTATTTGTGATACAGGTAACCAACGCACTGCAGCGGCAGCTCAGATGGAGTGGCTGCGGCAGTGGGATGAACCAACTAAAAGTGCAACAAGTTGGCGGCCAATGGGATGACCTATTGGCGTTCCAATGGGTCGGCCAATGGGTCGGCCAATAGGTCGTCCAAATGGACGGCCAATGGGTCGGCCAATGGGTCGCCCAATTGGCCGGCCAATGGGTACGCCAATGGGTGCCTAAAACATTATTGGCTGACCAATTGGTCGACCAAATGGCCGACCCATTGGAACGCCAATAGGTCGGCCAATGGTTTTTTTCGGCTGGGGTTTTATTTCCTGCCGTGCGCCCTGCTGCTTCATACGTAGCATTACACTGTTGAGTCTTCATAAGAGCATCTCAGAAATATTTCGGGGAAGCTTACGCATTTTCAATACTTACCAAGGAGCTCTGAGCACGGAAACTCGCAGATACGCTAGGTAGGACGCGTTACGCACGATCGTCTGAGCGGTGCTCTCTGAAAGACGTTATCGTTCTCCTCGTGTGTTGTAAACTTGTGCGGGATAAAGCTTGAAATTATTCAGAGCTGTCGGAATCTCAATTAAAACATGCTTTTTAAGGCCCCAGAGCATCAAAGCGGGTGATTTCTAGCAAAGGCACTGCTGCCAGTCACAACTGGACGATCGCGGCGCGAATGTAGCAGATGACAGAGGAGCGGGTCCCTCAGACGTCACATCCAGGGGGCGCCACTCAAATATCTCACTGTCATTTCCCGCAGTGCCCAAAGTTGAGTATAAATTGCTGCCGCTAAGATAAAAACTACATAAAATACACTAAATGTGTACTAACGCTACAGTTCGGACTACTGAAAAGTTTATTGTTGTATATGCTGTTTTGAGACCGCAAAATAACGACGGTGCTATAAAGCCAGATCATATGAGCCAATACAATCCACTAGTCATGACCTTCGGGGTTCAACGAGTGCAACCAGTGCAACGGCGAGACGCCTGCTGCGCCGTTCAGTTTAATTGTGTTACAGGATGAGAGCCTTGCATGTTACTCAAATATCTACTGTTACTACTGTGAATGAAAGAAGACTGTGTGCAGCCGTGTGAATTGTGTTGTGAACTCAATTCGTCTGGAAGAGCTCAGCGAGCGGAAAGCGCGACGACAGTTGTCACCTATGCAACGCTATTTAGACCGTTGCAGTTGCGACCTTGTTCATCGCCTTCCCCTCGTGAGTATTGTGCATTTCAACGTCATTACTAATGAAATATTACGGTTTATTAGTTTTGCCAGCATATCTCTGAAAAGGCATATGGGTTGTACGTTGTTGCTGCGTTGTGGGAAACGTGCCTTCGAAATAAAGCGGTGGCGTTACAGACGGGGTGGAGCGATAAGAAGATAAACACTTGCGCTTTGTTCACCGCAGAAGCACAACGTCGCCTCTCATCGCGAACGCAGCCACAACACACACACACACCCACACCACTTCGTTCGCTGGCCTGGCTACAAAGCTTTGTTTGGACAGTCAGCGATGTCACGACGATACAGAGCTGTGCGAGGGAGATGTGCTAAGCACTCGTAAAGCAAGGAACTTTCTCCATCGGAGGCAAATTACTGTCGACAGAAAGGCGGAACCGTGGATGCTTGTCGCGCTACTTGCCGCCTGTTGGAAACGCAAGCGGCCTTACGTAAGAACGCTATTTCGCTTCCGTTCGCCAAATGCAGAAGCGGCTTAACGTACGGCACATGCGCAGTGAGAACGACGCAAAGAATAAGCGTTCGCTAACTTTTTGCATACGGTTGCGTACGTTATTCTAAAACTCTCTTGTTTCCGCCCCGTCCGCTCCATTGGCCTACGCCTTTCCTCGAACCTACCAGTCGAAGTTCAAACTCCTGTGAAGCGTGCCTCAACAAAAGCAGTTGTTGGCGACGCGATCTTCAATGGATTTACAGCGCACGTAGACGAGAACATAAGAAGAGAAAATAGGACAAAGCGGTGAACTCTGAGTTTTATTCAGACACGAAAGCCATAAACCGGGACACGTCCGGTAGGAATGGCAACACCACCTGACGTAAACGCCATCTTGCGCCCTGCCAGCTACACCCGTTGCTCCTACTGGCTCCGCAATGCTGATTTGCCAAAGTGGACTAGATGTGTGGAGGTTTGGTCCATACTCTTTAGCAGAGCCTCGTTTCCCACTCCTGCGTGAAGGCACAACGCCTCAGAAGTGTCATCGGGATTTGTTGGCGTTCGCAGCGTAGAAGGCGCCTTTTGTACAGTAAGTAAAAAAACAGAACGAGAGATTGTGCACCTGAACGGGAAAACTCTGATGTGCAGCAGTGATGTAATGAACACGAGTGGCAGGAATTTTCATTGTTATATCCTGTGCGTATATATTTCTGCGATTTGGGCAGAGAAACTGTAGAATGACAAAATTTGTGCGATGATACTCAGCACGCCATGGAACGGAAGCGCCCAACCACTAAGTGGGCAATTGAACAGAATATGATAGGTATAACATTAAGCGACAAGAAGAGAACGGAGTGGATCAGGGAAGGAACGCGTGTTAATGACATATTAGTAGAAATTAAGAAATGGAGGTGGGCAAGGCATGTAATGCGAAAGAAAGATAACCGTTGGTCATTAAGCGTAACACAGTGGATCCCTAGAGAAGGCAAGCGTGGCAGGGGGCGGCAGAAATTAAGTTTGATGGGCAGATGAGGTGAAGCTTGAGGGGGTAAATTGATCGCAGTTAGCGGAGGACCGGGATAATTGACGATCTATGTGAAAGACCTTTGCCCTGCAGTGAGCGTAGATTGGTGGATGTAGATGATGACTCATTCCTAAAAGAACGCAAAAAAACTCAGCTGAGCGTCAAAGAATGCAATTGGAACTTTTGTATTTTTAACACGCCGTTCTGCTGAATCTAGCAACCTTGTTTTCGCGCAAGTTGGTGTCTCTTATGTCTAGCGCTGAACTGCAAGTGCAACACCAAACTCGTATCAAGACTGACTGCCAACTTTCACTTGAGGAAGGCCTACCCCAATAGCATTGCTATCCAGTCAATTCATCCCACCTATGCAATGAACAAAGCCTGCTGTATGCCGTAAAATTGAGCCAGTATCAATTGCAGATTGCGTGTGTCATGTTTTACTTCACGTGCGTCTTGTTTGCGTCCTGATTATCCCTTCTACCAGTCATGTTTGTTGGTCGCCTAAATGCCACCTAAGTCTTTATATTTTGCATGTGCTTCATTGCTGAGACGAATATTTTTAAACTTGTTTATCTCCTGGTGCAATCCAATGCCATCCATGCCCCACCCTTCACTGCATTGTAGGATCATGCGGTGTGGCCTCATTAACTGTATATTGATGGAAAGTTGAATTGTAAAAATATTCGGCTGGCTTGGGTTCAGGGCTTAGTAGGTGCAGCAAGAACCAAAGTAAGTGGGGGAATTTATTATTTTGGTTTCATTCCTACCTGTTTTTAAGCAATGCCGCAGCCACCACGGTCACATGTCTGTTGTTTAAACGCTAACGCCACTGAAAGAACATAAGCAAAATGCACTTCATTTAATGAAAGCCTGCCAAAACAACTCACTACAATAATATTCTAACCTCAGAAATTCGAATACAGTGGCCACTGGAAATTTTCCATAGAGTTTAAATTAAGGAAGTCTATGTTTAAATTTGAGTGTGCAGTAAATATTTCTTGCACTACCTTGATGTTTCCTGCTGTACAACGTATATTTCAAATAAAAATGTAGGCCTAACAAGGCAAGCGAACAGGACAACATGACGAGTTTTTCAGTGATGTGCTTTTTGAAGGTTTAGTTATGCATATATACCAACTAGCCAACCTCGCCATTGTGCTGCAGGATGTACGTCCATGGCAGAGACGCTGTCCGGGTTTCATGTTTCCTTTTGCCACATTTTGTGGACATGGCTTCATCGGTGGATATACTGTCACTTCACTCAAAAAAGTGGTTAACATAGACACAGAAAAATATTTTGCAAGTTCAGGTCGGACCCGTAGCTTGGCTAAAATGTCCTCAGAGTCCCGATTCACGAAATATAGTGCGTATAAATAGTGGTACCTCACATTAGAAGTCATAATTTTAAGGTTGCCTTAGTAGGGCCAATCTGGCATTAAATTACATCGACTCTGCTCTCTTCCTTTCCTCTAATGTTACACCCATCATCTAACGTTCTACGGCCTGCTAAATAGTCCCTAATTTCAGTTAGACCCTTTTATTGACCCTGGAAGTATCTGCCCCGTAGGTGAGTACTGGTAAGGTGCAGCTGTCATACAGTGTAGTTTTCAAGGACAATGGTAGGCGGCCACTCTGTTTTATACTAGCCTAAAAAGCTGTATTAACAACATAGATTTTCCTGCACCCATGCCTAGATTGAAGAACTGGATTGCAAGGGAGGTGCTACTGCAACAGTGCACAAGGCGCCTGCTCGAGCTACTTTTGACGGTCATCTTGGCGCAGGAGTTCCCCTGGTTTGGGAAAAAGAGAAGCACCCTTTTTTCCACGTGCGAACGACATCCTGAATTGTGTGTAACTAGATATCTTCGTGTTGTTGCAGACATCAAATTCTTTCATTAGACAATGAATGTATAGGGCCCAGATTTTTATTGTCAGTCACATCCTGCGCAAATATCAACATTGTCGACAACCTGCGGCTTCTTAGTTTTTATTGCTACAAGAGGCATTTAGTTTTCTTCAGCCTTTGGATCATGAAATTTCTACTCACTTTCCAACCAATCCGGTCCGCAACTATTTTGACAGTTTCTGGCACCACAACGAAGAATGAAAACTGTTCAAGACTCGCTACCATAACTGATGTAGGAGGCATGCACCATAGAACCACCATTGAATTATTTCCTTGCTTCGATGCATTTTTATTTTGTGTTATTGTTCCTTGAGCGTATCACTTGGTGGGAATCATGTAGTTGTGTATATCTGTCTTGTAAATATTATTCAATCATTTCCGTGTTCCCCGTTTTTTCGTTTGTTGCCAAATCATATCACTTTGTGTGAAGTATTGAGATAGTGTAACATTGTATTGTTTTCCTATCCAGACTTGAAGAAGTTGTTGCTAAAGTTTTTTGCTGTTTTATTTTTGTCCTGCCATTTCGCTAAGTGTGAATTATTTCACACGTAAGCAACTAATGCTCTTGTAAACGCCGTACACTCATTTCTGTATACTCACCTTTTCTAGTGTCTATAACCATTTCCCTAGATGTTGGTTTGTTTAAAGTATCTCAAATTTGTATGGCACTCACACCCACCACTCTACACCACTTTTGTGTTTCCAAGGTGCTTTTGGTGTATTGTTCCACAAATTGTTCACTAGATTTGAACTATTTAGTTCCGTAAATTTGCTTTGTTTTTGTAACCACCATTCAATCATTTTTTTTTGTTTCCACTGTTTTTTTCCACACTGCTGTTTTTCACCCATTTCACTTATTGTGAGATACTTCAAGTTGCATAACTATCTTGTGCTTGTACGCTGGGTTTACATGTTTTTTTTCTATTTTTGTCAACCTTTCTGCTGTGTTTGACTTATCTACTTTGTCATGAATATTTTTACAATTCTTACAAATATACAATGTGTACCCTGTGGGCCAGGGCAAATCGGAATCAAAATAAAGTGGTTGTGTTGCGAAAGCATATTACTTAATTTTCTGAAGTCAACATAAACTGTGTTACTGAACTCTTGTGTTTTATGTGTGCATTGAAAGCTTTCTTACTGCCCAGCTGCACTTGCTTACATCTAGGTTGGCAAGACTGTCATTTTATAGTTTAATTTTTGAATTGTTTCCCTGATAGTTTATTTGCAGAAGGTCTGTACAGACATGCTGGTGGTACAATTCGATGACGCTACTGTTGTTGCCTTACTGTCAAGGTCACTTGTGCTGATCAGGACTGGTTTGCTGTTACTTACTGCCACTTGTTTTCGATGCGACATTTCTTGTTTAGAGCAGAGCTTCGTGTGCTTCTGCAAGAGTGTGTGGTCAGCTTGTTACTTCACATATAAGACTTCATGCAGTATGCAGCACTTCAAAAGTGGAAACATTATTCTAGAAACCAGGTGACAAGTAACAGCAAACAGTGCTGAATAGGTAGTAAGACATGTATTTGAAATATTATTGCCTACAACACGTAGGCAGCCTTGAAAAGGGGGCTGGCCAAACATCCAGATAATGTATAAAGAATGTAAATTTCCATTATCTCTACAATATCATACTAACGTACACTAGTCATGAATATAACAAACTAATGCTTGTACCGAAGACAGAAAAAGAATGTAGAACAGACGTCTATAAACGTCTTTTATGCGTACCACTACAATATCCATACAACGTACCACTAAGGTAACGTCCCGCAAACAGCGTATAAAAGTACCATGAGACGTCTACAGTACGTAATCCTTCGTGTTATTTGGATGGGTTTTTTGCAGTTGTGGGGACGTTGATTATATGTAACTCTGACCCCAACAGTACGTCTCCTGGACATCTGCAATGTCTATTGCTGACGTCTCCGGGATATCTGCACGACGTAACGTGGTTTGCTGGGTGCGTATAAGTCTTGTTTCTCGCGCCCTCTGGCTCAGACATTCCACGGGTAAATAACTGCGTCTTAGTCTTGTTTCTCTCGCCCTGTGGCTGTGTCTTTGCACGGCTCATTAACTGCGCCGCAGCATTGTTTCTCCCCATCTGGTTCTGACTTTCCAGGTTTAGGTAACTGCGTATAAGTCTTGTTTCTCGCGCCCTCTGGCTCAGACATTCCACGGGTAAACAACTGCGCCTCAGTCTTGTTTCTCGCTCCCTCTGGCTGAGTCTTTCCACGGCTCATTAACTGCGCCCCAGCATTGTTTCTCCCCATCTGGGTCTGACTTTCCAGATTTAGGTAACTGCGTATAAGTCTTGCTTCTCTCGCCCTCTGGCTGTGTCTTTCCACGGCTCATTAACTGCTCCGCAGCATTGTTTCTCCCCATCTGGGTCTGACTTTCCAGATTTAGGTAACTGCGTATAAGTCTTGCTTCTCTCGCCCTCTGGCTGTGTCTTTCCACGGCTCATTAACTGCTCCGCAGCATTGTTTCTCCCCATCTGGGTCTGACTTTCCAGATTTAGGTAACTGCGTATAAGTCTTGTTTCTCTCGCCCTCTGGCTGTGTCTTTCCACGGCTCATTAACTGCTCCGCAGCATTGTTTCTCCCCATCTGGGTCTGACTTTCCAGATTTAGGTAACTGCGTATAAGTCTTGTTTCTCGCGCCCTCTGGCTGAGTCTTTCCACGGCTCATTAACTGCGCCGCAGCATTGTTTCTCCCCATCTGGGTCTGACTTTCCAGGTTTAGGTAACTCCATATAAGTCTTGTTTCTCGCGCCCTCTGGCTCAGACATTCCACGGGTAAATAACTGCGTCTTAGTCTTGTTTCTCTCGCTCTCTGGCTGAGTCTTTCCACGGCTCATTAACTGCGCAGCAGCATTGTTTCTCCCCATCTGGGTCTGACATTCCAGATTTAGGTAACTGCGTATAAGTCTTGTTTCTCGCGCCCTCTGGCTGAGACAATCCACGGGTAAATAACTGCGTCTTAGTCTTGTTTCTCTCGCCCTCTGGCTGTGTCTTTCCACGGCTCATTAACTGCGCCCCAGCATTGTTTCTCCCCATCTGGGTCTGAATTTCCAGGCTTAGGTAACTGCGTCTAAGTCTTGTTTCTCGCGCCCTCTGGCTCAGACATTCCACGGGTAAATAACTGCGTCTTAGTCTTGTTTCTCTCGCCCTCTGGCTGTGTCTTTCCACGGCTCATTAACTGCGCCGCAGCACTGTTTCTCCCCATCTGGGTCTGACTTTCCAGATTTAGGTAACTGCGTCTAAGTCTTTTTTCTCGCGCCCTCTGGCTCAGACATTCAACGGGTAAAACACTGCTCGCAGTCTTTTTTCTCTCGCCCTATGGCTGAGTCTTTCCACGGCTCATTAACTGCGCCGCAGCATTGTTTCTCCCCATCTGGGTCTGACTTTCCAGGTTTAGGTAACTGCGTATAAGTCTTGTTTCTCGCGCCCTCTGGCTCAGACATTCCACGGGTAAATAACTGTGTCTCAGTCTTGTTTCTCTCGCCCTCTGGCTGAGTCTTTCCACGGCTCAATAAATGCGCCCCAGCATTGTTTCTCCCCATCTGGGTCTGAATTTAAAGGCTTAGGTAACTGCGTCTAAGTCTTGTTTCTCGCGCCCTCTGGCTCAGACATTCCACGGGTAAATAACTGCGCCTCAGTCTTATTTCTCTCGCCCTCTGGCTGAGTCTTTCCACGGCTCATTATCTGCGCCCCAGCATTGTTTCTCCCCATCTGGGTCTGAATTTCCAGGCTTAGGTAACTGCGTCTAAGTCTTGTTTCTCGCGCCCTCTGGCTCAGACATTCCACGGGTAAATAACTGCGTCTTAGTCTTCTTTCTCTCGCCCTCTGGCTGTGTCTTTCCACGGCTCATTAACTGCGCCGCAGCATTGTTTCTCCCCATCTGGGTCTGACTTTCCAGATTTAGGTAACTGCGTCTAAGTCTTGTTTCTCGCGCCCTCTGGCTCAGACATTCCACGGGTAAATAACTGCGTCTCAGTGTTGTTTCTCTCGCCATCTGGCTCAGACATTCCACGGGTAAATGACTGCGTCTTAGTCTTGTTTCTCTCGCCCTATGGCTGTGTCTTTCCACGTTCCATAACTGCGCCGCAGCATTGTTTCTCCCCATCTGGGTCTGAATTTCCAGGCTTAGGTAACTGCGTCTAAGTCTTGTTTCTCGCGCCCTCTGGCTCAGACATTCCACGGGTAAATGACTGCGTCTTAGTCTTGTTTCTCTCGCCCTCTGGCTGTGTCTTTCCACGGCTCATTAACTGCGCCCCAGCATTGTTTCTCCCCATTTGGGTCTGAATTTCCAGGCTTAGATAACTGCGTCTAAGTCTTGTTTCTCGCGCCCTCTGGCTCAGACATTCCACGGGTAAATAACTGCGTCTTAGTCTTGTTTCTCTCGCCCTCTGGCTGTGTCTTTCCACGGCTCATTAACTGCGCTGCAGCATTGTTTCTCCCCATCTGGGTCTGACTTTCCAGATTTAGGTAACTGCGTCTAAGTCTTGTTTCTCGCGCCCTCTGGCTCAGACATTCCACGGGTAAAAGACTGCGTCGCAGTCTTGTTTCTCTCGCCCTATGGCTGAGTCCTTCCACGGCTCATTAACTGCGCCCCAGCATTGTTTCTCCCCATCTGGGTCTGAACTTCCAGGCTTAGGTAACTGCGTCTAAGTCTTGTTTCTCGCGCCCTCTGGCTCAGACATTCCACGGGTAAATAACTGCGTCTCAGTGTTGTTTCTCTCGCTATCTGGCTCAGACATTCCACGGGTAAATAACTGTGTCTCAGTCTTGTTTCTCTCGCCCTCTGGCTGAGTCTTTCCACAGCTCATTAACTGCGCCGCAGCATTGTTTCTCCCCATCTGGGTCTGACTTTCCAGGTTTAGGTAACTGCGTATAAGTCTTGTTTCTCGCGCCCTCTGGCTCAGACATTCCACGGGTACATAACTGCGCCTCAGTCTTATTTCTCTCGCCCTCTGGCTGAGTCTTTCCACGGCTCATTAAATGCGCCCCAGCATTGTTTCTCCCCATCTGGGTCTGAATTTAAAGGCTTAGGTAACTGCGTCTAAGTCTTGTTTCTCGCGCCCTCTGGCTCAGACATTCCACGGGTAAATAACTGCGTCTTAGTCTTGTTTCTCTCGCCCTTTGGCTGAGTCTTTCCACGGCTCAAAAACTGCGCCGCAGCATTGTTTCTCCCCATCTGGGTCTGACATTCCAGATTTAGGTAACTGCGTATAAGTCTTGTTTCTCGCGCCCTCTGGCTCAGACATTCCACGGGTATATAACTGCGTCTTAGTCTTGTTTTACTCGCCCTCAGGCTGAGTCTTTCCACGGCTCATTAACTGCGCCGCAGCATTGTTTCTCTCCATCTGGGTCTGACTTTCCAGATTTAGGTAACTGCGTCTAAGTCTTGTTTCTCGTGCCCTCTGGCTCAGACATTCCATGGGTAAAACACTGCGTCGCAGTCTTGTTTCTCTCGCCCTATGGCTGAGTCCTTCTACGGCTCATTAACTGCGCCCCAGCATTGTTTCTCCCCATCTGGGTCTGAATTTCCAGGCTTAGGTAACTGCGTCTAAGTCTTGTTTCTCGCGCCCTTTGGCTCAGACATTCCACGGGTAAATAACTGCGTCTCAGTGTTGTTTCTCTCGCCATCTGGCTCAGACATTCCACGGCTAAATAACTGTGTCTCAGTCTTGTTTCTCTCGCCCTCTGGCTGAGTCTTTCCACAGCTCATTAACTGCGCCGCAGCATTGTTTCTCCCCATCTGGGTCTGACTTTCCAGGTTTAGGTAACTGCGTATAAGTCTTGTTTCTCGCGCCCTCTGGCTCAGACATTCCACGGGTAAATAACTGCGCCTCAGTCTTATTTCTCTCGCCCTCTGGCTGAGTCTTTCCACGGCTCATTAAATGCGCCCCAGCATTGTTTCTCCCCATCTGGGTCTGAATTTAGAGGCTTAGGTAACTGCGTCTAAGTCTTGTTTCTCGCGCCCTCTGGCTGAGTCTTTCCACGGCTCATTAACTGCGCCGCAGCATTGTTTCTCCCCATCTGGGTCTGACATTCCAGATTTAGGTAACTGCGTATAAGTCTTGTTTCTCGCGCCCTCTGGCTCAGACATTCCACGGGTAAATAACTGCGCCTCAGTCTTGTTTCTCTCACCCTCTGGCTGAGTCTTTCCACGGCTCAATAACTGCGCCCCAGCATTGTTTCTCCCCATCTGGGTCTGAATTTCTAGGCTTAGGTAACTGCGACTAAGTCTTGTTTCTCGCGCCCTCTGGCTCAGACATTCCACGGGTAAATAACTGCGTCTTAGTCTTGTTTCTCTCGCCCTATGGCTGTGTCTTTCCACGGCTCATTAACTGCGCCGCAGCATTGTTTCTCCCCATCTGGGTCTGACATTCCAGATTTAGGTAACTGCGTCTAAGTCTTGTTTCTCGCGCCCTCTGGCTCAGACATTCCACGGGTAAATAACTTCGTCTCAGTGTTGTTTCTATCGCCATCTGGTTCAGACATTCCACGGGTAAATGACTGCGTCTTAGTCTTGTTTCTCTCGCCCTATGGCTGTGTCTTTCCACGTTCCATAACTGCGCGGCAGCATTGTTTCTCCCCATCTGGGTCTGAATTTCCAGGCTTAGGTAACTGTGTCTAAGTCTTGTTTCTCGCGCCCTCTGGCTCAGACATTCCACGGGTAAATAACTGCGCCTCAGTCTTGTTTCTCTCGCCCTCTGGCAGAGTCTTTCCACGGCTCAATAACTGCGCCCCAGCATTGTTTCTCCCCATCTGGGTCTGACATTCGAGATTTAGGTAACTGCGTCTAAGTCTTGTTTCTCGCGCCCTCTGGCTCAGACATTCCACGGGTAAATAACTGCGTCTTAGTCTTTTTTCTCTCGCCTTCTGGTTTTGTCTTTCTACGGCTCATTAACTGCGCCGCAGCATTGTTTCTCCCCATCTGGGTCTGACTTTCCAGATTTAGGTAACTGCGTCTAAGTCTTGTTTCTCGCGCCCTCTGGCTCAGACATTCCACGGGTAAATAACTGCGCCTCAGTCTTGTTTCTCTCGCCCTCTGGCTGAGTCTTTCCACAGATCATTAACTGCGCCGCAGCATTGTTTCTCCCCATCTGGGTCTGACTTTCCAGATTTAGGTAACTGGGTCTAAGTCTTGTTTCTCGCGCCCTCTCGCTCAGACATTCCACGGGTAAAAAACTGCGTCTTAGTCTTGTTTCTCTCGCCCTCTGGCTGTGTCTTTCCACGGCTCATTAACTGCGCCGCAGCATTGTTTCTCCCCATCTGGGTCTGACTTTCCAGATTTAGGTAACTGCGTCTAAGTCTTGTTTCTCGCGCCCTCTGGCTCAGACATTCCACGGGTAAATAACTGCGCCCCAGTCTTGTTTCTCTCGCCCTCTGGCTGAGTCTTTCCACGGCTCATTAACTGCGCCCCACCATTGTTTCTCCCCACCTGGGTCTGAATTTCCAGGCTTAGGTAACTGCGTCTAAGTCTTGTTTCTCGCGCCCTCTGGCTCAGACATTCCTCGGGTAAATAACTGCGTCTTTGTCTTGTTTCTCTCGCCCTCTGGCTGTGTCTTTCCACGGCTCATTAACTGCGCCGCAGCATTGTTTCTCCCCATCTGGGTCTGACTTTCCAGATTTAGGTAACTGCGTGTAAGACTTGTTTCTCGCGCCCTCTGGCTCAGACATTCCACGGGTAAATAACTGCGTCTTAGTCTTGCTTCTCTCGCCCTCTGGCTGTGTCTTTCCACGGCTCATTAACTGCGCCGCAGCATTGTTTCTCCCCATCTGGGTCTGACTTTCCAGATTTAGGTAACTGCGTCTAAGTCTTGTTTCTCGCGCCCTCTGGCTCAGACATTCCACGGGTAAATAACTGCGTCTTAGTCTTGTTTCTCTCGCCCTCTGGCTGTGTCTTTCCACGGCTCATTAACTGCGCCGCAGCATTGTTTCTCCCCATCTGGGTCTGACTTTCCAGATTTAGGTAACTGCGTCTAAGTCTTGTTTCTCGCGCCCTCTGGCTCAGACATTCCTCGGGTAAATAACTGCGTCTTAGTCTTGTTTCTCTCGCCCTCTGGCTGTGTCTTTCCACGGCTCATTAACTGCGCCGCAGCATTGTTTCTCCCCATCTGGGTCTGACTTTCCAGATTTAGGTAACTGCGTCTAAGTCTTGTTTCTCGCACCCTCTGGCTCAGACATTCCACGGGTAAATAACTGCGTCTTAGTCTTGCTTCTCTCGCCCTCTGGCTGTGTCTTTCCACGGCTCATTAACTGCGCCGCAGCATTGTTTCTCCCCATCTGGGTCTGACTTTCCAGATTTAGGTAACTGCGTATAAGTCTTGTTTCTCGCGCCCTCTGGCTCAGACATTCCACGGGTAAATAACTGCGTCTTAGTCTTGTTTCTCTCGCCCTCTGGCTGTGTCTTTCCACGGCTCATTAACTGCGCCGCAGCATTGTTTCTCCCCATCTGGGCCTGACTTTCCAGATTTAGGTAACTGCGTCTAAGTCTTGTTTCTCGCGTCCTCTGGCTCAGACATTCCACGGGTAAATAACTGCGTCTTAGTCTTGTTTCTCTCGCCCTCTGGCTGTGTCTTTCCACGGCTCATTAACTGCGCCGCAGCATTGTTTCTCCCCATCTGGGTCTGACTTTCCAGATTTAGGTAACTGCGTCTAAGTCTTGTTTCTCGCGCCCTCTGGCTCAGACATTCCACGGGTAAATAACTGCGTCTTAGTCTTGTTTCTCTCGCCCTCTGGCTGTGTCTTTCCACGGCTCATTAACTGCGCCGCAGCATTGTTTCTCCCCATCTGGGTCTGACTTTCCAGATTTAGGTAACTGCGTCTAAGTCTTGTTTCTCGCGCCCTCTGGCTCAGACATTCCACGGGTAAATAACTGCGTCTTAGTCTTGTTTCTCTCGCCCTCTGGCTGTGTCTTTCCACGGCTCATTAACTGCGCCGCAGCATTGTTTCTCCCCATCTGGGTCTGACTTTCCAGATTTAGGTAACTGCGTCTAAGTCTTGTTTCTCGCGCCCTCTGGCTCAGACATTCCTCGGGTAAATAACTGCGTCTTAGTCTTGTTTCTCTCGCCCTCTGGCTGTGTCTTTCCACGGCTCATTAACTGCGCCGCAGCATTGTTTCTCCCCATCTGGGTCTGACTTTCCAGATTTAGGTAACTGCGTCTAAGTCTTGTTTCTCGCGCCCTCTGGCTCAGACATTCCACGGGTAAATAACTGCGTCTTAGTCTTGCTTCTCTCGCCCTCTGGCTGTGTCTTTCCACGGCTCATTAACTGCTCCGCAGCATTGTTTCTCCCCATCTGGGTCTGACTTTCCAGATTTAGGTAACTGCGTATAAGTCTTGTTTCTCGCGCCCTCTGGCTCAGACATTCCTCGGGTAAATAACTGCGTCTTAGTCTTGTTTCTCTCGCCCTCTGGCTGTGTCTTTCCACGGCTCATTAACTGCGCCGCAGCATTGTTTCTCCCCATCTGGGTCTGACTTTCCAGATTTAGGTAACTGCGTCTAAGTCTTGTTTCTCACGCCCTCTGGCTCAGACATTCCACGGGTAAATAACTGCGTCTTAGTCTTGTTTCTCTCGCCCTCTGGCTGTGTCTTTCCACGGCTCATTAACTGCGCCGCAGCATTGTTTCTCCCCATCTGGGTCTGACTTTCCAGATTTAGGTAACTGCGTCTAAGTCTTGTTTCTCGCGCCCTCTGGCTCAGACATTCCACGGGTAAATAACTGCGTCTTAGTCTTGTTTCTCTCGCCCTCTGGCTGTGTCTTTCCACGGCTCATTAACTGCGCCGCAGCATTGTTTCTCCCCATCTGGGTCTGACTTTCCAGATTTAGGTAACTGCGTCTAAGTCTTGTTTCTCGCGCCCTCTGGCTCAGACATTCCACGGGTAAATAACTGCGTCTTAGTCTTGCTTCTCTCGCCCTCTGGCTGTGTCTTTCCACGGCTCATTAACTGCTCCGCAGCATTGTTTCTCCCCATCTGGGTCTGACTTTCCAGATTTAGGTAACTGCGTATAAGTCTTGTTTCTCGCGCCCTCTGGCTCAGACATTCCACGGGTAAATAACTGCGTCTTAGTCTTGTTTCTCTCGCCCTCTGGCTGTGTCTTTCCACGGCTCATTAACTGCGCCGCAGCACTGTTTCTCCCCATCTGGGTCTGACTTTCCAGATTTAGGTAACTGCGTCTAAGTCTTTTTTCTCGCGCCCTCTGGCTCAGACATTCAACGGGTAAAACACTGCTCGCAGTCTTTTTTCTCTCGCCCTATGGCTGAGTCTTTCCACGGCTCATTTACTGCGCCGCAGCATTGTTTCTCCCCATCTGGGTCTGACTTTCCAGGTTTAGGTAACTGCGTATAAGTCTTGTTTCTCGCGCCCTCTGGCTCAGTCATTCCACGGGTAAATAACTGTGTCTCAGTCTTGTTTCTCTCGCCCTCAGGCTGAGTCTTTCCACGGCTCATTAAATGCGCCGCAGCATTGTTTCTCCCCATCTGGGTCTGACTTTCCAGATTTAGGTAACTGCGTCTAAGTCTGGTTTCTCGCGCCCTCTGGCTCAGACATTCCACGGGTAAATAACTGCGTCTTAGTCTTGTTTCTCTCGCCCTCTGGCTGAGTCTTTCAACGGCTCATTAACTGCTCCACAGCATTGTTTCTCCCCATCTGGGTCTGACTTTCCAGATTTAGGTACTGCGTATAAGTCTTGTTTCTCGCGCCCTCTGGCTGAGTCTTTCCACGGCTCATTAACTGCGCCGCAGCATTGTTTCTCCCCATCTGGGTCTGACTTTCCAGGTTTAGGTAACTGCGTATAAGTCTTGTTTCTCGCGCCCTCTGGCTCAGACATTCCACGGGTAAATAACTGCGTCTTAGTCTTGTTTCTCTCGCCCTCTGGCTGTCTTTCCACGGCTCATTAACTGCGCCACAGCATTGTTTCTCCCCATCTGGGTCTGACTTTCCAGATTTAGGTAACTGCGTCTAAGTCTTGTTTCTCGCGCCCTCTGGCTCAGACATTCCACGGGTAAATAACTGCGCCTCAGTCTTGTTTCTCTCGCCCTCTGGCTGAGTCTTTCCACGGCTCATTAACTGCGCCGCAGCATTGTTTCTCCCCATCTGGGTCTGAATTTCCAGGCTTAGGTAACTGCGTCTAAGTCTTGTTTCTCGCGCGCTCTGGCTCAGACATTCCACGGGTAAATAACTGCGTCTTAGTCTTGTTTCTCTCGCCCTCTGGCTGTGTCTTTCCACGGCTCATTAACTGCGCCGCAGCATTGTTTCTCCCCATCTGGGTCTGACTTTCCAGATTTAGGTAACTGCGTCTAAGTCTTGTTTCTCGCGCGCTCTGGCTCAGACATTCCACGGGTAAATAACTGCGTCTCAGTCTTGTTTCTCTCGCCCTCTGGCTGAGTCTTTCCACAGATCATTAACTGCGCCGCAGCATTGTTTCTCCCCATATGGGTCTGACTTTCCAGATTTAGGTAACTGCGTCTAAGTCTTGTTTCTCGCGGCCTCTGGCTCAGACATTCCACGGGTAAATAACTGCGTCTTAGTCTTGTTTCTCTCGCCCTCTGGCTGTGTCTTTCCACGGCTCATTAACTGCGCCGCAGCATTGTTTCTCCCCATCTGGGTCTGACTTTCCAGATTTAGGTAACTGCGTCTAAGTCTTGTTTCTCGCGCCCTCTGGCTCAGACATTCCACGGGTAAATAACTGCGCCTCAGTCTTGTTTCTCTCGCCCTCTGGCTGAGTCTTTCCACGGCTCATTAACTGCGCCCCAGCATTGTTTCTCCCCATCTGGGTCTGAATTTCCAGGCTTAGGTAACTGCGTCTAAGTCTTGTTTCTCGCGCCCTCTGGCTCAGACATTCCACGGGTAAATAACTGCGTCTTAGTCTTGTTTCTCTCGCCCTCTGGCTGAGTCTTTCCACGGCTCATTAAATGCGCCGCAGCATTGTTTCTCCCCATCTGGGTCTGACTTTCCAGATTTAGGTAACTGCGTCTAAGTCTGGTTTCTCGCGCCCTCTGGCTCAGACATTCCACGGGTAAATAACTGCGTCTTAGTCTTGTTTCCCTCGCCCTCTGGCTGAGTCTTTCAACGGCTCATTAAATGCTCCGCAGCATTGTTTCTCCCCATCTGCGTCTGACTTTCCAGATTTAGGTAACTGCGTATAAGTCTTGTTTCTCGCGCCCTCTGGCTGAGTCTTTCCACGGCTCATTAACTGCGCCGCAGCATTGTTTCTCCCCATCTGGGTCTGACTTTCCAGGTTTAGGTAACTGCGTATAAGTCTTGTTTCTCGCGCCCTCTGGCTCAGACATTCCACGGGTAAATAACTGCGTCTTAGTCTTGTTTCTCTCGCCCTCTGGCTGTGTCTTTCCACGGCTCATTAACTGCGCCGCAGCATTGTTTCTCCCCATCTGGGTCTGACTTTCCAGATTTAGGTAACTGCGTCTAAGTCTTTTTTCTCGCGCCCTCTGGCTCAGACATTCCACGGGTAAATAACTGCGCCTCAGTCTTGTTTCTCTCGCCCTCTGGCTGAGTCTTTCCACGGCTCATTAACTGCGCCCCAGCATTGTTTCTCCCCATCTGGGTCTGAATTTCCAGGCTTAGGTAACTGCGTCTAAGTCTTGTTTCTCGCGCGCTCTGGCTCAGACATTCCACGGGTAAATAACTGCGTCTTAGTCTTGTTTCTCTCGCCCTCTGGCTGTGTCTTTCCACGGCTCATTAACTGCGCCGCAGCATTGTTTCTCCCCATCTGGGTCTGACTTTCCAGATTTAGGTAACTGCATCTAAGTCTTGTTTCTCGCGCCCTCTGGCTCAGACATTCCACGGGTAAATAACTGCGTCTCAGTCTTGTTTCTCTCGCCCTCTGGCTGAGTCTTTCCACAGATCATTACTGCGCCGCAGCATTGTTTCTCCCCATCTGGGTCTGACTTTCCAGATTTAGGTAACTGCGTATAAGTCTTGTTTCTCGCGCCCTCTGGCTCAGACATTCCACGGATAAATAACTGCGTCTTAGTCTTGTTTCTCTCGCCCTCTGGCTGTGTCTTTCCACGGCTCATTAACTGCGCCGCAGCATTGTTTCTCCCCATCTGGGTCTGACTTTCCAGATTTAGGTAACTGCGTCTAAGTCTTTTTTCTCGCGCCCTCTGGCTCAGACATTCCACGGGTAAATAACTGCGCTTCAGTCTTGTTTCTCTCGCCCTCTGGCTGAGTCTTTCCACAGATCATTAACTGCGCCCCAGCATTGTTTCTCCCCATCTGGGTCTGAATTTCCAGGCTTAGGTAACTGCGTCTCAGTCTTGTTTCTCGCGCGCACTGGATCAGACATTCCACGGGTAAATAACTGCGTCTTAGTCTTGTTTCTCTCGCCCTCTGGCTGTGTCTTTCCACGGCTCATTAACTGCGCCGCAGCATTGTTTCTCCCCATCTGGGTCTGACTTTCCAGATTTAGGTAACTGCGTCTAAGTCTTGTTTCTCGCGCCCTCTGGCTCAGACATTCCACGGGTAAATAACTGCGTCTCAGTCTTGTTTCTCTCGCCCTCTGGCTGAGTCTTTCCACAGATCATTAACTGCGCCGCAGCATTGTTTCTCCCCATCTGGGTCTGACTTTCCAGATTTAGGTAACTGCGTCTAAGTCTTGTTTCTCGCGCCCTCTGGCTCAGACATTCCACGGGTAAATAACTGCGTCTTAGTCTTGTTTCTCTCGCCCTCTGGCTGTGTCTTTCCACGGCTCATTAACTGCGCCGCAGCATTGTTTCTCCCCATCTGGGTCTGACTTTCCAGATTTAGGTAACTGCGTCTAAGTCTTTTTTCTCGCGCCCTCTGGCTCAGACATTCCACGGGTAAATAACTGCGCCTCAGTCTTGTTTCTCTCGCCCTCTGGCTGAGTCTTTCCACGGCTCATTAACTGCGCCCCAGCATTGTTTCTCCCCATCTGGGTCTGAATTTCCAGGCTTAGGTAACTGCGTCTAAGTCTTGTTTCTCGCGCGCTCTGGCTCAGACATTCCACGGGTAAATAACTGCGTCTTAGTCTTGTTTCTCTCGCCCTCTGGCTGTGTCTTTCCACGGCTCAATAACTGTGCCGCAGCATTGTTTCTCCCCATGTGGGTCTGACTTTCCACATTTAGGTAACTGCGTCTAAGTCTTGTTTCTCGCGCCCTCTGGCTCAGACATTCCACGGGTAAATAACTGCGTCTCAGTCTTGTTTCTCTCGCCCTCTGGCTGAGTCTTTCCACAGATCATTAACTGCGCCGCAGCATTGTTTCTCCCCATCTGGGTCTGACTTTCCAGATTTAGGTAAGTGCGTCTAAGTCTTGTTTCTCGCGCCCTCTGGCTCAGACATTCCACGGGTAAATAACTGCGTCTTAGTCTTGTTTCTCTCGCCCTCTGGCTGTGTCTTTCCACGGCTCATTAACTGCGCCGCAGCATTGTTTCTCCCCATCTGGGTCTGACTTTCCAGATTTAGGTAACTGCGTCTAAGTCTTGTTTCTCGCGCCCTCTGGCTCAGACATTCCACAGGTAAATAACTGCGCCTCAGTCTTGTTTCTCTCGCCCTCTGGCTGAGTCTTTCCACGGCTCATTAACTGCGCCCCAGCATTGTTTCTCCCCATCTGGGTCTGAATTTCCAGGCTTAGGTAACTGCGTCTAAGTCTTGTTTCTCGCACCCTCTGGCTCAGACATTCCACGGGTAAATAACTGCGTCTTAGTCTTGTTTCTCTCGCCCTCTGGCTGTGTCTTTCCACGGCTCATTAACTGCGCCGCAGCATTGTTTCTCCCCATCTGGGTCTGACTTTCCAGATTTAGGTAACTGCGTCTAAGTCTGGTTTCTCGCGCCCTCTGGCTCAGACATTCCACGGGTAAATAACTGCGTCTTAGTCTTGCTTCTCTCGCCCTCTGGCTGTGTCTTTCCACGGCTCATTAACTGCTCCGCAGCATTGTTTCTCCCCATCTGGGTCTGACTTTCCAGATTTAGGTAACTGCGTATAAGTCTTGTTTCTCGCGCCCTCTGGCTGAGTCTTTCCACGGCTCATTAACTGCGCCGCAGCATTGTTTCTCCCCATCTGGGTCTGACTTTCCAGGTTTAGGTAACTCCGTATAAGTCTTGTTTCTCGCGCCCTCTGGCTCAGACATTCCACGGGTAAACAACTGCGCCTCAGTCTTGTTTCTCGCGCCCTCTGGCTGAGTCTTTCCACGGCTCATTAACTGCGCCCCAGCATTGTTTCTCCCCATCTGGGTCTGACTTTCCAGATTTAGGTAACTGCGTATAAGTCTTGCTTCTCTCGCCCTCTGGCTGTGTCTTTCCACGGCTCATTAACTGCTCCGCAGCATTGTTTCTCCCCAACTGGGTCTGACTTTCCAGATTTAGGTAACTGCGTATAAGTCTTGCTTCTCTCGCCCTCTGGCTGTGTCTTTCCACGGCTCATTAACTGCTCCGCAGCATTGTTTCTCCCCATCTGGGTCTGACTTTCCAGATTTCGGTAACTGCGTATAAGTCTTGTTTCTCTCGCCCTCTGGCTGTGTCTTTCCACGGCTCATTAACTGCTCCGCAGCATTGTTTCTCCCCATCTGGGTCTGACTTTCCAGATTTAGGTAACTGCGTATAAGTCTTGTTTCTCGCGCCCTCTGGCTGAGTCTTTCCACGGCTCATTAACTGCGCCGCAGCATTGTTTCTCCCCATCTGGGTCTGACTTTCCAGGTTTAGGTAACTCCATATAAGTCTTGTTTCTCGCGCCCTCTGGCTCAGACATTCCACGGGTAAACAACTGCGCCTCAGTCTTGTTTCTCGCGCCCTCTGGCTGAGTCTTTCCACGGCTCATTAACTGCGCCCAGCATTGTTTCTCTCCATCTGGGTCTGAATTTAAAGGCTTAGGTAACTGCGTCTAAGTCTTGTTTCTCGCGCCCTCTGGCTCAGACATTCCACGGGTAAATAACTGCGTCTTAGTCTTGTTTCTCTCGCTCTCTGGCTGAGTCTTTCCACGGCTCATTAACTGCGCAGCAGCATTGTTTCTCCCCATCTGGGTCTGACATTCCAGATTTAGGTAACTGCGTATAAGTCTTGTTTCTCGCGCCCTCTGGCTGAGACAATCCACGGGTAAATAACTGCGTCTTAGTCTTGTTTCTCTCGCCCTCTGGCTGTGTCTTTCCACGGCTCATTAACTGCGCCCCAGCATTGTTTCTCCCCATCTGGGTCTGAATTTCCAGGCTTAGGTAACTGCGTCTAAGTCTTGTTTCTCGCGCCCTCTGGCTCAGACATTCCACGGGTAAATAACTGCGTCTTAGTCTTGTTTCTCTCGCCCTCTGGCTGTGTCTTTCCACGGCTCATTAACTGCGCCGCAGTACTGTTTCTCCCCATCTGGGTCTGACTTTCCAGATTTAGGTAACTGCGTCTAAGTCTTTTTTCTCGCGCCCTCTGGCTCAGACATTCAACGGGTAAAACACTGCTCGCAGTCTTTTTTCTCTCGCCCTATGGCTGAGTCTTTCCACGGCTCATTAACTGCGCCGCAGCATTGTTTCTCCCCATCTGGGTCTGACTTTCCAGGTTTAGGTAACTGCGTATAAGTCTTGTTTCTCGCGCCCTCTGGCTCAGACATTCCACGGGTAAATAACTGTGTCTCAGTCTTGTTTCTCTCGCCCTCTGGCTGAGTCTTTCCACGGCTCAATAAATGCGCCCCAGCATTGTTTCTCCCCATCTGGGTCTGAATTTAAAGGCTTAGGTAACTGCGTCTAAGTCTTGTTTCTCGCGCCCTCTGGCTCAGACATTCCTCGGGTAAATAACTGCGTCTCAGTCTTATTTCTCTCGCCCTCTGGCTGAGTCTTTCCACGGCTCATTATCTGCGCCCCAGCATTGTTTCTCCCCATCTGGGTCTGAATTTCCAGGCTTAGGTAACTGCGTCTAAGTCTTGTTTCTCGCGCCCTCTGGCTCAGACATTCCACGGGTAAATAACTGCGTCTTAGTCTTCTTTCTCTCGCCCTCTGGCTGTGTCTTTCCACGGCTCATTAACTGCGCCGCAGCATTGTTTCTCCCCATCTGGGTATGACTTTCCAGATTTAGGTAACTGCGTCTAAGTCTTGTTTCTCGCGCCCTCTGGCTCAGACATTCCACGGGTAAATAACTGCGTCGCAGTCTTGTTTCTCTCGCCCTATGGCTGAGTCTTTCCACGGCTCATTAACTGCGCATCAGCATTGTTTCTCCCCATCTGGGTCTGACATTCCAGATTTAGGTAACTGCGTGTAAGTCTTGTTTCTCGCGCCCTCTGGCTCAGACATTCCACGGGTAAATAACTGCGTCTTAGTCTTGTTTCTCTCGCCCTCTGGCTGTGTCTTTCCACGGCTCATTAACTGCGCCCCAGCATTGTTTCTCCCCATCTGGGTCTGAATTTCCAGGCTTAGATAACTGCGTCTAAGTCTTGTTTCTCTCGCCCTCTGGCTCAGACATTCCACGGGTAAATAACTGCGTCTTAGTCTTGTTTCTCTCGCCCTCTGGCTGTGTCTTTCCACGGCTCATTAACTGCGCTGCAGCATTGTTTCTCCCCATCTGGGTCTGACTTTCCAGATTTAGGTAACTGCGTCTAAGTCTTGTTTCTCGCGCCCTCTGGCTCAGACATTCCACGGGTAAAAGACTGCGTCGCAGTCTTGTTTCTCTCGCCCTATGGCTGAGTCCTTCCACGGCTCATTAACTGCGCCCCAGCATTGTTTCTCCCCATCTGGGTCTGAATTTCCATGCTTAGGTAACTGCGTCTAAGTCTTGTTTCTCGCGCCCTCTGGCTCAGACATTCCATGGGTAAATAACTGCGTCTCAGTGTTGTTTCTCTCGCTATCTGGCTCAGACATTCCACGGGTACATAACTGTGTCTCAGTCTTGTTTCTCTCGCCCTCTGGCTGAGTCTTTCCACAGCTCATTAACTGCGCCACAGCATTGTTTCTCCCCATCTGGGTCTGACTTTCCAGGTTTAGGTAACTGCGTATAAGTCTTGTTTCTCGTGCCCTCTGGCTCAGACATTCCACGGGTACATAACTGTGCCTCAGTCTTATTTCTCTCGCCCTCTGGCTGAGTCTTTCCACGGCTCATTAAATGCGCCCCAGCATTGTTTCTCCCCATCTGGGTCTGAATTTAAAGGCTTAGGTAACTGCGTCTAAGTCTTGTTTCTCGCGCCCTCTGGCTCAGACATTCCACGGGTAAATAACTGCGTCTTAGTCTTGTTTCTCTCGCCCTTTGGACGAGTCTTTCCACGGCTCAAAAACTGCGCCGCAGCATTGTTTCTCCCCATCTGGGTCTGACATTCCAGATTTAGGTAACTGCGTATAAGTCTTGTTTCTCGCGCCCTCTGGCTCAGACATTCCACGGGTAAATAACTGCGCCTCAGTCTTGTTTCTCTCGCCCTCTGGCTGAGTCTTTCCACGGCTCAATAACTGCGCCCCAGCATTGTTTCTCCCCATCTGGGTCTGAATTTCTAGGCTTAGGTAACTGCGTCTAAGTCTTGTTTCTCGCGCCCTCTGGCTCTGACATTCCACGGGTAAATAACTGCGTCTTAGTCTTGTTTCTCTCGCCCTATGGCTGAGTCTTTCCACGGCTCATTAACTGCGCCGCAGCATTGTTTCTCCCCATCTGGGTGTGACTTTCCAGATTTAGGTAACTGCGTCTAAGTCTTGTTTCTCGTGCCCTCTGGCTCAGACATTCCACGGGTAAAACACTGGGTCGCAGTCTTGTTTCTCTCGCCCTATGGCTGAGTCCTTCTACGGCTCATTAACTGCGCCCCAGCATTGTTTCTCCCCATCTGGGTCTGAATTTCCAGGCTTAGGTAACTGCATCTAAGTCTTGTTTCTCGCGCCCTTTGGCTCAGACATTCCACGGGTAAATAACTGCGTCTCAGTGTTGTTTCTCTCGCCATCTGGCTCAGACATTCCACGGCTAAATAACTGTGTCTCAGTCTTGTTTCTCTCGCCCTCTGGCTGAGTCTTTCCACAGCTCATTAACTGCGCCGCAGCATTGTTTCTCCCCATCTGGGTCTGACTTTCCAGGTTTAGGTAACTGCGTATAAGTGTTGTTTCTCGCGCCCTCTAGCTCAGACATTCCACGGGTAAATAACTGCGCCTCAGTCTTATTTCTCTCGCCCTCTGGCTGAGTCTTTCCACGGCTCATTAAATGCGCCCCAGCATTGTTTCTCCCCATCTGGGTCTGAATTTAAAGGCTTAGGTAACTGCGTCTAAGTCTTGTTTCTCGCGCCCTCTGGCTGAGTCTTTCCGCGGCTCAATAACTGCGCCGCAGCATTGTTTCTCCCCATCTGGGTCTGACTTTCCAGATTTAGGTAACTGCGTCTAAGTCTTGTTTCTCGTGCCCTCTGGCTCAGACATTCCACGGGTAAAACACTGCGTCGCAGTCTTGTTTCTCTCGCCCTATGGCTGAGTCCTTCTACGGCTCATTAACTGCGCCCCAGCATTGTTTCTCCCCATCTGGGTCTGAATTTCTAGGCTTAGGTAACTGCGACTAAGTCTTGTTTCTCGCGCCCTCTGGCTCAGACATTCCACGGGTAAATAACTGCGTCTTAGTCTTGTTTCTCTCGCCCTATGGCTGTGTCTTTTCACGTTCCATAACTGCGCTGCAGCATTGTTTCTCCCCATCTGGGTCTGAATTTCTAGGCTTAGGTAACTGCGTCTAAGTCTTGTTTCTCGCGCCCTCTGGCTCAGACATTCCACGGGTAAATACTGCGTCTTAGTCTTGTTTCTCTCGCCCTCTGGCTGAGTCTTTCCACGGCTCATTAACTGCGCCGCAGCATTGTTTCTCCCCATCTGGGTCTGACATTCCAGATTTAGGTAACTGCGTCTAAGTCTTGTTTCTCGCGCCCTCTGGCTCAGACATTCCACGGGTAAATAACTGCGTCTCAGTGTTGTTTCTATCGCCATCTGGTTCAGACATTCCACGGGTAAATGACTGCGTCTTAGTCTTGTTTCTCTCGCCCTATGGCTGTGTCTTTCCACGTTCCATAACTGCGCCGCAGCATTGTTTCTCCCCATCTGGGTCTGAATTTCCAGGCTTAGGTAACTGTGTCTAAGTCTTGTTTCTCGCGCCCTCTGGCTCAGACATTCCACGGGTAAATAACTGCGCCTCAGTCTTGTTTCTCTCGCCCTCTGGCAGAGTCTTTCCACGGCTCAATAACTGCGCCCCAGCATTGTTTCTCCCCATCTGGGTCTGACATTCGAGATTTAGGTAACTGCGTCTAAGTCTTGTTTCTCGCGCCCTCTGGCTCAGACATTCCACGGGTAAATAACTGCGTCTTAGTCTTGTTTCTCTCGCCTTCTGGCTGTGTCTTTCTACGGCTCATTAACTGCGCCGCAGCATTGTTTCTCCCCATCTGGGTCTGACTTTCCAGATTTAGGTAACTGCGTCTAAGTCTTGTTTCTCGCGCCCTCTGGCTCAGACATTCCACGGGTAAATAACTGCGCCTCAGTCTTGTTTCTCTCGCCCTCTGGCTGAGTCTTTCCACGGCTCAATAACTGCGCCCCAGCATTGTTTCTCCCCATCTGGGTCTGAATTTCTAGGCTTAGGTAACTGCGTCTAAGTCTTGTTTCTCGCGCCCTCTGGCTCTGACATTCCACGGGTAAATAACTGCGTCTTAGTCTTGTTTCTCTCGCCCTATGGCTGTGTCTTTCCATGTTCCATAACTGCGCTGCACCATTGTTTCTCCCCATCTGGGTCTGAATTTCCAGGCTTAGGTAACTGCGTCTAAGTCTTGTTTCTCGCGCCCTCTGGCTCAGACATTCCACGGGTAAATAACTGCGTCTTAGTCTTGTTTCTCTCGCCCTCTGGCTGAGTCTTTCCACGGCTCATTAACTGCGCCGCAGCATTGTTTCTCCCCATCTGGGTCTGACTTTCCAGATTTAGGTAACTGCGTCTAAGTCTTGTTTCTCGTGCCCTCTGGCTCAGACATTCCACGGGTAAAACACTGCGTCGCAGTCTTGTTTCTCGCGCCCTCTGGCTGAGTCTTTCCACGGCTCATTAACTGCGCCCCAGCATTGTTTCTCCCCATCTGGGTCTGACTTTCCAGATTTAGGTAACTGCGTATAAGTCTTGCTTCTCTCGCCCTCTGGCTGTGTCTTTCCACGGCTCATTAACTGCTCCGCAGCATTGTTTCTCCCCATCTGGGTCTGACTTTCCAGATTTAGGTAACTGCGTATAAGTCTTGCTTCTCTCGCCCTCTGGCTGTGTCTTTCCACGGCTCATAAACTGCTCCGCAGCATTGTTTCTCCCCATCTGGGTCTGACTTTCCAGATTTCGGTAACTGCGTATAAGTCTTGTTTCTCTCGCCCTCTGGCTGTGTCTTTCCACGGCTCATTAACTGCTCCGCAGCATTGTTTCTCCCCATCTGGGTCTTACTTTCCAGATTTAGGTAACTGCGTATAAGTCTTGTTTCTCGCGCCCTCTGGCTGAGTCTTTCCACGGCTCATTAACTGCGCCGCAGCATTGTTTCTCCCCATCTGGGTCTGACTTTCCAGGTTTAGGTAACTCCATATAAGTCTTGTTTCTCGCGCCCTCTGGCTCAGACATTCCACGGGTAAACAACTGCGCCTCAGTCTTGTTTCTCGCGCCCTCTGGCTGAGTCTTTCCACGGCTCATTAACTGCGCCCAGCATTGTTTCTCTCCATCTGGGTCTGAATTTAAAGGCTTAGGTAACTGCGTCTAAGTCTTGTTTCTCGCGCCCTCTGGCTCAGACATTCCACGGGTAAATAACTGCGTCTTAGTCTTGTTTCTCTCGCTCTCTGGCTGAGTCTTTCCACGGCTCATTAACTGCGCAGCAGCATTGTTTCTCCCCATCTGGGTCTGACATTCCAGATTTAGGTAACTGCGTATAAGTCTTGTTTCTCGCGCCCTCTGGCTGAGACAATCCACGGGTAAATAACTGCGTCTTAGTCTTGTTTCTCTCGCCCTCTGGCTGTGTCTTTCCACGGCTCATTAACTGCGCCCCAGCATTGTTTCTCCCCATCTGGGTCTGAATTTCCAGGCTTAGGTAACTGCGTCTAAGTCTTGTTTCTCGCGCCCTCTGGCTCAGACATTCCACGGGTAAATAACTGCGTCTTAGTCTTGTTTCTCTCGCCCTCTGGCTGTGTCTTTCCACGGCTCATTAACTGCGCCGCAGCACTGTTTCTCCCCATCTGGGTCTGACTTTCCAGATTTAGGTAACTGCGTCTAAGTCTTTTTTCTCGCGCCCTCTGGCTCAGACATTCAACGGGTAAAACACTGCTCGCAGTCTTTTTTCTCTCGCCCTATGGCTGAGTCTTTCCACGGCTCATTAACTGCGCCGCAGCATTGTTTCTCCCCATCTGGGTCTGACTTTCCAGGTTTAGGTAACTGCGTATAAGTCTTGTTTCTCGCGCCCTCTGGCTCAGACATTCCACGGGTAAATAACTGTGTCTCAGTCTTGTTTCTCTCGCCCTCTGGCTGAGTCTTTCCACGGCTCAATAAATGCGCCCCAGCATTGTTTCTCCCCATCTGGGTCTGAATTTAGAGGCTTAGGTAACTGCGTCTAAGTCTTGTTTCTCGCGCCCTCTGGCTCAGACATTCCTCGGGTAAATAACTGCGTCTCAGTCTTATTTCTCTCGCCCTCTGGCTGAGTCTTTCCACGGCTCATTATCTGCGCCCCAGCATTGTTTCTCCCCATCTGGGTCTGAATTTCCAGGCTTAGGTAACTGCGTCTAAGTCTTGTTTCTCGCGCCCTCTGGCTCAGACATTCCACGGGTAAATAACTGCGTCTTAGTCTTCTTTCTCTCGCCCTCTGGCTGTGTCTTTCCACGGCTCATTAACTGCGCCGCAGCATTGTTTCTCCCCATCTGGGTATGACTTTCCAGATTTAGGTAACTGCGTCTAAGTCTTGTTTCTCGCGCCCTCTGGCTCAGACATTCCACGGGTAAATAACTGCGTCGCAGTCTTGTTTCTCTCGCCCTATGGCTGAGTCTTTCCACGGCTCATTAACTGCGCATCAGCATTGTTTCTCCCCATCTGGGTCTGACATTCCAGATTTAGGTAACTGCGTGTAAGTCTTGTTTCTCGCGCCCTCTGGCTCAGACATTCCACGGGTAAATAACTGCGTCTTAGTCTTGTTTCTCTCGCCCTCTGGCTGTGTCTTTCCACGGCTCATTAACTGCGCCCCAGCATTGTTTCTCCCCATCTGGGTCTGAATTTCCAGGCTTCGATAACTGCGTCTAAGTCTTGTTTCTCTCGCCCTCTGGCTCAGACATTCCACGGGTAAATAACTGCGTCTTAGTCTTGTTTCTCTCGCCCTCTGGCTGTGTCTTTCCACGGCTCATTAACTGCGCTGCAGCATTGTTTCTCCCCATCTGGGTCTGACTTTCCAGATTTAGGTAACTGCGTCTAAGTCTTGTTTCTCGCGCCCTCTGGCTCAGACATTCCACGGGTAAAAGACTGCGTCGCAGTCTTGTTTCTCTCGCCCTATGGCTGAGTCCTTCCACGGCTCATTAACTGCGCCCCAGCATTGTTTCTCCCCATCTGGGTCTGAATTTCCAGGCTTAGGTAACTGCGTCTAAGTCTTGTTTCTCGCGCCCTCTGGCTCAGACATTCCACGGGTAAATAACTGCGTCTCAGTGTTGTTTCTCTCGCTATCTGGCTCAGACATTCCACGGGTACATAACTGTGTCTCAGTCTTGTTTCTCTCGCCCTCTGGCTGAGTCTTTCCACAGCTCATTAACTGCGCCGCAGCATTGTTTCTCCCCATCTGGGTCTGACTTTCCAGGTTTAGGTAACTGCGTATAAGTCTTGTTTCTCGTGCCCTCTGGCTCAGACATTCCAAGGGTACATAACTGTGCCTCAGTCTTATTTCTCTCGCCCTCTGGCTGAGTCTTTCCACGGCTCATTAAATGCGCCCCAGCATTGTTTCTCCCCATCTGGGTCTGAATTTAAAGGCTTAGGTAACTGCGTCTAAGTCTTGTTTCTCGCGCCCTCTGGCTCAGACATTCCACGGGTAAATAACTGCGTCTTAGTCTTGTTTCTCTCGCCCTTTGGCTGAGTCTTTCCACGGCTCAAAAACTGCGCCGCAGCATTGTTTCTCCCCATCTGGGTCTGACATTCCAGATTTAGGTAACTGCGTATAAGTCTTGTTTCTCGCGCCCTCTGGCTCAGACATTCCACGGGTAAATAACTGCGCCTCAGTCTTGTTTCTCTCGCCCTCTGGCTGAGTCTTTCCACGGCTCAATAACTGCGCCCCAGCATTGTTTCTCCCCATCTGGGTCTGAATTTCTAGGCTTAGGTAACTGCGTCTAAGTCTTGTTTCTCGCGCCCTCTGGCTCTGACATTCCACGGGTAAATAACTGCGTCTTAGTCTTGTTTCTCTCGCCCTATGGCTGTGTCTTTCCATGTTCCATAACTGCGCTGCACCATTGTTTCTCCCCATCTGGGTCTGAATTTCCAGGCTTAGGTAACTGCGTCTAAGTCTTGTTTCTCGCGCCCTCTGGCTCAGACATTCCCCGGGTAAATAACTGCGTCTTAGTCTTGTTTCTCTCGCCCTCTGGCTGAGTCTTTCCACGGCTCATTAACTGCGCCGCAGCATTGTTTCTCCCCATCTGGGTCTGACTTTCCAGATTTAGGTAACTGCGTCTAAGTCTTGTTTCTCGTGCCCTCTGGCTCAGACATTCCACGGGTAAAACACTGGGTCGCAGTCTTGTTTCTCTCGCCCTATGGCTGAGTCCTTCTACGGCTCATTAACTGCGCCCCAGCATTGTTTCTCCCCATCTGGGTCTGAATTTCCAGGCTTAGGTAACTGCATCTAAGTCTTGTTTCTCGCGCCCTTTGGCTCAGACATTCCACGGGTAAATAACTGCGTCTCAGTGTTGTTTCTCTCGCCATCTGGCTCAGACATTCCACGGCTAAATACCTGTGTCTCAGTCTTGTTTCTCTCGCCCTCTGGCTGAGTCTTTCCACAGCTCATTAACTGCGCCGCAGCATTGTTTCTCCCCATCTGGGTCTGACTTTCCAGGTTTAGGTAACTGCGTATAAGTGTTGTTTCTCGCGCCCTCTAGCTCAGACATTCCACGGGTAAATAACTGCGCCTCAGTCTTATTTCTCTCGCCCTCTGGCTGAGTCTTTCCACGGCTCATTAAATGCGCCCCAGCATTGTTTCTCCCCATCTGGGTCTGAATTTAAAGGCTTAGGTAACTGCGTCTAAGTCTTGTTTCTCGCGCCCTCTGGCTGAGTCTTTCCGCGGCTCAATAACTGCGCCGCAGCATTGTTTCTCCCCATCTGGGTCTGACTTTCCAGATTTAGGTAACTGCGTCTAAGTCTTGTTTCTCGCGCCCTCTGGCTCAGACATTCCACGGGTAAATAACTGCGTCTTAGTCTTGTTTCTCTCGCCCTATGGCTGTGTCTTTTCACGTTCCATAACTGCGCTGCAGCATTGTTTCTCCCCATCTGGGTCTGAATTTCTAGGCTTAGGTAACTGCGTCTAAGTCTTGTTTCTCGCGCCCTCTGGCTCAGACATTCCACGGGTAAATACTGCGTCTTAGTCTTGTTTCTCTCGCCCTCTGGCTGAGTCTTTCCACGGCTCATTAACTGCGCCGCAGCATTGTTTCTCCCCATCTGGGTCTGACATTCCAGATTTAGGTAACTGCGTCTAAGTCTTGTTTCTCGCGCCCTCTGGCTCAGACATTCCACGGGTAAATAACTGCGTCTCAGTGTTGTTTCTATCGCCATCTGGTTCAGACATTCCACGGGTAAATGACTGCGTCTTAGTCTTGTTTCTCTCGCCCTATGGCTGTGTCTTTCCACGTTCCATAACTGCGCCGCAGCATTGTTTCTCCCCATCTGGGTCTGAATTTCCAGGCTTAGGTAACTGTGTCTAAGTCTTGTTTCTCGCGCCCTCTGGCTCAGACATTCCACGGGTAAATAACTGCGCCTCAGTCTTGTTTCTCTCGCCCTCTGGCAGAGTCTTTCCACGGCTCAATAACTGCGCCCCAGCATTGTTTCTCCCCATCTGGGTCTGACATTCGAGATTTAGGTAACTGCGTCTAAGTCTTGTTTCTCGCGCCCTCTGGCTCAGACATTCCACGGGTAAATAACTGCGTCTTAGTCTTGTTTCTCTCGCCTTCTGGCTGTGTCTTTCTACGGCTCATTAACTGCGCCGCAGCATTGTTTCTCCCCATCTGGGTCTGACTTTCCAGATTTAGGTAACTGCGTTTAAGTCTTGTTTCTCGCGCCCTCTGGCTCAGACATTCCACGGGTAAATAACTGCGTCTCAGTGTTGTTTCTCTCGCCATCTGGCTCAGACATTCCACGGGTAAATGACTGCGTCTTAGTCTTGTTTCTCTCGCCCTATGGCTGTGTCTTTCCACGTTCCATAACTGCGCCGCAGCATTGTTTCTCCCATCTGGGTCTGAATTTCCAGGCTTAGGTAACTGTGTCTAAGTCTTGTTTCTCGCGCCCTCTGGCTCAGACATTCCACGGTTAAATAACTGCGCCTCAGTCTTGTTTCTCTCGCCCTCTGGCTGAGTCTTTCCACGGCTCAATAACTGCGCCCCAGCATTGTTTCTCCCCATCGGGGTCTGAATTTCCAGGCTTAGGTAACTGTGTCTAAGTCTTGTTTCTCGCGTCCTCTGGCACAGACATTCCACGGGTAAATAACTGCGTCTCAGTGTTGTTTCTCTCGCCATCTGGCTCAGACATTCCACGGGTAAATGACTGCGTCTTAGTCTTGTTTCTCTCGCCCTATGGCTGTGTCTTTCCACGTTCCATAACTGCGCCGCAGCATTGTTTCTCCCCATCTGGGTCTGAATTTCCAGGCTTAGGTAACTGCGTCTAAGTCTTGTTTCTCGCGCCCTCTGGCTCAGACATTCCACGGGTAAATAACTGCGCCTTAGTCTTGTTTCTCTCGCCCTCTGGCTGAGTCTTTCCACGGCTCAATAACTGCGCCCCAGCATTGTTTCTCCCCATCTGGGTCTGAATTTCTAGGCTTAGGTAACTGCGACTAAGTCTTGTTTCTCGCGCCCTCTGGCTCAGACATTCCACGGGTAAATAACTGCGTCTTAGTCTTGTTTTTCTCGCCCTATGGCTGTGTCTTTTCACGTTCCATAACTGCGCTGCAGCATTGTTTCTCCCCATCTGGGTCTGAATTTCCAGGCTTAGGTAACTGCGTCTAAGTCTTGTTTCTCGCGCCCTCTGGCTCAGACATTCCACGGGTAAATACTGCGTCTTGGTCTTGTTTCTCTCGCCCTCTGGCTGAGTCTTTCCACGGCTCATTAACTGCGCCGCAGCATTGTTTCTCCCCATCTGGGTCTGACATTCCAGATTTAGGTAACTGCGTCTAAGTCTTGTTTCTCGCGCCCTCTGGCTCAGACATTCCACGGGTAAATAACTGCGTCTTAGTCTTGTTTCTCTCGCCTTCTGGCTGTGTCTTTCTACGGCTCATTAACTGCGCCGCAGCATTGTTTCTCCCCATCTGGGTCTGACTTTCCAGATTTAGGTAACTGCGTCTAAGTCTTGTTTCTCGCGCCCTCTGGCTCAGACATTCCACGGGTAAATAACTGCGTCGCAGTCTTGTTTCTCTCGCCCTATGGCTGAGTCTTTCCACGGCGCATTAACTGCGCCCCAGCATTGTTTCTCCCCATCTGGGTCTGAATTTCCAGGCTTAGGTAACTGCGTCTAAGTCTTGTTTCTCGCGCCCTCTGGCTCAGACATTCCACGGGTAAATACCTGCGTCTTAGTCTTGTTTCTCTCGCCCTCTGGCTGTGTCTTTCCACGGCTCATTAACTGCGCCGCAGCATTGTTTCTCCCCATCTGGGTCTGACTTTCCAGATTTAGGTAACTGCGTCTAAGTCTTGTTTCTCGCGCTCTCTGGCTCAGACATTCCACAGGTAAATAACTGCGTCGCAGTCTTGTTTCTCTCGCCCTATGGCTGAGTCTTTCCACGGCTCATTAACTGCACCGCAACATTGTTTCTCCCCATCTGGGTCTGACTTTCCAGATTTAGGTAACTGCGTCTAAGTCTTGTTTCTCGCGCCCTCTGGCTCAGACATTCCACGCGTAAATAACTGCGTCTTAGTCTTGTTTCTCTCGCCCTCTGGCTGAGTCTTTCCACGGCTCATTAACTGCGGCGCAGCATTGTTTCTCCCCATCTGGGTCTGACTTTCCAGGTTTAGGTAACTGCCCAGCAAACCACTAACATCTCGGCGACGTTCCAAAAAGATCCGAACGTCTATGTCCCAGCAGTATCTCTATTATACATCCGTACAACGTGCGATATTTTTCTGGAAATGTTTGGATGTTGAGATAACGTTGCTGGTACCTTAATGTGGGACGTTATTTCAACTATGCTGAAGACGTACTCTAGATGTTGCTGCTGCTTCATTTGTGGACGGTATTTAGACATATTTTTCTGACGTTGTTCAGATGTTGCTGGTACGTCTGCTTGTTACTTCGTACATGATATATTTTTAGCTATATCTGCTATACCTTATTTTCAAACTCTCCGCAGCCGTAACCTTTTCATGTTACCGAGGGTTTTGTATGTGTTTTGTATGGGTTTTGTACCGAGGGGTTTTGTGCAAGTTTTGTTATCCACCAATATTGCTTTTGATGGATTGTGGGGTTTAACGCGCCGACGCAACGCAGGCGATGAGGCGCGCCGTAGTGGAGGGCTCCGGATTAATTTTGACCACCTGGGGATCTTTATCGTGCGCCGAAATCTCGTACACACGGGCGTTTTTGCTTTTCGCCTCCATCAGAAAAGCGACCGCCGCGGCCGGGAATCGAACCCGCGACCTCGTGCTCAGCAGCGCAACGCCTTAGCCACTGAGCCACCGCGGCGGGTACCAATATTGCTTTTACAGAAATATAAAGGCGGAGGACATAATAAATAAATTATCTTCAACATAAGTCTGAACAAAATTTGGTGCCTAAAGGAGTTTTCATTCACTGAAACCACCATTTTACTTGGTCCTTGTGCGCGCTCTCTTCGATGTTTCTTTGCGCGCGGTTGAGATTTTGTGCTTGTCAGCTGCAGATCTCGCGTATGCGCACCTTTTTTCGTAACAAAAGATTTAAAATGGCGTAAACTAGCTCAAGGCGTGATTTTAAGTATAGTTTGTGATACCGCTCCGGAAAAAAACATTGCCGGCGTCGCCCATGCATTGCTGTGAAGCTGGCCCCATGAGGAGCGCGAGGAGTCTGAGCTAGGCGTCAGCCTCTGTATGCAGCAGTCTTTCGAACAAACGTAAAAGCCGGAGGCTGACAACCGACAACAGCGAAAATGGAGGACCAAAACAAATTCCAATCCTTCAGGGCTGTCGGCATTGGCAGAAGGAATTACGATTCCAGCTAATCGTATATGTAAGGTAAAACAGATTTGGCAACCTTGCCTAACGCTCGAAACTATTGTATAATGTCACTTTACGTTATCACGGCATGAGAGTGTGCCGACATGCACTATGGGGCGCAAATAATGTAGGTTGGTTTCCAAACAACCTTCTGTGTGTATAGGCGCGTGCTGGTTTTATACCAGGGAGTATGCAGGCTTATTGGGTATGCAGTAGGCAGGCTTATTGAGCAAGACGAGTAACCGGTATTGCAAACATACAGTAAGGCAGTAAGGCAATTTAGAGGGATAATTTGGTACATTTGCCACAGCCTTATTATCCCAATATTCAGATAGGCGTTATAGTAGAACTGCACTCAAGAGGAGGAGGACCAGCCGGAGGAGAAAACTTTAGCAGTAAAATCGAGCTGGTTAGTGGGCAGGCACCTCAGTCCCAGACGAGAGAGAAAGATTCATTCTTCAATTCATCGAACGTCACCCCGAATTGCCCAGGATTTGTTCTTTGCGCCTGAAGGGGTTGGAAAACAATATAAAGCTGCCTGGACATATTCATTGGTTTCGAATTGTGTTATACTTAAAATTGGCATGTAGACTATTTACTGCGTTCGTTAGCGAGTATATCAAGTTTTCAACACCGTAATCATGGTATAACTGTTCGGGTTGAGATTGAGTTCGTTACGATAACGATGGTTCGATAGAAATTAGGTGCGCAAAAGCTTTCTTCGAGTACTGTGGACAACATATTATCTGCGGCGTAGCACAAATCTCATTGCATTGCATATCCACACGAACTTTGTGAGCCTTGAAAACATCTCCAAACCTCCTGGGACGTTTGGGACGGTGCAGAAAAATGAATGCGTTGGGCACAGAAAAAAAAAAAACTTTCATCTAACACAAGTCAACAGAAACGAAAGAAATGGAAAACACCCGTCCCAGCCGAAAAAAACCATTGGCCGACCAATTGGTCCAATTTGCCACCCAATGGGTCCAAATGGAATCCCAATGGGTCCAAATGGAAACCCAATGGGTCCAATGGGACCTATTGGAGCGATCCGAATTGGACCCATTGGCTCGATTAGGATGGCCAGTTGGCCCAATTGGACCCATTGGCTCCAACCATAAAGTTAATACTATAGACTGCTCCAACATGATGATCCAATCGGGGAGCCATTTTGGATAGTATTTGGATAGTATTCAATTACGACAACAATTGGCTGAAATTTAATTCTCTCTCTCACCTTTAATTTGAAACCTTCAGAAATGTTCAAAACTTCAACCTTTACAAATGTATATTTATGAGGCAATTAATTTTGATATCACAATCAGCAATTCAAGATAAAGTTCTTAAAAAACATAACAAACAAACACTAATGAAAACTTTCCGACGGGAGTAGCAAAATTGTTTTGAAATAAAACCAATAAAACCCCGATCTAATCCAATCGAATCCAATCCATAGACGGACAGTGGATTCAACGTGGTGTTGGCGGTGTAGGTAGTGTAGGCGTGTTGGTCGGTTGCACACGCAGTCTTCTCTGACTGCATTGCGCTGGAAATGTAGGGTGGTCTGCAACTGCAAGAGTGTGAGAAGTGGCGACGATGATGTCGCACACCCATAGCAGTGTGTTTCAAGATGCATCTTTACGCTGAACGCCGCTAAGCCTCGCACCGAAGGAAGAGTGTCTCGTGTGTGAGTATACTGTTTGTATGAGTTTTCCTTGCCATTTTCACTCCTCATAGCGTGAGAGGTGTTATTAAGAATTAATTTGTCTGCCTAAATATATTTCAGGGCTGTTCATGTTACGATTGACGGGTTCACGACATCGCCGCGCAACGCAGTTCGCCATGCATGGGACGTTGTTGAAGAGGTGAGCTCACGCCACTCAACATTTCAGTGCCTTGTTGTTTTAATGCGCGAAACTGCGGTTTATTATAAACTTAACCCATTGTTCGCTTTTGCCACTCACTTTGTGAAGGTCCAGCCAGCCTGCGGCGAGCGGAGTACGGCATGGACAATGGCCTGTGAAAAATTGCTCAAACGACGAACTGTCTACATGCTGTGTATACAAGCAGAGCAATAAAGATATTAATTCATTCCAAGAGTTCTTGTATTTGTGATACAGGTAACCAACGCACTGCAGCGGCAGCTCAGATGGAGTGGCTGCGGCAGTGGGATGAACCAACTAAAAGTGCAACAAGTTGGCGGCCAATGGGATGACCTATTGGCGTTCCAATGGGTCGGCCAATGGGTCGGCCAATAGGTCGTCCATTTGGACGGCCAATGGGTCGGCCAATGGGTCGCCCAATTGGCCGGCCAATGGGTACGCCAATGGGTGCCTAAAACATTATTGGCTGACCAATTGGTCGACCAAATGGCCGACCCATTGGAACGCCAATAGGTCGGCCAATGGTTTTTTTCGGCTGGGGTTTTATTTCCTGCCGTGCGCCCTGCTGCTTCATACGTAGCATTACACTGTTGAGTCTTCATAAGAGCATCTCAGAAATATTTCGGGGAAGCTTACGCATTTTCAATACTTACCAAGGAGCTCTGAGCACGGAAACTCGCAGATACGCTAGGTAGGACGCGTTACGCACGATCGTCTGAGCGGTGCTCTCTGAAAGACGTTATCGTTCTCCTCGTGTGTTGTAAACTTGTGCGGGATAAAGCTTGAAATTATTCAGAGCTGTCGGAATCTCAATTAAAACATGCTTTTTAAGGCCCCAGAGCATCAAAGCGGGTGATTTCTAGCAAAGGCACTGCTGCCAGTCACAACTGGACGATCGCGGCGCGAATGTAGCAGACGACAGAGGAGCGGGTCCCTCAGACGTCACATCCAGGGGGCGCCACTCAAATATCTCACTGTCATTTCCCGCAGTGCCCAAAGTTGAGTATAAATTGCTGCCGCTAAGATAAAAACTACATAAAATACACTAAATGTGTACTAACGCTACAGTTCGGACTACTGAAAAGTTTATGGTTGTATATGCTGTTTTGAGACCGCAAAATAACGACGGTGCTATAAAGCCAGATCATATGAGCCAATACAATCCACTAGTCATGACCTTCGGGGTTCAACGAGTGCAACCAGTGCAACGGCGAGACGCCTGCTGCGCCGTTCAGTTTAATTGTGTTACAGGATGAGAGCCTTGAATGTTACTCAAATATCTACTGTTACTACTGTGAATGAAAGAAGACTGTGTGCAGCCGTGTGAATTGTGTTGTGAACTCAATTCGTCTGGAAGAGCTCAGCGAGCGGAAAGCGCGACGACAGTTGTCACCTATGCAACGCTATTTAGACCGTTGCAGTTGCGACCTTGTTCATCGCCTTCCCCTCGTGAGTATTGTGCATTTCAACGTCATTACTAATGAAATATTACGGTTTATTAGTTTTGCCAGCATATCTCTGAAAAGGCATATGGGTTGTACGTTGTTGCTGCGTTGTGGGAAACGTGCCTTCGAAATAAAGCGGTGGCGTTACAGACGGGGTGGAGCGATAAGAAGATAAACACTTGCGCTTTGTTCACCGCAGAAGCACAACGTCGCCTCTCATCGCGAACGCAGCCACAACACACACACACACCCACACCACTTCGTTCGCTGGCCTGGCTACAAAGCTTTGTTTGGACAGTCAGCGATGTCACGACGATACAGAGCTGTGCGAGGGAGATGTGCTAAGCACTCGTAAAGCAAGGAACTTTCTCCATCGGAGGCAAATTACTGTCGACAGAAAGGCGGAACCGTGGATGCTTGTCGCGCTACTTGCCGCCTGTTGGAAACGCAAGCGGCCTTACGTAAGAACGCTATTTCGCTTCCGTTCGCCAAATGCAGAAGCGGCTTAACGTACGGCACATGCGCAGTGAGAACGACGCAAAGAATAAGCGTTCGCTAACTTTTTGCATACGGTTGCGTACGTTATTCTAAAACTCTCTTGTTTCCGCCCCGTCCGCTCCATTGGCCTACGCCTTTCCTCGAACCTACCAGTCGAAGTTCAAACTCCTGTGAAGCGTGCCTCAACAAAAGCAGTTGTTGGCGACGCGATCTTCAATGGATTTACAGCGCACGTAGACGAGAACATAAGAAGAGAAAATAGGACAAAGCGGTGAACTCTGAGTTTTATTCAGACACGAAAGCCATAAACCGGGACACGTCCGGTAGGAATGGCAACACCACCTGACGTAAACGCCATCTTGCGCCCTGCCAGCTACACCCGTTGCTCCTACTGGCTCCGCAATGCTGATTTGCCAAAGTGGACTAGATGTGTGGAGGTTTGGTCCATACTCTTTAGCAGAGCCTCGTTTCCCACTCCTGCGTGAAGGCACAACGCCTCAGAAGTGTCATCGGGATTTGTTTGCGTTCGCAGCGTAGAAGGCGCCTTTTGTACAGTAAGTAAAAAAACAGAACGAGAGATTGTGCACCTGAACGGGAAAACTCTGATGTGCAGCAGTGATGTAATGAACACGAGTGGCAGGAATTTTCATTGTTATATCCTGTGCGTATATATTTCTGCGATTTGGGCAGAGAAACTGTAGAATGACAAAATTTGTGCGATGATACTCAGCACGCCATGGAACGGAAGCGCCCAACCACTAAGTGGGCAATTGAACAGAATATGATAGGTATAACATTAAGCGACAAGAAGAGAACGGAGTGGATCAGGGAAGGAACGCGTGTTAATGACATATTAGTAGAAATTAAGAAATGGAGGTGGGCAAGGCATGTAATGCGAAAGAAAGATAACCGTTGGTCATTAAGCGTAACACAGTGGATCCCTAGAGAAGGCAAGCGTGGCAGGGGGCGGCAGAAATTAAGTTAGATGGGCAGATGAGGTGAAGCTTGAGGGGGTAAATTGATCGCAGTTAGCGGAGGACCGGGATAATTGACGATCTATGTGAAAGACCTTTGCCCTGCAGTGAGCGTAGATTGGTGGATGTAGATGATGACTCATTCCTAAAAGAACGCAAAAAAACTCAGCTGAGCGTCAAAGAATGCAATTGGAACTTTTGTATTTTTAACACGCCGTTCTGCTGAATCTAGCAACCTTGTTTTCGCGCAAGTTGGTGTCTCTTATGTCTAGCGCTGAACTGCAAGTGCAACACCAAACTCGTATCAAGACTGACTGCCAACTTTCACTTGAGGAAGGCCTACCCCAATAGCATTGCTATCCAGTCAATTCATCCCACCTATGCAATGAACAAAGCCTGCTGTATGCCGTAAAATTGAGCCAGTATCAATTGCAGATTGCGTGTGTCATGTTTTACTTCACGTGCGTCTTGTTTGCGTCCTGATTATCCCTTCTACCAGTCATGTTTGTTGGTCGCCTAAATGCCACCTAAGTCTTTATATTTTGCATGTGCTTCATTGCTGAGACGAATATTTTTAAACTTGTTTATCTCCTGGTGCAATCCAATGCCATCCATGCCCCACCCTTCACTGCATTGTAGGATCGTGCGGTGTGGCCTCATTAACTGTATATTGATGGAAAGTTGAATTGTAAAAATATTCGGCTGGCTTGGGTTCAGGGCTTAGTAGGTGCAGCAAGAACCAAAGTAAGTGGGGGAATTTATTATTTTGGTTTCATTCCTACCTGTTTTTAAGCAATGCCGCAGCCACCACGGTCACATGTCTGTTGTTTAAACGCTAACGCCACTGAAAGAACATAAGCAAAATGCACTTCATTTAATGAAAGCCTGCCAAAACAACTCACTACAATAATATTCTAACCTCAGAAATTCGAATACAGTGGCCACTGGAAATTTTCCATAGAGTTTAAATTAAGGAAGTCTATGTTTAAATTTGAGTGTGCAGTAAATATTTCTTGCACTACCTTGATGTTTCCTGCTGTACAACGTATATTTCAAATAAAAATGTAGGCCTAACAAGGCAAGCGAACAGGACAACATGACGAGTTTTTCAGTGATGTGCTTTTTGAAGGTTTAGTTATGCATATATACCAACTAGCCAACCTCGCCATTGTGCTGCAGGATGTACGTCCATGGCAGAGACGCTGTCCGGGTTTCATGTTTCCTTTTGCCACATTTTGTGGACATGGCTTCATCGGTGGATATACTGTCACTTCACTCAAAAAAGTGGTTAACATAGACACAGAAAAATATTTTGCAAGTTCAGGTCGGACCCGTAGCTTGGCTAAAATGTCCTCAGAGTCCCGATTCACGAAATATAGTGCGTATAAATAGTGGTACCTCACATTAGAAGTCATAATTTTAAGGTTGCCTTAGTAGGGCCAATCTGGCATTAAATTACATCGACTCTGCTCTCTTCCTTTCCCCTAATGTTACACCCATCATCTAACGTTCTACGGCCTGCTAAATAGTCCCTAATTTCAGTTAGACCCTTTTATTGACCCTGGAAGTATCTGCCCCGTAGGTGAGTACTGGTAAGGTGCAGCTGTCATACAGTGTAGTTTTCAAGGACAATGGTAGGCGGCCACTCTGTTTTATACTAGCCTAAAAAGCTGTATTAACAACATAGATTTTCCTGCACCCATGCCTAGATTGAAGAACTGGATTGCAAGGGAGGTGCTACTGCAACAGTGCACAAGGCGCCTGCTCGAGCTACTTTTGACGGTCAACTTGGCGCAGGAGTTCCCCTGGTTTGGGAAAAAGAGAAGCACCCTTTTTTCCACGTGCGAACGACATCCTGAATTGTGTGTAACTAGATATCTTCGTGTTGTTGCAGACATCAAATTCTTTCATTAGACAATGAATGTATAGGGCCCAGATTTTTATTGTCAGTCACATCCTGCGCAAATATCAACATTGTCGACAACCTGCGGCTTCTTAGTTTTTATTGCTACAAGAGGCATTTAGTTTTCTTCAGCCTTTGGATCATGAAATTTCTACTCACTTTCCAACCAATCCGGTCCGCAACTATTTTGACAGTTTCTGGCACCACAACGAAGAATGAAAACTGTTCAAGACTCGCTACCATAACTGATGTTGGAGGCATGCACCATAGAACCACCATTGAATTATTTCCTTGCTTCGATGCATTTTTATTTTGTGTTATTGTTCCTTGAGCGTATCACTTGGTGTGAATCATGTAGTTGTGTATATCTGTCTTGTTGTAAATATTATTCAATCATTTCCGTGTTCCCCGTTTTTTCGTTTGTTGCCAAATCATATCACTTTGTGTGAAGTATTGAGATAGTGTAACATTGTATTGTTTTCCTATCCAGACTTGAAGAAGTTGTTGCTAAAGTTTTTTGCTGTTTTATTTTTGTCCTGCCATTTCGCTAAGTGTGAATTATTTCACACGTAAGCAACTAATGCTCTTGTAAACGCCGTACACTCATTTCTGTATACTCACCTTTTCTAGTGTCTATAACCATTTCCCTAGATGTTGGTTTGTTTAAAGTATCTCAAATTTGTATGGCACTCACACCCACCACTCTACACCACTTTTGTGTTTCCAAGGTGCTTTTGGTGTATTGTTCCACAAATTGTTCACTAGATTTGAACTATTTAGTTCCGTAAATTTGCTTTGTTTTTGTAACCACCATTCAATCATTTTTTTTTGTTTCCACTGTTTTTTTCCACACTGCTGTTTTTCACCCATTTCACTTATTGTGAGATACTTCAAGTTGCATAACTATCTTGTGCTTGTACGCTGGGTTTACATGTTTTTTTTCTATTTTTGTCAACCTTTCTGCTGTGTTTGACTTATTTACTTTGTCATGAATATTTTTACAATTCTTGCAAATATACAATGTGTACCCTGTGGGCCAGGGCAAATCGGAATCAAAATAAAGTGGTTGTGTTGCGAAAGCATATTACTTAATTTTCTGAAGTCAACATAAACTGTGTTACTGAACTCTTGTGTTTTATGTGTGCATTGAAAGCTTTCTTACTGCCCAGCTGCACTTGCTTACATCTAGGTTGGCAAGACTGTCATTTTATAGTTTAATTTTTGAATTGTTTCCCTGATAGTTTATTTGCAGAAGGTCTGTACAGACATGCTGGTGGTACAATTCGATGACGCTACTGTTGTTGCCTTACTGTCAAGGTCACTTGTGCTGATCAGGACTGGTTTGCTGTTACTTACTGCCACTTGTTTTCGATGCGACATTTCTTGTTTAGAGCAGAGCTTCGTGTGCTTCTGCAAGAGTGTGTGGTCAGCTTGTTACTTCACATATAAGACTTCATGCAGTATGCAGCACTTCAAAAGTGGAAACATTATTCTAGAAACCAGGTGACAAGTAACAGCAAACAGTGCTGAATAGGTAGTAAGACATGTATTTGAAATATTATTGCCTACAACACGTAGGCAGCCTTGAAAAGGGGGCTGGCCAAACATCCAGATAATGTATAAAGAATGTAAATTTCCATTATCTCTACAATATCATACTAACGTACACTAGTCATGAATATAACAAACTAATGCTTGTACCGAAGACAGAAAAAGAATGTAGAACAGACGTCTATAAACGTCTTTTATGCGTACCACTACAATATCCATACAACGTACCACTAAGGTAACGTCCTGCAAACAGCGTATAAAAGTACCATGAGACGTCTACAGTACGTAATCCTTCGTGTTATTTGGATGGGTTTTTTGCAGTTGTGGGGACGTTGATTATATGTAACTCTGACCCCAACAGTACGTCTCCTGGACATCTGCAATGTCTATTGCTGACGTCTCCGGGATATCTGCACGACGTAACGTGGTTTGCTGGGTGCGTATAAGTCTTGTTTCTCGCGCCCTCTGGCTCAGACATTCCACGGGTAAATAACTGCGTCTTAGTCTTGTTTCTCTCGCCCTCTGGCTGTGTCTTTCCACGGCTCATTAACTGCGCCGCAGCATTGTTTCTCCCCATCTGGTTCTGACTTTCCAGGTTTAGGTAACTGCGTATAAGTCTTGTTTCTCGCGCCCTCTGGCTCAGACATTCCACGGGTAAACAACTGCGCCTCAGTCTTGTTTCTCGCGCCCTCTGGCTGAGTCTTTCCACGGCTCATTAACTGCGCCCCAGCATTGTTTCTCCCCATCTGGGTCTGACTTTCCAGATTTAGGTAACTGCGTATAAGTCTTGCTTCTCTCGCCCTCTGGCTGTGTCTTTCCACGGCTCATTAACTGCTCCGCAGCATTGTTTCTCCCCATCTGGGTCTGACTTTCCAGATTTAGGTAACTGCGTATAAGTCTTGCTTCTCTCGCCCTCTGGCTGTGTCTTTCCACGGCTCATTAACTGCTCCGCAGCATTGTTTCTCCCCATCTGGGTCTGACTTTCCAGATTTAGGTAACTGCGTATAAGTCTTGTTTCTCTCGCCCTCTGGCTGTGTCTTTCCACGGCTCATTAACTGCTCCGCAGCATTGTTTCTCCCCATCTGGGTCTGACTTTCCAGATTTAGGTAACTGCGTATAAGTCTTGTTTCTCGCGCCCTCTGGCTGAGTCTTTCCACGGCTCATTAACTGCGCCGCAGCATTGTTTCTCCCCATCTGGGTCTGACTTTCCAGGTTTAGGTAACTCCATATAAGTCT